>NC_064920.1:1095003927-1095628927 GCF_023897955.1 Schistocerca gregaria
GAATTTTGATAGTGATATTTGATTCTGACTTACGCTTTTCTAGTGATATTTCATCACAGGTAGTACCTTTTTTTTTTATTTTCTCGCTTTTCAGTCATTTGTGAGGTTCCACAGACTTAGGAACACCAGACATTTCTCTCTCTATATTCTTACATCTCTCCTGCTGTACTGATCACCTGGGTTCTGTGAAGGCGCATTGTATGCACTAATGTGGTGCTTATTTGCAGTAGTGATTATGGAAAGAGATAAATGAACGCAGGTGTACAAAAATTACTGAACGAGCGACACCTAATGGTTGATCCTATGGGTTGTTAGCAGTTCCAATGACTAGAACTTTCAACGTTTACCGACAAGCTCCGATCAGCATTCACAGTACAAATGAACTCTCTAGCAGAAAATGAAGAAAACATAACACAATCAGCTACTTTAAATTGGTGCCTGAGAGTTGTTAATCACTATCTGAATTTTGGATCATTAAACTGTTATTGGGTCTGTTTTGTCTAGAATCTGTTTCTTTTTACCAAAGACTAAACAGTCACCATGCACATCCTCTTCAATGAGACCGCCCAAACCTGTAGTAGTTTCGTTACTCAATCAATGGGCAGTTTAATTTCACTTTATTATTTCTTATTAGTTATGTACAGAGTTTTTTGTCATTTAATCCTTCTTTACTTATGAACTATGCATTGTTCACAAGTACTGAAACCGAGAATGTTCTGGTTATACAAATGGAACTTAATTTTTAGTTTTTCGTCGTATAGGTATCGACCTGTATATAATATTTCAAATATGATGCCGTATTTAACATTTCACTTCTTTTTCATAGGACTGTGCTTAATGTCCATCTATAATGAGAGAACAATTCATCCTTTTAAAGATGTCAAGAACGTAATGTGCTGCTTTCTTAGATTTGTTTTTTAAACTAAAGTAAAATATCAGAGTTCCTTCAACCAATGTTGGAGAACTTTCTAACTATATGCAGATGTTTTCCGACAGCACTTTGAAGAGCCTCTGAATGCTGACTGTCGTATACTACAACAGCTCTGAACCGTATCAACGACATGAGTTATAAGGAAACGAAACCAACAAAAGATATTTTCGAAACAAGCGTAATAATGTTAATAACGTTGTACAACAAACCGTCCGCAAACATTTTCAAAACAGCATAATAAAATAATGTTCTATAGCAACTCGTCCACATTTTAAGAACGTAACATATATAACACGAATTCACAAGTCCAGCGTCATGGGAGTAAACATACAGACTGGTCAGACTTGTGAAGAGACAGTAATTAAATGCTGGCGGGACGAGTTACAGGACAGGAAAGATGGACAGGAGGAAGCAAATATCTACATAAGTACAGTGCTTTGAAAGTGGAACAAAAGACAGAAAGACGCGGTATTGAAAGATTTACAAAGACGCGTAAGGGAGATCAGAGCAGAAACTAGTATGTAAGAAAAGTAAAGGCAACAGCGTTGGCAAGGAAGCGTAATCAGCAAATGCATCTCTGTAAGTGAACTAGATTCTCACACGACATGAAGTCTAAAAGTGAGGCACACATTCTGTGTAACGATAGGTACAATAGGTGACGACGTTTTTTCGCATTGCAACATATCGAATACACGCTGAAAAGCACCAAATAAAGTAATGTCTTTCAATTTTTTTCTTCGTTAGTAATTTTTTCCTGATGTTATCGACATTGTTATAAATTTCTATCTCTTTCACGATCTCCGTAGAAGTACGCTTCACCATTTTTCTGCAAAACCGTGAGATTATTGTTAATATTAGTAACAGTGCACACTTCTGTGACAGTGTGGGAAGGATTCCTCTTCATGTTTCTGTAAGTTCCTTTTAATGAGATTTGGAGTTTCTGCTGATGTAAAAAAGTCTGCAGTCATCACAGTAGATTATATATATAGCTTCAGTAGCGAACTTGTTGCTTGTTATATTATAATGCTTGTGAAAATGTGGAACGATGCACTGAGCTTAGACGAAATAATATTAAAAAAAGGGAAAAATACAAATTCTAAATTCTCTGTAGGGTCATCACCATATTCGTGGGCAGGAATCTCAAGAACGCGCGTATTTCACTAACTGTGGAGTAATGAATGCCATTTTTGAATGCAAAATGGAGCAACATCCGTTTAATGTTTAGGAGTCTTCTTTCGGTTTTCGTTACCTGTGCGTCGTCTGTTGTCTTTCCTTCTTTCGTATTACTCCTTCTTACGATGCTTTCTCTTATCTGTCTGCCTAAATCTTTTCAAAGCCGTTTATTTGATATTTATGTCCTTATTATTATTTGTTTCTGTTTGTCCTCCTTCCCTGCCCTCTACAAGCTCTCCCTATAACAAACCGCTCCCCTAGTTGAACAATTCTTCACAAACATCTCTCACCAGTCTTCCTCTGTGTACCCCCTCCCCTCCCCTCCCCCCACGACGATAGGCTCAGAAGTTAAAGATTTTACTTTCGTAATTTGCAGCCAAGATAACATTACTGTTATATTCTCCAACAATTTGTTGAACGTAACTTCGCCTACAATACAATAGCTGGCTGTACAATAGATGTAGACGTCCGTCGATCTAGCTGGAGATGTGGTTCCTCTTGGTCGGCTGGTACTTCTATCGGCGGTGCAATACAGTGACTTCGGTGATATCTTCTCGGAGACTGTGCTATAGCGGTTGCCATTAGCATAGGACGAAGACTGGTCTGCCTTTTACTGGCCGGGCATATATAGTGAGCTGCAGCCAATAGAAACCCGACGTAGGAATCCGTGGCCGGATATGTCGTGGCGACCTCTGCAAGGAAAGGTTCCTAATAATCGACTGGAATCTTCGGTGTGTTTACCTGATGTCTTCGCCTGTTTGGCTGTTGGTTTGTTTCCCGCATAACGTGGCTGTTGTGCGGTGCTGCCTGCCATTTAGGGGAACCCGATGGCAGACAGTACAATTTCTTAGTTTGTTGTCTTATTTGGATCACATTTGTGAACGAGATTTTATAAAACACTAGCTGAGTACCCTGCAATGGTCACATATGAAATTGTTTCCATGTTATTAGTCCATCTTCTCCTTGCTCCTCTCTCTGTCTTTCTCTTCCATGCCCTCTCTGTCTATCTTCTTCTCCCACTCTCTTTTTTCACCTCCTCCATCCTCCACCCTCCGTCCATCTCCCCCTGCTCCTGTCTCTGTCCTTTTGCTCCTTTTCATTTTCTCTGTCCATTTGCTCCTCCCTCTCTGTCCATATGCCCCTTCCCCTTTCTCTTTCCATCTCCTCTTCGTCCCTGCCCTCTCTATTTCTTCCTCACCCCTTTTATCTCCTCCTTCCATCACTTCTCTCTGTTCATCTCCCCCTCGCCCCTC
This sequence comes from Schistocerca gregaria, assembly GCF_023897955.1. Lineage (NCBI taxonomy): Eukaryota > Metazoa > Arthropoda > Insecta > Orthoptera > Acrididae > Schistocerca > Schistocerca gregaria. The sequence continues at coordinate 1,095,007,285 of NC_064920.1, forward strand.
TCTCTGTCTCTTCCTCCCTCTCCCTGACCACCTCCTCCTCTCATTCCCTCTGCCAATCTCCTCTTCCCATTCTATGTCCATCTCCTCCTCTTTTCTTTCTGTGTCCATCGCCCCTTCTCTCTGTCCATCTCCTCCTCCTGGAAATCTGTGTCCACCTACTTCTCCCTCTGTCTTTCCATCTCTTCCTCATCTTCTCTCTCCAAGTTATCACCACCACACAAACAGGAGGTTGCTTGTTTTTACCACACAGTATTTCTTTCCAGCATGTGTACCACATTTAACTGAAATCGATTCAGGAGTTTAGGAGAACATTTTTATCCACGACTTTTGTCAACATGCTCAAATATAACATACATTTAACGTATTTCACAGATATCTGTCCACATATTTTATTTGTATCTCTAGCGAATTTCACCGCTCATTTTCGTTTTCATGCAGCTCAATGTTTAAGACGTCATATCTGCTGAACTATGTGTTTCAGAGTGATATTACTTCGTAGGTGCATTCCGCATCATATGTGTATACTGTCTGCGAAATACGTTGCTAATAGAGTTAGAAGCAAAGAAGTAATAAAATAACTTTCATTCATGAGGTGGCAGTTTTTCACTCATCTCAGTGTTTATGATACCATATCTCCTGAACTGTGTCTCGTACAACGAAATAATCTTGCAGGTACATTCAGTGTTACATATGAATACTGTCTGCAAAGTTTGTGGCGTGTACAGGTAGTAGAAAATAAGTAATAAATTAAAAGTTCGTGACCGATGCGGCAGTTTTACTGCATGAACAACGAAAATGTTGTACGCCATAAACTTCTTTTCCTTTGATTATTTTGTGGGCGTTATATGCGAGAAAGTTTCACAAATTTCCAGATTATGTTTAAAGTTTTTTGCAGGTCACTAAGTGCTCACATGCTCAAATACTGGATAAATAAGTGTGTGTATTCGTGCGTCATGGGAGGCACTTCCGTTTCGCTTTCAGCTCCAATCCCTTTCATCGGTAGACCGTTATTACATTGATAGTGATTTTCCAAAACAGTAAGTGATATGTATAACAAATGTAGTTGAAATCGGTCCATTGTTTTAGGAGGAGATGTGGAACATGTATTCGTACATATGCACATATGTATATCCATTTTTTAAATATCTATGGATTACTATTTTACTATGTCTGTGGTTACCGATATTTGTTGTTACAATCGTCTTCATACAACGTACTGCACTCCACCGTGTTTTTCCATATTTTTCACATAAATATTCGAATCTGATCTTCGAGGCTGACGCCGATTGTGGTGATCGAAAGTAAATGTCCAGCTGGTGCTGTTATTTAATTCCATACAAACTCAGTATCCACTGTAGTACTAAGAGAGAAAACGATGTGAAATTTAGTGAACTTGTACTAGTAATACTATTACTTTCATTCTAACAGGTACGGCAATGGCACAAAATTTGTGAAATGACATTCCTGAACTCCCAAATAATCTACAAATATTGTCATGTATGCTTCCTGCAATAGTGTATATGTACAACATGAAACGTATTCGCAGTTGCGAATACGGACAACCATCACCTGCGTAATAGAATGATGACAATGAAAAATATACTTTCAAGTCACTCTGTCGAGTACGCTTCGTGTCCTTTTCTGCAAGTTAATATATGCACAACATCTGGCGGCGTACCGTAAGCGTTTTCTTGCTCTATTTACCGAGTCAACATTGTTTTCTTCAAGCTCAGAAAAGGTCCTCGGATATTTTTTTGTCTTTGTAATATTCTTTTATAATAACGTAGTATCTCTAGACCCATTCTTTTTTACTCTTTCTGAAAGTATGTCCTTTTATTGACAGAGGCTTTCTTTTACTGATCACAAGACGCTGCTTCTGCTTTCAGAAAACCGATAACGAAGTTAATTTTCTGTATCGCAGTTCGGTGTCGTGGAAAGCATTCCAGAAAGTCCTGTAAAGCCAGTTTGAGGCACCCAAACCTCTGAATCGAACTGAATGAACTCTACAACTTTCCGTCTTCTCGTACTGTTGTACAGTACATTCGACGTTCGTTAAATCCTAGAATTTAGTATTATGCTAGTGCAGAAGTTTCTCACAGAGTGATTAAAAGACCCTTTGAAGTGTAGTGCGTGCAACTGCTCCTGCAAAAGCTTTCAATTGAATTGAAATTAGTGTTAAGTTCCTGTGAGACCAAACTTCTGAGGTTATAGGTCACTAGGCTTACACACAAACTTAAAATAACTTACTTTAAGGACAACACACACACCCATGCCCGAGGGAGCAATCGAACCTCCTTCAGGGGTAGCCGCGTGAACCGTGACAAGGCGCCTAAGACCGCGCGGCTACAGCATGCTGCGGTAAAGATTTACGATGGCTGTTAGGGAAGTTCAGTACCAGTCCGACACGTATTACAAATCTACTGCTTGGATAACTCTCTCGTTTCCTTGATTTCTGTGCTTATTTCGTCATCATCGACTTATACGTCTTGAAGGACTGCAGTCCATGTCTTGAAATCGCTAGTTCCATTGTAGATGAACATCACTGTTTATCTGGTTTTTCCTTGATGAAGTTTCAGCTCGACTATATCACTACGGTAGTCTCACTTCTGTACAATTCGTTCAGTCATTATCAACTTTTTTTCAAATTCTTACAATAATATCTCTGAACAGTTTTAAACTTTCCAACCGCTGTAGTTGTTAGAAGACTGATACAGAACTGTACAATAGAGATACAAGTCATGTTTGTAGAGGCGTTTCGTTTACCTTTTTCTTCCAATTTCAGTTGCAGGTACCCCTTCAATCTGTAACGTGACTGTGTCATTTAAATTTAAAAATTGATATGGTCGATGTTCTTTCTACTTCTGTTTCATAAGAGTATGATCTTCATCGTTTCACTTGGAGGTACTGTAAGGGATACACGATCCCTTTCGCAGGAATAATCACAACTTGCTAATACCGGTCGTGAGTAGGTAAAATATCGATTGCCGAGCGCCGAATTCGCTACGTGAATGGTATTTTTGCCACTCAGTGAGTCATGTCGTTCTTGTGATGGCGTAAGGAGATGTGGTGGATTGAAAATATTATCCCCTGTATGTGTCCTTACCTCCATGAGTAAATCGGTGTAATTATACCAATTAGTGACGAAAGTATCTGTTTTATCAAAAGTTTAATGTTTAAATTTAGAGTTCCAATCAACACGTTTGCATCAGCCATACCGGACTATGTATTACAATGTTGACAATACCTGCGCACTACAACAACAGCATGTGACGATATTGCGATGTCTTAGAGCTGTGCTGAAATTAGACGCGAGTAGACATGTAAATGAAAGATGCCAACTATCTCCCTTTAGGTTTAAAAATAATGTACTACTTTACATAGTGCAAACTGAGAGTTGCAAAATCTGTATTTCCTGACTATAATGTTTCTGAGCAATCAAAATTGTTTGCAGGATCTCCTTTACTCAAAATGTTAATTCAACATTTAAACTGGAGTGTTACAGGAAGTTTTCTATCACTGACCAATTAAAAAAAAAAAATCATTCAGAGTAGCAATATTAGTTTGTCGATCCAAGTAATTTTATATAATAACGTAATTAAGGCTTTCACAGTCAGTGCCTAGAGACTTCGCTACTTCATTCCCGATTGTTACTATCTGCACGGGTACACAGTCTATGTGCAACTAAACCAAATTAAATTGTTTTTGGCGTTAAATAAGGAATGGGAAAAATCAGTTTGGTGCACGTGCTTTATATCCGCTCAACTGGTGCTTTATCTTTCTCCTCAGTGTCGAGGGAAGCTTGATCTCAAACAAGAAACTGACAGCATTACTGTATTAAAATAAAATATAAGAAACAAGGATGGTATCAAACGAAGAATTAGCGAATACGCACGTTGGGTTTCGGTAATATATATACAATAATCTTGAGAAACTATACCTTTGAATAGGATCTTGCAAAATATCATTTCAGTTGGTTAGCTCATTTATATTTCTGTTAAAATTTTCTGTTGGATTAATACACCAAGAAAAAATAATTTTGTCGTCGAAGATATTCTGGTTGTAATTTGAATTTCACATACTACTCCGAAGTGTTTACGAAAAACGATAATCTTCTTTCTTGAAACATTGCACTATGACGTCAACTATTCTGAACTCTTGGAAATAAGGCGACATCAAGAATCTCACAATTAAATTTTAGCTGCTACGCCATAATACTCTGACATCAGTATCCTGATATCAGGTTCATATTACACACTTGCAGCAATTCACTATGCTGATCCTGGGATAAGTGATGTTAAAACAGTGATCGTCAAGTTTGGTAAGGTAGATGGTCAGATGTATCATGAGACCTCGAGATTGATGTCACCTGTGGTTTCCGTTAATCGATTAGGGAAAATGCGGTCTGACCGAGCAGCACGCCCTAATCCGTCCCAAACTATTCCCTGATTTATTTTGGGTTCTATCTCTGCTGACGTAAACTTTCACAAGAAATTAACCTCTTAGCTTTCAACCTCCTTGTTCTACACTTATATCACTTAAATAAAACTATATTTACACTTAACTCTCATGTTTTAGAATACTGAAGAATAAAAATAACAGCGATACCTAAATCTCTGTCTGAAATCATAATTACACTTTTCGGTAGATTCTTCGTAACTCACGTATTGCGATCTTCCACTTTTCCGTTAGTAAGCTGCACCAGACTGTAGTGCCGGTTTGCCTGGGGAAGAAGTTGCGCAGAGAAATCTGCGATCCAATTAAACTTGAGAACTGCTTTTAAGTCTGGAACGAACAGCAGCGAAATAATGTTTTACGACATCAGCTGGCCCGAACCTGTAGAGCAAATTCCTAATGTAATTACTGAACTGACAAGAGTAAAATCATTTGCAGCGTAACAGGTTAGAAACACAGCGGAGTAACGTCGTTTATAGAGATAAATAAATTTCCTACAGAGGTCGAATGCCACCAAAAATGATAATTTCTCTAAAAAATGTATATATAGAGTTGATAATAAAAATAATTTAAACATTTGTTCTTGATTTTCTTTGTCGTCTCATTCGGATCTCATATTTATCTTGAATGTCTGATTTACAGTAAAACACAGAATTTACAGACACAACCATTTTTGGGGACATTACGGGACCGGCGTCTGGCTTCAGCAGAGAACGTCAAGAAAGATTGAAATTAAGTAATGCATGCAGACACATAGGCAGAACAAAGTGCGATAACGCATCTTTCGTGTGTGAGGTCTTTTCCTATTTCAAACTGCATAAAAATAAGAATTCTACGAAAACTACAAGTGCACACTTGTAAGCAACGACTGTAATACATAGACAGAGCAGATTTTAGGCAAATAATGTTTTCAAATTATTCATCCAATAGTCTTTCAGCAAAAGAAACACTTTTCTGAAGTAGTATGAAGCATCATTAATTAGAATTATTTTTAATTCATTTCCATTACCTTCTCACAAGCATCAATCTCTGTATTTAAAAGTAATTCTTCGACTTAGATTGCTGCAGGGGGCGAGTACATGAAGAATTACGTGCAAGATCAGATAGACAGACAGAAACTAACATGTGGAATGTATCCATTTCCTATCCAAAATAATCTAAGGGTACTAACTGACGTCTGCAAGCAGTGTTCTAATTTCTTCCCCCCTCGTGGATAACGAAAACTTCACTGCAGTCAGTTAAATACTGACTCAGCGACGACCTAGATATTCAGTCGAGTTTTCTGATGTGCACCTCATTCGATCTGAAACCGTGATACGGGTGATCCTTTGTGGGTTTTGTAAAACACATTCTCAGCGCCGGAGATGATCTCTACGTTATGTTATAGTGGCTCTCAGGTAATAATAAAGGAAAATGGAATTATTTTCCCAATTTATTCATTTGTTTTAATACCGCTAATTATCCCAAACCTCCAAGTAAATTTTGTTGCTTTTCAGGCCATGTTGCTAGGTTACTATTATTTTATTACATAAACGCTGAGTATTTATGTATGATTCTCTATTACTGAAGTCCATCGTGTGCATTAGCGGGGAATATTTTTGTATTGTACATAAACTCCATCACGAAACGACGAAATTACGTATTGTTTTTCTTTAACGCTACTGAAAAACTGACATCACTTTCGAGTAGGCTTATTGACGTACGGATTTTGTCACAGGAAAAGAATTTGTACTCCATCTGTCGTGAACGAAATAGATAACGCGTTTCTCCTACTAAACTGAATCTTAATATTAAATACAAATTTAATCACTGGAGTTGTATTACACTGATACAGCCTGACGGTTTGCTTTAGAAAGTAGGAATGGTTTGCTCATAGAACACGATGCAAGTCTTATTTATCATTCACTTAGACGGGAAGGTCAAGTAGAGTTCGATATGCATTCCACTCGTCTTCTAACTAATGAGCACGTATTGAATCTGGTATTTGGGCGAAGAGACTACAAAGCACAATTTGATTTCCTTCACAGGTGTAACATCTTGTCTATTATCAAGTCACAACCAGTGTAAACCCATTGTGTAAACCAGTTATCAGCCCGAAGTTGCTAATATGGCGATTCCTCAATACCGCTATATATCAAGTGCTTCAGTTCAGCTACTTCTTAATTATACATACTTCAGTATAACGTAAGCACTCAGTGAGTGAGATCTCGTATGCACTTTAAATATCCTACTTGTGTTAAATATTAGCATTAGTGCATTAGTGCATTATGTATGGCAGCTGGTTCTGACTTTGTAGAGAGGCCTAGCCATGAATTCATCTTAACATTACAAAACTAAACACAGAGAAGCTATATCGACCTCTGTAATCTGGAATTAAATAATATTCTAATCCTTGGACATTGCTATTTGTCGTTGATGAGGCAGTTCTAAATTTAGAACAAGGAAGAGAGCGTCAGGTATCTTCTATTTATTGACCAATCTCAGAGCAGTTTATTTACGGAGAATGATTAAAGAGAATAGGTCTATTTTACAGTCTACCAACAATCTATTTATCTAAATACTGCATTATTCCCAAATGTGACATGTCGTATCTACTCGGACAGAGCGAGATATAGTTCCAATAATTTCAAATCTAAAAAGTCACAATTCATGCACTCAGACCCAAGTCCTCAAATTTCTAAAATGCTAATGTATGGAACACGGTACCATTGTCACAATAGTTGAGTGATATGCTTGTGAATATCCTCGTGGTAAGTTCATCAAAATATATTAGTTTGCACTAAACGTGATTAATGAAGACGCCCATATTCATTGTTCGTCAGAGGCTTAAGTTGCATGTAATTAAAAAAATCCTAAGAAAAAGCTGAACTAACAGAGGGTTTCATAAAATGAAGGACAATAACCAATGAGTGTGAATGTAAATGTACTGCACAAATACAAGGCAGCGTTCATGTTATCTCATGCTTTAAAGAATCTTGAATATAGCAAAAACCCGAATTGCAGAGGAACTGATCACCTGGTTGGATTAGACCAGATCAGATTAGTAGCAGTCCAACGAACAAAATATGAAACTGCGGCCTTATGTGTACTGTCATAAAGAAGGCCAGAAATAGAAAGACAAGCATATCTCATTGGCACTGATATGAGTTGAACTTGGAGCTGATTTTCATCACGATGATAAACGTAGTACAGATTAGAATGATCGCTGTACAATGTATAAATTGCACAATAAGCAGGGCATATTAATTATTGTAAGTGGTATAGGAAATGAGGCTAAAACCACAACTTTTCTCCTAATAAATGTGTAGTGTAAATATCATTGAAGCTCAATACAAACAACAAAAGGGGTAATTGGAATATCGTTATCTCTAGTGACCAAATATTCTGCATCTACTTTACAGAGGACGTAGTTGTACCTGCATTTGGATACACGAAGACAATGAGAAAAAAAACTGGCAACCACTGGGAGAGATGTATATAACCTCTACTGTCTGCATTCACCACTGAGTACGCAGTAACAGTTATCCAAAAATTGCAGAGCACAGTCAAACAAGACGTTACGTGAGGGTTCGTTTGATCAGTACTGAGACGTTATTCTGCTAGGGAATACAGAAATAAATAGTAAGGACTGGACCCCTTCCGTTATTACTCGGTTGTTTTAACAATGATATAAAAAAATTTCTTAAAAACAACAATATCTTAATCCCATTTACTTTAGGTAATAAGAATAGTAAGACAAAATTTAGTGAATCTGCTACCAACGTCTTTTATGAAACACAGTCTATCTCACATGTAATAAAATTTTAAAACCACTAACAAGTATGCTCCTAACGGAATTGTATCTTGCTCTTCAGGAAAGTTTAATAAATACAATAAATATAATAAATTCCCAATTAAACATAAATAGCATCAGAATTAACTAGCGAGGTGTGAAGCCAGGTCGCTTGAAGGTAGAACGAAACCTTAGCTTGGAGAAACCAAGGCGGAAGACGGAAGTCGGCAGTTCGTACAGGACCCACTTCTCGAGCTTCGACCTGGAGTCACCTCCCGCTATCCAGGATTTCCCGGCCCCGGTACCTGTAGGTGGAAAGGTAGCGCTTACTCCAAAACACCAGCCAGCCAGCTGTAACATTTGACAAGCACACAAAACAGCTCAGCAGGGACAATGTCAACAACCACCAAAGGATATTGAATAACAGGTTAAATTATTCACTAGTAAAACGGCACACTGTCTGCTTTAAAATCAAGTATTTAATGTTTCAATTAACATTTATAAGATTCTCCTCTGGAATGACGACTATGCAGACACAGCTAATTAATTTCCAAATATGAATACACTGTACGGCAGGTCTTATCTTTTAGCTAACAGATGAAGGCCCAGCATCAGTTTTAACATATACGTGCATCTATTTCAATGAAAAATACTGAATCTTAGATTGATTGTGGCAATATAATCAAGCATACACATTTGATGGTAAAAGAAGAATTACACACCTCGCTAAATAAATGATTCCTGCATACAAGGATCATTACATAGCACGTCACTCTAAACTTATTCAGAACTTATACACCCAAGATATCAGCAAACCCCCAATAGTGGATCCACAGAATGCATTCACACCATAGGAAGTTTATTGTAGCATAAGCCAAATGAAAAGTGTTCGATATATTTTAAAGCACTATGGCAATGCTGATAAATCTGCAGTCATATATCACGGACAAATTCACTTAACTTTTCGCTGGACGTCCGATATGGCTTGCGTCGGGTACAGCAGGCAGCCATACGGCAGCGGACGACCTTAGACAGCCGTGTCCGGAACTAGCAGCACGCAACCCAAGGCAGCAACAAGCGGCAGGAAAGGGTCTCCATCAAGCCGTCCCATACACGTCGTCGGTTCCCGCTACACCACACGCGCACTCCGGCCTTAGGTAACATCGAACGCCAACTGTCCCACGTTCTTCGCGGGAGACTCCAGTTAACTCCTCCGGCAAAGATAAGACAGTCAAGACTCAGTTCGCGTCACAAGCAAAGATAAGAGCGCGAAGGCGAGGTACGTGCAAGTATGCTGCCCCGCCAGCAAAACGCCACGGCTCAAGTGTTAGTGCTTCTCTTCCATTAATTCATCTTCCTTTAGTGATAACGGAAAGCAATGCCACATGTGCAATAATAAGGAAACCGACCGAGAAATCGACGGTGAAGAGTGAACAGCAAGTGGGCAGAGAAAAAAATAATCACAGGAAAGCAGTATGACAGTAACACACTGCACAGTACTTCCTAGTGCATCTTATTCCACCAGTGAATGAGCAGAAGGTGAAGAAAGAGGAAATAATTATGAAAAGAGAAAGACGAATAAATGATATAAATGAAGGAATGGTAAGTAAAAGAGAAAAGAAATGGGAAGAGAAGGCCACGGATAAGATGGCAATCAGATGGCATTACAGCTCAAATAAATAATATTGAAGCGGAAAGTAATTAGTTGTCTCGCTAAATAAATTTGCAAGGTTTGCTATAGTTGACGTAACAGCATGCAACACGGTAGCAGCTGCAAGTAGTATTGTTTAAGTGGTAGCTGGAGAGCTTGCTTTTGTGTAAGACGTAAGCGTGACTGCGCGCGTCACGTGTGCTAGTTGCGTTAAGAATCAAATGGCAGAGGTCAAGTGTTAACTGTCTTTTATCAAATACTAATAATCAGAAAAATTAGGCTATTGAGTGCAACAGGTTCATAAATCAGCATATTTGTGACTTAAAACGTCCGTCGCTATCAGTGAGAACCATACCGGTAAGACCGAGCGAGGTGGCGCAGTGGTTAGCACACTGGACTCGCATTCGGAAGGACGACGGTTCAATCCCGCGTCCGGCCATCTTGATTTAGGTTTTTCGTGATTTCCCTAAATCGCTCCACGCAAATGCGGGGATGGTTCCTTTGAAAGGGTCACGGCTGACTTCCTTCCCTAACCCGATGATCTGGCTGTTTCGTCTCTTCCCCCAAACAAACCAACCCAACCATACCGGTAATGACAGGTAACAGTGCTCTAATATGACAACAACGTTACTTTTCGACCTCGAATATGTTAACCAAATGAAGTGTATTTATCTGCTGAGACCGTCACAATAAAAGGACGAGAAGGGTAAGGTGTGGGAGTTTACAGAGCGAGTGAGGTAGAGCAGGTTCCGCTGCTAAAATGATTTCTTTTCTAAACGTCGGATACTTAACCCTCATAGCGGAATCTCAATCATAGAACGCTTAAAACACCTGTCGAAATATGAAGTAAATAATCATCTGACTTGTGTTATATTGTCAACAGCCACTTGATTTCCTATTTTCGGAAAAATAAACGGTCTAAAAGTCTCTTCAATTCGCAACTCTTCAGTTTTTTGAAAGACCACTGCTATGATTTATGTCTGTATGTGTGACTTTTGACTTTCTTGCGATGACATAAACGAAACTGTATGTCGTGCTGTCCGACAAAATATTACATGCCATTTTGCTAAACAATGTAGTATTCAGACCTGTAGCTGGCCGCTGTGGCCGAGCGGTTCTAGGCGCATCAACATGGAACCGCACTGCTGCTACGTTTGCAGGTTCGAATCCTGCCTCGGGCATGGATCTGTTATGTTCTTATGTTAGTTAGGTTTAAGTAGTTCCAAATCTAGGGGACTGATGACCTCAGATGGTACGTCCCATAGTGCTTAGAGCCATTTGAACACGACCTGCAGATTTTTCGTATATAGGGTAAATAGGGAGTTTGTCAACATGCAGAAGACATGTGATGCCGATCGTTCATTTTATGTCTAGAACTGCCGCGCGGAAAATAAAAGAAATAAAATAGAATAAAAATTAAAATTGGCACCCGCGTGGACCCGTGTTATTCCAGAAAAACACAACAGAATATAACTTAATTACAGATCCCAAACGTCGAAATACACGTTCAGTGTCACTTTTTTGTTAATTTTTGCTGGCACGTTTCTGCAGTTCTAGTAAACATTGCAATCCCTGGCCCATAGTACGACAGCACTCTGGTAGAGAAGGGAAAACAAAATGTCGTAGGCCTCTGGTAAAATAGAGTATCTTGTGATAATTCGCTTTTTGTATATGAAGGAGAATAACGCTGCCGCAACACATGTTCAGTTACTGGAAATGTACAGCAGGAATGTGCCGTCATATGACATAGCGGTAATGTCGCGCAGATGTTTCCATTGTGGTCAAAGAAGTCTAAATGAAAAGAAAGCAAGCACTGGAGCACCTTTCCGTGAAGAACCACAAGAGAAGCTGAGGTCCTGCATATCGAATACCGGCATAATATATTCGATGCAACAGCTGATAAAGTAAAAATATGTCACAGTTGTGTTTGCGAAGTCGTGCAGGACATTTTGAATATAACAAAGGTCACCGCACATTGGGTTCCGAGACTACCCACTCTCATTCATCTCATTCATAACGTCCACCGAGCCGAGCCACCAGCGGATGTATGTTGCAGCTCTGTTAGTTTAGTCTACGTTACAATTTCACCTTCCCAATCACCACGGATGACTGCTGCGTCTCTCACTATGGCCCAGGAACGAATGATCAGTGAATGCACTAGTGTTTCCTCCACCGCCGAAAATGGTGAGTCCACAAAATGATCGAGCAGGGTGATGCCGTGCGTGTTTTAAATGACTGCCATTGCGTGGTGTTAAGCCTTTGCAATGTGTTTTTACAGAATAATGCTGAAATTCGGTGAGTATAATCTGTAACTAATGAGGACTTACTGATCACAATTCGAGAGAAAACTGATTTTGTGGTATAACGTGAAAAAAAGGAAGGGCTCGGTTGGTAGAGCACATTCTGAGGCATCAGGGAAATGTCAGTTTGGTGTTGAGGGAAGTGTAAGGGGTAAAAGTTGCAGAGATAGGGCAAATGTATGTGGGTTTATTTAGTTATTTGGAGATTGAGTAGCGTGCAGAACTACATCCAATCGGTGTTCAGACTGAAGACAATAACAATAACAACAAAACAATATGCACCTGAGGGACACACTGTCACAGGAGCGTACAACCGAAATTTCTTGAAGAAGGTTTGAAAATCTAGCCAGAGGAAACGGCGCCAGTGGCTGTACAAGGGGGAGTTTTTGCTCCATGAATAAGTACTAACTCATCCGGTATCTACACGACTTGGACTACCAAACTTTGCCCCATACCCCATATTGTCTATACTGGCACTCGATGCCTTCCTGTTCAAGAACAGATGAAGGGACAAGTGTATGGCATACATTCCCAGAATGAGGACAAGGTGACTTTCGGGACGTCACGTTTCTTAAGCACCCGAAACGCAGACTTCTGCGACCGAAGTCTCTTCCAAGTCATCCATCATTGTGAAAAATATGTCGCACTTTAGGGTGAACATATAGAGGACTAGCACCACCAAGTTTCATTCCTGAAGTGATGGTCAAGACAATGTAACTACACTCGTATGTACAGGATTGGTAAAAGAAAACTGTTCCGCACAATATTTCATGCACCTTATCGCAGGGAAAGCAAATTACATAACAGGCACCAGTTGCGGATGATGTAAGTTCGTTTCCTTGTCCTAAGGTGTACCACATATACTGGTATGCTAAACTTAAGGACGAAAGTAAGCTTCGCACGATGTTACACCGTAAAGTAACATAGCTTGACGAAACTTGGGGCATACACACAAAGAAAAGCTGAGGTATAGTATATAGTACCTTTGTAAAGAAAGGAAACCGAAAAAAACACGCAATGAGACGAAAGGATCTGACATCATTTTTAAGAGACAGTAAATACTGTACAATGAAGTAACAGTGATTCATCATGGTCCCCTGAACTTTCTTAATAAGGTGTCATCACCATGGGCAGTAATGTATGCTCTGCATCGTGCTTCTATGCTAACCCAATGTTTGGAAAGGAGTGTTAGGGAGTTCCGTTATTCCAATAGCGCGTTAGCCAACTGCTAGAAGGACATCGGTGCATGCGGATGTGCTACAAGTACGTCTCTCCACCGCATCCACAGGTGCTCAAAGGAATGTAAATCGTAGGGGGTGGGTATTCCACTCCCCCGACTATGCTCTCGTTCCAAGCGCTTCTACATCTGCGCTTCGATGCGGTCGCGCTTTGTCATCCATAACAATAAAGTCAAGACCGAACGCACCCCTGACAAACTCACAAGGTGAAGGAGTGCCTATTATGACGAGACGAAACTACACTCCTGGAAATTGAAATAAGAACACTGTGAATTCATTGTCCCAGGAAGGGGAAACTTTATTGACACATTCCTGGGGTCAGATACATCACATGATCACACTAACAGAACCACAGGCACATAGACACAGGCAACAGAGCATGCACAATGTCGGCACTAGTACATGTATATCCACCTTTCGCAGCAATCCAGGCTGCTATTCTCCCATGGACACGATCGTAGAGATGCTGGATGTAGTCCTGTGGAACGGCTTGCCATGCCATTTCCACCTGGCGCCTCAGTTGGACCAGCGTTCGTGCTGGAAGTGCAGACCGCGTGAGACGACGCTTCATCTAGTCCCAAACATGCTCAATGGGGGACAGATCCGGAGATCTTGCTGGCCAGGGTAGTTGACTTACACCTTCTAGAGCACGTTGGGTGGCACGGGATACACGCGGACGTGCATTGTCCTGTTGGAACAGAAAGTCCCCTTGCCGGTGTAGGAATGGTAGAACGATGGGTTCGATGACGGTTTGGATGTACCGTGCACTATTCAGTGTCCCCTCGACGATCACCAGAGGTGTACGGCCAGTGTAGGAGATCGCTCCCCACACCATGATGCCGGGTGTTGGCCCTGTGTGCCTCGGTCGTATGCAGTCCTGATTGTGGCGCTCACCTGCACGGCGCCAAACACGCATACGACCATCATTGGCACCAAGGCAGAAGCGACTCTCATCGCTGAAGACGACACGTCTCCATTCGTCCCTCCATTCACGCCTGTCGCGACACCACTGGAGGCGGGCTGCACGATGTTGGGGCGTGAGCGGAAGACGGCCTAACGGTGTGCGGGACCGTAGCCCAGCTTCATGGAGACGGTTGCGAATGGTCCTCGCCGATACCCCAGGAGCAACAGTGTCCCTAATTTGCTGGGAAGTGGCGGTGCGGTCCCCTACGGCACTGCGTAGGATCCTACGGTCTTGGCGTGCATCCGTGCGTCGCTGCGGTCCGGTCCCAGGTCGACGGGCACGTGCACCTTCCGAAGACCACTGGCGACAACATCGATGTACTGTGGAGACCTCACGCCCCACGTGTTGAGCAATTCGGCGGTACGTCCACCCGGCCTCCCGCATGCCCACTATACGCCCTCGCTCAAAGTCCACCCTGTCGCGGCATGCTACCAGTGTTCAAGACTGCGATGGAGCTCCGTATGCCACGGCAAACTGGCTGACACTGACGGCGGCGGTGCACAAATGCTGCGCAGCTAGCGCCATTCGAGGGCCAACACCGCGGTTTCTGGTGTGTCCGCTGTGCCGTGCGTGTGATCATTGCTTGTACAGCCCTCTCGCAGTGTCCGGAGCAAGTATGGTGGGTCTGACACACCGGTGTCAATGTGTTCTTTTTGCCATTTCCAGGAGTGTACAATCGTGGGGTCGCGACTGTGGGATCTTTGACTGCTCTGGGAGAGGACTCACCTTACTTACAACATTTGAAAGGTTAGTCCACTTTATTATATGAGTGATAAAAGGATTTACTTAACTTGATGCAATCCTTTGCCATAGCAGTACTTGATAATTTATAGCTGTCGTTGGCTGTGAAAGCATCACATGATACACTAATTAACAAATTATTCTCTTGACATACAATGTCCAACACTTACGAAAGTACTTTTCAGTCCAAGGCTTGAATAATTCGTTAGTCTTACTCGATGATGTTGACTGCTTCAGCTGAGGTCACAACCGAGCACTTCCATTCTGGGCTCTATATTGTCCTCTGCTTTGCTGAGAGAGAGGGTGTGTCTTCTTCAGCCTCTCCCATTTGTCGCAACAGACTGCAGCGAGATGTCGTAAATGTGTGTGGTATTGATATGCCTTGCAGAGTGTGATGTGTCACGCCACTATCTTTGGATGGTACCACAGAGCCATGTCGGAAGTCGTTGCCCACTTTTCTTAGATTCTTCAGTCTCCTGACTGATTTCAAGCGGCCCACCACTAGTTCCTCTCCTGTTACAATCTCTTCATTTCAGATAAGCACTTACAACTTACGTGCTCAATTATTTGCTGGATGTATTCCAATCTCTGTCTTCCTCTACAATTTGTGCCATCTACAGCTTTCTCTAGAACCAAGGAACTCATTCCCTGATGTTTCAAGAGAATTCCTATCATCCTATCTCTCCTCCTTGTCAGTGTTGTCCACATATTCCTTTCCTCTCCGATCCTGAAGCTCCTCATTCATTACTTTATCACTCCACCTAATTTTCAACATTCGTCTGTAGCACCATATTTCAAATGCTTCGATTCTCTTCTGCTCCGGTTTTTTCACAGTCCATGCTGCACTAATATGGAATATTGTGCTGCTAATGCACCTTCTCAGTAATTTCTTCCTCAAGTTAAGCCTGTGTTTGCTATTTATGGACACATCTTTGCCAGGAATATCCTTTTTATTTGTGCTAGCCTGCTTTTGATGTCCTCCATGCTCTGTCAATCATTGGTTATTTTTCTGGGTAACAGAATCTCTTACCTTTATTTACTTCTTGATGTCAGTCCTGATGTTAAGTTTCTCGCTGTTCTCATTTCTGCTACTTCTCATAACTTTCGTCTCTCTTCGATTTACTCTCAATCCACATTCTATAGACTGTTGATTCCATATAGCAGATCATGTAATTCTTCATCACTTTAACTCAGGATAGCGATGTCATTAGCGAGTCCTATCACTGATGTCCTTTCACCTTGAATTTTAATTGCACTCCTGAATTTTTGTTTTATTTGCGTGCTTACTTCTCCGATGTGCAGATTGAACAGTAGGGTTGAAACGCTGCATCCCTGCCTTACACCCTGTTTAATCCGAGCATCTCGTTCTTGGTCGTTCAATCTTATTATTTCCTCTTGGCTCTCTTACATATTGTATATGACCTGTCTCTCCCTATACCTTACCCCTATTTTTCTCAGAGTTTAGAACATCTTGCACCATTATACATTATCGAACACTTTTTCCAGGTTAACAAATCCTATGAATGTCTCTTGATTTTTCTTCAGTCTTGCTTCCATTACCAACCCCAAGGTCAAAATTGCCTCTCTGGTGCCTTTACCTTCCCTAAAGCCAAGCTGATAGTCATCTAACACAGTCTCAGTTTTCTTCTCGATTCTTCTGTATACTGTTCTTGTCAGAAACTTGGAGGGGATAGCTGATCCAAGAACCAGAAAATATGGGTGAGCAACGGGACAGACGTATCAGTGCGTTCAAGGACGGTGGGGAAGAGGGAATAATCAAAATGGTGACCATCAGGAACGGAGAAGACCTTGGACATGTGAGAAGAAAAATGGTTAGCCTTACAGAGGTTGTCGGCAACGGTCGGTTGTCAGGGACGAATGGCTACCAGTATGGTGGTGGAAGGTTGACCAGTACTTGGAGGAATTGACAGAGAGGTTGGTGTTGAGGTGCATACATGTCTGGCATCAATCCCCACTTTTATTTCCTGTAAGGAGATTCTAGATGTGTGGCTGTAATTGCTGGTGGTGTACGAATGTTTCCCAGTCATGGGTGTGGAGGAAGGATCGGTGCCAGCCGTTTTGGTCGAGCGGTTCTAGGCGCTTCAGTCTTGAAATATGTTGCTGCTACGGTCTTAGGTTCGAACCCTGGGTCAGGCATGGATGTGTGTGATGTCCTTAGGTTAGCTAGGTTTAAGCAGTTATTAGTCTATGGGACTGATGACCGCAGATGTTATGTCCCATAGTGCTTAGAGCCATTAGAACCTTTAGAAGGAGCGGTAGAGCCTGCAGGATTCATGGAGAAGTAGTGTAGGGCAGTGAAGGTATATGAGTTCAGTAGGAATGTGGGCCTCCACAGCATCAGTGATGGTGTTCTGGAGGAAGGACGAGAAATGGGTGATGTCAACAGGATAGTGAAAGGTAAGAGGGTGGCTTTCTACTTGTGAGGCAATGGATTCCTGATAGCCATGCAAGTTGGTGTGGTCATAGTCGTGGACGGCCTTCAGAGGGGCAGCAGGGTGGAAGAGGTGATGAGCAGCACGGGGAGGTGGTCAGTACCATTGGGATCGAGGATGTCCGCAGCCATATGACCAAGGAGGTTGAGAAAAGTTAGGAGAAGATCTGGGGTGGAGTTACTTTCAGGATGTGTGTGTTGTGGGAGAGGAACAATGTCACCATGGAGGGTGGCAAGGAACTGATGCCATTGCTGAAGGGTGGCAGGGTCACAGCTGTGGATGTTGAGGTCAGTGGCAATCACATAGGTGGACAAGGCATGCCCAACATGGGAAATGAAGTTGTAGGGCAGAGGAAATGCATCGTTAAATTTGATTTGTGTGGGAGGTTGAAGTACAGCTTCACTGGATGCCAACAGTCTTACTGTGTTGGTAGATGGTAAAGCTGTTCCATTCGACATTGATGACATTCCAAAGACATCACCCAAATGCACTTTGAAGGTGTAGCAGTGCGACTCGAAGCGCCATACCACACTCCAATGGTGAAAGTTCAGGTTGTGGGGAAGAGGTAACATAATGACAAACAAAATTAGATATCAACATTGGTGGTTTATAATGGTAGATACCCATCGTTTTGTCAAGTCAATACTAATGCTGCCATAAGAAGGCAAACGTTAACCGTAATTGGCATCAGAGTCCTCAAGGATGAAGAGAGGAACTGGATTTCAGTGCCAGTGCCAGGGTGTCGTGGTGTCAATGGTTTGTAAACCAGCGAGTGTGTCGGGTAGGGCTTCTACTTTGATATAGAGACGCCTTGAGTTCTCTCGTGGATATCTTGAGAGTGACCATGTCCGTTTCCTCATGGAAGGTAACTACCCTCTTGAAGGGTGGGGCATGCAGGTTCCACTGAAGCACCTTATTCTGCAAGCGCTGTAGGCTCTGCATTCAGGATGCACTAATCGTAACCCACGCTGTGGAGCTAAAGGTGAAGGAAGGGTGGACAACCGTCTGGTGCAGCTGGAGCTTGGTGTTAAGGTTCAGTTCCCTGCCGATGAACAGTGTGTACAATGCTTTGATCAGCTTGAGTCCTTTCTGGGCTACGAATTCGGCATAGCGATGGAAAAGCCATTTCTTATCCATCCAGACACTTAGGTATTTGGTATCTGGGGACCATGGGACCAGTGATATTGTAGGGGAGGATGGGGCGTCGTTTAATGAAGTAGACTGCTGTAGGTTTGGCATCATTGAGGGAAATCTTGGTGGAACAGCAACAGATCACTGTCGCGTCCACCAGTCTCTGTAGACGTACAATAAGTTGGTCTGTGTTGTTTTGGGGGGTATGGAGCACCGAATCATTGGTGTATTGCGCCAGGTGGCAGTGAGATATTAAAACATATATCTTCGATTATGCAAACCAATTTTGTCAGAATTAAATGATAGAAAATTTTTGTAATAGGCTAATTTACTGGCAGTTAGCATCAGTTCTTCACTTGATATGGTTGTAGAATAAAACAGATGAGGAAATCACAAGTTTTAAACGTCATAACACTGTGCCTAAGCAGCCACTGACATAAACGTAGGTTGACGGTCGTTTCAGTAATGTCAGTTGTTGCTTTGGCACAGTGTAGCGAAGTTTAAAAACTGTGATTAGCTCATGTATTTTATTCCACAACAATATTAAGTAAAGAAGTCATTCTAATTGCTAAAAAATTGGCATATTACACAATTATCCTCGCATTTACTTTTGACAAAATTGGTTTATATAACCGAAGAGACATTTTTTGACGATGCATCTCCGCAGGTAATTCGAAAGGATACCGTCTTTCGATTGTGCCATTACAGCACTAAAAATCGAAGTGTTAGGTTTTCAGGTGTCAGCGAGCGAGCCAGCCAGCCAGCCCTCCAGCTGCTGCAGCTGCGGCGTTCCTGCCAGCCGTCGCCAGCGCTGGCGGCAGCAGCGTGGGACGCTGGTCCTTGTCTTCGTCCATCTTCGTCCGTCCACGGTTTTTTCCTCCCCTTTTCGTCCTGTGCTGTTTTAGTTCATCCCTGTCGTCATGTCAGCCCCCACCACCACTCCCTCTTCTACCACCAATGCCATAGTGTATACTTCGCCCTCCGCCACCACCACTACCATTACATGGTGTGCCCAGTCATCCCCCCCTCTTTCCATCCCTCCTCTTCTAACTCTCCCTTCGCCCTCGCTCTTTGTCGCCCACTCCCCAGCTTCTTCCTCCCACTCCTTCGCCTCTGATCCTTTCCCTCCAATCCCCAGCCTGTCACCGCAGCTTCCCCAATCTCCTTCGCCATCACCGCCACCACCATCGCTATCGCCGTCGCCTTCACCATCACCATCTCCGGCTCTGACTACTGTGTCCACGCCGCAACCTGCCACTTCTCGCCACCTCCCTATAGCTCCTGTCCATTGTGTCACCACCCACCCTTCTGCTGCTGTTAAACGCCCTAGTGGCACCACCACCTCCTCCACTCCCAAAAAGGCCCCGCCCCATCCTCCTCGCCCCCCCCCCCCACGATGCCATGGATGTCTCCCTGCCTGGACTTGCTCCCTCCACCTCCCCCCTCCTTATACAAATACCTCCTCTCCCATCCTGATCCCTTCTCGAGGCTCGGAACCTCTCCCTCCTCATCCGCCAACACTTCCCTGGTAACCCCATCTCACTCCTCACTCTTCACTCCCAGAAGAGACTCAGTTTTCATCTCCTCCCCCAGCCCAAGCCTCCATACTGACATCCTCTCCCACATCCCCATCACCCGTTTTGGCCCTAACGCCTCCCTCACCCCTGCTCCTTTTCCATCTCCTACCCACCAACCCCAACCCCTGAGTCGCCCGCCACCCTCACCACCCTCATCACTCGGCTTAATCCGACGATCACGGAGGAGGAGGTGTTGGCAGAACTCAAGATGCATTCCTCGCTGGAGGTGCGGGCAGTCTGCCGCATCTTTAACTCCACTGGCCCCACCTGCCTTATGCGGGGTTTCTCAGAGGACACCCCCTCCATTGACCGCATTCTGAAGGAGGGTGCCCTCCTCTTCCACCAGAGATACAAGGTTGAACCCTCCCGTTCCCCTCCTCAATCTCTCCGCTGCCGGAGGTGTCTGTGCTACAACGCGCACAAAACAGCTGAGTGCCGTGAGGCCCCCCACTGCCCGGATTGTAAACAAGCGCACTTCCTCCCTACAGTCCCCTCCATCCTGTAATACCTGCAATGTCCCTCATGCCATCTATTCCCAAAAAATGTAAGGCGCAGACCCTCCAACCACACCCCTCCCGTCAATTCCCATCATCCACCTCCCACCGCTAAGGACATCATCAGGTTCCTCATCATTGTACTGCAAAATGTCCACACCTTCCAACAGATATCCCTCACCACCCATGCCGTCTTTCACGTAAAATTATATGCCACCTACTCCCACAACCAGGCCCATTTCACCTTCTACCGTCTCGACACCCTCGTCTAAATCTCTGTCGTGGCGTGACAGCACTGTATCCTGTTCAACAACATCCGTTCCCTTCCCACCAACACGAACCTCTTCATGCACACCCTTGCAACCCACCATGTGGATGCTTTACTCCTCAATGAAACCTTCCTCCAAGCCCACCAGACCATCCACACTTCGCCCTACCTTCTCCACCAGTCCGATAATACCCTCCCGATTGCACGTGGCGGAGTTGCCATTGGTCACCACAGCCAGATCCCAGTTTGCCTGCAACCTCTCCTTCCTGACCCCACCGAACACCTGATCCTTAGTCTCTTCTTTCCCAGCCTTACCGTCACCTATGCCACCATCTATATCCTCCCCAACGCCCTATTCCTTTAGACTTCCTCTCCCACATTGATCGTACCTTCTCCTCCTACGTGATCGCCGCCGACCTCAACATCCATAGTCGTTCTGCCACCCAGTTATGGTAGTGGCATCGGTTCCTCTCCACCCTCCAAGGCAACCTCGTCCCCATTCCCCAGCACACCCACCCTGAATCCAACTTCACTCCCAATGTCACCCTCTCCTCCCCCAACCTCCTTGGCCGCATAGTGGTGGATGTCCTGGACCCCATTGGTAGCAACCATCTCCCTGTCCTCCTCACCCTTTTAGACGGCCGTCGCCCCCACCCCAATCCTGGTAATGACCCTACCCCAAAGTACATCCATGATTATTCCCATGCTAACTGGAATGCCTACCATGATACCCTCTCCACACTGGTCGAAGGCCACCCCTTCACCTACCACCACCCTAACGATGTTACCCATGCTACCTCCTTTCTCCAGCAGACCTTGTCTGAGGCCATGGAGGCCCACGTCCCTACTGTCGCCATCCACCCCCACCATTCTACCTTACTCCCAAAGGCCGTCCCTTTCCTCAATGAATCCCGCTGTCTCTACTGTGCCTTCCTCCACACACGTGACCCGGACACAGTACGACGCCACCGGCAACTCCAGCAACACATCCGAAACTTGCTCGCAGCTAAGAAACGCCAGCACTGGTGACACACATGCATCTGTTTAAATGCTACCCTACCTATATACTCGTCTAAGTTCTCATCAGCCTTAAGTCACCTTACCGGAACTAAACCCTCCCCCTACTATCCTCTTCTCCATGATGATCACCCCTTCTCTGACACCCTTAGTAAGACCAATCACTTTGCCTCCTACCTTTCCAATGTCTTTTCCATCCCCAACGATCACCAGTTCGATTACTCCCTCTTCCCGGATGTCCACGATCCAACTGACACCTCTGTCCCTCCCTTGCACCAGGTTTCCAGTACTTCGACAACATTCCACACACAGAACTCAATGCCCCTATCACTACACAGGATCTCACTCCGCACAAAACGTAACACCGTTCCTGGTCACGATCGTGTCACCTACCGCCACCTTTGTGAAGCTCCTGTCTCTTTCCTCTCCACCCTGGCCAGGCTACTATCCCGACCTGTGGAAAACCTCCCGTATCCTGATGTTCCTTAAACCCAGTAAACCGCCGTCCGCCGTCTCCTCCTACCGTCAGTAAGGTCCTGGAATCCATCATCATTTGATGCATCAACCAGCATTTCCGCCAGCACCGCCTCCTTCCTGTTACCCAGTGTGGCTGTCGACCATCCTGCTCTTCCGATAACCTTCTCCTCCACCTCTCTCATCTCCTTTCCGAGCAGCTAAATTCCCGTCGCTCTGCAATCTTCCTCTCCCTGGACCTCGAACGTGCCTATGACCGTGTATAGAATTCCGGTCCCCTCTTCAAGCTCCAAACCTTCACCCTTCCCATTAACTGCGTCCGTCTGATCAGCTCCTTTCTCTCCCACCATCCATAACACAGATTCCTACACCTTTTTTCCCTCTGCCGGTGTGCCCCAAGGCTCCGTCCTCCTGTCCCTTCTGTACCTTTTGTATACTCACAATTCCAACTCCCACACTTCTATCCCTCTGCTGGCGTGCCACAAGACTCCATCCTTTCCCCTCTTCTCTATCTTCTGTACACTGCTAATATGCCCAAACCTCCCTCACCATTTCATCTCCTCCAATTTGCTGATGACACCGCCATCCTAGCCCTTTATCCCACCCTTCAACAGTCCCAATGTACCCTCCCAACCCACCTTGACCAGTTCACAACTTGGCGCAAACAGTGGTTCCTTCATATCAACTCATCTAGGACCCAGGCGATCATCATAGGCCACAGCACCCACTCCTTGCATCTCCATGATTTCTACCTAACCATTTATGGCTATCCTCCCATCTCACTCCTAACCTCAAATTCCTTGGCCTCAACCTTGACTGCCACTTCATCTGAAGTCCACATCTCCTTACAATCCAACACAAAGCCTACAGCAGACTTCACCTCCTGGAACTCCTGTCTGGCCAGACATGGGTACTGCATCATTCCCCCATCCTTCACACCTACAAATCCTTGATCCACATCATCCTTTGTTTTTGCCAGCATTGCTTGGATTTCTGCCCCTCTCAGGTTCTATAACGCTCTCCAACCCCTCATAACGCCATGCACTCAACCTTGCCTTCCATATCTGTCTTCTGTCCCCACGCCCATCCTCTACGACCTCATCCCCTTCCCCCACTTTCTTCTTTTCCTTGAACACATCCACACCCTGTATATTGCCTGCCAACTTGATCCTCCCACCCCCTGGTGTCCTCTTTCCTATCCAGCCCCATCCCACTGCCGCACCTTTACAGTTGTGTCCCACACTCTCTCCTTCTCCACACCCTGCACCTCTTTTCCCAACGCAGCTTCCAACACCTACCCATCCCAGATGATGAACTTCGCCCTGACGCCTGCCCCTCCTACCAACTCAAACTTTCCTCCTGCCTCCTCCTCAGGGCTCCCTCTCCTCCCCCTCCCTTGTCCTGAGCAGCTTTCCCCCCTACATCCCCTCCCTCTCCCATGCTCCCCTTCAGTATCTCTGCACTCCCTCCTGCTTTGTCTTCCCTCTTCATCTCCCACACCACCTGTCTGCTGTCTCTTGGTACACCCCCCTGACTGCTCTATTCCTTTCCTCCCAACTGTCCCGTGCTGCACCTTGCTCTCCCCTCTTTTTCCTTTCCCTCAGTCCTCTAACTCAGCACGTCCCTCCTGGCAGGTTTTATTCTTTTTAATGTGTGCTTCATCTCTTAAAGTGGTTTTAAGGAGTCTTTATTCTGGAGCGTTTTAATACTGTGGCCAATTTCTAACCTGTAAATGCGATGTCAGTGTCTTTTTTGTGCTCTAGAAATCGCCAACTGTGTTTTTATGTAGACTTTTTTAATGTCCCCTCGTGAACGTCTCTATGTCAGTGTATATTTTCCCTCCATTATCTCCCCTTACTCTGTTTTTATGTCACTTTGTCTATCGCTTTTATATGTATAAGTTTCTTCTTTTCTTAGCTGTTATGTCACTCAGTTGAATGAAATCACAATTAATGAAAAAGTAATTTGACGATGACCATCCAGAGGGTTGGTGTTCCACAACTTCCAACTCGGGAAATTCTACCACGTGGGCTACTCTCACGATGCAGTCGACACTTTTGGAAGAGACATCCCTCCCCCTGTTACCACCACCCACTGCCCTGTCCTCCCACAACTTCCAACTCCCGAAATTCTGCCACACGGGCTACTCTCAGGGTGCAATCAATGTATTTGAAAGAGTCTCCCCTCCGCCCATCACCACCACCCACCGCTCGTGCCCTCACATATGCCTCACCTGCCGCCTCCACTGCAACTGCTCAGCTCATAGTCTTCCCCCATCTCACCCCTCCCAACTCTCACTTCATCGTCTGCCTCCCCCACATATATCACACAATCCCAGGCCACAATTAGTACCACAGAACCCTCAGCACCTCCGCCATGCCTGACGGATCTCCCACCTACCACTTTCCTCCCTTTCCTGTCCCTCTCCCTTCCTCTCAGGCTACCGTCGCTACAAAACCTTAGAAGCATGTAATTACTGACTCTACTCCCGTCACTTCCAACAAAAATTCACAGCCTCCTCTGCTTCCGACCATTATATAAATGGATAACACCCCTCCTGACATTAATAGCCCCTCCACCATCCACACCTTTGTCCTTTCACTCCCCCTCCTTTCATACAGACCTCCTCTATAAACTCCCACATATCCTTGACACCATTCCTCTCCTCTTCCTCTCCTTGGCAGTCCCAGCCTCCTGTTGACCCTCAACCTACATGGCTATGATCACCAAGCTCTGTCCATTGATCATGGAGGATGTGGTGCTGGATGAACTAAACTCTCACGCTGTCCTTGAAATATGCTCTGCCCACAGTATCCACAATGCCACCGGTCACACTTACCTCATGTGGGTCTTTCTGGAGCTCTCCTCCTCCATCGACGACCTCCTCACTGAGGGTGCCCTCATTTTTCACCATTGCCTTGCAGCTGAATCCTCCAAATCCTCTCCCCAGTCCTTCTTCTGCCAGTGCTACTTAATGTATAATGACCACCTGACCCACAACTATAGATCTCCCCCACCTGTCCCCCTTGTAGGGGCCTCCCATTTTATCAAAAATTTTACCAACCTCCCTGTAACACCTGTAATGGACTGCATCCCACCTAATCCCACAAACATAAGACTAAACCCCCTGCTACCACCCCCAAGCTTACCATCTCTGTTTTTTCCATCGACCCCCCCCCAACTACCCCACCAATTCCCTAAGTCTGGCCCCACTACTGAAGACATCATCCCTTTCCTAATCATAGTCATCCAAGAGATCCGTCCTTTCCAATACCCCTTCACCTTCCAACAGATCTTCCTTGCCTCTGCTCTGTCTTCCAACTCAACACCTTCGCCACCTACTCCCGAAACCAAGCCCACTGCACGTTCACTCACCTGGACACCTTAGTTTAAGCATCTCCTCTCCACTCCCTTTACCCCCTCCCTTCCCACCATGGCATGGCATAAGTGTCACATCCTCTTCCAGAACATCTACTCCTTCCACACTAACAAATACTTCCCATGAGCACCCCTTCCCAACACCAGGTTGACACCTTCCTCCTGAATGAAACCTTTCTGCAGCCCCACCATAGTATCTGCACCTCTTCCTATATCCCTCACCAAACAGATGATCCTGGTCCCCAAGCACAATATGGAGTCACCATCAGCACCTTAAACACATCCCCATCCAGTCACAGCCCTTCTAAATAATGACCCAACCTCACATCCTCAGCATCATTTTTCCCTGTCTTACCGTCATCTGCATCACTATCTATGTCAACTCCACTTCTCCTTTTCCCTATGACATCATCTCACAAACAGACTGCACCTTCTCCACCTGATATCAATATGCACAGCCATTACCCTGCCGCCTTTTAGCGGTGGCATCAGTTGCTCCCCATAATCCAAGGTGACCTTCCTCTTCCACACACTACTTGTCCTGAAAGCAACACCACCATTGCCTCTCCCAACCTTCTTGGACATGTAGCCATAGATGTGCTTGACCCCATGGGCAACAACCACATTCCTGTCCTTCTCACTATAACATCTGCTCACTGCCTGCATCCAGATCCCCGGCTTGCACCCCCCCCCCCCCCAAGGGTACTCCATAACTACCATCGTCCCAGCTGGGATGCCTACTAGGAATCCATTGCCACACAGGTCGCCTACGCCTCAACCTCCTTCAGAAGACCGCTACTGATGCCATGGGGGCCATTGTCCCTAGTACAACCAACCACCCCCCACCATCCCACTGTCAGTCCACAGGTTGTCCTCCTCCTCTGCGAATCTTGCCGACCCTATCGCTCCTTCCTGCACACTTGTGACAGGGATACACTCTATTGTGATCGGCAACTACAGCAACACGTTTGGAACCTCATTGCAGCATAGAAACGCCGGGACTGGCGCCAGACCTGTACACAACTCTACGCTCCTCCAAGTACTGATCTGCGTTCTCTTCGCCTTATTGGTTCATATTCTGCACCTCTTTATCCGAAATAACCGACCCCATCCTGACAACCTCAGTATGGCCAACCACTTCGCTTCACACCTTTGCAAGTCTTCTCTACCCCTGATGATCCCGACTTTGATTTTTCCCTTTTCCCCACCGTTATGGAATGCACTGACACCGCAGTCATGCCATTCGCTCCCAGTCACCAGTACTTGGGGCAGTTACACTCCTTTAACATGAATGCTCCCACCACAGCGCAAGACATTAAACTTAGCCACTGGTCAAAAAGCAACACGTACCCTGGTCACTATTGTGTCACCTACTGCCACCTCAAAGAATGCCCTCCTCCTTCCTGACTGTCCTTGCTGATTTATACAATGTCATCAACTCCACCACTCCTTACCCCCATCTATGGAAGACTTCCCATTTCCTCTTGTTCCTCAAATCCAACAAACCCCCTATTGTCCCATCTGCCTCATCTTCATCTCCAGTAAGGTCTTCGAATCCATCCTCTACCATCATATCCACCACCACCCTAATCAAAACCACCTCGTCCCCCTTATCCAGGCCGGCCGCAGTGGCCAGGCCTTTTCCTCCAACAAATCCGTTTTCTTTACGCTGTCCATAGGCTTGATCCCCCTACCTCCTGGTGTCCTCCTCTGCTCTTCTATCACTGTATCTCACTCTCTTCATCTTCACACCCTCCATATCCTCCATCAGGGCAATTTCCAGTACCTCCCCCTCCCAGATGATGAACTTTGCCATGATATCTTCCCATCTAACCAACTTTAGTCTAGACTTGCTTGGCCCCTCCCTAGGGCCCACCCTTTCCCATCCCCTCCTTTCATGTGGGTGGATTTTCCTCTTTCACCGCTCCTCAGTCTCTGCACTCCTTCCTTGGCTGTTTTCCTCTCTCGTCCTTCCCTCCCTGGCCCCCTTTGGCACGCCCCCACTCTATCCCCCCATCCCCATCTTTGCCCCCTTCTACCCCCTTTTCCCATGTATCCCCACCCATGGCAGAACCTCCCAGTTTTCTTCATCATTGTGTGTGCGGAACCAGCGCTGAGTTCGGATCCATTCTCCAGTTTTCTCAAGTGATGTGGTTTTGTGTGCTCGACTTGCATATAGACTTGCCATCCATGTTTGTTCTGTGCTATGCCGCCCTTCGTGTCACAGTTTCAATCGTTCTGCAACTTTTTATGCTCTGGCCATACTGTGCCTTGTATCTTTTAATCCGTACAGTGGGTCCTTTTTTGTATTGAAGACTTTTTTAGATTTTTATCTCCATTTTACAATCACCCTCTTTTTGTCTGCTTTCTTCCACTATGTTCCCCCTTTTCATATATGTGTTCCACTATGTTTTCTCCACGTATTGTTTTAAAGCTCCTCCTGGACACTTGACACGTCTCTTGGATGAACAGCAGCGTTTATACTGCTGTCAGCCCATCCCAGATAGAGAATTGAAAATACAATAAAGGAAAAAAAAACTTAATAATGGCTTGTGTCAAGTGTAGTGATTGTTAATACTTGAAAATTGTCTCAGAGTGAAATCTATGTTGTGGAATAAAACTTCTTGCATAGCCAAATGGCGCTTATATCTTTCATTTACCTCCTGTACAACATAGTTGTAGCAATTCTTTCTACACTTCGTGGAAGTTTCATCGAGCTATGTTTCTAGTGGCACATCATGGGAAAGACATTTTCTTCTCTAAGTTTGGCCCACCAGCGTATTTTCTCATTCAGTTATATTTCTCCCGCCCTGTACGAGTATGGGCTCAGGAGGAGGCGTTCCACTTGCCAGGACACAACAGATCGATAGAGCAGCCCGACCGCGGGGTCAGTAGGGGCTCCGGCAGAGGCTCAGCAGCTATCGGTGGTTGCCTCCAGATTATGGGCCGGGCGGGAGCGGCCATCTGGAGCAGCCAGCGGCCAGGCAGCTTAGGCCCCTTGCTGAGCCGGCCACCCTCCGGGCGACTCAGCAGGCAGGCTCTGCCAGCGGCTTACCTAGTCAGAGAACGGAGTGGACTGTAATGCGATGCAGAGCAAATACTGTTACCGGATGACGAGTTTCTCAGTACGATCATTCCGCTGGCTGCAGCCAAAAGCGAAGGAATATTATCTGTCAGTAAAACCAGTTAAATGTTGTAGGGCAGTTCTTATAGAATTTCAATAGTTTAGGGTTAAGGGAGACCATTCACTGAAAAGTGTAAGTATCGAAAACCTTGAGTTGTCGGTAGGTAGACACAAAAGGAGGAAAACTTGGTAGCTTTCGAACTTATTCTTTGATGGGCTAGAGTACATAAAAATACACACACACACTTTCAGACATGCTTGTACATACACGTATGTCACAGCACGATGCTGGCTAGAAGTTATCCTTGACGAGCTACAGCACACACACACACATACACACACACACACACACACACACACACACACACACACACATATATACACACCCACCCCCCACCCCCTCACACACACACACACACACACACACACACACACACACATATATATATATATATATATATATATATATATATATATATATATATATATATACACCACCCCCACCCTCCACCCCCACCCCCCTCACACACACGCACACACACACACACACACACACAACTTCTAGCCGCCACCATGTAGTGACAGCGGCGCAGGTGTTTTAAGCACAAATCAGCATGCGAAAGCGATAATATAATTTTTTCGCGGTGCTAAAGACATGATATGAAACGCTTTAGGTAAACAATAAGTAGTTGCGGTAAAAAAAAAAAGAAAATGAAAAAAAAACAGAAATAGTTTTAATATTTTACTTCAGCTTTGACTCCTCTCGCGCTACTTACAGTTGTGAGATAATCTGTTTCTGTACAGACGCATTTGTCATTGTTCTGTAACTCCTGACGTTTTGTTACATACGAACATAGGCAGGTTTGAAGAAGCTCATCGATGTACTCATTTACATTAATATAATGCCAAGCAACAACTGTTATTTATATGTAAGTGTCTATTCATAATTTACCTGCATATGTGACTCTATATTTTATTAACCTCTATGTCTTTTTGTTACATTACTAGTTTTAGCAATAATTAAAGCGGCTGTGATATAGCAGAACTTTGTGTGTGGTCTGATGGAAAATTATCAAGTCCTAACATAAAAGACCCATAAGTCAATCTTCTCGGCAATTTTACTGCAAGAAGTCCAATATTTCACACGGTAATGAAAAACTACTAAGCAAATGCACGACCTCAGCCAACAATGCCATTGTTTGCACCCCAGACAATGTGTCGTTTCATCTTAATACATTGAAATGTTATTGATTATCTGATCTGTATTCTGATCCTCACACGCAGAAGCAGATTATCAACGTTATTATTTATATTATTAATATTGGTGACCGTGACAGGACTTTGTTACAGGTATCATACTACCTGTTCTCTTTCCCGTGACAATAACAACAACTGGAAAAACAATTACCAACCATTATTATGAAAACAATCAAGAAATCCCGCATATGACCTGATTGAAATTTCAGTCTGCAGATCCAAATTCCATAGTACAGTA
Source organism: Schistocerca gregaria (assembly GCF_023897955.1). NCBI lineage: Eukaryota > Metazoa > Arthropoda > Insecta > Orthoptera > Acrididae > Schistocerca > Schistocerca gregaria. Next base: position 1,095,037,814 of record NC_064920.1, read on the forward strand.
AGACGCAGCAAATGCGCATTTCCAGTCAGTTTACAGTATGCACAATCCGTCTTTAGATTCAGTGTTAAGGCCTGCTCGCCATCTTACCTTATTTACAACTTTTCACGACGTCACCTTTCCGGCTTAGACTTTTTTTAGAATGTGACTTGTAATTACTGCATCTCTTTCCAGTCAGTACACACTTTAGTTTATTAATGTCTTATATACCTATTATGGTGTAGAACAGTTTGTTTAATTCTGACGACGACGCTCATAGTAGCGTCGAAACCTGGTCAATTTTCACTTAATATTTGTGACCGAGGGCTTATTTGTTCTAATATAATTCTGACACGGTCACTGAACCCTAGCAGCTATGTTCAAAGTTGTACAATACTGCTTTTATGTTTGCTGGTCATACCTATCAATTCTGTGTATTACCTTTCTGTCTATACGTAAGTTCAGAACGCAAACAGTTACTTAAAGACAACAACATTAAATGCATTTTCATCTCAAAATTTTCAACCTCTGCCAACCCTTGTGAAAGGATATTCAGAGAACTAAATCTTGTCTTTCAACGCTTCTCCTTTTCGGTGGCTAAAACAGGGTAGATCGTAGAGTAAAGTAAAGAATAGGGATAGTGTAAGTAGGCTGTTTAGGTTTTCTTATTGGTAACGCCACATAGCGCACTGTATGAAAAATCACTGGCTGTGCTGTGCGCAGTCTGTGGCTAGTTTGCATTGTTGTCTGCCATTGTAGTGTCGGGCAGCGGCAGCTGGATGCTAACAGCGTGTAGCGTTGCACAGTTGGAGGTGAGCCGCCAGCAGTGGTGGACGTGGGGAGAGAGATGGAGGAGTTTTGAAATTTGTAAGAATTGGTGTCATGAACTGATATATATATATTATGACTATTAAGGTAAATACATTGTTTGTTCTGTATTAAAATCTTTCATTTGAAAACTGTGCCTATCAGTAGTTAGTGCCTTCAGTAGTTTGAATCTTTTATTTAGCTGGCAGTAGTGGTGCTCGCTGTATTGCAGTAGCTCGAGTAACGATGATTTTTGTGAGGTAAGTGATTTGTGAAAGGTATAGGTTAATGTTAGTCAGGGCCATTCTCTTGTAGGGATTACTGAAAGTCAGACTGCGTTGCGCAAAAAAAAAAAAAAAAAAAATATTGTGTGTCAGTTTAAACACAGTCTTGTATAATTTTTCAAAGGGGATAGTCACAGTGTAATAAACAACAACATTCGGGTTACTCTGTCTAAAGAGGACATGAAACTGAACAAATAACCAAAATACACACGTTTTCTTGAAAATTACTATTAACATTAAAGGCGTTTTTTTTCTCTACATAGCGTAATTATTTTAAGCCCCCGCAGGAGCTACCAAATGAAAGACATGTTGCTGCTTAGTACTTATGTCTTAGTTACATATCTTCGCCTAGACTGCTAAGTGAAATACTGCGTTAAGTAAACTGTATTATTAATTAAACTGGCCTTATAGTAGGCACAGTGGTGGTTAAACAAAGTAATTAATCTAAAAGGTGGATCACCAACAACATGCGTCTGTACCTTCATTCTTGGTTCTTGGGAAATACATAGCTGTATTTAGGATTTTGAACTATTGTAGTCACTTGGTCCAGCCGTACATGGCAGCTTCCGCGCCCATCAGCCGAACTCTTAGCAAAAAGTGGTACTAACCTGTGAACCTGCAGTTTAATTATGACTGGCATGTAATGCTAAATACTAAATAAACAAGTTGCAGTAATGTATTCTAATGAATAATTTATGGAGATAACACCAAAGGACTAAAACTGACTGAGTTGATTCATTCTGTAAGTTGACTGTCTCAGAGTGTGGGGACGATCTATTATTCTGTTATTCTCCGCAAACGGATTAATCTGAGATGTACCCTTTACGCTATGCCTCCTGCAACATGCGATTTCCACCCCCACACTACTACAGAAGCCAGACAGACGCTCCTAACGTTCTAAAGAGAAAAATGCCTGAAAAACGTTCAGCATTAAATATCTGCTGGAGTCGTCCGCTGTAAGGAAATTACACAAAAATTCACAAAATTTCTTACGAAACTAGTGGGATACTTTGGTACTGGAGTAGTGATAGTTAGTGTAAGAAAAACATGAAACTAACGAAAGTTATTTTTTATTTTTCAAAAACTCTGAGAAATCACAATGACACTTTTAGTTATGAATTTAACTAGTTATACCCTGGTTCTTTTCGTAATGTGAAGTTACCTTTCAAGGATAGGTTTCGCTAATGAAATTTCAACACAATGTTTAAGATGGTTGTTAACTTGGCAGAATGGCTGAGAGGCACGCCTACTCAACTTGAATAATTATCCTTTAGAATGTCGCTAGGTACGGTCGAGGCTGTCGCGTGTGATATGCAGTGAAGTGTACTGTTGTGGAGGAAATATGGGGCTCGCAATACCTGTAGTGCACAATACCGTAAGCTGCGATGACTGATGTCTGCGCCGCTCGCTGCTGACAAATAAGATAACTCTCGTTCTACCTGGATTGATCTCCACCAATGAAACTCTCCCTATGCCTTGATGAAGTCAAGGATTCCTATTCGCCCTTAGTCTAACAACTGGCGTGGTACACCGGTCAGACAACCAGTCAATCGCGATGCTACTCAAAATTCGCTCGCAGCCATTTAACGATAACTCTGTCCATTCACACCGCACAGTAAGTGTGTCGGCCAACACAGTGAAGAACGCTTAACTGCAAGGACTCAATGTAGCGTAGCACTTCGATTCTCTCTCGACAGAGGTGGTCTCCCAGTGAAGTACTGAGTACACGCGCACGCTCTCGTTACATGTTCTCGCTCCAACAGCGACAACAGAACGGCGCTTCTCCATGCCAAACGGGAAGGGGTATATCTTTCGGTCTCTTCAATTATTCCTTCAGCTCAAGGCGTCAGAAATATCGTCTGGCAGTCAGCATTCCTCTTCTAAAACTGGAGAATGACGTTTCACTTAAGGCGACCAATCCAGAAGCTTGTAGCTTTGGCATTTGGCTTTTGCTGTCTCCCTGTGAAAATCACTGAAACTGCGTGCTATGTGTAAGGAATTCGTAGGTTGGCCGCTCCCACACAATGTAGCGGAATTTGCTTTTAAGCCGAACACGGGGTTGTTCCCTCCTTTCCACTCGGGCCCATGCTGGCCGCTACGGGCGGTCACCGGCCGACATGGGCTGGGTCGTCCTCAGAAGGGCCTGGCGTCAGCTGTGCGGCCTCTCTCCCGAACAAAAAGCCTATGTGACCGTCGTGTCTGGAAGGTATGTGTTCACGCCAGCCTCGAGTATTTCAACCACGGTGCGCTCACTTCTCAATTGCGTATCGTTTACGTGAATTCATACACCACTGACTTTATCGTATCGAGTTTGAGTTCGAATGAAGTATCTTGATGTGTGGAACATGTAGATTTGCCAATAAAATTTTCTCAGCCATTGTTAACATTTTTTCTGATTTTTTATTTATAGCTATTGTTTCTATTTTTTTAATTTTACAATTTATGTTTTGTTGTTAGGCAAATATAGGCTTTACAAATGTTGTTATTCTTTGTCATTGTCTAGATATTTCCCTGTTTTTCGTTTTCATTTCCAAAAATTTGTTTTTACGGTAATAATTTTTCTAAACTCGTAAGTGTACAGTGTATCATGTTTTAGTGTGTCTATATCTTTTCTTTAGTTATGCTTGCGTAAATGTTCGCAAAAGCTCTGTTGTGTTACTTTGTTTTATTTATTTAGGCATTATCTTTTTCTTTATGTGTCTTTTTTTTGTAAGAATGAAGAAGCGTTTCCTCTTAATTTTATCCCCAGGATTAATATTGTTACCCCAAAAAGGTGTTTTTGAATGTTAGTTAAGAAGAAAAATTCTGCACAAATCCTTTTCTAATTTTACACATAAAAGAAATAAATAGCCTTTCCATGAGTTTGTGAGATTATATAACTATAGTAAATTTCTTTACAAAAGGTTTAAGGTATCTATAAATTGTGGACTTTACATACATAATAAAATGATTACTTTTACAATAAAGGAAAAAGAACATATTTTTACAAAAATCCCATTTTCTTAACTCTACGTTCGTATTTTATCAATTTTTAGTTTTTTGTTTTGTGCTGCGTCAGTTTCTGTGGTCGACAATTCCCACTGAAATACTGGAAGGGGTCGACTCATTTGTATGGGTGTCACAAATCATGAGAGAAGCACTCTAGCATGCGATGCCGGATCTTACTTGTTGACATTATCATCATGGAGTGATACTTTTAACCGATGATGATGACTGTGGGTTACAGCATAAACAGTGATGTCTTGGTACTCCTTTGCTGTCACACCTGGGTATGGCAGTTCGATGATTGTAGTTGACTACCGGCGATCGTCACCCAATATTGTGCTGCGGCGTCTTGGTGTATCACACCTGGTTCCGTATGGCGATTTGATGATGTGGTAGGGAGAATACTGTTCATTTTGCTGATTCTATTTCTAGATAATGTTGGTTGGTACTGCTTAATATTCCGTTTGCCGTTCGCTTCTATTTGTTTGACGGTTCAAGGTTTATTTTTTGGAGAGGTGGTTGTAGTAGTTGCTATACCTCAAAGTTAATGGAAAGATGTTTGTAGCAATTTACTTTGTAGGATAGGAGAGAAAGGTATCTTGCTGTCTTCTGCCCTTCTTCATCTTGCATCTTCTGTTCTTCTCTTCTTTCTTGCATTCTTCTGTTTTTCTTGGGCTAGGGATATGTGAATTTTAGTGTAGGAGTGATATAGGATTTGTGGGATCTGACTGCCTTTCCAACTGTTACTTGATGAGTTTGTAGATCTTAATAATTTTTTGTACCTTCATTGTCGTCTCATCGTTTTATGATTCTCCCCACGCTCTTCCGTTGTGTAGCAGTGTCGTGACATATGAAATGTCCATGTTGCGCGTTCTTCTCCCAAAGTCCATCCTGGTTGCAACCTGCATTTCCAGTGTGACGTTGGCCTTCATGTTGTTGTTATTGCCCTAAGTGCTTTCTCAACATGTCTGTACCCTCTCCATCGCTATCTCGAAGCATCTGGTGTTAAGGGAGCTGGTGATTAGTGTTGGCGGCGATTTCCCTCTGACGCATATAAATATTTACAATTTTTGTTTTGCATATATTTGTTATTTACAAAAAAAGCTCTGATTTTATATAACGCAAATATTTTCTGATAGTGGCAAAAATTATTAGATAGATATATTTCTTTATTCTAGTTATGTCACACCACTTCTTCATTCTTTTAATTGTTGTGTACAATTTATTGTTTGTGTGCATGTTAAGTGTACTTGATACTACAAGATATTGTTAGTGTACACTGTGTCCCTCTTTTCTTTTACTTAATGTGTTATTTTGTTGATCTATTAATTTAAAATTTTTTTGGTTGTTAGTATAAAATAGGGTGGACGTTAGTTTCTCCAACCTCTTCCGCATTTTTCAATTCAATCTTTAGGTTTTGCAGTGTTCGGTGGCCTAACTTCTACATCTGGTTTCTCTTTGCTGTGTTGTTCTTGTCTCTGTGGACCATAATTTCCTCGGTAGTTATTCGCGCCCTGATCTCGCCAGTTGCTGTTTCTAACATCGTGACCTATTTCAAAGTACCCTTGATCGTTGGCATTTTGATTTCTAAACCCATATCTGCCACTGTATGAGTGTCCATTACCGTTCCTATTTCGGTACCAATTATTCTGGTTATCGTTTCTATGCCAATTGTCTCCATTGTGCCACTGTTCTTGTCTGTTAAATTGCCTGAAATTATTGGTGTTCAGATTACGATTATCATTATTAATGGAATATTCGTTCCTAGTCCTCTCCTTTTGCTGTTCCCTTTCCTTTCTTTTTCTTTCAGCTCGTCTTCTTTAAATATAAATTCAAGTCCCCTTAAAACTTCTTTGAATTCTTCAGTATTTTCATTTTTTCTTACTGTTGCCTGTTGATACTTTACCGGTAATTTCATTCTACGTAGACGTATCAGCTCTCCGTTACTGTATGTTTTGTCTAGGCATTGATTCTTTTTGTCCATTGTATCAAAGAATTTTACCACTCTTATCTCTCCTGAGTTTTCATATGGTGTCATCTGAAGTAACTCGTATTTAATTTTGTTTTGCGCCTCCTTGGACCAATATCTTTCGAGAAATGCTGTTCTGAACTTTAGGTAAGACGTACAGGTAGCCTCGATCTTTTGCATCACCTCTGCTACTGTCCCTGACATGTGTGCACAAATGAAGTCAAGTTTGTGAGCTACGCTCCAGTGGTTTCGTAAGCCTACTTGAAACTGGTCGATGAATGTGCGTGCATGCAAGCTACCGCCTTCTTCCTTGGAATGTTGAAATTTTCTAACTGTAAGGAAGTGATCTGTATCACATCTACCAATACATCCGGTTTGTGACTGATTCATGGACTCAAATAATCTGCTACTGCTTTTGTCGTAGTGTTTATTCTCTGGTAATCTAGTGCCTGTCTGCCTATTCTCAATTTCCTGACTCATATCAGCGTCATATCGTATCATTGGCGAACAAAAGTGTTGCTCGTGTGTTTCTACTCTCGTCGTTCATGGTATAGTACCTGTGCTGCTATTATGTTGTGTCATTGGATTTACTGGTTCAGTTGCCAGTTTTCGATTGGTATTGGCTGAATGTGTCCATTACCGTGCCTGTGCCTGGCCCTGTGGCATGTCATGTATTACATCAGGGTTTTCTGTTTCGATTTCTGCGCGAGTGTTACGTCTAGCCTTGGCTCTACTTGAACTTTCTTAGACGACGTGTACTGTTGTGGAGGTAATATGCGGCTCGCGATACTTGTAGTGCACAATACCGTAAGCTGCGTTGACTGATGTCTGCGCCGCTCGCTGCTGACAAATAAGGAAACTCTCGTTATATCTGGATTGTCCTTCACCAATCAAACTCTCCCTATGCCTTGATGGAGTCGAGGATTCCTATTCGCCCTTAGTCTAACAACTGGCGTGGTACACCGGTCAGACAACCAGTCAATCGCGATGCCACTCAAAATTCGCTCGCAGCCATTTAACGATAACTCTGTCCATTCACACCGCACAGTAAGTGTGTCGGCCAACACAGTGAAGAACGCTTAACTGCAAGGACTCAATATAGTTTAGCACTTCGATTCTCTCTCGACAGAGGTGCTCTCCCAGTGAAGTACTGAGTACACGCGCACGCTCTCGTTACATGTTCTCGCTCCAACAGCGACAACGGAACGGCGCCTCTCCATGCCAAACGGGAAGGGGTATATCTTTCAGTCTCTTCAATTATTCCTTCAGCTCAAGGCGTCAGAAATATCGTCTGGCAGTCAGCATTGCTCTTCTAAAACTGGAGAATGACGTTTCATTTAAGGCGACCAATCCAGAAGCTTGTAGCTTTGGCATTTGGCTCTTGCTGTCTCCTTGTGAAAATCTTTGAAACTGCGTGCTATGTGTAAGGAATTCGTAGGCTGACAGCTCCCACACAATGCAGCGGAATTTGCCTTTAAGCCGAACACGGGGTTGTTCCCTCCTTTCCACTCGGGCCCTTGCTGTCTGCTACGGGCGGTCACCTTCCGACATGGGCTGGGTCGTCCTCAGAAGGGCCTGGCGTCCCACTGTGCGGCCTCTCTCACAAAACAAAAAGCCTCTGTGACCGTCGTGTCTGGAATGTATGTGTGCACGCCTGCCTCGAGTACTTCAACCACAGTGCGCTCACTTGTCAATTGCATATCGTTTACATGAATTCATACAACGTTGACTTTTACTTATCGAGATTGGGTTCGAATGAAGCGTCTTGATGTGCGGAACATGATTGTGAGGGCTCAAGATGTAAGCGATGAAGGTCAGGAGACCACGACATCTTACAACTGTAGAAACTGCTTAGAATAACGGCATTACAATACAGTGTTTAAACATGAAATAAAATAATGTTAATCCAAACATATGATCTCACAGAGCTTAAATACAGTTAAGCTTGCTTAAATATGTAATTAGTATGGTTGCAGACTCTACAAATACTATTTTGACATCATTGCTAGGTGAAAATTAGATTCCCATTTTGTTAAACTAAACACAATTTGTCCAGCAACTCACATAAAATGCACTTATGGCAACCAACAAATTATACATGTGAATTCTCAAGTAGATTCTCGTATTTTCTCCAACATTAAGTCTAAAATCGCAATCAAAGTAAGTTAAATTTCCATCTAGCATATCGCTTAATGCTCGCTAAATGTTACGATTCCAGAGACTTCTCATAGTGTAAATCTCAGTTGAGTTGCGTCAGAAAGTTTATAAGTACGAACAAATATCTGAAGTATTCGCGTGGCTGATGGCTGCACAAATTCTGTCACTTTAGTAGTCTGATACACCACTATCAGCTCAACAACACGCTCCCTCACTACTGATCTATACAGGGTGACCACTAGACATAGAAAGAGCACTATATACTACTTGTATGCCCTTCGAAGACTTCGCTTCCCCCTCTACCAAAATCTACAATGAAGTTGTACTTAACAATATAGAAAATTGAGTACCACTCGAAAAAGTTACAATATTTACATTTGATTTTAATTAAATCTCTTTTTCTTCCGGTTCCTTTAAAACCAATCACATAATTCTACATCTAACAATTTCAGAATAATTAACTGAAACATGAAGTTTGTGTATAAGGGCTTATGAAAAATAACGAAGAAGTACTTTTTTCTAAATGAAAATTCCGCCATTTGACTGGTAGATCGTTTGTTCTACTTTAGTCACGATTTCGGCCTTGACCAGTTTCAAATACTGCAATGTTGGACATGCTTGTGGTCTATAAAGGAAATCATCGTCAAAATACACTCCTGGAAATTGAAATAAGAACACCGTGAATTCATTGTCCCAGGAAGGGGAAACTTTATTGACATATTCCTGGGGTCAGATACATCACATGATCACACTGACAGAACCACAGGCACATAGACACAGGCAACAGAGCATGCACAATGTCGGCACTAGTACAGTGTATATCCACCTTTCGCACTAATGCAGGCTGCTATTCTCCCATGGAGACGATCGTAGAGATGCTGGATGTAGTCCTGTGGAACGGCTTGCGATGCCATTTCCACCTGGCGCCTCAGTTGGACCAGCGTTCGTGCTGGACGTGCAGACCGCGTGAGACGACGCTTCATCCAGTCCCAAACATGCTGAATGGGGGACAGATCCTGAGATCTTGCTGGCCAGGGTAGTTGACTTACACCTTCTAGAGCACGTTGGGTGGCACGGGATACATGCGGACGTGCATTGTCCTGTTGGAACAGCAAGTTCTCTTGCCGGTTTAGGAATGGTAGAACGATGGGTTCGATGACGGTTTGGATGTACCGTGCACTATTCAGTGTCCCCTCGACGATCACCAGAGGTGTACGGCCAGTGTAGGAGATCGCTCCCCACACCATGATGCCGGGTGTTGGCCCTGTGTGCCTCGGTCGTATGCAGTCCTGATTGTGGCGCTCACCTGCACGGCGCCAAACACGCATACGACCAACATTGGCACCAAGGCAGAAGCGACTCTCATCGCTGACGACGACACGTCGCCATTCGTCCCTCCATTCACGTCTGTCGCGACACCACGGGAGGCGGGCTGCACGATGTTGGGGCGTGAGCGGAAGACGGCCTAACGGTGTGTGGGACCGTAGCCCAGCTTCATGGAGACGGTTGCGAATGGTCCTCGCCGATACCCCAGGAGCAACAGTGTCCCTAATTTGCTGGGAAGTGGCGGTGCAGTCCCCTACGGCACTGCGTAGGATCCTACGGTCTTGGCGTGCATCCGTGCGTCGCTGCGGTCCGGTTCCAGGTCGACGGGCACGTGCACCTTCCGCCGACCACTGGTGACAACATCGATGTACTGTGGAGACCTCACGCCCCACGTGTTGAGCAATTCGGCGGTACGTCCACCCGGCCTCCCGCATGCCCACTATACGCCCTCGCTCAAAGTCCGTCAACTGCACATACGGTTCACGTCCACGCTGTCGCGGCATGCTACCAGTGTTAAAGACTGCGATGGAGCTCCGTATGCCACGGCAAACTGGCTGACACTGACGGCGGCGGTGCACAAATGCTGCGCAGCTAGCGCCATTCGACGACCAACACCGCGGTGCCTGGTTTGTCCGCTGTGCCGTGCGTGTGATCATTGCTTGTACAGTCCCTCTCGCAGTGTCCAGAGCAAGTATGGTGGGTCTGACACACAGGTGTCAATGTGTTCTTTTTTCCATTTCCAGGAGTGTATATTAAACTTGTTTATCTAATGCTCTTGTCACAGCACAATAATGACAACACATTCACAAAATATCTGGCAGAAATAAAACAGACTTTTGTGACATGCATCGAACGACTGTGCTATAAGAAGGCCACCACCAACGATTGTTGCGTGTGCAGGCACCACACAAGGCTCGTATGTCATTTTAAGTCTATCGATACTTGTTCTTTAATTTCTGCGCACTTGCCGTGCGTTGCACTTTGTATCTCTATCCCTTTCGTTTTGAATGATTGCCACTGCTTCTCGTGGCGACACAAATCATACTATTTCTTGTCCAGTATCGGGACATGACTGCCTGAGTCGAGTACGCATTGCACCTCGTTTCTTACCATGGATACGTTTAAAGTCGGGTGTCTGACATCTACCGTTTTCTGAAATTCCTTAGTTTCCTAAACTGAGTACAATCCATGAACAATGGCGCCAATAAGCTGCTCATTGCTAGCTATATTGCCGGGGCGTCTACAACAAGTCAGCTTTGTGGAGCTTCATCTCACTCATTAATTCTACGATTATTTCTTGGATCTGCACATGCACTTCCATAATCTCCATTCTTCCCTTTCACCTATCAGTCTCTGGTCATTATTCCTTCCATCGTCATGTGTCCAATTATTTTTACAGTCGTCTGGCAGATACTATGGTCCACAGCGACGGCTGTCATTTCTGCTTTTCCATCCATTTTCATTTCTTCCTGGTTGGTGTCTCTCCCTTCAGTTCTAATTCCTCATCTGCTAATTCTCTGGCGGAAAGTTTTCCTGAAGGAAATGCGCCAGTTCTGATGCTTCTCAAATTCTCTTGCATGCTAACTCACGCTGTAGCTTCTGGAATCCTTTAACATCGTACATATTTATGTAAGCGATGCTTATTTCTTTCTGAATCCGACGTGAAAGCTCCATCAAGTGAAGTTTCATTATTTCTCATAGTTCAAACACCACGTCAAAAAATCGGTTTCTCCCTATCAGGACTTTGAAATACTGCACTGGCTTCTGACACCTTGGTTCAACATAGTTCTCGATCATCATGAGTCCTAGTTTTACTTCATCTTGTTTTCCCTTGCACCATCACTCTTCCAAAAATGCACGCGTAAATTTCTCTTGCACCTCCGCAAGAACTGTGTCACTACTCAAACATACCTTACTTGGGAAATCACGACTTAAATTATAAGTTCTATAAATCTTATACTGAGAAGGTAAAGTTTCCATTAAATTTAAAGTAAGTAGTGTTGGCAGTAAATTTCATTACATTTTTGACAGCACGTTGGGACACTTCACACACAGTTTTCAGTGACTAAACTAAAAAGTGCCTTTTGACTTATGTCTTTCCAGGGTTTTCGATTCTTCTCCCTCTCTACAGTGAGCACACAAAAATCCGATTTTCAGAACAGTGGCTATGATTTTGGTAACGTCTCACAGAATGCTTCAGTCCACATCTTCAGGTGTGAAAACTTCTGTACTGATACAAATTGCTTTCAAGAGACAAGAAAGACATAAGAAATCGTTTCGGCAGTCATGGTGGTAATTATTGGCGAATCAGAGTATGTCGGCCCTCCTCTGATGCAGCATACTCTTCAGTCAAATCGATAGTCTCTTCTTCATGTGTGTTGTATTCTGTTTCTCTCTCACTCGTCACGTTCTTTTTCCCGTTATTCGTTATTGAAAATCTATTACCCTTTTTCTCTTTGGTAGTGCTTCCAATGTCTCCTTGTAGCTGTGGCTTATGGTTTCATGTGCAGTGTTAATCTGTCCCAAATCCCTTATTTTGACGTGTTCCAAGGTTTGTAGGTAGCTCTCTGACAGAAGATTTCTCATTACAGTTTGATAAGTGCTTCACAGTTGTGGTTAGCACTTCAACTCATTCTTCTACCTTCTCAACGGTGTCTATCTGCTCTTCCCTCTATGATTTCACTCCTTCAGTGTCCATTTTATTGGCATTTATATATTTTCTTAATACACAGCGCATACTTTCAGCGTCCTGCATTAATGTCTCCACCCTTGAATTTACTTCTTGTGTCTTGCCATCTATCTTCTTATCTAAGGTTTTCCCTGTACTTCTTATTTCGTGATGTCATCATCTAATTTATATTTTAGGGCTCCTACTTGTTTATAAAGTTTTCTATTTAAATGTTTGAATTGTTGCTTATTCTTCTCAAATTGTGCCCCATTTTCACTCCCATTCCTTATACCTCACGTCAGTTCTTTCTTTACTCTCTTTAAATAAGTCTCCGCTTATCTTAAACTATTCATTAGGCGTTTTCAACTGTTCAGTCAGAAATTTACGCAGGTTGAATACTGCAGGTGTTGTTGTTTGTGTTCACGTCAAGCTTCACTCTGTGCTGCTCTTTCGCGTCCTGAAATTTCTACGTTTTCTGCTGCAGGTGTAGCTTCATACTCCTCTGCTCCTCTAGTATTTCTGCTCATCTCCAAAATCTTGTCACTATCTCATCCCTGATCTAGTTCGTCAAAGATGTTGGTTTTAGTCTTGAGATATTATTTCATATGGTTCACTGTTATTTATTCCACAGTGCCTTCATTCGGAACTTCCATTTCCGAATATCCATTAAACGTTTTTGAATTACTTTAATTTCCCTCTCTTTTTCACTATTAATACAAAAATTAAATTCCAAACCCACCGGACATTTAAACGAAGATAATCAATGTAACATTAAATTCCTCAATCTTTCCACATGCACTACAATTTGATCCCATCTTAATGTACAATACACATATACATATAATAAATACAATCATCTCCAGAATTACAATGACGATTCTTCAGCTCGACAACGATGGACAGATACTCACCTAATTCACTGAAAAATGTACATAAATGGTTTTGTGTTAGGACTTAGAACTATTTTTTGTTTTGAGAATTGAATTATTCTTAATGTAGTAACGTATACCTTTCTGTTAATTCCAAGAGTCGCGAATCTGACTGCGATGTCAGGTGATTGCCGATGAACAAGTCCTAGGCAGATGTCACCAAAAATGCAAATCCAAAAATATTAAGGTGCCCTCCAAAATAGTGAACGATGAAGCTTATAACTACCAAATCGTATGTCCATGAAAATTACTTTGATTTATTCAGATATAATTGTTGACAAATAATAAAATTAATATAACAAGGCCTTGACATACATGACGTATGAGTCAGGGGAAAAGATACTAATAATTGCGCAAGTGAATTAATTGCAGTCATGAAGTCTGTTACTGTCGTTAAAATAATTAAAACCAGTTACTACTACAAAAGGGAATACATCAAACCTTTGGTTGTACTTGAAAGCAGACAGTTCACTTATTCGAAATATACGTCTTCAAAGCGAATGAAGGTGGAAGTTTCGCTACACCTTATCTTGGTGTTGCTGCTGGATCTCATAGTCGTGTTGTAGGTGGAGGCTGAAATGGCAGTTAAAATCGATCACTAGTAGCCCCAATGAACTTGCCAATGGGAAGATGAAAATCAGTCCCAAATTTCTCCCTCGATACAAGTCCCTCAAAACACCAGTTCTGAAGGTCGCAGGCCAGGGCATTAGCTGGAAAGCCTGACTTTGGACGCTCTCAACAGTCGAGTAATTTTTGATCAGTTACTTATTAAAAGGAAACTACATGTTTTCACGTTTTCCATTTCATACTGAATTCCGATTGGAGGCCTCCAGATATTCTGAGCACCGACCTATAAAATGCATCTTAGAATGCGCTGTTCCGATCCCTATTATTTGGTTAACCAATATCGTTCGTTCTACCATCTTACACACAAAAGGAAGCTTCACTCTCTTACCCTCTGTCTATCTATCTATTTCCTTGGGTGATCAGTGAGATGGTCGACAGCACACCCAAGCTTCTCTGTCTAACCTGTAGTTTATTTAAGTTAGCCAATTCATACAAATTATTATGTTGAGTAAACTCTTGCTTTTTGCGGAGCCAGCATATTCAGCGTTAACTCACGTCTTCAGAGACCCGAAACTGCAGGTCCCCATTTCATTTTGGAGATGTTTATCACTGGTATCTGGTGCTTTCCGGAGCAGAAATCAGTTTCCTACATAATATGGGCACAATAGCGGCTTCTGCTAAAACGTGTTTCTTCTCACTCCACGCAAGGCTGTAATACGTTTTCACCAAGGCTTTGTGCCAAAGGAGATCCTATCTCCGTTCACCCACAAAACTAGACGTCCCAGGGTGGTACAAGAAAATGCTGATTGACGGCTGGCGACCTGCTGAAACGTGCGCCTCTGGCCCAGTCCTTCTGCAAAGTGGCTGTGAGAGCGGCAGAATATTCTTCCAGTCCCTGCACCATCCTCAATACTTCCAGTGCTGTCTCATGTCTGCAAGGCACAAAAATCCGAGTATATATCTCCATCCACATAATTATACTGCAGTTCACAATTAAGTGCCTCCAACTCTCGAACAGTGCCCTTCTTTGAACTTTTTCGATGACCTCCGTCGAACCTATCTAATGCGAATCCCACACTGCACAGCAGTACTTCAGAAGAGGACGTATAAGCGTAGTGTAGGCAGTATTTTTAGTGGACCTGACGCATTTTCTCAATGTTCTGCCAATAAACCAATAAATCACAGTCTTTAAACGCTTTATCCACATTATCTGTGTGATCGTTTCAACTTAAATTATTCGTAAATGTAATCCCTAAATATTTAGTTGAATAATCAAGAGTAGATGAAGATTAACGCTACGTTAGTCACTCACCGACAATCACTAGCACTGCCGTTTGTCATATTCTTCAGAGTCAATTAAATATTCCAATAAAGTAGGTCTTCCAATATGAATTTTCTTACATTAAATGACTTCCCGTTCCATTCACGTATGTAACATATGAAGAATAATTGATTAAACACGTCTGTGCACCCTGAAATTAGTCTAATTTGTCTTCGTGGTCCCCAAGAGGTAATTTCATGGATTTTTTGTATGTCCATCCTTTTGGCAGGAGGTCGGCTGTTTGCTATTGTGATAAAATAAAACACCTATAGCCGCTCTTCTGATTTTATTTTATTTAGTTGCAGCCAGTTTCAGCACTTCAAGGCTCCATCTGCATGCCTGTATGAATAAAACAGTAACGATAGCATTATCAACTTATCAATCAAGCTACATAGAAACAGATTAAAAACAGAATGAGAAACAGTGGAGAGACTCTACAAGTGAATTTACACGGAACATTTGATAGAACAAACAGACACATCCATTGCCACATATCTAAAATATACCATAACGAATGTTCACTCAATGCATTGTACAATTACACTATCTCTTAAAAACTTCTTTAAATAACAATTCATGATTATTGTTTGACATGACACTTAGCTCATGTTCCTTCTCTTTACTTGTTTATGGGTTATTTTTTCCCTCCATTTTTCACCTTCTACGGTTATTTTGTCTTTCAATAGGTCATTTCAGGGTTCTACAGATAATTTATGTCGGACTGGCCAATAAAAATCAAGAATTGTTATTTATAGAAGTTTTTATTAGACAGTATAATTGTACAATGTATTGAGTGGAAATCCGTTACGGTTTACTTTAGACACGTGACAATGGATGTATCTGTCCGTTCTATCAAATGTTCGGTGTGAATTCATTTATAGAGTCTTGACATTGTTTCTCAATCTGTTTTTAATCTGTTGATAATGCTGTCGTTACTTTTTCATGCACACCGGCCTGAAGATGGCGTATTGAAGCGCTGAAAAGTGGATGCAACAAAATAAAATAAAATCATAAGGACGGCGTGGGTGTTTGTTTTTGTCACAAGTTCATGGACGGTCGTGGTATATTCCTAGATTCACTATGGATTTTAATGAAGTGGGCTTCCATGCGATAATTTGTGCCTAGCTTCAAGCGTTTGACAGCTCAATACTTTCAGTACCTGTGGTAGTCTCTCCCGTGGGTGAAAACAGTTTGTGGCCATTGAAGCAGACAGTGTTATTTGATTACTGGTTCCACATACATCAGCAATATTCTAGGATGGGCCGCATCACTTTAGTCTATCTACTTTCGACACTTATTCCATTTCCATAATTTTCTCCCAGTGAACCAAATTCTGCCATCTGATTTACTTACAGCTCTGCCTCAGTGATCGTTCCAATTAATATATCGACAAAACGTTTCATCTGTGACGCACTGATACTGTAATAATATGACCCTACGGTTTCTGTTTCTTGAACTAATTGGTTTTACCTTTCTGTACAATTCATGCAAGCTGCCAGTCTTTGCACCACTTGGAAATCTTATCAAGTTCTGAATGAATATTTTTGTAGCTTCTTTCAGGCAGTGCTTTATTATAGAAAACCGCATTACCTGCAAAAAGTCTGGGGTTAGCATTAATATTGTCTGTAAAGTCATTATTACGCACTGAGGTTTCAACAGTCATGGGATAGAGATATGCACATATCCAGAGGGCACTACTATCGGGTAAACAAGATATAAAGAGGCAGTGCATTGGCGGAGCTGTCATTTGTACTCAGGTGATTCATTTGAAAGGGTTTCCGACGTGATTACTGCCGCACGATGAGGATTAACAGAAGTAGAACGCGGAATGGCAGTTGCAGATACACCCATGAGCCATAGCATTTCGAAAATATTAAGGAAATTCAATGTTCTGTGATCCACAGTGACTGTAGGAGTCGAGAGTTGTGCACCGAGAGAGGGCGAAGTGTCGCAGTGGCTAACACATTCGGGAGGACGACGGTTCAAGCCCGCTTCCGGCCAACCTGATTTAGGTTTTCTGTAATTTTCCTCCATCGTTCCAGGCAAATGCCGGGATGGTTCCTTTGAAAGGAGCGTGGCCGACGTCCTTTCCCGTCCTTCCTTAATCCGATGAGACCGATGACCTCGCTGTCTGGTCTCCACCCTCAAACAACCTAAGTGTTGTGCAGACTCCACGAGTTCATAGACCTAAGATGACAATGAGGCACTGTGCAAGCTGGTGGTGGCTTCATAGTGGTGTGGACTACATTTAAAAGGTCTGGTCGTTCGGCTACTTGGAGACCCCTTGCAGCCAGTCATAGACATCGCTTTCCCCAAAAGAAAAAAAGAAAAAAAATGATAAAATGTTTATCGATGGTAATGTGCCATGTACCCGAGGCACTATTGTTCGCTATTGGTTTGAGGAACGTTCTTGACAGTTCGAACGAATGACTTGGCCACCCAGATCGCCCAACATGAATCCTATCGAACATTTATGGGACGTAATCGAGAGGCCAGTGGATACACAAATTCCTGCACCGGCAACACTTTCATAACTCCTATAGAGGCAGCATGGCACAGTTTGATATTTTTGCTAGGTACTTTCCAGGACTTGTTTAGTCCATGCTACGTACAGGAGTTGCACTACGCTGGACAAAAGGAGGTCCGACATGATGATAGGAGGTAGCTCATGACTGAATAAAGTTTTCCATGACTGTATGAAACTGCTGCTGATCAACTTTTCGGTATATAAGTTCGTGGGCCACGAACCCCTTCTGTTCCTAATCCAGAATTGCGCTGGACATCTTCAGAGAAGCTGCTGCTCCGTTGAGGTCGCCGAATGACGCGTCTGAAGTCTGAGAATGGCATATTTCATACAGAAGAAGGGACGTGGCTGGAGTTACACATGATAAACAGAGATAATCCTTGTGAAAGATGAAACTTGACTATCGATTGTCGTCTTGTCAAAGATAAACAACTGTTTAGCGATTCTGCAGACCTACTGTCAATATGTCGCTAAGTTTCATGCTCTCTTCCTTCCTGTTAAAAGCATGCCTATATCTATTTCAATGAATTCTCTACATAGCCGTGGATGCAGCTCGTCGTCGCAGATAATATTTTTGTTCCTGAGAACTTCTCTTCATAACTTCCTGACTGAAGAGCATGGTCTGCTACAGCCGATTTGTGTGTTTTCCCTAGTCGACAGAAACTTTTGTGTTCCTTTAGCCTTATATTCACACTTATCTTGGTTGTTTGGAACGTAAAAGGTTTTCGAAAGGTAAAGCACACGGACTGATATTTACACAAAATCCTTAATCACCGTCCACAATAAAAGAGAGGTCTCATTAAAAGTCATGTCGATAGAGACAAAAGGCCTTGTGACGACTCAGAGAAAGAAGTAAACAGAATTATACGACTAAATAATGGAAAGCCAAAGGACAAGCAGGAAAAACAGCCATGGAAGCATACAGTAACTCTCCTTTTTATTAAAAATGTTACAGATCAGATCGAAGAGATCTTACAGAATGACACATTAAGCCGGTTTTTAGACTAACAAATAAAATAGGCCAAGCACTCCGATCTGCAAAGGATAAACACCTCCTCTGTTAGTGTGTGGCGCATATGAAATTCCTTGTACTTGTGGTTAAGTTCATATTAGAACAGCCAAGAGAAGTGTGAATACACGACTAAAAGGTACACAAATCCTCTGCCGACTTTGCTTAGCACGCCCTTTTTTCTGCGGTATACGTCGCTCTCAGATGTCCGACCCAACGGAGCAACTTCTCTGAAGACGTTCAGCGAAGTTCTAGACGAAACTTTAGGAAGAGAAGATCATCGTGGACCATGCCCGAAAGATTTACCAGCAGAAATATCCCATGACTTTTGTCAGTACAGTGTACAAAGTGAACAACAGAGTTCCCAACACGCCCGTCTGCAGAACATCTAAAGTTACTTCTACCTTCATACATAACAAGCTGAGAGCCTGCCAATAACTCCTCAACCCGGTCACAAACTTTGCCTGATAACGCATAATATCGTGCTTTCGATAACAAGCGTGTGTGTAGTCTTGGGTGAAATGATTTTCGGAAGTCAAGAAATAGCGTTTTCAGGATGTCATCTGAGAAAATAACTAGCATTGTTAGCGGAATATGTGCTGGCATAGGCATATTAATCTAACATTTTATAACCATGTTCTGTCGTCAGTGAAACACAATTAAGGAAATGAAATGGACGAAATCAGGCTACCGCATCGCATATCCTTGATGACGTCAGCGAGTATAATTTGAGGAGAACCGCAGAGTTTCCCCGTTCTTGCTACGAAGTTGGAGCGGATATTTGGCGATGAAAAGCGATATTCCTCCTCCAGATTATAATATACGCCAACCCCATAGGCTCTGTAGGGGTTAATTAAATCCAGCCTGCTACTCGTATTTAATTAAATACTTTGCCACTTTCTCCTTCTGGAAATTACGCCGATAACTTAGTTTGTTTGACCGCAAAGTGAAATTAAGCTGACCTCTTACTGGCTGCGCGTGGGTCGGTGACGGCCGTCACAAGTTGGTAATTACGCTAATGAAACCTTTGCAGGAGGCTGAGCCGACAAGACAAGAGCTTCACTTCATTAGACATCGGCAGGAACAGAGATAATTGGCGATCGCCTTGACGTTACGCTACAGGTCTGTATGACGTACTTTGCTGTTCAGGTACACCGTAAAAAGTCGTATAGGTAATACGAAAGTTAAGACGGACGTTCTCCGCGTCTTAGGCTACATGAAACTGTAATACAGATTTTGTAGTACTTCTGGCACTTCCATAGTTTGCATACTCTTCCGGTATGTAACTAAAGAGTAAAGTATAACAAGACTTTATACCCAGTAATATTTGTGTTTTTCCACGTTACGTACACGTAATATTTTTATACGAAAATACTAGTTCTATCAGAAACGTGAAAATCTTACCGGCTCTACCATGGCTTATTACTCGAAAAGCACCCTCCCCCTCAACTTAGATGATGAAAATTAGAAAAAATAATAAAGAGCACGTAGTAAAATAAGTAGACTGTTACGAGGTCGTCTTGTTTCTGAAGACATTCCTGTGTCTTCTTTGGTTGTGCAAATGGTTTGAGACCTTCTGGTTGACACGTGCACGTCTCTGTGACATTACGAGTGAGATCCATTATATGTGCTGGAGAGCTTCACAGTGCTGCTGAATAAATGGATTGACTGATACTCCAAGACAGATGCAAATCATCCCATGTAATTTTCACATTTTGAGAATACTGAAGGGCAATCAGTTTTAATCGTAAAAAGCCATTCAGCATCAGAGATTGCATAACATATTTCATTATTTAAGACAACGGTTTCAACAGACTTGGCTGCCAACTTCAGGTCTTAATTTTTTTCTTCTAAAACATGTTCATTTTAGGCTGAACCTCACGCAGAAGATGTCAAATGGATAAGGTGCTGATTTCCATCCGTTTTTCATTTTATGCATGAGGGTCAACTCAAAATGAACATGTTTTACAACAAAAAGATTTTAAGACCTGTAGATGACAGCGAAGTTTGTTGAAATCGGTTGTCTTGAATAAAGAAGTATTTTACGCAATCTTGGCTGCTGAAAGGCTTTTACAGCCCCTGAAAACCTCCTTACAAAGTATCAAGAACCGGCCTTAAGTGATAAATTTAGAATTATACTAGAACCTCCTGCTTAGGGCTCCCACAGGAATCTTCAAGGACAAGATTAGATTAAGTATGGCATGCACAGGGTATTTAAGTATTTAAGCAATATACGCTTTCCATACGTGGATGAAACCAGATGAAGCCCTAACAATTGATACAGTGGGATCTACCTACTGTCATGCACTTCACATTGGTTTGCTGAGTTTGCTTATGGATATAGATCTCTAAAACACCACTTGTGTTTAGAAAAATCTGCACACACGTACAAATAAATGACCTCTCTGTGATGTACCATGCAGAGTCTAACACAGGAAGTGAAGGTGAGTAGGTCATTGGTAATTTGGGAAATCGTTTCGTAGTGGATGGAGACATTCAGTCATCAGATTGTTGTTACAAATTACTTAAACTCAGTACATGCGCAGAGAATGGAAAACACTAGCAGAAAATGTGATGCGACCACTTCAAACGTTCTCTGGTGAGAAAATAAACTGTTCACGATGCATAAAATCATTGGGATAGAGTACCAGTACGCATAGCGATAGATGACTCTGAGTTAGGGTGGCAGATCCTGGAAGATCCTAAATATTCGGGTCACTGACAT
Organism: Schistocerca gregaria; assembly: GCF_023897955.1. Lineage (NCBI taxonomy): Eukaryota > Metazoa > Arthropoda > Insecta > Orthoptera > Acrididae > Schistocerca > Schistocerca gregaria. The sequence continues at coordinate 1,095,059,061 of NC_064920.1, forward strand.
ACTGGCTCCCTGTTTACGCCACCTAAGTTGATTGGTCGGCGTAAGACAAGATGAGATAGGTCTCATTCTTCACGTCTTCCTGAGAACTATCATATCGGTGTGTGGGCTCTAGAGACAGCAGTTTTTTTCTGGAATGTAGTAGGCAACAAACATGTACGCAGCGCACAGATAACTAAATCAATTTTGTACGGACACTTACAGATATTAGCAATCATTTCGAAACACCTCTCAGATGATAAGTAAATCTCCGCTGTCAGATTCTGACAGATTAGAAAACGCCGAAGGTTTGGCTAATGAAGATCACTTTGAATGGCAGAATAACGTAGACACTCTTTGGTAGTCAATATTAGTGAAACAAAAAGACATACCTTCACACTTCTTGCACGTGGGTAATGTTATTTTATGTGTTCAAAGTGACCCCAATTAGCACCCAAACAACGTCTATGCCGTTGAACTGTTGACCTCGCTGTGGCTATTAGTGTCGCCAGTGTGACAGCCGAACAGAACACCTCGATGATTTCTCGCAGCTCGTTCAGTTAAGCTGACTTCTGTTGGTAAGCATTTTTCAAGGTCACCTAAAGAAGAAAGTCAAGAGATGTAAGGTCTGGAGACCTTAGTGGGTACTCGACAGTTCCTTTTCAATCTATCCTTCGTCCAGGTAGATTTTGATCAAAACTGACATCTCTGTGGTAGTTAGGTGGAGCGTCATCCTGTTGTAAGTTCATTTCCAAACACCTCTTGGATGGCAGATAAAATCGATGTTGGCAGCACATGAAGATAGATCTTACGAATTACGGTAAGGTCAGAGAAGAATGGACCAATCGAACCTCGAGATGACAGACCACGGCACTCATTACCAACCAGTAGATTAACATGTTTGTCCAATTAAAAGTGAGGATTTTCAGGAGCCCAGTATACTCAGTTGTGGCTGTTTACAGTGTCGCTCAGTTTCATCTGTGTCTCGTCAGAGCAGATAACCAATCGTGCAAACTATTCATGCTCGCGAAGCATATCTTCAAGCCACTTGCGGTACTCCATTTTTCCACCAGGGTCGTCCTCTTTCATGGCCTGCAGCGAAATTGCAATGTACACTTTGCACTTCTCATCCTTTAGAATCTGTCGTAAGCTTAATCGGCCTCCCCCGCTTTCACGTGCACCCTGCGACGTAGATTTTTGATGTGACCTAGTAAAATGTTGCGACGCAGTAGCAGTGGAAGTTGGACTTCTTGATATTTTTGATGGCCAGACCTTTCCTTATGCACATCCTGAACAGTACTGTCGGCTTCAAATATATCCCGAATACCATAAACTGTTATGCTTGTTGGCGGCTGAGCTCCGTACTAATTACGCCATTGCCGTTTTACCTCCGTCGTATTTTCGTACTTCCGTTGCTACTACAATACGGCGTTGCGTTGCTCAAATGAGAATCTTACTTCAATCATTTTTGCCCTGAAATATGCTGAATGACGCTCGCAAAGATCTGTTGAGAAAACAATGGACTACGCTACCGCTCACAATTGCAGCTATTTTTGGTTCCAAGGATATTAACTACCAAAGAGTGTCAACATCTTTGTGGGAGCCTCTGTATTATGGCCACTGACCATTCCGACATCAAATGTGACTCAGTGGCACTGCTAGCAAGTGACGTCGAAAGGTAAGTGTAGACTCGGAACAGAGGCGAGAGGGGATTCATTCTAACGACGATAAGTTCGCGAATGGGAAAATCCACTGACGTAAGTGACACTGACAGAGGACGACTGTTAAAGACTGGCGCCAGGAACGAACATCTCCGGAAAGGCGAAGTTGGAAGGTCTTGTGGTACTGTAAAGCATCGATGAGAAGGTGCCGAAGTACGAGTAGGCGACAAGACGTTGGACATCCACAACTCATCTCAGAACGCAGAGGTCGGAGGGTTACCCGTTGTGCAACGCAGGATAAGTGACGGTCCGTGGCAGATCTGAAGACAGTATCCAGCGCTCGTCCATGCAGTATAAGTTTGGAGATCAAAGTTTAGTACACGTACCTGAACATGGGACTTCACAGCAGATGACCGCTACATCGATCTAACAACATCGTCAGTGAAGGTAGCAATGGCCCAGAATCTGGGTGACTGGACAGCGGGTCAGTGAAACGCATCGCCTGGTCGGATGAATCGTATTTATCTTCATACACCAGTTCGACTGTCACGCCCGAATACATCATCTTCTAAGAGCACAGCTGTTCGAAAGAGTACAGCGCCACAGACAGGTGCCTATGGAGGTAGTATTATGCGAAATGCTCGGAAAAAATTCCAGTTTCCTCAGCGGCTCACACTTAAATTCATATATAATCCGAGGTAACTATGGTGCTTCGTAAAAAGTGTGCTATTTGAAATATAATCCTAAGATAAAAAACTGACGCACCCGAAATAATTATCCAAATGGGGTGGAAGTCTGTGATGTGATGTGTATGTACAGACAAACAAATTATTACAATTCCAGATAAATTTGAGGTTTTATTTAAGAGAAAGACCATCACAAATTGAGCACGTCACTGACATGCTATTCCACCCCTGGTACTCTTGCAAGCAGTTATTCGCCTTGGCATTCATTCAGAGAGTTCTTGTATGTTCTGCTGTGGGATATCGTGCCACATTCTGTCCAATTGGCGCGTTAGGTCTTGAAAATGCCAAGATGTTTGGAGGTTCCTGCCCTTAATGCTCCAAACGTTCTTTGCTGGGGAGAGTCCGGCCGTGTCGTTGGCCAAGGAAGGGTTTTGCAAGCACGAAGCATACTATAATACTCAGAACAGTTCATTGTGTTGTTTACAACACTGATCTACCATATACTAAAACATTTGAATCGCTGTCTGTTACATTATAGCATTTGTTAAAACGATTTTAAATCAATATGGCTGCACATATTACGACCTACATATCTATTTTTTGCGGACGAATATATTATTGAGAACCGTTTCGCTGCATGGAGCAGTACAGAGAACGGCAACGTAAAGGAAAGCATGCTGTACCCCACAGCGTTCATTGACTCGCACTTAAAAACTATTTATTGTACATGCAGCAGGCTGTATACAAAACGTTGATGAGGATAGTGAGTAGACTGTCAACAAAACAAAGTGCTCCTTCTGCGTCTGAATGCGCCGTCGTTTTTAAGCGCAGGACCCCGGCTGCAACTCCACTCGTCTGTGGTCTTTAGAAGAGTCAGATGCATTGCAGCCTCACACACCGTATCCAATAAATCAGTCGGTTACTTAGCACTGCAAATTCCTCTCACCGCGATGAAGTCATAGTTAGTCTGTTGTCTCATGGAATCACAGGGTCTCTACACTTACCAGCCAGAAGATCATGACCACCTACTTAACAGCCGATATGTCAGCATTTTTCACGTATAGTAACGGCAACGAACATGTAAGCAATGAGTCCTTGCTAGTTCGCTGGAGGGCGCAGGCACCACATCTTCAAATACAAGTCTCCTAATCGCAGTAAATTTCTGGGAGGGGGAGACGTGCTCTGACACCATAATCAGTCACATCCCAGATGTGTTTGATCGGGTTCAGATCTGGAGATGTGGTGGTGGTGGTGGTTAGTGTTTAACGTCCCGTCGACAACGAGGTCATTAGAGACGGAGCGAAAGCTCGGGTTAGGGAAGGAAATCGGCCGTGCCCTTTCAAAGGAACCATCCCGGCATGGGCCTGAAGCGATTTAGGGAAATCACGGAAAACCTAAATCAGGATGGCCGGAGACGGGATTGAACCGTCGTCCTCCCGAATGCGAGTCCACTGTGCTAACCACTGCGCCACCTCGCTCGGTTCAGATCTGGAGAGTTGGGGGACCTAGCACATAAATTGAAACTAGCCACTGTGTTCCTCGAACCACTCCATCACACTCCCGACCTTTTGACACGGCGCATTATCTTGTTGGAAAATGACACTGTCATCAGGAAACATGATCGTCGTGAATGGGTCTATATATTGGCCACGACATCTTGGTAGATGATTGTTGCAGTGTCTGTGTGTTTATGGATTGCATTTTTTCATATGACTCGTCAAACCAATGGCAGCACGGCATCTCTTGCCGCAATTGTCACAAGTGTATTTGGCGGCTGAGACAGGAGCAGTGGTAGCATTGCGAAGCTTTTTCTGCCTTAATCTATCTAACAATCCTTCATCATGCTTCGACATTCCAGATGATATATCATCACGCCACTCTGGTCTCATGCTAGTGTGAAACCAGTAGACGTTACCCCTTGGCCGTCATGGTGCCTTGCACGAGCGCTACTGCACCAACGATGCCCAAGTGAATGTTCCCAAGAGCATAATGGAGCCACCGCCAGCTTGTCTCGGTCCCGCAGTGCTCCTGTCAAGAGCTGTTCCATTGGAAGAGGATAGACTCGCAACCTCCCATCGACTTGATGAAGAAGGTATCAGACCAGGCAATGCTCAGCCACTGCACCAATGTCCAGTGCCGATGATCACGTGACCATTTCCGTCGTCGTTGCTGATGTCGTGGAGTCAATATTGGCACATGCGTGGTTCGTCGGCTGCGGAGGCCCATCTTTAGGAGTATTCACTGCACAATGTGTTCAAACTCACTTGTACTCTGCCCGGCATTAAAGTCTGATTTTAGTTCTGCCACAGATTGCCGCTTGTCCCCTTTCACCAGTCTGCCCTCTTACAACGTCCGATATCTGTAATGCGGGGTGGCCGCCCAACCCCTTGACGTCTGAGCGTAGTTTCCCCTCAGTTTCGCCACGTGTTGAGGACACTAAACGAGTCGTTCAATTTCCGAAATGCTCGTGTCGAACCTCCGGGTCATACGAATCTGCCCTCGGTCAGCTAAGAAAGATCACCCACCTTCCCCATCCTCCATACGAACAGCACGCTCACTGATACTACGTAAAGCGTGTGTGTGCGTGACTAGGAGTCATTCCTCACCAGGCGACGCTGCTCTCGCCTGCATGGGCTTACATCGACAGTAGGTCGATGATCATAATGATCTGATCAGTGTAAGTCAATTGATCAACTAAGCGGATGGCGTAATAAAGGTCACTCAGTTAAGACCAAACAAGCTCGACTGTCGGAAATAATTCGGGCAGTCGCAAATTTCTGTTAAATGCAGGGAAGAGAGGGATAGGTAGAAAGAGTACATTCAAGGCGAGGGGAAAGACTTGTCCGATTACGCGATAGAAGACGAAATAGAAGTCGAGAGTGATGAGAAAGGTGACCCAGTATTACAATGGAAAATAGCTTTGGAAGAGCTGGAGACATCAGAAACTACGACTGAAATAGTCACGTGACCATAGCCACTGGACATTGGTGCAGTGGCAGAGCGTTCATCAAGCCGATGGGAGGCTGCGAATCCATCCTCTTCCAATGGAACAGTTCTTGACATGAGCAATGCGGGACGGAGACAAGCTGGCGGTGGCTCCGTTATGCTCTGGGGAACATTCACTTGGGTCATGGGAAAGCATCAACCACACAAGTCCGAAGATTGCAAGACTCGACAAGTGAGAGAATTATTGCACAATTAGCTTAACAGTTCATGTATCCAGCTAGACGTTTAGCTCTGACCTTGCGTCGAGCATTTCTGAGGCTGATTGTAAGAAATAGCATGAAATCAGTGGAAGAAACCAATCCTGATTTCCAAACTGTTATCAGCACTCCCGCTACAACAATGACTGTGGGTATGGAATTAAAAAGGATAGGTTATAAATTACTACATCCGCGGTCAGCGGACTATGACAATTGTCAAGACGTAAAAAAAAGTTTATTTCCTGTAAATAAAGACAAGTCTCTTTCCAGTGGTTCTGACCTACAAGTTGAAGGCCTAATTACGAGGGTCGGTCAAAAAGTAATGCCTCCCATTTTTTTTCTACTTAAAAAAATTAAGTTAAGTGAAAAATTTGAATTTGGCGCCATTCCTCAAACCTTCTTCTGCAATCCACTGCAGTAGTAACTTTCTGTGTCAACAGGTGGCAGCACAGCAGAAGTTTGTAAGATGGCCGACATCGATGTTCGTTTGAGACAGCGTTGTGTGATTGAATTCTTGAATGCAGAAGGTGAAACGCCCATACGCATTCATGAAAGACTGAAGAAGGTGTATGGTGTTGTGACAGTGGATGTCAGCACTGTTAGACGATGGGTTCGTCGTTGTAAGGAAGCTGAAGGGCAAACACCGTTGACTGACGAAAAGCGGAGCGGCAGGCCGGTGAGTGCAGTGACTCCACACAACATTCAGCAAGTTGATGATATCATTCGTGGTGACCGTCGGGTGACTGCAGATGAGGTGTGTCGCATTATTTCTCTTAGTAAAGGCAGTGTGATCACGATTATTAAACAATTGGGGTACTCAAAAGTTTGTGCACGGTGGGTTCCAAGAATGTTAACCGATCAGAATAAAGAGGCAAGGAAAACAATAGCCTCCCAACACTTGCAGCGCTTCCGTTTGGAGGGAGATGAGTTTCTGAAAAAAATTGTGACCGGGGACGAAACATGGGTGCATTTTTTTGAACCCGAATCAAAGAGGCAGTCAATGGAGTGGCGTCACACAAGCTCGCCGAGGAAGAAAAAATTCAAAACTGTGCGATCGGCAGGGAAAGTTATGGCAACAGTTTTCTGGGATACAGAGGGTGTGATTCTGGTTGATTTTTTGGAGCAGGGATGCACAATAAATTCTGTTCAATACGTCACAACCCTCGAAAAACATAAAGCACGTCTTCAGCGAGTTCGCCCAACAAAATCAATGGCAGATGTTCTACTTTTGCATGACAATGCAAGACCACACACCAGTCGTCACACCTCTGACGAGATTGTCAAAATTGGATGGGAAGTTTTGCCTCATCCCCCATACAGCCCTGACCTGGCACCATCAGACTTCCATCTGTTCGGGCCACTAAAAGAAGCTCATCGTGGGATTCATTTTGAAGATGAGGAGGCTGTCAAAACATCCGTGCGTCAATGGCTTAGGAAGCAGAGCTGTGATTTTTACCGTGCTGGGATACATGCCCTTGTTCAAAGATGGACCAAAACTGTAGAGATGGGCGGAGATTACATTGAAAAATGACAAAATGATCCTCAATGTTGTGGTTTTCAACCTATGTAATTGCATTTAAATTTCCTGACAATTAAACGTAGAAAAAAAAATAGGAGGCATTACTTTTTGACTGACCCTCGTATGAAGACCGAAATACAATTGATCCGTGGTGGCTTTAATTTTGGCGGGCATGCCAGTCCTGTGGCGCCACTAACTACTTGTACACCCAATATTGATCTTGGTCATAAGCTACGGTTAGTGTCTTTGGTAGAGAGGTGTCTTATTGGGTTTGGTGGGCCGTGGTACCTGCAATGAGCGGGAGGCCACATGGCTGGCAAGTTAGTTTTTGCGGCACTCCTGCTGCCCAAGCGTGGAGCCCGTGAAGTCACGAGCTGTTAAATTGGTCGCAGCCAAAGTTTTCAAGCTGGATTAAGTGTTGCTGGCGGCAGGTTGCGGGAAGGGCAACTGACGTCATGTGCAACCTGGTCAGATAGCACCATGCGAGCTCTGGACGCGTAAACGATATGGCCCCTGTAGATGACCTGCACAGATACCCCTGTTAGGACTCCTGGAAGTCATGGCTCCTTCGCACTTGAGTGGAGTTACGTGTTGATCTTTCATTGGAACTTGCTATCATAGGCCCACGTCTGTGTTAATAATGAATGTTCATTTCGCCTCTGAGTGATCGTCTGGATGGTCACCGGTCAGAGGAACTGATTTTAATCTGTGTGTTCCAGGTCATATTCATTGCAGGTATACGAATAATCTCTGATGTAAATTGGGTTGCTGTAATTGAGATTGCAATATAGTCTGTGCCGGAGACTGTTAAAAAAAGGGTCTGCCTTGGTATGTGGATTTGCAGGTAATTGTAAATCTCGTCGTCAGTTTGTATGTAATATTAAGGAGCGTGCGAGCTCGTTACTTCCACGTGCAGCCACTTCTGCAATATGTTAATATTTCTTATATCTGAGATACTGTCGTTTGTAGCGTTGTTTGGTCAGATTACTGTTTTCTTTCTGACGCATGTTTGCAGGGTAGCTCTGGCAGAGGACGACGAATACCTGTTTCCTGGGCCCGGAGCCGAGACGTGTTTTCTTTCGTCGTTAAGCAGCGTCAAGGTTTGCCCGGAGCCAGGCGCCTCTGTCAACTGCCTCACGTTATCGCCAGTTAAATAAATTCGATCTTTTTTGTACGTGACACGGCGGAGCGTCGGCCAATTAATCTCTAAACCCTTGGTGTATTCAATTAATGAGAGTTGAGGAAGCACACAAGCCTTAATGTGTGTTCTGCGAGTTCGAAGTGACTTTATTTGCCATTTACTACCTGTTTAAACTTGCAAGCCGTATTAGCTAGTTCTGGAGCGTGTGCTGGTGTGTACCAAGTGGGAGTCACATTTAAATTGAATACCTTCGCAGCTTTTCTTGAATTTTGTGGGGGGGAGGATTCTGTATTGCATTGCTCATTAAGTTTATAAATTGTTAAGGGATTTTCAACAGCCACAATCAGTGGCGTAACTCTTTATCGTTTCTGTACTTTGGGTTGGCGTTGTCTGTTTGTTTGCAGTTTTATCCATGATTGGGAGTTGTTAGTAATTTTAGTGGTAGTCATTCGTAATTCATTTTACTGGTAAAACTCCGTTTGTTGAATCAGCTTGCAGTCAAAAATAGCTGTTGTGACTTCTTACTTGTATGTTCTAAATTGTCGAAGTTTTTTATTAATGAATTGATTCTGTTCAAGTTTCTTAAATTATTGTGAGCATTGTCATTTTTTTCATGTTTTTCAATTTGTAATCGTAACTGTTATTGTTAAGCAATAAAATGAATTTCAAGAAATGACAAATGATGAAATATGTGCGTCACATTCCATGCGTTTCTCCTTAAAATTGTCCCAACCCATGTTGTGAGCTATCGCCAAGAAGAACAAATAATTTCTGTCTAAATAATGCTTGGAAGAAAGCCAATTTTAATAACAGCAACAGTTATTAGCTCAATTGATGAGTGCTGGTGGAAGGCCGGCATTGAAAAGAACTTAAAACAACTGAAATTAGGTTGACGGCTGTCAAGGAATTCTCAGATACTGACACGTACTCCAGTTACTAATTCTGAAGACCAATCGCTGCCCGATTACTATTTCTGAAGACCAATCGCTGAGAGTCAAGGTCCACGACGGGCGACAGTTCGGTGTAGCCAAAGTTAATGAACAGCATTAATTACAAGTCCAAACTCTTGATACGACGTCGTAGGCCACACGTCTACTGGTAATGGTCTGGAGCGTTGCTCTTCTCCCGGGAGGACGACTCGGTGACGTATCTGGCGGTGGGCTACGGCACATCTTCCTGGATGCACCGTAATGAGCTCCGATTGTGGAATGAATAGCTTTTGTTCTCAGCTTCTGGCCCAGTGGCTTACTCGGTGAAGACTGCCTTCTGTCTTCTCTGCGCGGCGGAATGCTCCACGCACTATTTTAAGTCGTGTATCTCTGTGTAGACCTCTAGCGGCGTATCTCACGCCTCCTGGCAGTTTCTTGATGACCGGCAGACTGGCCCCTACTCTGCCCGGGACCCGCCTGACGGTTATGTTGTGCTAGTAGCTGGCGTGTCAAGGCGTTCTGCCAAGAATAATTACAAAAAAAAAAAAAAAAAAAAAAAAAAAAAGGCAGTATTTCCTACAAGAAAACAGCTGCGCCGTTCTCCAGCCAAGCAACCAAACTAATAATTAAAACGTCGAATAGTTCCTCATAAGGCACACATTTGCAGATGATGCTGTCATTTACCGTCTTGTGAAGTCATCAGATGATCAAAACGACTTGCAAAATGATTTAGATAAGATATCTGTATGGTGTGAAAGCTGGTACTTGATCCTGAATAAAGAAAAGTGTGAAGTTATTCACATGAGTACTAAAGGAAATTAGCTAAATTTCGATTACGATATAAGTCACACAAATCTGAGGGCTGTAAATTCAACTAAATAGCTAGGGATTACAATTACAAATAACCTAAATTGGAACGATCACATGGATAATATTGTGGGTAGAGCAAACCAAAGACTGCGATTCATTGGCAGAACATTTGGAAGATACAGCAGGTCTACCAAAGGAACTCCTTACACTACGCTTGTCAGCCCTATTCTGGAGTATTGCTGTGCGGTGTGGGATCCGCATCACGTGGGACTAACGGATGACATCGAAAAAGTACAAAGAAGGGCAGCTCGTTTTGTATTATCTCGAAATAGGGGAGATAGTGGCACAGACATCATACGTGAATTGGAGTGGCAAGCATTAAAACAAAGGCGTTTTTCGCTGCGACGGGATCTTCTCATGAAATTGCAATCACCAGTTTTCTCCTCCGATTGCGAAAACATTAGGTTGGTGTCCACCTACATAGGGAGAAATAATCATCACGATCAAATAAGAGAAATCAGGGCTCGCACAGAAAAATTTAAATGTTCATTTTTCCCGAGTACCGTTCGAGAGTGAAACGGTAGAGAGACAGCATGAAGGTGTTTCATTGTACCATCTCCGAGGCACTTTATTGTGAATAGCAGAGTAATCACTTAGATGTAGATGTAGTCTGCTAAATGACGCTTGAAGTAATATAAAGAGTGACGCACTGTACAGTGCATGATTTTATACGAGAGACAGGGAGTGACGAGCCACGCTGTACTCTGTGGCAGTCCGATGAAAGCATTTGTGTTTGCCGAGTGGTGCAGCTCCTACAATGAAATTCAGAGTAGGTGGTCCTGTGGTATGGCTGTGCTTTTCGTAGTTACGGTTAGATCCTCTTTTTGAGCTTCAGAAAACTCTAAATTTTTAGGAGTAAAAACACATTGTATAGCATTTTGTACTGAATGTGGTAGAGGTTTAGTTCAAAGAAGATGAGTAATTGTATCAGCCATACAATGCATCCTGAAATAAAGGAGTATCTGCGAGACGATGGTTGTAGACAATACAATCCCTGAAATGGACTTGCCTGCCTAAAAAGCATCCATTTTCGTAGAACGTGGATTATACATTTCCCCAGTTCCCTGGCAAGGACGCCTTTATCAGACACATTTGTCTTGTATTCCAGCCTTCGAAGGACGCCCGTGCTTGTGAAGAGTGGAGGAAACTAGAAGCAACTTTTCACACATTGCACAAGTACAGCACCAAAATAAAACCACAAACAATTAAAAAAATTCGTGTAACTAGGGCCTCCCGTCGGGTAGACCGTTCGCCTGGTGCAAGTCTTTCGATTTGACGCCACTTCGGCGACATACGCGTCGATGGGGAGGAAATGATGATAAGGGCAACACAACACCCAGTCCTTGAGCGGAGAAAATCTCCGACCCAGCCGGGAATCGAACCCGGGCCCTTATGATTGACATTCTGTCACGCTGACCACTTTTTTATTTATTCATTTATTTATTTTTAATTTTTTAATTCTTTTTATTTTTTATTTTTTTTTTTAACAGTAAGGAACTGAAAACTAGTAAGTGCACTCGTTGCGTCGAGTTGGGGACGCACGCAACTAAAGCCATGCTAATAGTTGTAGAAAAAGGCATAAAGAAAGAGAGCAAAGTGCGGAGCGAATGAAACCATGAAACAAAACTGAAGGGTGGAATCCATACCACCATTAACCAGTGCTACATCTTGCACCGGATGGGAAAACTAAAACTGCGAAGACCTTTTCGCACCGGGGACAAAAAGAGGAAATGGGACAAATACTGCTACAGATTGTGAGGGTGCACAACGAAACTCTCCATCTGCTGTATCATCCAGGTATGACTTCTCGTAATGACGAAAGTAGATCCCACGTTGTACCGTGTAGTGTTCTATTATCGTATTGTAATTTTAGCTTCTCTTACCCGTGATGTTCCAGCTACGTGGAGGGTCGTGGAACGCACTCCACAAAAAATTGGAAAAATATTGTCGATACTTTGGGTTACGGAGGATCTTGCAATGTCGTTCCTGCAAATATTTCCAAAAGTCTAAAGTGTCCTTAGTGTCGTCTTGAAACAAATAATGCACTGCATGTCCACGAAGCCAAGTCATTGCATTAGTTTTAGTGTGTGGGTAATACGTTTCATCCGGGAATAAGATAGTCTTGGGGTCGATATGATTCGGCGTTACCCGAAGGAAGTATGCTGACATTTGCCTCACTAAGTGCCACACTGCTGTAGACTCACCACAGCTAAGACGGTGTTCATCGTTGTCTTGAACGAAACAGCTCGTGCACGTGGGTGAGTCTACCATGTGGATCGCATGTAGCCTTGATCTGGTCACCCGCTTACCGTTGACAGTGATATGCCACATCGCCGTGACGTCAGTGTCCAGTGTTAAGTGGTGAATTGTCCTCCACACTATTCGCCAGTTGACGTTCGGGTGCTTCCTCTCCACGACGTTATTGGGTCGTCCACATTGCAGGACCCTATAAACCGTATTTGCCGTCGCCAGCTGAGTCGCTGGTAAGGCAAGTCGAACGGAACTGAGTTCGAGGTAAAAGACACCGATGTAGAAGAGCGAAGAGGGGACGTGGTGTATCGGCACAGGCGGCAACAGGGAGGGCGGTGCTAGTTCTTCTATTAACAAACTGGTCAGACTGTCCGGACGGCGGTGCCATAGTTTGACTAATGTGCTCACAAATAGGGCGACCGCTCTGTCATAAACGAGATAAAGGCCAAGCCCTCCCCGATCCGGGGGAAGGGTGAGAGTCTCATATTTTATCTTGAAAAGCATTCCAGAACTCACGAAGGACCCAAAAGCCGCACGTATACTGCGAGCTAACATCACCGGTATAGGTAATGTCTGGGCGATGTGCGGAATGCGTGACGCTAAATGTGTGTTGACATACTGGGTCCGTTGGACGATGTCCAGGGCTCGTAGGCGGTTGTTGGCAATTCCAGTCCGAACATTTCGTAAAAGCCGTCGAAAGTTGTGAGCAGCGGTCCGTCGTATATCGTCTGTGAAATCAATGCCGAGACATTTCAAACTATCACTGAGCTGTAAGAGGGTGACACTGTTCTCAGACAATCCTACCCCGATGTTCATCGCCACCGATTTTGCGACGTTGATACGACTACCAGTCGCCATGCCATATTTCGCTATCCAAGTTAGTGCGCTAGCGGTGTCGTCACCGTTGCGGATGTCAATCACCAGGTCGTCAGCGTACGCTTTACATCGGAAAGTGTGGCCTCGTAACGTCATACCCGCTAGTCGTTGTCGCAGGCCGCAGAGAAGTGGTTCCATGGCCACAGCGTCAAATAAAGTGGACAGAGGGCAGCCTTGGCGTATCGATCCAGAAATGGTGAGGGGCTGCGAAGGTCGGCCGTTGACGATTGCCTTGGACGTCGCGCCACGGAGTAGTCGCATGACGACAGTGACGAAGGGCTGTGGGTACCGCATATGTTGGAGGACCGCTTCCAAATAGTTGTGGTCCACTCGGTTGAAAGCTTGACTAAAAACGATGGCCGCCAGTGCACCCTCCAGACGACATGCCCTCGCCAGTGAGATCAAGTCACGATATTCGCTGAGTTCTGTTTGAGTATTATTGTCGCCTCCTAACGACGTTTGATCGGGTGAGATAACATTGCGTAGGGTCTGGCGTATCCGCGCCGCCAACAGTCTAGAAAAGATCTTAAAGTCGCAGTTCAATAGCGTCAACGGGCGGTAGTCCTGCAGTCGTGAGCCACCGGACGGTTTGTGAATAGGAATAATCATCCCTTCCACAAGGGCCGCAGGGAGCGGCACGTCCGGGGATAGTAGTTCGCGACAGATATCTGTCCATCGGGAGGCTAATAAATATTGAAAAGTCCGGTAAAATTCCAAGGGGTGGCCATCAAGACCCGGAGACTTGTTGACAGCTCCTTTTCTAATGGCGTTGATCACTTCTTCTTCTGAAATTTCTTCCATCAAGGCCGCTTCCATTGCCGGCGTGACGGTGCCGTAAATCGTCTGAGAGACGTCCTCCAGTGCTGCCAAATCAGGGGTCTGAGCGGAATAGAGCTGGGAATAATGATTGTAGAATGCTGTGTTTATGTCTTTTTGCGTGGTGAGGCGATGACCGTCCTCCGTGTCGATGAAGCGTATCAGCGCTCGTTTGCGTCGTTTACGTTCACGAAGGACGTGGAACATTGACGGGCGTTCCCTCGGTATCCGATCCTGCGTCCTCGAGCGGATGACTACCCCCTGTAGGTGGTATCGCATATGAGCGAGGATCTGAGCCTTAGCACGGTGGACTGCCGTTTGTAGTTCCGGAGACGGCGCCATAGCATCACAGTCGCGCAGGACCCGGAAGTAAAAGTCGAGTGTATGTCTTCGCCATGTAGCGTAGTGGCGATCGTGGGTTGTCAACGTTCGCCTCAGTGCCGGTTTGGCGCAGTCCAACCACCAGCGGATCGTTGTGGGATATGCACGGAGGCGATTTTCACACGAACGCAACGTGTCCTCAACGGCTTGGCGGCAATCCGGGTACGACAAGTGCGCGATGTTTAATTTCAACGGGCTGCGGCTTCACCACACTTGTTGCCGCCGCACGGTGACGGCACAATGCTGCAGGCCACAGTTCGTCATCCTGTGTTCCAGCGGCGAGAGAGCGTGAGGCATAAATCCGATCGATACGACTGGAAGAGTGACTCGTGAAGTGCGTGAATCCCGGTCGGTGGCCGTGAAGATGTTCCCAAGTGTCAACCATCTGCAGATCTCGAATTAGCGTCTTGAGTTCCGGGAACGGATTATGTCGTAGGAGTTGGTCTCTGGGCGCCAGTACGCAATTGTAGTCACCTCCAAACAACAGATGGTCGTGGGAGCCTTGGAAGAGCGGGGCGACGTCCTCCGCAAAGAATAGTTAACGTTCGCGACGTTTGTCCGTCCCGAAAGGAGCGTAGATATTGATAAGATGGACACCCAGTACTATGAGTGCCATTCCTATTTCCCCAGGCAGAAACAGGATATCGTCCGACACTATCCCTTCCCGAAGAAGTACAGCTACACCGCTGCCTGTTGGGGAAGCTGGAGAGACGCAAGCATCGTAACCGTACCTGACTGGGAAGTCGTCGACGTACACTTCCTGGAGAAGGGCTATGTCGATGGAATCAGAGTTAAACATATCCTGAAGCAAGGATAACTTAGCGCTCGTCCGTATAGTGTTGATGTTTATAGTTGCAATGCGATAAGTTTGAGATCTATCCACAACATCCGTGTTGGCCATCAGTACCCCTGTAAGGCTGTCTCCTCACTCTAACTGATGTCGGGAAAGGGTCAGCACTCGTAGGATGAATTTCCCCCCGTGTCGTCCGACACGATGGGCAAAGATTGTGCCTCACAGTCGTCCGCCCAGTCGCCATGAAATACCATCGCCTGTTGGTGGATGCTGCGGCACTCGGCGCTGACTCCATCGGCTCTGCTGGCTGAGAATCGGCAGCGGCTGTCTGCATGTGATCCTGCTGTTCTGTGGGCTTGGAGGGACTGAAGCCGTCACTACGGCGATCTGTTGAGTTTGAAGTTACCGCCGGTACCCTCGTCGGAATTTCCACAGTCAATGTCAGACGATCGCTGCAAACACTCGTCCGATGGAACACGCCGCCGTCTCTTTTGTTTTCGCGGGGAACGCTGCTGCTCCGGTGTCTGGAAGAAAAGCCGCTGTCGGCACAGCCCGTGGGTCAATGTCCATCCTGGCATCCACGCCTTCTTGCAAGGTCGGTCGGTGATTATCTTCAGGTGGTGGTGCCGTTGTAGAGGCCGGATCCTGTACTGCAGAAGCCATTATGGTCTCGCCATCGGGGGCGGCTATCGGACTAATGTCGTCAGCATCGGTAAAGGTTGCTGCCCGTGTAACTTTGGCGTAATTGAGGGGAAGGGTCGTTACCGTAGAAGGAGTCATAGATTCACCTGTCGGGATTTGAGTAAGCCGACGTCGGAGACATTCCGAACGGACGTGCCCTACTTGGCCACAACCAGAGCAAGTGCGTGGCTGACCGTCATACATAATGATCGCCCTACATCTGCCGATGACAAAATATGACGGAACATGTTTGGTCAGTTCAATTTTAATCTGTCGTACCCCGTTAAGAACGGGGTACGTTGTAAAGGTGGTCCATTTTTCGGCCATATGGCTGATCACTCTGCCGTAGGGCTGGAAAGCCGCGGTGACTATGTCCGGTGGTACTTCAAAAGGGAATTCGAAGACGCGTATCGTACGTAGGCCAAGCCCCACGTGATCGATAGAGACCGCCCCAATATGGCCATCAGAGTATTTGAATTTAAGATCGTTCGCATGTGCGCTCACGATTCTGTTGCACACCTCGTCACTTACCAGCTTGACGTAGACAACACTGCTCGTGATAGAGAGATGGATACCAATTATGTCTCGCGGGTCAATTTTAACGTCGTCACGTAGGAAACGTTCCATTTCAAAAGCTCGCGGTCGTGCATGATCGGGTTGAAAACTGATCTTGATGGTGGTTTGTCTGTATGAATGTGCCACGTTGGGTCGGTAGTGACGGACTCTAAACTAGCGACAACGCAGTAGTAAACAACTACGGGCACTCGTGACCGTGCGGAAGGGACGTAAACAAGACGTCCTCGCCGCAGCGCTGCGGAAAGCAGACTGACACTCAGCTACCGGGTGCGGACATCAAATGTTCAAATGGCTCTCAGCACTATGGGACTCCACTGCCGTGGTCATCGGGCCCCTAGAACTTAGAACTACTTAAACCTAACTAACCTAAGGACACCACACACATCCATGCCCGAGGCAGGATTCGAACCTGTGACCGTAGCAGACGCACGGTTCAGGACTGCGCGCCTAGAACCGCGAGACCACCGCGTCCGGCGGCGGACATCACAAGCAATATAATGTAAGCAACATAGTGTGAGAAGAGTGCAACAGCTAGTAAACATTTTGTGGGAAACGTGAGAACTGAATCATCACCGAAGACTGGAACGTCAGTTTTGCGCCTGCAAAGAATCGAAACACGGTTGTATGGATAGAATCAGAAATTCGTAGTTCTTGGTGCAAGGTATGTTGCTGTAGTCGCTACCTGTCGTGGTTGAGGTGCAGCAGACTCGCTCGGCCTGTGACGATGACGCGGTGCAGGCTAAATTGAACGCCGGGTGCGCTGCTCGGCGCGTCAGCGCTGTGTGACCTTTAGAGCAGGCACTCTCCCTCACCCCCCCCCCCCCCCCCCGCCCCTCAGACCGCCTCGTGACGCAGCATTAAAGATTCACGCCCCTGGGAGCCGCCTCCTCCCAGATGAGCAGCTTTTTCATCCAAGCCCTGCTCGTCTTCCACATGAGCGAACAACAGCAAGGAATACTGCTTATAAACACCGACTCGAAAACAAAGTGTCAACTATTCCTACAGGCAACAGTCATTCACTTCTATAGTTGTCTAAATACCGATAGATTAAAATTGTGTAAGATGTTCCACGGTCTCAAGAAACATTATTGTAAGCTACTGGGCAAGAGTGATAAAGTACAGTATCTACAGGAACCAAGACGGAAAAATAAGATTAAGGAAAGTGTGAAAGGGGTGCAATCTTTCCTCTCTAGTGTTTAGTCTATATACCGAAGAAACAAGGTCGGAAAAGAAGATACAGGAGTACAATTACAATTTCAGGGTGAAGTGATATGAATTATAAGATTTGCTGATGACTTTGCCATCCTTAGTCAAAGATAAGAAAAATTACATGACGTGTTAAATGGAATGCTGGGTTCATGATACGGATTGAGAATTATCTGGAGAGAGGTTTCCCCGTGGCAGACCACTCATCAACAACACCGTAATGAAGACATATTGCCAAATGGAAGTATGTGACATACGTTACGTTTGTGTAACAATTTATTACGTCATTGATGCCTTACAGACATAAAAAAATATGCACATTGCTGGTTTCGGCAAATAATTCTATCTTCAGATCTGCTTAATCTACAAAGAGATTCGTACAGACAAACAAAGACAGTTAAGGACTTCGAGCATGATAGAATCATTTAACATATCAGTGAATGTACATATCGTCACATAATATCCTTTGAAGATAGCAGTTATATGGCGAATCCAGTAATGTAAATATTTTTATGTAGCTAACCATTTGTTGACGTAATACATTATTACATCAGAGGAATGATTTGGAGCATTATCATGAAGACAGTTGTTCTCTGTGAAGGTACGTGACGGTTGCGTCCTGGTCAAGAAAGCGACGTCAAACGTTTCCACTGAATAGTATTTGAAGAACTTACTTCTGACATTGTCCTCCATCACACACCAAACAATAGTAGTCACAAATAAAATACCCTGTTGTGGAAGAGTGAAGAATGAAAGTAACTTTTACATGGTACGCCTCTGGTAAGTAACATAGCTAGATGAAACTTGCACCAAAGACGTAAATAGCTGCTGCAGCGTGCTGCAGAAGGTAACTGGCAGAAATACGCTACGAAGAGAACAGAACTGACCCTTTTATTCAAAGATGGCTCTGAACACTATGGGACTTAACTCCTGAGGACATCAGTCCCCTAGAGCTAAGAAATACTTAAACCTTCCACACTGTAGCGCCTAGAACCGCTCGGCCACACCGGCCGGCAAGGAGCTTGTGCCAGGATGTTCCATTCTTCCGCCAGCGCGGTTAAGTACTGCTTGACAGTCACTGGTGCTCTTTCCAAGAACTCCTAAATACAGACTGTTCTCTGCTGCCGACCAATATGATCCATAAAAATTATGTCATGGCCGAACGGCCCGTGAAAAGACGCACATTTGGAATGAGTACAGTGTGGGAATAAGTTTGACTGAAGAGAGCACTGCGTTGAAATATTTGGTCAGTACAGCCGTGGAAAGCTGTGCCTCTCCACGCCGTAGCCCCTGGCTCACCAAAACGATCGTGTTCAACAACGCTGGACGTACCCTTGTATGTCGAGAGGTGGGAAGACGTGATCTACCCTGGAACATCGTCGAACGTTGCAGCACATCCACATGCATCAGCGACCCTCCAACAGCTATCAACCGCACTCGTGGAAAAATGGTAGCACCAGCGCAAGAACTTCTTAGGAATCTTGTGGCCAACTTGGGAGCTCGTTGCACAGCAATCATTGCCATCCGTGGTGATCAGACACTGAATTACGAACCGTTGCCCACTTTTCGTAATATCCAGGCAACCTTTATGATTCAATATAATTCTTATCTTCGAATAAATTTCTATTCGTGAAAGAGCCTATTTCTTTCAGTTACTTTCTGTACCACACCGTAGCAGTTCTTTCTATGTACTGTGCTAGTTTCATGGAAATATGTTAATTGGCAGTGGCGCATGTTGCGAAAATTACTTTCGCCCATAATTTTTTACATGAGTTTATTAGCTCCGCTGCTATAGCAAATGAAAAAAAAAAAAATCCTCAGTGCTGCCAGTGTCACATGATGTGAAAATTACTTGTGTCCTTAATTTTTGTTCATGAGGTTATTAGACCCTCTGTTTTAAGACATGAAAAGAAAATATTAGTGGGGTACGGACATTCCCACAGAACAGCAAGGGGCAAGAGTTGTGGTGGTGGTGGACTCCGGCTGGTT
Organism: Schistocerca gregaria; assembly: GCF_023897955.1. NCBI lineage: Eukaryota > Metazoa > Arthropoda > Insecta > Orthoptera > Acrididae > Schistocerca > Schistocerca gregaria. The sequence goes on from NC_064920.1 coordinate 1,095,078,614, forward strand.
GTTACGGTTACAGGCCTCTTCTGAGTGGCTTCATGCGTGTCGTGCAGTGTCTACTCCGCGATTATCGTCCTACTACTTGCTCCGCACGTCTCAGTCCTAAAGCAGTTTTGAAAACACTATACTCTTGCACTAGAGGTCTGTGCTCTTTGACGTCATAACACTTTTGAGACGGACAGCTGAATCACCGCTACTCGCAGCTACTCCTTACCGACTATAGGCGAGTAATTTACAGGGTGTTTGTAAATTAGTTGTAAAAAAGTCACCTTCAGTTCCTAAAAAGGTAAATAATTACAGAAGTGTTTGATACATCTTCAAGTTTTATTTAAAAATTTTCAATGTGGGTTTTGTAATACGACGTGCGCCCCTGGTAGCTGAATGGTCAGCTCGACGGATTGTCAATCCTCTGGGCCCAGGTTCTATTCCCGGCTGGGTAGGGGAATTTTCTCCGCTCGGGACTGAGTGTTGTACTGTTCTCATCATCATCCTTTCATCCTCATCGACCTGGCGAACGGTGTGCCCTACGGGGGGCCCTAGCCATACGATTAAATTAAAATTAAAATTGTAACACGACAAATGTCTCATCTGTAATCAACTTCCCGCCAAATCCTATGATGCAAATCTAGAAGTACTGTGAGAACTGCGTGTGTTATCCGTCGTCGCTGCTAGTCGTCGTTTCCCAGAAGTGAAGGAATATTGTCTTTAATGTTATCCCGTACTCAGAAGTCCATTGGCGTTAAATCACGTCACCATGGAGGCTATGACATTGTTCCATGACGTCCAGTCCAAATCGACACATTACTACAGAGATGCGCGACAACCTCTCGATGATAATGTGGTGGCACATCTTCTTCCCTTGAAATAAGATTATATCGCGTTGTAACTGAGGCTTTAGATATTTTTAACCATGTCCAACAACGAATAAGAGTTACGGGTGACTCGGCAAAAAATAAGGACCGTAAATATTGATAGAGATTACAGCACAAAAAGAATTACCTTAGGTATATGATCAATTGCGTAACTTCCTTTCTGCTCACCCCATATCTGAACTCAATGCCGATTCATTTTAGCGCAGGTATGGAAGGCGGCTTCGTCACTAAACACAATTTTATTAACTACATCATCTTCAGTCTACATTTTGTCAATAATTTCTACACAAACCTATCTCGTTTTTCTTTGTAACTTTCTGTTGGGGCTTGCAAAAGTTCCAATTTGGAGGGTTTGAATTAAAGGCGTTTTTGTAATACCATCCACAATGTAACGATAGGAATATTCAATTCTTAGCTAACACGTCTCTTTGATTTACCCGGACTGCGAATGTTAAGTCTGCCGAACGTGTTTAATTGCTGCGTCCGATACTGATGGACGATGCTGTACCGGTGTGCTAGGCGATATGCAGCTGATTTTCGTGAAATGATTTTACCGGTTAGTAACAGTGCGTCTTTGATTTTGTGGCTTGCGATATTTAGTCCTGAATTTCCTCTCATCTGTAGTAGAGGATTTGGATTCATGAAACCATAAACAATACTGCGTGCGCTCTGCAACGTTATATACTGAAGCGCCAAACAAACTAGTATTCAAATACAGAGATATGTAAAAGTAGAACACGGTGCTGCGGTTGACGACGCAATTGGTAGGTCAGTTACTGCCGCTATAATGAAAGTTTATCAAGATGGGACCCAGCATCTCCGAGGTAGATACGAAATGCGTTCCTTCCAGTATGGCTATTTCACGAGTGTACCGTGAATATCAGCAATAAGGTAAAACATCAAATTTTCGACATCGCTTCTGCCGGAAAAAGATCCTGCAAGAACGGGAGGAGAATCTTTGAACTTGAGGGAAGTGCAATCCTTCGGCAAACTGCTGCAGATTACAATAATGGGCCATCAATAAGTGCCAGCGTGCGAACCATTCAACGAAACGTTATTGATATGGGCTTTCGGAGCTGAAGGCCCACTCGTGTACCCTTGACGATTGCACGACACAAAGCTTCTCGCCTCGCCTGGGCCAGTCAACACCGACATTGGACTGACGATGACTGGAAACATGCTGCCTGGTCGGACGAGTCTCTTTTCAAAATGTATCGAGCGGATGGATGTCGAGCGGATGGACTTTTACGGGCATGCAGACAATCTCCTGAATCCACGGAACAGGCTTGCAGTAGTGGAATGTTCAAGCTGGTAGAGGCTCTGTAATGATGTGACACGTATGCAGTTGGATTTATATGAGACCCCAGATACATCTAGATACGACTCTGAAAGATGACACGTTCGTAAGCATCCTGTCTGATCACCTGCATCCATTCACGCCCATTGTGCATTACGGACTTGAGCAAGTCCAGCAGGACAATGTGACACCCCACACGTCCAGAAGTGCTACAGAGTGGCTCTTCTGAGATTCAACACTTCCACCGGCCATCAAACGCTCAATTATTGAGCATATCTGTGATGCCTTGCAACATGCTGTTGAGAAGAGATCTCCACCCCCTCGAACTCTTACGGATTTATAGGGAGCCCTGCAGGATTCATGGTTTCAGTTCTTTCCAGCACTACTTCAGAGTCGAGTCCATGCCACGTCGTGTTGCTGCAGTACTGCGTGCTCGAGGGGGCCCTACACGATATTAGGCAGATATACCAGGTTCTTTGGCTCTTCAGTATACAACTCATTCGCGCATGCCACCTAGCTGGAACGTTAGGAATTAGCAGTGTTGGGCGGTAATAAAATTTGGCGATATACTGCATTTAGCGCTGTATAAAACGGTTCCCTGAGTTTTTATCCTTCTCACAATGAACGGATACTTTTGTACATCCATTTTATAAACACCCTGTATTACGCTTCAATATATAACAACAGAAACTGTATTATGAAATCATAACAATCCTTATTTTATGTAGTATCATAGTTCGTCATCGTCACCGGACGCCAAACCTAACTATCATAGGTAATGATTTGAACTCACGTAACTTTCTGTTGTAATGCTCGCTCATTACAATAATTTTCGACCATGGACACTTTGCGTCTATTTAGGTTTCTTCACACTACGTGGTTCTGTTCTGCTTAAGTGCCCTTCACTTTTCCTCTTTCCTTTACAAAGTCCCCGTGCGATGCTTAAGCGCAGTAGAAAACACGCAAACACAGCGTCGTCAATTCGTTGCCCTCAGAAGAGATTTCCAGCTGTTTATTCAACGCTCGCAGTTGCTCTTTGCAGGAGATGGCTGGTTTTCGCAGTTAGCTGGCTTCCCGGAAAGTCAGACTTCCTCCTTTTCTTTTGATACTGCGTTATTTCGACTGGAACTACAAACACTGCTTTTTTTCTGGGAAAAGAGAAAAAAAACACGAAAAAATCATCGAGTTTTACTTTTCAGCTCATAAGTATGTGAGAGCCCTCTTGCCAGCCGTATGTAAGCTACGCAAAAACCGAAGACGGACATTTACTTATACACACAGCTAAAGGGATGCTTGTGTTGATAGTTTGCTTTCCTGCGCGTGGTACTGCTCTTCCACTTCGTTTTACGCTGGAATACTATAACACGTATTTCCCAACGCCGTTGCTGAGGCCCATTCCTCTGTATCTCTCCAGTTCCAATCATTAGTAACTCAGTCTCTTACATTACGTTGTTGTCATTTATATAGTTTCTATAATTGGAGAGAAAAGTTTTCTGCCTGATTATAAATGGCATGAGAAATTAACATCCGACACGCAGCGAGGAGATGTTGGCCGAAAATACACAGTCTGACAAAGGAAGTGGAGCAACCAGAAAGAGAGGAAGAAACGTACACGGAACTTCACATATAAGGCCACTGGTAAATAATCAGACGGCTGCTACTTCTGTTACGTCATTAATGAAAACACTCTTAAGTTGTCTGCGATTGCTTTACACCTACTTTCACCGTTTACAAGAGCCTGAAAACTATTTTTGCTTTCAGCCAGAAAGCGATGGACTACATACTAACCACAATTTTCAGTCTGCAAGTCCACATTACTCATGACGCTTAGTGAAATAAAATGTTCGTACTTTCTATTTTCTCAGCGGGATCAGGAACAATGACTATGATTAAAAGTTTTGAGTTTTAATTCATTGGTATATACAGTAAAAGTTCACACGCACATAATATAATATTATTACTAATAAAATAATGATGTCACTATCAGAAACAGCACTATTAACGGTTCAGAAGCGACCTCTATGACTTCAAATCACCAAAAGTTAATTGCTTTCCTTAAAAATGGAAAATAATCTCTACACGTACCACACGGTTTTGTGAACATTACGGTCGGCACACAAACAGCTACTTCCATGAAATCTATGTGATCCAGAACAGTGCAAAGTCTTCTTGAGATCTCTTCCTACTTTTATTGCAAACGCTTTTGATATGTGCCTAGCTCTGACGTCATGCGAGGCACAGCGCCCGCAGGCGTTTGACTGACGTGGACAGATTGATACCTCGGTGCAAAGTGTCCCTGCTAACTGACCCCCTGGCTGCATTCATTCATTTACGAAGACTATCATAAAGTCGTCGCATCCTACAGAAATGATCCGTGAAATGCAGAAGTACAGAAATACTAGTCATTGAGGAATGAAATAATTAGGCAGTGCAGGGAAGCTAAGGTGAAATGGCTGCATGTAAAATCTGAAAAAAATACTGAAACACAAATGATTGTCGAAAGGACTGACTCAGCATATAGTAAATTCAAAACAACCTTCCGTGAAATTAAAAGCAGGAATGGTAATATTAAGAGTGCAATGGAAATCCTACTGTCAAATCCAGAGGAGAGAGTGGATAGATGGAAATAGTACATTGAAGGCCTCTATAAAGAGTGAGATTTGTCTGGTACGATGGAAGAAGATACAGGAGTGTATTTAGAAGAGATAGGGAATCCAGTATTAGAATTAGAATTTAAGAGAGCTTTGGAGGACTTAAGATCAAATAAAGCAGAAAGGATAGATAACATTCCAACAGAATTTCTAAAATCGTTGGAGGGAGTGGCATCAAAACTACTATTGACTTTGGTGCGTAGAATGTATGAGTCTGGCCACATACTATCTGACTTTCGGGGAAGTATCATCCGCACAATTCGAAAAGCTGTAAGAGCTGACAAGTGCGAGAATTATGGAACAAGTAAGAGTGAATTGGAGAAAAACGAGAGTAATGAGAGGTAGGAGAAATGAGAATATCGAGAAACTTAACATCAGCATTGAAGGTCACGAAGCACATGAAGTTAAGGAATTCTGATATCGAAGCAGCAAAATAACCAATAACGGACGGAGCAAGGAAGCCATCAAAGGCAGAGCAGCACTGGAAAAAAAGAGCATTCCTGGCCAAGAAAAGTCTACTAGTATCAATCATAGGCCTTAATTTGAGGAAGAAATTTCTGAGGCTGTACGTTTGGAGCACGACATTGTGTGGTAGTGAAACGTGGGTTGTGGGAAAACCGGAACAGAAGAGAATCGGAGCATTTGAGATGCGGTGCTGCAGACGAACATCGAAAATTAGGTGGACTCGTAATGTAATGTGGAGGTTCTGCTCAGAATCGGAGAGGAAAGAAATATGAGGAAAACACTGAAAAGGAGTAGGGACAATATGACAGGACATGTGTTAAGATGCCAGGGAATGACTTCCATGGTACTTGAGGGAACTGTAGAGGAAAACAGAGACTGGAAAATTGTTGAGGACATGTGTTGCCACTGCACAAAAGAGGAAATCACGGCCAGCCGCATCAAACGAGTCAGAAGACTGATTACTCAACAACAAAAAATCCGCTCCTAAGACGAGATCCACCATAACTGTGCTAACTAGTTGTTGATATTCTGGATACTGGTAATAGGACAGCACCTCTCACACATGTTCTACTTAGGAAAGATCTGGGAATATTGCAATTCTTAGGAGCACCTCAAGGACACGCAGACAGTTCATACACACACTCGGCTGTGTGGGCGAGCATTAACCAATTGGAAAATTGGGCCATAATAATATCTAATGATGTGTTGCAAGTGTGGATGCAGGATGCCGGTGACGTATTGTTGTGACCCGAACCACTACCATCCGTGACCTGAAGTCATACCTCACGCTTCGACACATCATGACGCCAAGAATAACATCGCTGTGCCTCTCCAAAACATAGGAACATCGGGATATGTACCCAAATCGCCGACATAACCGTCGCCCATGGTCTTGTCGGATAGTGTAGGACCAGCACTCTCGCTGGGCGCAATGAGACTCGTTGTTAACACACATTACGACTTGGGCTGCCCCTGACTCTAGCTCAGTTACTAATGGTAGCTAACTGTTACAGCAGGTGTAGTTTCTCTTCCATACAGAATCCCATACAAGCAAACAAGTTATTCGTACTTTAGGTACTTGGGCTATGCATGGCTCTGTTTAAATGAGTGTAGGGTTGAGCTACACATGTCTGCTTTCATGCCTTGCAGCTAATTTACTGCGAATAATTACCGCTGGCTGTGTGGTCAAATAGTCTATGCGTTGGCTAGAATTGCGAATTAATAAAATACATAAACCACAAAATACAACTTAAATGAATAATTTTATAACAAGGGTTCTACTCTAACATCTGTAATGGACATAGACGACAGAGAACTATGTTAAATAATTCTCAAACAAGAAGGGACATCTCGAATAATCAGAAAGTGCTTCTAAGAAATTGAGTTAAAATGCAGTCAGCAAATTCCCCTTATCAAATGCAGTGAAGTTACGTTGAGAGTGTTAAGAGAAAGGTAGCAAAACCCCATCAAAGGGAGAAATAAGACCATTTCGGCGTCACAATACACGCAGTATTCACCAGCGCAGAATAGCTCAGACTCCTACATGATGATTTACAAATTAACTCACACAATGCAAAGAATAATCACCCACACTCTTTCTATCCTCAGTTCTGTAGTACAAGCGGAAAAAGCTACTCTTACTCTGGAGCACTTTCAGTAATCTCGAAATACAAAGTCCCTTCTGAAGTTAAGGTATGGTAATGGCCAGTCACCAACGACAGTCCAACACCTATATGACTGAATCATACAATTTACCTGAGGCAGGTCTACCTTCTCCAATAACTCAACATAAAATGCTGTACTTTCTCGAGATGTAATGTAAAAGTTACAGTCCCGTAGCGGATCTTCACCACCCAGAATCTGTCCCCCACTACATCCCAGGCACATCTGCCTTCAAGAACAACCGTAAGAGAGCCCCTTCAGCTCTTCACTCGAAAATTCCCAGGCTCAGCTGGACTCGTATAGTGTTGTGCTCCTGCCTGTTTTTCCATTGGCTGAAGGCTGTCCCCACCTAAAATAAACCGTTCTTGAGCTTCGTAGATACGATTTATTTAAACTTGACCACTTTCCTACACTGAACTATTACAACAATATGTAAATAAAAGTGTTATAAGCGTTCTACCACACTCAGATAATTTACAATTGTTTTAAATAAAGATTTGTCCATGAATAAGCCACTATTCTTGCGCACGTGTACTCACGATGAATGACAACAGTGCCCTTATATATTATCTAATCAATTATTTATACGTTCTTGACAGTAGCGTCTTTTAGTTCTCTTTTCAACTCTGGCGTCAGCTTAGAAATGCCACTCACCACTTTTAAATTAGCACAGTTTTGTTGAATAACACCTGCAGTCAACATTTAAATTAATTTGCTGGCAGAATAGTAAACTGCCCATTAAATAAAAACAGAAGTATAACAACATGCGAGGTATTCATGCTGTATTCGTTAGCTGTGTAAATGTGGATAGTATGATCTTATGACAAATATTTGCATAATGAAAAGGAAATAAAAGACATCGTAAGTCAATAAATAAAATGGTTACTTATACGTATCATTGAGGGATGATAACTATAGTCTAACGCTGTCACCGAGATATTGTATGCTGATATCGCATGAATCGTTTAAAAGTTGTTATTATTCAGAGGTTCATTGTGTACATGTTTGTTCACTGTGCAATATGAAATCCTGTAGTTTTAAACATATTGTAACAGTTTTGTTTCATTGGATGCTCCTCATTTTTCTGGGATTGTTGATGTATTCGGATTTTCAGTAATATTTGGTTGTAATTAATTATAGACTCTTGAAGACCAGAAGAAGCCATCTATCTCAAAGCCAGTTATTTCTGTCATTCCGCACTCTGCTAAGCAAACTATACCTTTGTCCAGCTCCACTGTGTATAGATTTACCCACATCCAGTCGTTGTCCCAGGCTAGACTAGGGTGTCTACTGTGGTCTGCCATGAGCCGCAGGCCTCCTAGCGTTCAGCCATGCATCAGATACAGCTTACCTCGTAGCACTTCTAGGTGGCTGATGTGCACACTGAAATATGCGAAACGTTACACTGACCAACAATGTGACAACACTCATTGCTTCCCAGTCACATCACCCCTCCAAACACAGCCATTAGTGTTGTGGTGTTCACAGCGGCAGTCTATTCATAGGATGTTTATTCCGTAGTTCGACTGCTGCTAGTCTCCGACCGTTGGTGTGGAATGACACAGAATGTTACAGGCTTAGATGTAGAACAGCTACAGTGCCCTTGGTGCACAACATGGCGACCCTCCCTTATAGTGGTCAGACGTGCTTGGCTGGAACCTTAACGGCGAGTTTGCCTGGCCTCAAATCTCCATGCAGGTCGACTTGGGGCTGCTGGAACATCTGAATGCCTCACAAAATTAATTACCGCATCATTCAACCGCCTGACCAAATGGAGATTCACAAGAAGGCCCCTTCCAAACGCTGTCAGGTGCCGATAACGCCGTATGCGATACCTGCGTGTCCTTCCCAGCGATCACTCAACATCTGACGCTGTTCTTGCAACTGATATACCCTACCCAGCCTAATACCAGCACTAATGCTCTCTGGTGGTCGTTCGACATGTCACAGATACTTGCAGCTCTGATAACGTACATATCAACTGATGGTGTGTACCTGCACGAAGTTACATTCACATCTGAACATTTCTTCAGGGTGCTTTATTTTTATCAGCCAGTTTATGTATACGCCAACGGCCTTTCCGCAGTGGTAACACCGGTTCCCGTCAGAGCAGTGAAGTTAAGCGCTGTAGGGCTGGGCTAGCACTCGGATGGGTGACCACCCAGTCAGTGGAGCGCTGTTGGCAAACAGGAAGCACTCAACCCTTTTGAGGCAAACTACGGAGCTACTTGATTGAGAAGTAGCGACCCCTCTCTTGTAAACTGACATACAGCCGGAAAAGCGGTGTGCTGACCACATACCCCTCCACATCCGCATCTGGTGACGCCTGTGTGCTGAGGATGACACGGCGGTCGATCGGTCCCGTTGGGCCTTCATGGCCAGTTCGGGCGGAATCTTGAATTTCTATTTTATGTAGATATATCTACGTTCACTAGGTCACCAGGATACAATAACACAGTATCACAAAACTGCGGTATGTTTCACATGTCGCTAGTAAGAACAAATATGCACAAACACTATCATCAATAGCTAAAGTACACTGAGCTGACACAATTCATGGAATACGTCCTAATACCGTGTTCAACTTCCTACCGCTCAGCATAGTACAGTCACTCGACGTGGCATGGACTCAAAAGTCATTGGAAGTGGCCTGCAAAATTATTGTGCCTTGTTGCCTCTGTAGTCGTCCATAATGTCAAAATTGTTGCCGGTACAGGATTTTGTGCCCGAACTGACCACTGGATTATGTTCCATAAATGTTCGATCGGATTTTCGTTGGGCAGCGTGGGTGGGTAAATCATACCCTTTAGTTGTCCAGAATGGTATTCAAACCAACCGTAAACAACTGTGGCCCAGAGAATGGTGCATTCCCACTAATAAAATTTCCGTCGTCATTGGGAACCTCAAGTACATGAACGGAAACAAATGGTCTCCAAGTAGCCGAAATCATTTCAGTTGGACCGAAAAACGCAGCCCATTCTAGACACAGCTCACACCACTATGGAGCAACCACCAGCTTGTACATTGTCTTGTTGGCAATTTGAGTCCATAGCTTCGTGGGGTCTGCTCCAAACTCGGATCCTGTTGTCAGCTATTACCAACTAAAGTCGAGACTCACCTGACCACGTCACAGTTGTCCATTCGTATAGGGTCCAACTGCTATGTTCACGAGTGCAAGAGAGGCGCTGCAGTCGTCTGCGCCATAGCTCATTAACGTCAGATTTCGCTGTACTGTTCTAACAGATACGTTCATCGTACGCCCCACATTGATTTCTGCGATTATTTCACACAGTGTTACATGACTGTTAGCACTGACAACTCTATACTAACGCCTCTGCCCTCGGTTGTTAAGTGAAGACCGTCGGCCACAGCGTTGTCCGTGGTGAGAGCCAATTCCTGAAATCGGCACACTTTTGGGGCATTCAATTCCCTAACCATTTCTGAAACTCAACGTCCCATGCATCTGGCTCCAATGAAAATCCCGTATTCAAAATCTGTTAATCCCCGTCGTGCGGGTACAATCACGTCGGAAATCTTTTCACGTGAATCAACTGAGTACAAATTACAGCTCTGCCACTGTACAGCACATTTCTACCTTGTGTAAGCGATACTATCGCAACGTGTATCCATGTTTACCGCTACCCCATAACTTTTGTCATCTCAGTGTACAAATGGCGTTTACACCATTCTGGCAGATAAGAGTTCCAGCACCGCTGCCAATTGTGAGGAATTTCGATAATTTATTTCGTCCGTGTCAGTTCTATAGAAACAAAATTCAGCTACAATGCTAAACAGTTACGGCCTGGCATGCCCATTTTCAAACCACAATATGGAAATTCCGAAGTACATGTATTACAGTAACGTGTACAAACAGTGTGTATGTCCATATTTACGTAGTCACATGTATTGCTATTAACTGTAGTTAACCATACAATATGGTGTCAAAAGGCACAGCAACATATAGAGTGGGCAACAAGAACCTCCATTGATTTAGACTATGCGACCTTTGCTACTGTCTGACTGACGCAACCAAACTGATAAATACTACTAGCAGTAGTCAACAGATCACCTCTGTAGCTATCGTCCTCATGCATATGAGCATACCCACGTGGCTGCCTATTAGTTTTCTATGGTGCTGTCGTAACAGTTGTTAATTTGATAAGATTTTAAAAGTAAAGAAATACAAAATCTACATTACAGAAAACGCTGAAATTATGTTTTATAAAATAACGTGGCATTTAAATGTAAAAAAAAAATGTTACCGGAAATGTCAACAATTATTTACAAAATAAAGTAGCGTCCAGATGGAACATAAGAGACGCGACATACCGTACCCTCCTGCATACAATCCTGTATTTCTGTGTAGGAGGCTACAGTACCAAGCATTACACAGAGTCAATGCTAAAACCTTAAATATGCTATTCATTATTGATTTTTAGCCAAATACTCTCCAAAATGAAATAAGGCAAAGGAAATAAAACGGTTACAGTTTCACACATTACTCTACTATTGTAACCTTTGGCACCAAACCCGCAATAAAGTATTAAATAAATGTTACACATCAATATACTGAACATCATCCAGTCTAATCATCACTCATGGCGCAAAGGTCGCATTCAGTACCAAACATTATTTGTGCATTGATCACATAAATATTATCGTAGATAAATGTATTACATAAAATGATGGTAATATAATATTACATAGGACTATATTACAAATGAGCATGTTACAACTATTATGCGTTATTACGAGATGTGCAAATTTTGTTCTTACACATTTGAACAAGTGTATCAAACACTTATGTATGCGCGAACTCTAAGTGCGATAGTAGTACAACAACATATGCTTTTCACTCAGAAAGGGAATAGCTATAAGTACTGCGGATACACACAGTACAGCCCGTTTTTGTGTGAACAATGCGCATTGAAGCATACAATGCCTGGGTTGTGGAATCGGACCTGGTATCATCTTTCGTGTCATGCATTAAAATTTTCTTAATAAACAAAACCTCTTGTTCCTTATAAGATGTCATGAATAAAATATGAACGTATTGAAAAATTTACTTCATACCGACAGTCACATCGTTTGTGATTCCTTCTCATGTTTCAATAGATAAACAGTTATTATTTGCTTATTTCAATATATATATATATATATATATATATATATATATATATATATATATATATATATATATATTAACATGGTGCCATATATTACAGCACCTTGAAATGCATTAACCTAGTTATTTCTAGTGTAATATAGTCTACTGTATTGCGGTCGTGTGCCCTAACAGTCATAACAGGTTTTGGACTCAAACCCACAAGCACTAATATATCTGCTGCTAGCTACTATGTATCAAGACAACATTTAAGAATTTAGGCGCATGCTCCAGGTACCGTGGTGAACACAATGAGCATTTTACACAAGCCAAAAAGGGGTGAAATTATAAATCCTTGAAGAACTGGAAATATACAGGGCGAAGGGCAAAGAACCAGACGAACTGCTAAATGATCAGCCATAATTTAAATATAGTAGACTTTTTAATTTTTTTAAAAAATATTTTACAATGTATGAAGTGTATGGTTCTGATACTGTAGTAAGGGAATGTGCTAATATATAAAATGCGATGCTTACTGCACACTAGCGTGTTTTGAGCATGACCTTGCAAGGTATTAGGACCGTTAGAGATAGTACAAGGTTAGCGCCCAGAACATGCACATAACTGAGGATATGATATAGATAAGATGTGTAGCACTTAGATAATCAGTAGTTGTAAATACTTTACATATATGTAACGTTATTGTTATATGCTTAGGAGTTGACGTCAAAACTCTGTGACTAGCCTGTAGACATCGGTCGTGCCTTGGCACTTTACTAGAACTGTAAATGTCAGTATGACCTTAAATATATGTATCACTGTCCATAGCGCATATATGCTTTCATGTCTGGGTCAGATATGATTTGTTAGGTAGTTTTGGTTGTTAATGCCCTTTAGTATCGCCTTAGGTTCCCCTTATAATAGAAATTGCGTTCAAATTGGAGCGTAAGTAACAAGCGATGTTTAATATTCCTGATACCTAGTAGCTAGCAGCAGATGTATAAGAGGTTGGGAGTCAGAGTTCAAATCCTGTAATGAGTGTTAGAGCACATGAACGCCATACAATAGAATATATTACACTAGATATAATTAGGTTAATGCATTTCAAGGTGCTGTAACATATGGCGCCACTTTACAACTACTATACACTGACATTAGCAAATAATAACTGTTTATGTACTGAAACTTGAGAAGGTATCACATACGATGTGACTGTCGGTATGACGTAAATTTTTTCATTAACTTCATATTTTATTCATGACACCTCATAATAAACAAGAGATTTTGTTATAATAAGAAAATTTTAACGCATGACACAAAAGATGGTAACGGGTTCCATTCCACAACCCAGGAATTCTATTATACGGTACGCATTGGTCACACAAAAATGTGCTGTGCTGTATGTGTCAGTAGTTGTTATGGTTAATCTTTTTCTGAGCGAAAAGCATATGTTGTCATATTACTATTGCACTTTGGGTTCGTGCAGACATAAGTGTTTGATACACATGTTCAAATTTTTGTGACCAAAACTTCACCCGTCATAAGGATACATAACAGTTGTAACATGTTCTTTTACAGTGTTATGTTAACCAGCGTTTTGTATAATACTTTTACCTACGATTATTATAATGAACAGCATATTTTAGGTTTTAGCATTGACTTCCTGCAGTGCTTAATACTGTATCCTGCTACGAAAATACAGAGGCTCCTGGCTTTGTATTTCCATTTGGACGCAGGCGGTTGTGGCCGACCGGTTGTAGGCGCTTCAGTTCGTCACCGCGCTGCTGCTACGGTCACAGGTTCGAATCCTGCCTCGGTAATCGATGTGTGTGATGTCCTTAGATTAGTTAGGTTTAAGTAGTTCAAAGTTTAGGGGACTGATGACCTCAGATGTTAAGTCCCATACTGCTCAGAGCCATTTGAACCATCCATTTGGACGCTACATTATTTTGTAAACAATTAACATTTCCTGTAGTATAATACTTTTCATTTGAATGCCACATCGTTTTGTGAAACAAAACTTCAGCGTTTTCTAGAGCAGGGATTTGATATTTTTTTATTTTTAAAATCTTATCAATAAAAAGGCAATGGTTACGATAGCACCATAAAAACTAATAGGCAGCCAGCCCGACCAGCTAGCAACGTGGTCTAACACGCTGTTGCCGAGAGGGAAAACGTGCCGGCCCCCGGCACGAAACCGCCTGGCGGGTTAGCATCGAGGTCGTGTGTTGGCCAGCCTGTGGACACTTTTTATCGCGGTTTTCCATCCACCTCGGCAAATGTAGGCTGGTTTCCTGATTGAAGCTCAGTTACACTCTGCGGAAAGACTATCTCCACATACGCATTCACCATAATTACTCTACCATGAGACGTTCCCGGGGGAGGGGGGGGGGGGGTAGAGGGGTGTCTACTGAGGGCCATGGGGGCCAAACCGCACAACAACCCTGGGTTCAGTGTGGGGCGGCGGCGGGGTGGGTGGACTGCTGTGGACTGCTGTGGGGTTGTGAACCACTGAGGGCTACAGCATGACGAAGCTTCTCCGTCGTTTATAGGTCCCCAGTTTAATACAATACATTGCATAATATACACAATAGGCAGCCACATGGCCATGCGCATATGTTTGAGGATGACACCTACAAAGGTGTCCTGTTGACTACTGTAGGTAATATTTCTCAGTTTTCCTGTGTCAGTCAGCCAGTAGCAACAGTCACACAGTCCAAGATAAGTGAAGGTGACTTTTGCCCACTGTATACTCTGCTGTGGCTTTTGATACTGTGTTGTATGAGTAATTACGGCTAAGAGCAAGCTATGTCTATAAGGATATGGGTACCTATAATACGGAAATACACAATGTGTACCACATTATTGTAAGACATGTACTTGGTTATTTCTAGGTATGTGGGTTGAAAATGGACCTGACAGCCCGAAGTAGGTAACCATTACAGCTACAGCTAATGCATCAGAGACGGACGAAATCAAAAATTATCCAATTTCCCCAGTACTGAACATCCCATTTCAGCATGCCTCCCAACCACCTTTCCCAGTTACCACATACTGCTCTGTCTACACATTTCTTCTGAAGCGCCAGCGAATCACAGACGACCCGTCTTTTTGCTCTAAACAGTCTTTCGCTAGATATTTCGTTTCTGTATTTTGATTGTGGAACAACATCAAAGTACTGCCACAACCCACCGAAAACGTTTTATGCGATTCGACTGAAAACGACCGTTGCACGCGAAGCGTAAATGATTACTGCCTTCGTCTCGCAAAAGGGCGGGTGAGCGGTGGAGATGGGTCATTGTTGAAAGTATCAGCAAGAGGGCACCTCCCGCTGCGCTCGGCTCCAAATGTTCCAGAGAACCGGCGATGTTTGAATAGTAGATAGTAGATAGTAGAACGCTTTACGTGCCAAGTTGCTTGTGAGTTGGAGGCAGATCCTCTGTGGAGCGGAAAGGTGACGTATGCTGCCTGCTACGCGGAACCCTCTCGGCGTTTTGACAATACCGGGAGCAAAAGAGCGCGAGGGGAAAATAGGAAGCGTAGTTCATACCGGAGCCCTGCGGTGGTGACTATGTGGGCAAAGGAAGGAGCTGACGAAGCCCGCCCGCTGGCGGGGGACAGCCTATCCGCACCATCCACAACCAGAGCCCACAGCCGAGGACGCGAGCCAATTACGCGCGGCGTAACGAGTTCCTTTGTGAGGCTGCCTGCCGACCCTGCAGGGCGTCCGGACCCCACACCCACGCCGCCATCTCCTACCACTACCCTGAGACTGGTCCTAGATGTTTCACACACACTTAGAAAGGTCTTAGAAACCGTTGCGTCATGCCCCTTAAAAAAAAAAGTATTCAATAGATGTAAAATCCAGTCACAGATCGTAGCACTCCAGAGATGGTATCGATCAGTTGACTTTGTAATCAGATCGCTTGTCGAGCACCTAACTCGTGGGCCTGGTTACCGAGCAGTTCAGCTGATACGTGTACGCTGCAGTTTAACTTATAACATTCCAGGTTAATAAATAAATATCGTGTGACTAGGGCCTCCCGTCAGGTAGACCCTTCCGCCGGGTGCAAGTCTTTCGATTTGACGCCACTTCGGCTACTTGCGCGTCAATGAGGATGAGATGATGACGATTAGGACAACACAACACCTAGTCCAGCCGGGAATCGAATCCGGCCCCTTAGACTTGACATTCTGTCGCACTGGGCACTCAGCTACCGCGGGCGGACCATTCCAGGTAGACAAAATATCTTAATAATAAATATACGCATTTTTAAATGTCTGCTATAGTTCTGTTGAAGATACCACGTTCTTATTAACATATATGTCTAGAAAAATTACTTGTAACTATTTTCAACGTCCTAGCTTGTATTAGTAGTGTTCATATTATCATGCACTATGTTTTAATGGCAATATATTTTTATCTCTTTAATTATATATTTTATAAATATAAATCTCTGTACAAGCAGTTGTCTTCTACTGTACTAACAACTATTTTGTATCGTAAATGTATACAATGAAGAGGGCGTAGTTGACGTCGACAACAAACATGGAGTTTAGCTGCTTAGGTTTTTGTAAGCAGGTTGGTCAGTTTGAATCTTACCTGCTAGTTGGCATGTTCTTCACTGTAAACAACTACGTATGAAGTTATATTTTTTGCATGATTATGTAAGTCCACTGCACTT
The DNA here is from genome assembly GCF_023897955.1 of Schistocerca gregaria. Lineage (NCBI taxonomy): Eukaryota > Metazoa > Arthropoda > Insecta > Orthoptera > Acrididae > Schistocerca > Schistocerca gregaria. Next base: position 1,095,095,344 of record NC_064920.1, read on the forward strand.
ACTCTTCGAAAGTATTTTATTTTGTAAAACTCAGCGTCCTCTATCACAAATTGACACATACCTTAGTGCAGTGATCTCTTAGGTTTGACTTTGTGTGTCTTTATTTTATTTTAGCACTGAAGGTTATCACTCTGTGACTGAAATAGACATGCAATAATAAAAAACGGTTTCAAATTTATAAGACAAACACTGGAGTTTCCCTTGTTTGCAATGTTTGTCTTTAGAAGAAAGGAAGACAGACTGATCAGTCTCATATTCTAAGTATGATTAATTCTCCCTGCTTTATAATCAAAAGAACACACCCTGTCCTCCAAGCATTAGAAATGATTCCTGCTGCTAGGGTGACCCTAAACAGTCTACACAGAAATCTAATGAAACCCTCTCCTGCTTGTTGCAGTAGAGACGAAAAGATTCTGTATGCTATGAAGCATGCCGACAAGCACTCACTGGCAAAATAAGCGATTAATTTATTCTGATTAGCGATGTGAGAGATCAAAGTGACTGATATGTTGTCAGAAAATAGAACGGTACTAACAAATAGAGAAGCAATTTAATGTGCAACAATTCTCAGTCTAGTTTGATATGAACACAACTTGTAAGTAACCTTTATCAAAGTTACTACAACACGGAAATATTGAAATTCAAGAGACACAAAAGTCACGAAATATCGTATTCCAGTAATTATTTACAGTGTCTGAAATTCACATTTAACTAGAAAGCTCCGATGACAGAGAATCCGGAAAACAGTCAACATTTCATCAAACATGGTGGTTTAGGGTTTAATGAAATACGTAAGAACTAAATGGTGTCAGTAACCATCTCTAAAAAGACACATGTGACTCGTATTTGTGTTCATACCATAATTCGAATCTTATTTTTTATTGTTATATGAAGTGAACAGCATTGAAAATGTAACTGATGTAATTTAACTCTGTTTTAAAAAGTACTCATGTGCAGCTAGTATTAGGTTTCACTCTCTAGTCAAATTACATGCACTAATAACAACTGAAACCTGTAAAAACATATTTCCCAAATGAATTGTTAATATAACAAGCTTTAATTCATTTAAAACAATCGTTAGTATTTTTCCTGTTTTTAACGCTAATGCCGGGTTTTGATAAACACCTGTGTAAGGAAGTAGAAAATAGTATTGTGGGGAAAATGTTGACACAGTGGGTTTCTAGGAGACCTTAAACCTTTCTGATGCAAAGATAATCTGTAGTGTGTACGCTCTAGAAAGTAGTTTCGTGTACATTGTGTTCTGTAAAATCATGTATTTCGTAACACTGATGAAACTGGTGCAATGTACACACTGGATATACATTAACCTACCAGTGAATAAATTAAGTTATTTACCAATTTCAAAGCCTTGTCTATTTACTTAAGAGAAAGCACAGAAAATTTAAAGTTCACGGAGAATACAGGCATACATAACGCTGTTCTACAATTTCAGAAGAACAACGCAACGAAATACACTCCTGGAAATGGTAAAAAGAACACATTGACACCGGTGTGTCAGACCCACCATACTTGCTCCGGTCACTGCGAGAGGGCTGTACAAGCAATGATCACACGCACGGCACAGCGGACACACCAGGAACCGCGGTGTTGGCCGTCGAATGGCGCTAGCTGCGCAGCATTTGTACACCGCCGCCGTCAGTGTCAGCCAGTTTGCCGTGGCAAACGGAGCTCCATCGCAGTCTTTAACACTGGTAGCATGCCGCGACAGCGTGGACGTGAACCGTATGCGCAGTTGACGGACTTTGAGCGAGGGCGTATAGTGGGCATGCGGGAGGCCGGGTGGACGTACCGTCGAATTGCTCAACACGTGGAGCGTGAGGTCTCCACAGTACATCGATGTTGTCGCCAGTGGTCAGTGGAAGGTGCACGTGCCCGTCGACCTGGGACCGGACCGCAGCGACGCACGGATGCACGCCAAGACCGTAGGATCCTACGCAGTGCCGTAAGGGACCGCACCGCCACTTCCCAGCAAATTAGGGACACTGTTGCTCCTGGGGTATCGGCGAGGACCATTCGCAAGCGTCTCCATGAAGCTGGGCTACGGTCTCGCACACCGTTAGGCCGTCTTCCGCTCACGCCCCAACATCGTGCAGCCCGCCTCCAGTGGTGTCGCGATAGGCGTGAATGGAGGGACGAATGGAGATGTGTCGTCTTCAGCGATGAGAGTCGCTTCTGCCTTGGTGCCAATGATGGTCGTATGCATGTTTGGCGCCGTGCAGGTGAGCGCTACAATCAGGACTGCATACGACCGAGGCACACAGGGCCAACACCCGGCATCATGGTGTGGGGAGCGATCTCCTGCACTGGCCGTACATCTCTGGTGATCGTCGAGGGGACACTGAATAGTGCACGGTACATCCAAACCGTCATCGAACCCATCGTTCTACCATTCCTAGACCGGCAAGGGAACTTGCTGTTCCAACAGGACAATGCACGTCCGCATGTATCCCGTGCCACCCAACGTGCTCTAGAAGGTGTAAGTCAACTACCCTGGCCAGCAAGATCTCCGGATCTGTCCCCCATTGAGCATGTTTGGGACTGGATGAAGCGTCGTCTCACGCGATCTGCGCGTCCAGCACGAACGCTGGTCCAACTGAGGCGCCAGGTGGAAATGGCAGGGCAAGCCGTTCCACAGGACTATATCCAGCATCTCTACGATCGTCTCCATGGGAGAATAGCAGCCTGCATTGCTGCGAAAGATGGATATACACTGTACTAGTGCCGACATTGTCCATGCTCTGTTGCCTGTGTCTATGTGCCTGTGGTTCTGTCAGTGTGATCATGTGATGTATCTGTCCCCAGGAAAGTGGCAATAAAGTTTCCCCTTCCTGGGACAATAAATTCACGGTGTTCTTATTTCAATTTCCAGGAGTGTATAATTAGTACAAACTCATCAACTTGTCCCTCTTTAGCTAATCTTGTAGCAACGGACGTTTTTGTGCATACTTCATGACCTTTAAGATCGCTTATGACTTCCAGACAGATGCGAGTGGAAGAAGATTGTAACGGAAGAGGAAAATGGCGAGTCCAATGTATGCCATCACACTCCTATTGTGTGCGTATTAAACGACTTTGAAAATTAAATTCGAAGACTTCTCCTGTAATTTAAATTATGCTTCACATCCTGTACCCACTGATCAATTATTGAAGTACATGACCTTCCACTGATACGTTCAGGATAATTATGATAACCGCAAAACTTTTTACCGAAAAAAATGTAAGGTGGTGTGGACCGTTCAAGGAAAAATAACCGTTTGTTTCAAACTGGCTTTGTGACTCTGCCGGCGCGGAGGGAGAAGTTCTTTCGTCGGTGCAGTCGAGTGGTGCGACTTCAGAATGGATAACCTTTGAGCTTGGAACACCCCCGCCCCAGTGCATAATTATTCAACTCATACACATTGAGGTGACAAAACTCATGGGATACCTCCAAATATCGTGTCGGGCCTCATTTCTCCCATCGTAGAGTAGTAAGCTCAACGTTGCTGCAATTCAAAAGGTGTTGGAAGTCCCCTGCAGAAACATTCAGCCATGCTGTCTCTATTGCCGCATGTAATTGCGAAATTGGCTCCAGAGCAAGAGTTACGCGCGAACCGAACTCACGATTACATCTCTTAAGTGTTTGATGGGGTTCATATCGGGCGAGCTGGGGGGTGGCAAAATTCTTTGATCGAACTGTCGAGAACGTTCTTCAAACCATGTGAAAACAATTGTTGCCCGGTTACAGGGCACATTCTCATCCACAGAAATTCCATCTTTGTTTTGGAACATGAAAGCCTTGAAGGACTGGAAACAGTCTCAAAGTAGCGAAAATAACCATTTCCAGTCAACTATTGGTTCATTTGGACCAGAGGATCTAGTCTGTTCCATGCAAACACAGCCCATACTACTACGGAACCACCACCAGCTCGCACCCCATTTAAGAGATGTTACTAAGATCAGAACTCATCTGACGAGACCACTGAACCGTGCGTGGCTCGTTTTCCCGCCATTATGTATTTTACACCCTATTTTGAACGTACTTCCACCTCACTACGTTAATTTAAATTACTACTGTCGCTGAGTTGCTGCTTTGCCTGACTGAGAGCACCGCTAGTAGCTCGTATCGATATATCCCCTCTCGTAGTATCTTTGGGTGACTGCTATTACTTCCCGGTCGTTGTCTGTCGTAAGCTATTTCAGTTCGGATAGCGAGTTCGGATAGTGAGTTAGGCCCTGCCAGGGAGTGCGAACGTGTCTGGAGCGCAGTACGGACCCGCTAGTCGGGGAGTTGCTATGTGGCACTAGTGCAGTCGGGATGGAGCAGTGAGGTCTGCGTCGACATGGCGCGCCCGACCATTCCCGCCACGCATTACTGGAACCAGTCCACGGTCTCGGTGTATCACCAGACGGTCGTCCTACCAGACCACATGTTTTGATTCACCGGTCGTTCATGAGTCAGCTGTGTGTGTGCGCATCGATTGCCGATTGAATTAATGTGTGCTTAGTTACTGTTGCGTATCGTTAAGGTCTTCGTGCAGTGTTTGTCAGCTTGTGTAGTTTGTGTCATTTCTATTGAGAGGTTATTTTAAATGTTGTCGGAGTATTGGCTATCAGAGGTCAGTCGTCTCATCGGGCGACGTGTAACTGGTTCCCTGAGCGCTTCTGGGCCACTTCAGATACCATCTTGTGGAACTTGGGTCGGTCCTTCCTGGTGCAGGCGTGTCGTTTAGGCAAGTGGGCGTGTTTCCTCTACATGGTTGGGTCCGAGCCAGTATTTCCGCCGTCGTGTGTTTGGAAGTGAGTGGGAGACGCACCAGCAGTGCAGTCGCGATGGAGCAGCAGTCGGGTTTGGACCAGCAGGCAGACGGTCGGTTGCTGCGGACCAGGTAAGAAGTCTCCGTGCGGCGCGGTCATCTGGGTCCTTTGCCGGTCCCTCCGCAGTGTCGGAGCGTGTTGGGAGCTGTTCCATCGCTACGAGCTTCACGGACCCAGGACGTCAGACAATATATGACCATATATTTCAAGTATCCAAGCCGCGTCAATTCATGTTGTGTGGTTCGTTTTGGTGGTTCGCATTTGGGGGGTTTTGTGTCTGAATTCTCATGTACCGATTGGCGGCAAGCAACTCGTTTGTCGGTTGGTCCGTGGCTATCCCCTGGTTCGGTTCCGACGGAGCAAGTATACTTTGGCTGACCACCTGTCTCGCCTAAGTGAACGGGGGCAGACCGACCTGTTGTCAGCGACTTTAAATTCAAGGCTTATGATTATTTTTTTGTTTTCTTAAAATTTTACAAAATTTATTTTTACATTTATCTTTCAAACTTAAAGACTGCTTTAAAGGTCTATGGTAATATTGAAACGTCCCCTTAGAAAAATTATACAAGACTGTGCTTAAACTGACACACAATATTTTTTTAGCGCAACGCAGTCTGACTTTCAGTAATCCCTACGAAAGAATGGCCCTGACTAACATTAACCTATACGTTTCACAAATCACTTACCTCACAAAAATCTTCGTTACTCAAGCTACTGCAATACAGCGAGCGCCACTACTGCCATCTAAATAAAAGATTCAAACTACGGAAGGCACTAACTACTGATGGGCACAGTTAGCAAATGAAAGATTTTAATAGAGAACAAACAGTTTATTTACCTTAATAGTCATAATATATATATATCAGTTCATGACATCCATTCTTACAAATTTCAAAACTCCGCCATCTCTCTCCCCACGTCCACCACTGCTGGCGGCTCACCTCCAACTGCGCAACGCTATGCGCTGTTAGCATCCAGCTGCCGCTGCCCAACACTACAATGGCAGACAACAATGCAAACCAGCCACAGACTGCACACGGCACAGCCAGTGATTTTAATACAGAGCGTTACGTGGCGGCTTCGTTACCAATAAAAAAAACCTAAACAGCCTACTTACAATATATTCTGAAGTTTCGAAAGTTAATTGTGGCCGTCGAAATTTAATTGTGGCCCTCAGCCATTTGTGTTGCACCTTGCATATGTTGCTCTTTTGGGGTTTTAAATTATTTTATTGCTATTTTAATTCAATGTTTGATTTTTTTATGTCTTGTTGATCTTCTGCTTGAAAGGTCTATGGTAATAGAATTAAAATTTTGGAATCTAATTGTGGCCCTCAGCCATTTATATTGCACTTTGCGTATGTTGCATTTTGTATTATTTTATTGCTATCTTAACTGGATTTTTATCGTGTTAGGATTTCTTTTTGGAGGCCTTCAGCCGTGAAAGAATTGCTAATTTACAATAAATGACAATTAGAAGCAGAAACTGACTTCAACCCTTGGCCCTTTACACAATCCTATTTCCTGTTGTGCCCAGCGAGTTTAGCGGGCGTTTGAACCACTTTCTATGGCCCAACCGATACGGTCACGAGCCGAGAGAGGCGCTTCAGGTGACGACATGCTGCTAGCGAAGGCACTTGTCTCGTTATCTGTTGCCACAGCCCATTAACTTCAACTTCCGCCGTACTGTCCCACATGATAGTTCGCCATACGTCTCACATTAATTTCTGCAGTTATTTCATGTCGTCCACTAGCACCGACAACTCTAGGCAAACGCCGCTGTTCCCGGTCGTCAAGTGAAAGCCGTCGGCCACTTCGTTGTCCGTGGTTAGACGTAAAAACTGGAATTTGGCATTCTTAACACATTCTAGACAATGTGGTTCTCTTAATATTGAATTCCCTAACGCTTTCCGAAATGGAACGTCTCATGAGTCTAGCTCCAACTACCATTCCGCGTTAAATGTCTGTGAATTCCCGACCTGCAGCCACAATCGCCTGGGAAACCTTTTCACATGAATCACCTGAGTGCAGAAGATAGCTCCACCAATTCATTGCCCTTTTATATCTTGTGTAAGCGATGCTACCGCCATGTGTATGTGTGCATATCGCTATCCTGTGACAACTGTCACCTCTTTATAAAATGTTGGGTTGCCTGCGGAGATTATATTCTAGTGGTCGAGGCACACCACCTAGGTAATGAAACTAACGGTTTCGGATAGTTCGTGGAAACTGTTGTGGAAGTCTGTCACCCTCTCAGCTAGCAGCATTTTCTGTCCTCCATGACCTTGAACAAGACGTGTACAGAGTCATCACGTTGGGGATCCGGTCGCATCGCGAGGGGATGCACATGGCTATAGCTCGCGCAGGATACGGTGGACGATGCGCAGTGACCAGTTTTCGTCCAAAGCGCAGGGCGAGTTCATTCGCTGGTTCAGAATGGGAAACGGACAAGCGTTTGCTACCTTTCGGCCGGTCGGCGGTGATAGAATCGACCCGCACGCCCCGCAAACGTACGGGATGTTACAGAAAATATTCGGCAAAAAATTTCATTTTTGCTTTACTTAAAGCTTTATATGTCAGGTTCACGATTATGTACCCACCATTTCGTTAACGGCCATAGTTTTTGTGATACTTACGTGAAATTCAGAAAGTGTGACATGAAAAATACAAGTCGTTATGATTGTGCGTTTGGTGCATATATTGTTGCATATGAAATTTAGAAAAGTCAACAAGCAATGAGGAGAGTATTTCACGATGTCGTTATTATTTAAAACTCCATTATCTACCGCGATATTCCAATAACTACAGAAAAAGAAAGTAGTTTTTTAGGATGTTGATGAAAGGAGAAATGTTGTGGGTTTTGTAACAACATATGAGAAGACATTACACTTTTTTTGTACCAAGGATATGCTTTTTTATAAGCTGCTACCTTTATTTTTCTGACTTCCTCACTCAATAAGGTTAATACACCACTGTTTCAGAATTCTCTCACAGTTGTGTTTGCACAACATGTTTTCGAGGCGAGACAGTGTGGACACCGTTGTGTTTCGGCAAAAGAAGCAAATTTTGACATGGCAGCCACTCATAACGCTTCTCTGAAAGCTGGAAATGGTTAACAAGTCACGCGATAATAAATAGACGAATTATCGACGGAATTCCTTTCAGATGCTAAGAAAAGCAGAGGCCACCATAGATCTTTTTGAATGGTGACGTTGCAAATGGGGGGGGGGGGGGTCGAGGGGTCCCACTTAATATTTACAAACAAAGTGAGTGGGGCTTCAGTTTCGAATGACCTTTCCCCTACAGCGCTCTGAGCGACCCCCCACCACTGCCGCTCTCCTCACGCTTCCCCCGCCGACTGCGCACCTAGCGACCATGGTATTTTGCGCACTGTATGCCACCTGTGATCGCCAGAAATCATGGAAGTACACAGTCTGCTTTACGAGACGACTGCACACCATATGCTGGTGTTGCTTCGATTGTATTTGCCAGTTTTGCTGCCGTTTGCATTCGTGTCTCATTCAGCTTCACGATCAACCATTCGCTCCCTCAGAGCAGTTTGCCAATTAGAAGTTCCTAGGAGACAGACAATTTTTTTTTCGCCTTTTAAATTCATCTTTTATAAAATCAGTGGACGACAGGGATTACTACGGATAATCCGTCAATTAGGATCAGTAGTGTCTCGGTCTGTAAAGCATACCACACATTTCAGTTGAGCTTACCAATCAGTACATAAAAAATTAATCGACTACATCTGTGTTACATGTTACTGGCCTTTGCGCTGCCCCTAATTCTGCATCGCTTTCCAGTTGGACCTGCTCCTGTTTCCGATCTGTGATGCTGCCGTGGTAAAGGACACACTAGGATGGTTCAAATGGCTCTGAGCACTATGGGACTTAACACCTGTGGTCATCAGTCCCCTAGAACTTAGAACTAACCAAAGGACATCACACACATCCATACCCGAGGCAGGATTCGAACCTGCGACCGTAGCGGTCACGCGGTTCCAGACTAAAGCGACTAGAACCGTCGGCCGAGGATCGTCCAGGTAAGCTATAATTTATCTAAAGGTAGCGGGAAGAAGCTGCAGTTATGGCAGGAAGTCCGATATTCACCGTCAATACTAATTCAGCATTTCATTTTGCTATTTCTTTGATGTGATACTTTTGCTAGTAACATGCCTACCCTTATGTAATACTCGATTTCTGAGCTGTTAAACCAATGGCGAACCACATTTAAATCGTCACAATCAAGTCCAAATCCGAAGGCAAGGCAACATAATAAAGCAACACACTCAGAACTGAAAGTGCATTTGCCACTGACACCAACGTAGAGCCGCTGCTGTCGCCGAGCGGTTCTGGGCGCTTCAGTCCGGAACTGCGCGACAGTTATGGACGCAGGTTCGAATCCTGCCTCGGGCATGGATGTGTGTGATGTCCTTAGGTTAGTTAGGTTTAAGTAGTTGTAGTCCTAGGGGACTGATGACCTCAGATGTCAAGTTCCATAATGCTGAGAGACATTTGAACAATTTTTGAACCAACATAGAGCCACAAGAGAAGTGCCTTCTGGACGGAGAGTGTAGGTATTTATGCGGAGATTGAATATTTCAGAATATACAAATATAACCGCTGGGGTACACGAGAGACTATTTTGTTCTCAGACAGTTTGGTACTCTCAGATAATACTCGCAGAATATTTACGTTAGAGGCAAATTTTTTCTAATAGATACTGTCCGATAGTTCCTTGCGATTGCTTTCTGTAAGTGTCTGAGAAAGACAGTGATGGAGATGGAAGATATACGCTTTGTAATTGGACCCAATATTGCTACTGTAGTTACTATTGTGCGTTACTCTATTAATATTCAAGAAAAGACTGGTTGTGACACCAACATTTCTAACATCAACTACGCTTATTCTCTTTAATATCTGGTAAAATAACATACGATGAAATAACTACATCAATTTCATCTTGACACCCGTAGATCTTCAAAAGCCAAATAGGGCCAATATCTGATAAATGAAGCATACCTGGGCATTCATTTATTTTAACAATTGTACTTGTATCGACGTAAGAGACTGCTCGTAAATTCCTGAAGGTCTGTTCTTCAACATCCAGTATAATATAAGAAACAAATACAAAGCACGTAAAATTATAGATACGGAACACCTATACTACTCACAGTTAAATGACAACGTTCAGAGTTCCAAAACAATTACTTTCAAACATAAATTCACTTGTTTCTCTATGTTCATAAATCGACACTGTAAAATTACTTTGCCTGATTCCTTCAATTGTGCATGTTCTGGTAAATTTCTTCTGCGGAAATGTTAAAAATTTTAGCCATTTCACCCAATATACTTTGCTTCTTATCTGAGTTCTTGTAGTCTGGTAATTGCACATTTCTAGTTGTACGCTTCTAGTTGTTTTTTGACCATTCTTTCTGTAGTACCCAAAAAGAACGGTCAAAAACCGACTAGAAGAGCGCAACGACAATCACAGGAGAAAGAACATTGGCAGAACATACTTTGCACCCAGGAGACCTCCACATTGATTTCAATAGAACTCAAGTACTGACATCCACAAGCGGATACAATGAAATGCTATACAGAGAGGCCATAGAGATTGTCAATCACCACATGGTTTTTAGTAGGAAGTACAAGGGCGTGAAATTGAATGACATATATATTCCGGTGCTGGAGAAGATGTGTATCAGTCTTCCACCATTGAGTGATAGCAACAGCGGATGACGGCAGTCGACAACGGCCAATTGCGCTCGGATATTCAAAACATGTGACATCATGCCACTGTGCGGAAGCGGAATTTGCCGCAGTCAGTAGCCAGCCAGGCTATGATACGGACACTCAAAGAATCAACGATTCCCCTTGAAAATGTCCTCCACAGAAGGAGAGGAAATGCTGGATTTTAATGTGAAGTTCATTCGACCAGGGCATAATAGCTAGGTACAGTTCATTAATTGTGACATTTCCGGCCGTGAAAGTTAACATTTCACAACTCAATATGAAACGTTTGTTACAAGTCCGGATCCGGATATTACATGGCGTGGTTGGGCGAGGGGGGGGGGGGGGGAGGCAGAAGAATGTGCTTTTTTTATTTCGTCACATCAACACTGAGGGAATGTTTTACCCTTGTACAAGAGAGAGTTCTGCATTCCATTTACGATCCAGCTGAAGGCGAGTTCTAGTAACATATGTAAAAAAGAAGCACTCCGTCTTTAGGCCACGAGTGGCCTACCAGGACCATCCGACCGCCGTGTCACCCTCATGGACGATGCGGACAGGAGAGGTGTGGGGTCAGCATACCCCTCTCCCTGTCGTAAGATGGTATTCTTGACCGAAGCCGCTACTAATTGGTCGAGTAGCTCCTCAATTGGCATCACGAGGCTGAGTGCACCCCGAGAAATGGCAACCGCGCATGGCGGCCTGGATGGTCACCCATCTGAGTGCCGAACACGCCCGACAGCGCTGACGGGAACCGTTGTATCCACTGCGGCAAGGCCGTTGCCCAGTAATGTATGTAGCAGAAGTAAATTGCTTTTATTTGTTTCTTGTACTGTTTTTATGCAGTTTCCTGATTTTAACACACTACAGGCCCAGAGTGTCGATACTGTGAAACACATTTGAGTTGTATAAGTATTGCATTGCTTAGGAACGCTTTATATTTGTTGTAGTATTATGTCCATTCCTACACAAACGGAGTAATGTGGGCAGAGTAATGTAGATTTATTACTAATTCAAGAGGTTGAAAAAAATCAGCCAACCAGTCGCAAAACAAAGGATTATTATCCCTTGACGTAGATTTCGATATTTATAAAAATATCTTCTTCAGAAGGAGTGGGCTCTTTACATGACATTGTGGTACATTAGATTAGATGAAGCAAGGCGGTCCTTGTCACATATAAAATTGAGATAAAAACAAGAATTATCACATGCCATGACTTTAGACAGCAGCCATAACACATTCAGCTTAGCTGGTAGTTGTGGCCGAACAGTGCTAGGTGCTTCAGTCAGGAATCACGTGCCTGCTACGGTTGCAGGTTCGAATCCTGTCTGGAGCATGGATGTGTGTGATGTGCTTAGGTTAATTAGGTGTAAGCAGTTCTAAGACTAGGAGACTGATGACCTCAGATATTAAGTCCCATACTGCTTAAAGCCATTGGAAGCATTTTTGAACATTCAGCTTACTTCAGAATAAATACCCACTGGTAAATGTCCACTGGTAAAGGCTCTTGGCAGCAAAATTATAACAGGAGACACAGGACAAAATATTTGCATAAGTTAAATATACGCGAGAACAGAGACAAAGGCCTTTTTACACAAGCTTTTATATGTGCATTTACATTTTGTGGAGCATAAAACCTCAGGGAGTCATCGGCATTAAAATTAAAGCGTCACAGAGTTAGCGATTCCTTCCAATTTCCATTACGCAGTGAGTGAGCACTTTGATAACACCGTAATCTAGATTACTACAACTAAGAAATGAAAACATTGAAGAAGTAAATTTCTTTGTCTTGGCGTTATTATGTATTTTCAAAGTAACATGTTACATCAGCCTTTTCCCATTTTCCTGATAATATGTTGTTATATTACCATTTGTACTGATAATATATTATATTCAGTATTTGCAATAACATTAAGTGAGCCTGTAGAACAATGGTGTCTAACGGCAACTGGATTGCTCAATGACTGACGAGGGAAAAAGCACAGAGGAACAATAAAAAGAATGAAAGTCGTCCCTCACGTATGATGGACAAAATTCCATCAGCGTGCTTCTCTGTAAGCGTCTACAGTCTGCTAATAATTAGAGTGCTCGACGTAATTGCTGTATTTAATCAAATCACTACACCCTTCACTTGGTGTCATGTGTTCCATGTAGCTACAAAGGTACACAAACGCCTGTTGATGCTTATTTTACACAAACAGTAATTTCAAATTGACTTGCACATGCAACTAATTTCTTACATCAAAACGTAATTTATTTCGCTATAGAACAAATAACTAATATGTAGAACTGAACTAACATCAGTATCTAGCTGTAATTCTCCGCACACTGAAGCAAAATAAATTAATATACAATAGATCTTATACTTACATTTTTCTCGGGACAACTGCATATCATTCATTTCATTCATAATGGGGAAACTGAAGAAATGAATTTAAAATCGTGCCAAGGCCAGATCTTGCGCCTTGGTCTCCTAGTGTATTCGATAGCACTGCTGACCATTACAGAACCGCAACACTGCAGCTAACAGTGCTGACCGGACTATCTAAGTCCTATGCCCTCCCCAACACAAACATCAATTTCAGAAGTGGAAAATAAGCTGAAGATATGAATTGAAGTTTGTGGTGAGGAGAGTACTGGACATAGGTAGTCCGGTTAGAACTGTTAACTGTAGTGCTGCGGTGCTGTAATCATCAGAAGTCCTGCTAGTAAGCAAGGAGACTTGGGTTCAAGTTCCAACTGTGGTGCAAATTGTAATTCATATCTTTAGCTTCCATCATTATCGTAAATACACAACAATAAAATTAATTGAATACCGCAAACACTTCAATTTGTGATTCGTGTAGAGTACCACAGGTAAATTACTTCCAGGTCCTCTCGAACATTATCTAAGTGTATGTGAGAGCGCGCGTGAGAGCGTGTGTGTCCGTGTGTGTGTGTGTGTGTGTGTGTGTGTGTGTGTGTGTGTGTGTGCGTATCGTAAACAATGGCGCTAACATAAAGTCGCTCTGTATCTACTTGAAACACTCAGGAAAAGGCTGAGCAGCTTCGTATGGATTCTGCCCCTACCGTCAGAGGCGCTTGAAAACAGTTCCTCTTCACTTCATTAGAGTCGATTTCTTTTATTCGAACTCGCCACAGTCGGCATTAGAGAGTTAATAAATCCATACATATTATAAAAACGAGTGTACGTACACTATGTGAACAAGAGTATCCGGACACCTGTCTGAAAATGATTTACAAGTTCGTGGCCCCTCCATCAGTAATGTTGGCATTCAATATGGTGTTGGCCCACCCACAGCCTTGATGACAGCTTCCAACCTCATACGCATATGTTCAACCAGCTACTGGATGTTTTCTTGGGGAATGGCAGCACATTCTTCACGGAGGTGAAGCCTGGCACGCAGTCGGCGTTCCAAAACATCCTAAAGGTGTTCTACAGGATTCAGGTCAGAACTCTGTGCAGCCCAGTCAATTACAGGGATGTTATTGTCGTGTAACAACTCCGCCATATGCCGTGCATTATGAACAGGTTTTGAAAAATGCAGTCGCCATGAATTGCTCTTCAACATTGGGAGGCCAGAAGGTGCTTAAAACATCCATGTAGGCCTGTTCTGTGATAATGCCATGCAAAACAACAAGAGGTGCAAGCACCCTCCTTCAAAATCACGACCACACCATAACACCACCGTCTCTTAAGTTTACTGTTGGCACTACTCACGTTGGCAGATGACGCTCAGCGGGCATTCGCCATACCCAACCCGGCCATCGGATCGCCACATTGAGACCATGATTCGTCACTCCAGACAACTTTCTTCCACTGTTCAACCGTCCAGTGTTTACGCTCCTTACACCAAGCGAGGCGTCGCTTGGCATTGACCGGCGTGATGTATGGCTTATGAGAAGTCGTTCGACCATGAAATCCAAGTTTTCTCACCTCCCACCTAACTGTCACAATAATTGCAGTGGATTCTGATGCAGTTTCTAATTCCTGTGTGATGGTCTGGATACATGTCGGCCTATTACAAAAAAAAAAAATGGTTCAAATGGCTCTGCGCACTATGGGACTTAGCTTCTAAGGTCATCAGTCCCCTAGAACTTAAAGCTTCTTGAACCTAACTAAGCTACATCCATGCCTGAAGCAGGATTCGAACCTGCGACCTTAGCGGTCGAACGGTTCCAAACTGTAGCGCCTAGAACCGCTCGGGCACCACGGCCGACTGCCTATTACACATTACGACTCTCTTCAACTGTCGGTGGTCTCTGTCAGTCAACAGACTAGGTGTGGCTGTAGGCTTTTGTGCTTTTGTTTCCACTTCACTATCACGTCGGAGGCAGTGGACCTAAGGATAAATGTGGAATTCTCGCATACAGACGTATGACACAACTGACACCCAATCAGCTGACCACGTTCGAAGTCTGTGAGTTCCGCACAGCGCCCCAATCTGCTCTCTCACGATGGTCGCTCATATGGAGTACCTAACAGTAGGTAACAGCACAATGCATTTAATATGATAAACGTATGTTTATGGGGGTGTTCGGACACTTTTAATCACATAGTGTATTTATGCTTGTATATATGTATGTTCCACATCTCGTCCTGAACCCTTGGACATTCACCCAAATTTGATGCACATATCTTTGTTATGGGTGATACGACCTACCTTTCAGAGAGGTAGGGGTGAAGGGGGGGGGGGTGAAGAGCAGTGTAAACCAATATGCTCGCAGGCTAACACCCTCACTTCGGTCATCTAACATTTGAGTATGAGAAGACTTAGAGATTTGCGGCTACATAAGGACAGCAGCAGCAAACAGTCACCACTTGACAATGACCGAGGAGACCTCGTCCGAAAGGTCGTGGATTTTAAACCACTTGACGCGGCTGGAAACCTGAAAAACTTTTATTACTTTACGAAACTTTTTTTGGCTTAAGGCCCCATCAAAACCTGCAGAAAAAAAAATGTATCGTATACTACATTTTCGCTGTTCACGCAGTGAAACTGCTGCATGAAGCATGACGTTTTAATTTGTTACTTCTTTACCACTTAACTATATTGGCAAATCATTTGGCATGCAGTATTTACATATAACACTGAATGTTCCAGAAAAATTATATCAATCTATGATACATACTTCACGAGGTATGACGTCATAAACATTGAGCTGCACGAAATGAGACTGTAGGGCTAAATTTGCTAGAGATTCAGATTAAATACTTATTCAAACAGGCATGATATACTATAAACATCTTAAATATGTGACATACATTTGACGTGAGTATGTGGGCAAACTCATCCTAAACTTGTGGAACAATTTCAACCAAATCCGGTACAGAACCACCACAGAACCACCACCCTCCTGCTGGGCTGAGAGTGATAATATGGAGAGAGAAAGGGGCAGGAGGACATGCAAACCTACTAAAGGAAAAGGAGGACATTTGCACAGATAAGTTGGAGGAAGAGATGGACAGAGAGAGGCTAGAGGAGGGGATGGAGTTAGAGGGGGAGGAAAAGATGTGGAGAGAGGGGGGAGTGGAGGGGATGGAGTTAGAGGTGTGAGGAGCAGATTGACACAGAAAGTGATGAGGAGGAGATGAACAGAGAGGAACTGAAGGAGAAGGCGGAGAAGGGGAAGAAGCAGATGGAGTAAGTGAAGATCAGAATAAATACACGCGCGGGTAATGCGGGTTAGTCAGCTAGTGCTTTTATAAGACCAGCCTGCACGATGCCGGTGCAGATCACACTCCACACAAAACCTGCGCAATAGGCCTGAGGTATATATTTCTAAACCAGTATGACGCATACAGCCGCAACACACCATGCTGAGAAATTTGTTATTCACTTAAACACAGTTTTTGTTCTGTCATGGTCGCACTTTATTATATCTGATTATGAGTTTCGGTACTCAGCCATCCTCGGACCAATAAAAAATAATTTAAAGAATCAATACAACGTATTATTCAGATTATATATTAGTATGAAGGTTTAAGCAGATACTTCATTCTGTTCGCCGTGCTACTGTTAGTCAGCAATGCCCCAGACGTCGATGCACTGTCCATGTGGATAACTTGTCATCCTAAAAAAAGAGCCCATTTCCTAACTCAGTGTCAATGACATGGATGCAGTTTCCTGCACTGCTGATAGCCGCTAATCACCTAGGATCACTGGCTTCGAGGATGAGGGAGACTATGGCTATCCTGAGCCCATAGACTCCGTATTCGCATGACGCTCGTGAGATCCTTGAGTGGCAACATCACGTAACGATGTCGCGATCCCACTGGTGTCAAATTCAGACACACGTTGAGGTGTGACGCAATCTCCTCAAAGACCAGCCACATTCAAGTACTGTTTCTGAACGAGAAGCTACTTGCTTAATTCAGGCCCCCAAAAGAACGTCCGTGATACTTCACGTGCAAATCACATATTGTGGAGGGGACACTCTAGCGCCATTTCGTGCTCTGGAATTCGTGAACGTTGGCATGGTGCCGGTGCCGCGTCGCCGCCTCTACCGCTCAAGACGGCGTGTGCACCATGCTTTCTTAGTGACTGCAAAGCATCTGTCGCACGGTCACACAGTGTTGGGCCTGCCACCATATCTCTGAAATTTCAATGCAATACAGCTAGTGCGGGCTCAAGTGAAACTATATGCTCGAAAGAGAGAAGTAAGGATTTTAAATCAAAATACGTCGAATTTGTAGTGATAAGGCATTCGGGAGTACTTACTACCACAAAACAGAGCAATACTGTCAAATATACGTAGCATATATTGAAAGAGACATAACAAGGGGCAAGATGTAATAATAAGACTGGGAGAAGATAGCGTATTGAAGACGCACCATTTGAGGACTGTGAAGTTAATTCTCTTCCGTAAAATGTAGGTAAGAAATGAATCCATGCTTTAAAATATGAATTAAAATCTTGAAACATCGTTATCTTTACTACACTCCTGGAAACTGAAATAAGAACACCGTGAATTCATTGTCCCAGGTAGGGGAAACTTTATTGACACATTCCTGGGGTCAAATACATCACATGATCACACTGACAGAACCACAGGCACATAGACACAGGCAACAGAGCATGCACAATGTCGGCACTAGTACAGTGTATATCCACCTTTCGCAGCAATACAGGCTGCTATTCTCCCATGGAGACGATCGTAGAGATGCTGGATGTAGTCCTGTGGAACGGCTTGCCATGCCATTTCCACCTGGCGCCTCAGTTGGACCAGCGTTCGTGCTAGACGTGCAGACCGCGTGAGACGACGCTTCATCCAGTCCCAAACATGCTCAGTGGGGGACAGATCCGGAGATCTTGCTGGCCAGGGTAGTTGACTTACACCTTCTAGAGCACGTTGGGTGGCACGGGATACATGCGGAGGTGCATTGTCCTGTTGGAACAGCACGTTCCCTTGCCGGTCTAGGAATGGTAGAACGATGGGTTCGATGGCGGTTTGGATGTACCGTGCACTATTCAGTGTCCTCTCGACGATCACCAGAGGTGTACGGCCAGTGTAGGAGATCGCTCCCCACACCATGATGCCGGGTGTTGGTCCTGTGTGCCTCGGTCGTATGCAGTCGTGATTGTGGCGTTCACCTGCACGGCGCCAAACACGCATACGACCATCATTGGCACCAAGGCAGAAGCGACTCTCATCGCTGAAGACGACACGTCTCCATTCGTCCCTCCATTCACGCCTGTCGCGACACCACTGGAGGCGGGCTGCACGATGTTGGGGCGTGAGCGGAAGACGGCCTAACGGTGTGCGGGACCGTAGCCCAGCTTCATGGAGACGGTTGCGAATAGTCCTCGCCGATACCCCAGGAGCAACAGTGTCCCTAATTTGCTGGGAAGTGGCGGTGCGGTCCCCTACGGCACTGCGTAGGATCCTACGGTCTTGGCGTGCATCCGTGCGTCGCTGCGGTCCGGTCCCAGGTCGACGGGCACGTGCACCTTCCACCGACCACTGGCGACAACATCGATGTACTGTGGAGACCTCACGCCCCACATGTTGAACAATTCGGCGGTACGTCCACCCGGCCTCCCGCATGCCCACTATACGCCCTCGCTCAAAGTCCGTCAACTGCACATACGGTTCACGTCCACGCTGTCACGGCATGCTACCAGTGTTAAAGACTGCGATGGAGCTCCGTATGCCACGGCAAACTGACTGACACTGACGGCGGCGGTGCACAAATGCTGCACAGCTAGCGCCATTCGACGGCCTACATTGCGGTTCCTGGTTTGTCCGCTGTGCCCTGCGTGTGATCATTGCTTGTACAGCCCTCTCGCAGTGTCCGGAGCAAGTATGGTGGGTCTGACACACCGGTGTCAATGTGTTCTTTTTTCCATTTTCAGGAGTGTATATCTCTTTTTAACTACGGTGAGAGTGCGTTTTGATCCCTCGAGGTTACTAGAATTTTGTCATGTTTCAGTAGTATGCAATTGCAACGGATCTATAATCGCTTTTTATTTCGATTTATTGGATTTCTGTCGATGCCAATGCAGCCGTCACAGTAGTGGGGAGATTGTACGTCACCGCCCTGGGGACGATTTTCATGTCAGTTATGAGGATTAGAACGTAAAGACAATACAGCACCTAGTCCCTGAGCGGAGAAAATCTCCGACCCGGCCAGGAATCGAATCCGGCCGCCTTTGGTTAGCAGTTCGCCGCACTGACCGCCCAACTTCCGAGGCGTACCTCTACAATTCCGTGCTGTGATATTTCCGGACAGGCGACCGACAAGGCCTAAAACAAACAGGCGCGTCGTAGCATTGGCAACGCAGCCGCCAGCTGCCACAGGCATTGTTTCAGCGGCTCGACTACAGATGCCGCTAATCCTACCTCTGCTGTCGCCCTGAAATATTAATCATTTCCATACCCAAGCTTGCAGTACAGTTCATGCCAACGTAGCATTTGTTACATCCTGTCATAATGGTGGGGCAATTCATGGCTACATCCGCAGGAATTAGCGGGACATACACATTTACGTGGGCTCCCACCCAGAACGCATCTCGGAATTTTTCGCATTAACGAACTTCGCCAAAGGTGAAAGGTGACGGATAAAAGTACTAGGATCTCAGTACTAGTACTAGGATCTCAGAGTTTTTCATCTGAAACTTCACCAACTCTAAGTCACCGAGTCACACTCTATATATGCCACAAGAATAAGATTTGATTTTATCCATTTTCCCAGATGATTAATTAAAATTTTTCTTGCTTTTTATGCCTCCCAAGTTTTATTCATATGTCAGCAAATATGAAGGATCGTAAAATAACGATAACCACAGTTAAAAACTATGTAAAAAACATTAGCTACAGCGTTCTGATGAAAATTGACATTGATGGGCTACAACATTATGGCCACTTGCTAAATAGCGGTTCGGTCCACCTTTAAAAGCAAATACCATAGCGACTCTCTACGGCATGGATTCGACAGGTCCTTTAACTTGAATGAAAAAAGTGAAAAGTCAAAATATTATTAATGAACATAGCGAAAAGTGAAGATATTATAAAACAATATGCTATGTAGCAAATAAGAACTGAAAGAACCAATGTAAAGAGCAACCAACATATCACTAATACGTCAGGAGATAATTCACCAAATGAAGAACATTAATACTGTCCTCCATGAAGGAGAGACTCTAGGAAAGAAATATTAGCACACTTGGAAAGGCGACGTCGATTTTGATTTGTTGACGGAATATGCCATCTGGGCGATAGTAGATGCACTGATAGTGATTTCGACTCCTCTGTGAACATACAGTGTACTCTAACAGCTACCAGAGAGCCGTCTTTCTCCACCCTTTGACAGGGAATACTTACAGTCAGAAGGCTCAGTGCTGTGCAAAAGTAAGAAGCAACCAGGCAGACATGATACGGAGACGCACCGGTGTTTCCTACAGCCAACTGAGCGAGTTTGAAAGGCGTAAAATTGTGGTCATCTGAGAGGTGGTATGGTCCTTTCGGGGTACGCGAAGCAACTTGCCCCCCTTCTCGCAGCGGTGTACCGTAGGTCTCTAGCAGAGCGTAGCGTTCCAAAAGATTGAAAAAGGCCACAAGTCATCTCAGTTTTCAAGAAGGGACGTCGAACAGATGTGCAGAACTATGGACCTATATATCTCTAACGTCGATCAGTTGTAGAATTTTGGAATACGTATTGTTCGAGTATAATGACTTTTCTGGAGACTAGAAATCTACTCTGTAGCAATCAGTGTAAGTTTCGAAAAAGACGATCGTGTGAAACCCAGCTCGCGCTATTGGTCCACGAGACTCATGGGGTCATAGAAACGGGTTCCCAGGTTGATGCCGTGTTTCTTGACTTCCGCAAGGCGTTTGATACAGTTCCCCACAGTCGTTTAACGAACAAAGTAAGAGCATATGAACTATCAGACCAATTGTGTGATGTGATTGAAGAGTTCCTAGATAACAGAACGCAGTATATCATTCTCAAAGGAGAGAAGTCTTCCGAAGTAAGAGTGATTTCAGGTGTGCCACAGGGGAGTGTCGTAGGGCCGTTGCTATTCACATTATGTACAAATGACCTTGTGGATAACATCGGAAGTTCACTGGGGCTTTTTGCGGTTGATGCTGTAGTATATCGAGAGGCTGTAACAATTGAAAATTGTACTAAATTGCAGGAGGATCTGCAACGAATTGACACATGGTTCAGGGAATTGGAGTATAGCAGGTCAGCAACTGGAAGCAGTTAATTCCATAAATTATCTGGCAGTAGGCATCAGTAGTGATTTAAAATGGAATGACCATATAAAATTAATCGTCGGTAAAGCAGATACCAGACAGATTCATTGGAAGAATCCTAAGGAAATGCAATTCGAAAACAAAGGAAGTAGGTAACAGCACACTTGCTCGCCCACTGCTTGAATACTGCTCACCAGTGTGGGATCCGTACCAGATAGGGTTGATAGATAGAGAAGATCCAACGGAGAGCAGCGTGCTTCGTTACAGGATCATTTAGTAAACGCGAAAGCGTCACAGAGATGATAGATAAACTCCAGGGGAAGACTCTGCAAGAGAGATGCTCAATAGCTCGGTATGGGCTTTTGTTTAAGTTTCGATAACATACCTTCATCGAAGAGTCAAGCAGTATATTTCTCCCTCCTACGTATATCTCGTGAAGAGACCAAGGCTGGAATAGAAGGGAGAACCGATAGAGGTACTCAAGGTACCCTCCACCACACACCGTCAGATGGCTTGCCGAGTATGGATGTAGATGCAGATGTAGAACTGGCACACATATTGGACGTGCTGCGTCAGCTGTGTAACGACGCAGGTGTCAGTGATCACGTGAACATTCTCACACCCGTAGAAGAGCTTTCGTCAGGATGGCTTCTCAAGGGCTGCCGGATCTTCGGTGTAACGGCGGTAGATGTCTCAGTTGTAGCCATTTATTTTCAGCTCCGTTCGGTTAAATTCAGAGGCTCGCCAGGATCTTCGTGCTGTAAGAACGTCAGTGTCAGATCGTACAGCTACCACAGCACAGATAAGAGGGCTTGCGAGCCCAGATGTGTCAACTGGAACTGTTAGGAACCGGGTCTTAGCGGTGGGACTACGGGCGTTCACATCCCTAGCTCGTCTTCCTCACACGCCACAGTACCTACGTGCACGGTTTGTCTGCTGCTGTAAGAGATCACTTGGAAGGTGGAATGGCGCGGCGAGTCTTCAGTGATGAAAGCACGTAAGTAATGCTCTTTTCTACATACGTCATAGACCAGGTGAGCACTGTCTCATAGAGTAAATTCATCCAAACCACACCGGCCCCACACCTGTCCTCATGCTATGGGGTGCGATAACCTGCAACTCTCGTTCACCTTCGATATTTCTCGAGGTGGCGCTAACCAGCGCTACGTACGTGGATTGGATTGATTTGGGGGAAGAGACCAAACAGCGAGGTCATCGGTCTCATTGGATTACCCGGCATTTGCCTGGAGCGATTTAGGGAAATCGCGGAAAACCTAAATCAGGATGGCCGGACGCGGGATTGAACCGTTGCCCTCTCGAATGCGAGGCCAATGTACTAAGCACTGCGCCACCTCACTCGGTGTGCTCGGTACGTGCAGAGTGTTTCTAGACCCTTTTGGACCCGTTCTTCTGCCTTTTTTTGCTGCTGTGTTGTTCCAAAAGGACAATGCTCGCTCACACACTGAGTGTGAAATTCAACATTCTCTGCAAGGCGTGCAGAAACTTTCCTGTCAGCCGGACAGCACAATCTCTGCACTTGTCTCCAACAGAGCAACTATGGGATATGTGTTGACGAAAAGTGATTCTTGCGACGCATCAACCAACTCATACAGAACTAAGTGAACAGGTCCAGCAGGCGTGGCATAACTATCCCACGGCAGTATTCGCCACCTGCATAATCTACTGGATTCCAGAGGCAGCACTTGTATTGCTGATCGTGGAAGCTACACCGCAAACTAACATGGGTGTTTCTGCATTGGTCGATGCCTGGCACCGTAGAACCGCTTGTGCTGTTCATCTGAAAATGGAATCAGTGCACCAATAAATCTTGAGTGAATTGAAAATGGTTCAAATGGCTCTAAGCACCAAGGGACTTAAAAACTGAGGTCACTAGTCCGCTCGACTTAGAACTAACCCGAGGCAGGACTCGAACCTGCGACCGGCGGCCGGCTTGAGTGAATTGGAAACATCTAAAACAGTGTACTATTTTAATGCAACAGTGTATATCGTCTCGACAGAATGACCAGTTCGTGCTGTCGCAGAATGGGAATAAGCCCAGTATTTATATGTGTCATTTAAAGAATAGGCACTGTTGATGATCACAGCTGTACGAAATACTTCGAAATTAATTCTCTGACTACCAATTGCGGAATACAAGTTGTGTTACGTACTAGCCAATAGACGTATGAAACGTTGTGACAGGCCGGGAATCGAACCCGGGTTTCACGCTTTTCGCGAGTGCTCGCCTCAACAACTTATCGTGTAGGTTACTGTCAAACTTCATTACGTCACATTGCGGATAGCTCAATAGGTTAAGGCAGCCACTAGTGATGATCGATCTGGCACAAATTATCATATCTGATTATTGAGTAGTAGATCTGTACCTAATACAGCTGATACCAAAGAATTAACAGTCAGCGAATTAATTTCGAAGTAAACCCAATGTCTTTAATGGATGAATAAGACGGCGATATTCACCTTTCATGGAAATCTATACTCCATCGTGCTTCATTTATCCACAGAGGCGACAAAATCATGATATATCGACACTCGCTTGTTATACAGATGGCGGTAGTACCACGTACAAATAGTATAAAAGGGCAGTGCATTGGTGCAGTTATCACTTGCTCTCATTTAGGGCCGCACGATAGGAATTAACAGACTGACAATTTAATGGTAGCTGGAGCTAGACGCATTCCATTTTGTAAATAGTTAGGAATTCAATATTCCAAGATCCACAGTGTCAAGAGTGTGCCGAGAATACTAAATATCAGGCTTTCCTCACAGTATCAGAAGGTATCCCATGACTTGACATTAATTTCTACTTGAAGCACTAAATAGACCATATAAAAGACACAACGTGCAGATTGCGCTGATGGAAAAACTGTTGTAGATGGCCATTCTTTTTTCCTGAAGTGAATAAGCGGGAACCGAGGCAACGGAATACACAGCCGTGAAGGGACTGATGCCGCTTATTAAAGCAGACGCAGACATCAATTTTCACAGGCTGCAGTAACGAGACATAATGAAGTTAAGGACTAGGGGCGCAATATAGTTAAAAACTTTTTAATGGTCGAGATCTGGAAGTAAAGTTGTTGAAGCGAGCAGACAAATAAAGAGGCTGCTTCGTTGGAGATGCCACTTTAAGAGAAAACTTGTGACTCGTGTAAATAGCGGGCTGTAATGAGGGAAGTACAGTGTTTGGAAACTTGAAGTTCAGTAATAGGCGGTCACGTATAAACTGTAAAATGAATGGCATCAACACTGACTCAAAAGAATTACATTGTTGTTTTCAACAGCCTTTCCAGACAAAATAATATCTGAATGAAAATGAGGTACCGTCCTACAATGTAAAATTTGACTTAACACTGTGGCCCCCATTTCAATTATTGATAGCGTCAAAGCTAGGCGCCAAAAACAGTGAAGATATACTAATACGTATGTAGAACATTAAGCAGTAACAATATTTCCCGCTCTCAGCACCTGCATATATTTGGCCCTATGGCTGTGTTAATGTCTGCGTGAGTGTGTGTGTGTGTGTGCGCATGTGTGCGCATCTGTGTGTGCTGCCTCCATTACGAGATGTGTGTTCGTTATATTAGATAGTTCTTATGTATTTTTTCCACCTTCTCTTGAAGCTATTGTCGTAGAATTCACAGGGTCTTTAAAGGTTTATCACATTTTCATCTCCGCATTTATAGCTCCAATTGCCTAATTGTTTATTAATTTTTCACTGAGCTGATTTATATAATGTTACACCTTCGTTTCATTTGGGTCGAGTATCAAATGCAAAGATATATAAGTTTTCCGGCCCTTGAGCTGCAAGGACAGCCAGCAATAGAAAATGGCTGGGGGTTGTACAGGCACAGATCTCAACAAATTGCAAATCAGCTTTACTAAACACTATCAATACAGAGAGCATGGATGAGAAAAAACAATCCATGAACTAGCGCCCTGTGTATCAAATGGCCTGTATACCTAGTACAATAAAATAATACAACAAAACTGTGGAAAGACAGGTTCAAACAAACATACAGAATCAGAAGACCATAACCAATACACAGCATCCAATAATATACACTCATGGAAATTGAAATAAGAACACCGTGAATTCATTGTCCCAGGAAGGGGAAACTTTATTGACACATTCCTGCGGTCAGATACATCACATGATCACACTGACAGAACCACAGGCACATAGACACAGGCAACAGAGCATGCACAATGTCGGCACTAGTACAGTGTATATCCACCTTTCGCAGCAATGTAGGCTGCTATTCTCCCATGGAGACGATCGTAGAGATGCTGGATGTAGTCCTGTGGAACGGCTTGCCATGCCATTTCCACCTGACGCCTCAGTAGGACCAGCGTTCGTGCTGGACGTGCAGGCCGCGTGAGACGACGCTTCATCCAGTCCCAAACATGCTCAATGGGGGACAGATCCGGAGATCTTGCTGGCCAGGGTAGTTGACTTACACCTTCTAGAGCACGTTCGGTGGCACGGGATACATGCGGACGTGCATTGTCCTGTTGGAACAGCAAGTTCCCTTGCCGGTCTAGGAATGGTAGAACGATGGCTTCGATGACGGTTTGGATGTACCGTGCACTATTCAGTGTCCCCTCGACGATCACCAGAGGTGTACGGCCAGTGTAGGAGATCGCTCCCCACACCATGATGCCGGGTGTTGGCCCTGTGTGCCTCGGTCGTATGCAGTCCTGATTGTGGCGCTCACCTGCTCGGCGCCAAACCCGCATACGACCATCATTGGTACCAAGGCAGAAGCGACTCTCATCGCTGAAGACGACACGTCTCCATTCGTCCCTCCATTCACGCCTGTCGCGACACCACTGGAGGCGGGCTGCACGATGTTGGGGCGTGAGCGGAAGACGGCCTAACGGTGTGCGGGACCGTAGCCCAGCTTCATGGAGACGGTTGCGAATGGTCCTCGCCGATACCCCAGGAGCAACAGTGTCCCTAATTTGCTGGGAAGTGGCGGTGCGGTCCCCTACGGCACTGCGTAGGATTCTACGGTGTTGGCGTGCATCCGTGCGTCGCTGCGGTCCGGTCCCAGGTCGACGGGCACGTGAACCTTCCGCCGACCGCTGGCGACAACATCGATGTACTGTGGAGACCTCACGCCCCACGTGTTGAGTAATTCGGCGGTACGTCCACCCGGCCTCCCGCATGCCCACTATACGCTCTCGCTCAAAGTCCGTCAACTGCACATACGGTTCACGTCCACGCTGTCGCGGCATGCTACCAGTGTTAAAGACTGCAATGGAGCTCCGTATGCCACGGCAAACTGGCTGACACTGACGGCGGCGGTGCACAAATGCTGCGCAGCTAGCGCCATTCGACGGCCAACACCGCGGTTCCTGGTGTGTCCAATGTGCCGTGCGTGTGATCATTGCTTGTACAGCCCTCTCGCAGTGTCCGGAGCAAGTATGGTGGGTCTGACACACCGGTGTCAATGTGTTCTTTTTTCCATTTCCAGGAGTGTATTTCGCACCACTGAGATCAAAATTTTGCAATAACGAGTGATCACAAAAATAACAATGTGGTTGTACAGTAGTTCACCAATGGTCAGTTCCGCCTGGAGCCCCGATTGGGCGTGCCTGGAGCGCTTTTCCTCAGTCTTGATTGTATCTTCGAGTGTCTCGCACTGTTGTGTGGTCGGTAGTGTTAGTTGTTGTGTGTGTCCGTTCACAGCAGCATAGTCAGCTCATAGTCTCCCCCATTAGCTCCAAGCTTGTCCCGTGAAATGGTACTGTCAGCTTTAGTTTCAATAAATCCACGCGTTCCGTGCAGCTCTCATCTTTGTAGACATGATTGCCTCGTTGATACAGTTCATGTAGCATCTGATCAGGTTCATACAGCATATTTTCGTTCTAATGTGTCTCTTTCGTAATGTTTATGGGTCCACTACAAGTAGATATATTGATTTTGCGTCATGGTTCTCAAGTTCCCTTGAAACATCCTGATGATTCCATAAGAATGATGCATCTTGCTAACATGGAACTAGATTATAGCAATGTCCCATTGTTCAGTCTCACGCTGTAAGTTGATGACGATTTACTGAAGGAGGTGTTGCTCCATGAAGTGGAGGGTATTTGATGCGGATCTAGTCCAATCGACACCGATTGCAATGTGGAAATGGTAGTTAAGCGTAACACACCCTCCCATCTACACGTATGTGGTAGCCGCAGTCATATCACGTGTGGTACACATGCTTTCTTTGCAGTGGAAGTGACCACCTTAAATCTAATTGCCCACAGCCATTATAACAGCGTAGAAAATTCACATAAGATGATCTCGTTTCTCCCGCTCGCAAGATTCATGCCAAAACTTCCCCAGGTGCAACGTAACAACAGAGGGCTGAACACTGTACTGCCGTCTCACTGCATGATCCTGAAATTATTATTGCCAGACCGGCTGTGTCTAAAGTGCAACATAAGAGATGTCGTACCCAGGGTGGTGAGGAGAAGGGTACACTTATTCCAGAGTCGTTACTTCAACAACAGGAGGAACCCTAGGAGATACACTAGAACTCAGCAGCTGTTTTGTGATATTGACCGCATCTGGAATGTGTGGGGAATTTGTTGAGTCTTCCCATGGTCCAGCGATTCAGCAGCACCAAATTGAGAATCCCGTAAAATTACCTATTCCCTGTGCCAGCCGCTGTGACCGAGCAGTTCTAGGCGCTTCAGTCTGGAACCCCGTTGCTGCTACGGTCGCAGTTTCGCATCCTACCTGAGGCATGAATGTTTGTGCTGTCCTTAGGTCAGTAAGGTTTAACTAGTTCTAAGTCTAGGGGACTGATGAACTCAGATGTTAAGTCCTATACTGCTTAGAGCCATTTGAACCATTTGAACCTATTCCCTTGCTGTCAGCCATTCAGTTGATGACAGAACTGCCAACGATTGTGTATCCAGTGAACCGGATTGGTGGCCATGAAATTGCACCAGTCGATCCAGATGTTGTTGTGCCTGAACCTTCTCTTTTGTGTCTATCTGAATTGCGAGGATCTCATCCTGTGGAGTGGGCCTCTGCAGCTCTTTATTTGTCACCTATCCTGCTTAATGTTCAAAAAACTCCTATGTCCACAACTGATGACACTGCATTGGCTTGCAGTCATTGGAAACAATGTGTCCAGCATGAGTGTTCGGTGGAATGCTTTGCTTTTTCTGACTGCTTTGATGCGGCCCGCCACAAATACCCCTCTTGTGCCAACCTCTTCATCTCAGAGTACCACCTGCAACCTCGTAAACTGTCAAACAAATAGCATACATTACATTCAATTTTTGAAACAATTACTGTTAAATTGACATATCACACAACGTAGTTACGTGAAAATGTACGAATTATTGATAGAAAAAGCGAATAAATAAGCCAGCATTTTGTGAATATAAACCACTAACACTGACACTAGTAACTGCATGCAAGTCATTTCCCAGACCCGAACTGCAAGAAGCACTTCTGAGAAAAGGAGAATTTTACAACCTCACCCCATCCCATATAGGCCGAAAACTTCACAGCGGGATATCTAGCGGACACAATAAGATGATGGAGTCACTGCCCAGGCCGCTGGTGGCGAAAGCCGCCCTTGTCCCTGCTTTTAACAACGACCCTTCGGAAAGCCTTTTTACAGGAACACGGCTAGACATGGCAGATAAAACGTCTGGAAAAACCCAACTCAAAACATTGGTCTCTCTTGTACCCACCTGTGTTAACTCACATGAAAGAAACAGCTGTTTAACTCAGTGTTACATAGCAGAAGTTAAACTCTGCCCTACGAAAGAAACGATGCCCGCGACAGACTACAAAAATTCTGGTGGGTGGAATTATAACACGTACAAGTGCTCTGATTGTCCAGAAAAAATTTCTCGTCTACCAGCTTTAATATACGCAAATGTAGAGAGAAGAATTCGCTCTTTCTCTCGCAGCAAATTGTCGAGTGTTTGAGCAAGGCGACTCGCACCATGCTGAGACGATTGCGAGTGTCATTATGTGAACACTTGGTCACAGGCATTTCTTAACACGTAAGGAGTTAAACTGCAATGCCTCCTAGTATGCATAATTGCGCCGAGCACTGACTCTTAACGCTTGTGAGCGATTTGAGGGCCATGACGTATGTGCTGTTTCCATCTAAATAGATCTACCATGCCAATTAACTTATCTAGGGAACAACTACGAATCTCGGCTTCTCCGAAGACCTAGAAAAAAGCATCAGACTAGTGTCTAAGAGTCAAAAGAGATTTAGAATATGTTCTCAGGTTCACTGCTCTCGCCGACAGCAGCCACTGCCGCCGCCAACGCTCGTGCTGCGACAGCTAGTGATATTCAGTTGACACTCAGAACTGCGGTAGTCTCTGTCTCTCCTATTCTTTTTCGTCCATTCAGCCATAACCTGTAGTTAAACGTATTCACGATTGTCGGACTTAACTGAAGCAAAAACGCGAGATATCCAATTTAACGAAAAGAATTGATCAGCCACTGTAGAGCCTGAAGTTATTAAATTGTTTTAACTGTGTACTTCTTTTTGACTGTTCTTTACCGACCCATTCCATTAATGGGTACTTTAATTGTGAATTTTAGCTTGATTGATATGTCTGGCCCAATTGTATTTCATTTGTTTGTGTTTTTCGAATCCCCAGACATGGTCTTCATCAACTACCATACTATTAAAGACCATTACAATAGTTAGGAATTTCGCATCACAGTTGTGAACACCCCATATCAATATTTTACTCTCCTGTATGCTTTATAACTTTATGTCATGAAGTCACACTTAGAGCAGAAATAAACCTTACTAATGAAAATCTAATATTTTCATTTTTTGTAACATTGAAAGGGTCCTTAGTCCCCTTTCATTATCATTTTATTTGCGTTCCAGTGATACAGAACTCACTGGCAAGCGTTAGTGAATGAATGTGGGTGTGTTTCATTTTGCTATACGGTGGTTTAGTCTGCTGCAGTGGTAATCGTACAGAACTGCCAACCCTTGTAGTATTCCTTGTTACCCCATCCATAGCCTTTCCATGCTCACAGGTCCAATAATTAGTGTCCCTTTTAGTGTTAAACAAATGCTTTGAAGTAGATCTTGTTTTCAGGAATGCTGTTGCAAACTGCGCTTATACACAGTGTTCACACACTCTTTACTTTATTTGATTCACGTGAACAATGCCTGGATCATATTAACAATTACATCCCATTCTTTATCAGTGACTTTACAGTGAATGAGCTTTCGAGAGTGAGTAAATTAAGTAATTTTACGACTCAGCGCGACCTCTTATTTGTCATATGGCTAGAGTTGGTGGCGACCCAATCTTTTACGTTGATTTCAATGTCAGATAGCATTTTCTTATTCAAAGTGTGCGTGGCTCATTTGGCCACCAGGATACATTCAAAGAGCGCTTCACGCTTCTTACACATGGCTTACCCTGCTCTAGGATTTCGATAAACCATAGAACTTCTTATGCGCAGTTAGGTTTAGTTTAATTTCTTTTGGATGTGCTAACTTGTATATTCTCTTTCCACAATGCAGAACAACTTTTGCTTTGATTTGAAGTATAGGTGAAGATGGCATTGTTTTCATGTCTTATCTTTTTATGTATTGCTTTAAAGGCATTGTAATTTATTATTTCATTGCACTGCAAGTGTGGTAATTAGTGATTCTTGATCAGTGGTGTGCGTCGGTATATTGTAGTAATGTTTTTGAGTGCTTTGTGGGTAATGTGAGTCGATTAGGAGCCTTTTAGTGTCTTTAACACGGAATAGCTAACTATACCATAGAGACGCATAGCCGTACATGGAGCCGCAATCGGAGAACCGGTCAGACAGCAATGCTGAACAAGGACGAATTCAAAACGTAGAGTCCGCCCCACAGGAAAACACGGAAAACACAAGTCCAAGCTTTGTCAGTCCTGAGCACTTTGTAGTAAATTCGAACAAGTCGGTAAATGTAAATTCGTTAGAGGCTATCCTACAACAGTTAGTAGAGGGTTATAAAAACCAAGCAGGAGAGTTTAAAAAACAAGTAGAAGAGAATAAGAGGCATCTCGAGGACGTTACTACAAAATTAAGTAACGAAATAGCACAGGGTATCGGAGATAAACTGGAGATCATCGACCAACGCGCTTTAGAAGAGGGGCAGCAGGTCATTACAAGCATGTTTAGAGCAGAAGAAAGGGTCGCTGGAAATCTCGGCGCGTAAGAGGAACAATACCAGAGCGACCACGCGACTCTTGTGTCCCGAGTAGAAGACGCTGCCGCTAAGTGCCCCGTCAACTTCAGAGCCCACGTAGATACTTATGGGCAGGCGGTAATAGTCCTCGAGCGAGATCTAGGACGGATTCAATTGCAGCAGGACACAGCACACCGAAAGATGTAGGAAGAGATTGCCAAAATCTAGGACACAATAGCAGGCAAATCTGACGGTAATTGGGAGACGAGTACATCGTCATTAACTCACACAGACGAAGTACGGTCGCTAATGAAATTTCAAAACGGACAGTGTGAAATAAGTAGGCAACAAGAAGGGGTAACCAAAGTGCTATGTGAGTGCATGGCCCATTTAGAATTACACATGAAAGGCGTGACGGCGCACGAAGCTAAAATAAATGAGCGCAAGGACAATTACTCTGATAGTGATTCCGGTAACGATGGTGAATTTGACTACCGTTACGATCACGGTTCTCGTAGTAGGTGTGAATGGTGCGGATCCCCTCAAGAACGTTCGCCAGGAAGTGGAAATCATGAAATTGATTTCAAACTCTTTTCGACGGTGAGCAAGTTTGAACTTTTCCGTAACTCGGCCACGGAAATTCACCTGCAGGCCTGGTTGCAACAATTCAAATTCTCCCTTCCTCCAACGTGGCCAAGCACCCACAAAGCTGAATGCATGTGCGGTTATCTCGAAGATGAGCCAGCGGAGCGTATCAGGTCAATTTCCCGCAATTGCTACTCAGTCAGGGAATTTCGACAGCAGTTTCTTTCGATTTATTGGTCAGTAGTCGAGTGAAACACGGGAATATCATGCTAGCAGAACTCAACCGATCGAAATTCTCCAGCCCTGTACAAGTGTTCAAACGCGTGCTGCATGCAAATGAGTATTTAGAGGATCCCTATGGGCCTGCGGAAGCTATTCGCATTTGTCTGGGAGAATGACCCATGCAACTGCGGCATGTTATCCTTGCAGGAAGGTGTAAGGACGATATAGAGTGTTTCCATTATCTGCTACTAGAAATTGAGTGCGATGCGAACCGCAGCGCGTATAATTACGGCGAGCGTCTAGGACCAGAGCCAGCGCGAGCGGAGCCGCAGCCGTCGGTGCAGGAGGCACACAAGAAGCAACGGGTCACCCGGGCGTCACAGGGCGAGCGATCGTTGCCAGCGTCGCGACTCTTCGCGGAACTCGTGTAGAGCGAGTGATGCCATTGGTCACCAATCGCCAAGAGGGGATCGGAGACACCCTGACAGGGTAGACAGATATGGAAATGAACAGCGATTTGGGCTCAACTATGGCAGACTGGGGAACAGTAGTCGCGACCAGGCCCGGAATGATTATCGCCCAAGCAAAGGGTGCTATAAACAGTGCGGGTGGCCCGCCAGTGGGTACAGAAATTCGTCCTGCAAACTGTAACACCTCCGTTTTTATCCCGACCTGATCTGATCGAATAGCAGCCCAATATTTATTATTAACATGACCGTGAACCTAATAGGGCTGGTAATCGGAATTGACTGCTACAGAAGTTGTTACTTTCCAGTTCGTTCTGTTCAATACGATAATACTGAATGTCTCGTAATAAGGAACACCAACACAATTTTACTAATTATGAACTTTCACTCCTGGAAGTGGAAAAAAGAACACATTGACACCGGTGTGTCAGACCCACCATACTTGCTCCGGACACTGCGAGAGGGCTGTACAAGCAATGATCACACGCACGGCACAGCGGACACACCAGGAACCGTGGTGTTGGCCGTCGAATGGCGCTAGCTGCGCAGCATTTGTGCACCGCCGCCGTCAGTGTCAGCCAGTTTGCCGTGGCATACGGAGCTCCATCGCAGTCTTTAACACTGGTAGCATGCCGCGACAGCGTGGACGTGAACCGTATGTGCAGTTGACGGACTTTGAGCGAGGGCGTATAGTGGGCATGCGGGTGGCCGGGTGGACGTACCGCCGAATTGCTCCTGTTGCTCCTGGAGTATCGGCGAGGACCATTCGCAACCGTCTCCATGAAGCTGGGCTACGGTCCCGCACACCGGTAGGCCGTCTTCCGCTCACGCCTCAACATCGTGCAGCCCGCCTCAAGTGGTGTCGCGACAGGCGTGAATGGAGGGACGAATGGAGACGTGTCGTCTTCAGCGATGAGAGTCGCTTCTGCCTTGGTGCCAATGATGGTTGTATGCGTGTTTGACGCCGTGCAGGTGAGCGCCACAATCAGTACTGCATACGACCGAGGCACACAGGGCCAACACCCGGCATCATGGTGTGGGGAGCGATCTCCTACACTGGCCGTACACCTCTGGTGATCGTCGAGGGGACACTGAATAGTGCACGGTACATCCAAACCTTCATCGAACCCATGGTTCTACCATTCCTAGAACGGCAAGGGAACTTGCTGTTCCAACAGGACAATGCACCTCCGCATGTATCCCGTGCCACCCAACGTGCTCTAGAAGGTGTAAGTCAACTACCCTGGCCAGCAAGATCTCCGGATCTGTCCCCCATTGAGCATGTTTGGGACTGGATGAAGCGTCGTCTCACGCGGTCTGCACGTCCAGCACGAACGCTGGTCCAACTGAGGCGCCAGGTGGAAATGGCATGCCAAGCCGTTCCACAGGACTACATCCAGCATCTCTACGATCGTCTCCATGGGAGAATAGCAGCCTGCATTGCTGCGAAAGGTGGATATACACTGTACTAGTGCCGACATTGTGCATGCTCTGTTGCCTGTGTCTATGTGCCTGTGGTTCTGTCAGTGTGATCATGTGATGTATCTGACCCCAGGAATGTGTCAATAAAGTTTCCCCTTCCTGGGACAATGAATTCACGGTGTTCTTATTTCAATTTCCAGGAGTGTATATTCTTCTCAAACACAAAAAGGAGACAGCCACTGCTTTCGTCATACATATCTAATTACGGATAATCTCAGCACAGGCTTTCTTCGTGTTCCATTATCGTCACACGCTAATCCATCACGGCATCCGACACTCCAATCCAAGGTTAGGCCGGCGCGGTAGACGCAAAACTAAATATCGGCACTAGTAACGTCACTGATCACTTTCATAATGATACTTCTTTACTTTCCCGGTATTAATCTACTACTTAGGGGTGTAACCATGGCGATGGTGACACACTTCTCAGTTAAAGACCCTGTATTTCAACAATGGCCTTCACAGACACACCATTCCCGCCAACCACACTGGCGCAACTCGGCACTCGCTCTCGCAACACGTCACAATCAATTGTTCGCCCTATCGACATGTGCCGACTGCAGAGTTATAGTAAGGGCCTACTGACCCCTTACAAACCCTCGACACAATCCGCCTAATGCCCGTAATCAAATGGAACATTGACAGTTGGCTGACGCAGAAGGCGTCAACCAATGGAGGACCAGTGCTATTGCCGACATTGGAGTACATTTGATAGAGGAAGATGACATTGTTGAGAAAGGGCCACAGTATTTGTGAACCAGCGGCAAGCCCAGTCGTATCTGTTTGCATTCGAGGAGTCAGCCTTAGGTGTGTGCGCGAAACGGGCAGCCCCCTGAAACGTCCCCCTTAGAAAAATTATACACGACTGTGCTTAAACTGACACACAATATTTTTAGCGCCACGCAATCTGACTTTCAAAAATCCCTACAAAAAATGGCCCTGACTAACATTAACCTATACGTTTCACAAATCACTTACCTCACAAAAATCTTGGTTACTCGAACTACTGCAATACAGCGAGCGCCACTACTACCAGCTAAATAAAAGATTCAAACTACGGAAGGCACTACCTACTGATAGGCACAGTTAGCAAATGAAAGATTTTAATACAGAAGAAACAATTTATTTACCTTAATAGTCATACTATATATATATATATATATATATATATATAAGTTCATGACATCCATTCTTACAAATTTCAAAACTTCGCCATCTCTCTCCCCACGTCCACCACTGCTGGCGGCTCATCTCCAACTGCGCAACGCTACGCGCTGTTAACATCCAGTTGCCCAGCACTACAATGGCAGACAACAATGCAAACTAGCTACAGACTGCACACAGCACAGTCAGTGATTTTCATACAGAGCGCTACATGACGTTACTAATAAGAAAACCTAAACAGCCTACTTACATAGCCTCCATGCTCCCCACAAAAAATTTTACAAATTGTTTTGGGCAGTGGCCAATACTGATTTGAAAAAAAAAATAATTACAATAACAAAGAAATCAAGTGCACACACTTATCGATACACTGTTGGTCAAAAGCTAAAATTTTCTCACAGTCCATAAAGACAGTCCTGATGATTCATCACAGTAAAACTGCAGTGTTTTTCTCAAAGTGTGAGCAGTAAAAGAACATACACATGGAAGTAGTGTATTTCCATGCAGTCTTGAAGAAGTAGTGTTGTCCTTCCAACGGAAAGACAGTGCTGACAATTGACATGCAGACAGGTAATGTGCCACAATAGAGCAAGCCCATACCAGAGTCAGTCGAAGTTTTGAAGAATATTGGTAGGTAGGTCATCACAGAGCAGACCACTGTAGTCTTGTTAGAGATTCCGGTATTGGTGGGCCACCAGAGGTCCAGACCCACTGTAGTCCTTGTAGAAATAATGGTATTAGTGGGCCATCAAAGATGCAGACTCACTGTAGTCTTTGTAGAAATAATGGTATTGGTGGGCCATCAAAGATGCAGACCTCGTAGAAGTGGCCAGCAGCCATCCATTGCGACTGTGCAGGTGCATAATCACCATCAAAGAGCCTTGCGGTCAATGTAGGAAGTCCATGAACCACCACTTGTGCACTCAAAATTTTTTTTTTTAAATGTCCTTAGAACCAGCAATGCTGTTAACCAGTCCCTTGCTGAATTATTAACAACACTAACAGTCCTCTTTTTTTCACATTCTAAACATTCATGGTGGTGTCTTTTTGTTTTATACCGTGTCTCCCTACCACTTTCGCGCAACGACGCTCTGAGCGTGTTATTTTAGGGAATTGACTAGTTTGAATCTTAGACCTGTTGCTGGTAAGGAGACCTCAGACCACACATGACATGTAGAATTCAGAAGAGTTCAGTGAGACTAGCGATGATATAACCAAATACTAAATGATCTCAGCGTCAGCTCCACTGCACTCCCTGTAAAAGAATCTTAATACTAACGAAATATAGTGGAAACGGTTCAAGGCTTTCCTATTTTTAGTTAGCTGGTAAAATAACGTCGAAAAAGCAGTAAACTTTACAATTTGAAATTTTATTCTACTCACAAAACATTGTTTATAAATTGCACTATTGATAAAAGGAGATGTTTTAATACAGGATGGTAAAAACCAACAAAAATGTGAACGAATATTCCCTGAATGGGTTTCCAAGTTCTACAATCGATCGAAGGATGACCTATGCCATATCACATCTATAATCTAGGTTTAATTTAAGTTTCACCAAAGAGAAAACTATCAAAATGGTCTACAGTGACCCTCAATTATCTTTAATTACTTATCTAACTTGTCGTAAATTACAGTGGCTGATGTGGCTTCTCAATAACTATATAAAAGAAAAATCACCTCGTTTCATATATGTTCTTCAAGCGGCAAATGTGAACACCATGAGTTTTAATTAACGACCGACACTAGTATTACGCAAAAAAAAGGAGTGTAACAGATGAGTCTTCCACAGTTCTGAGTGAAGCCTTATGCGCTCAAAAATGCGGCATCGCGTGCGTTCATTACCTTGTCGGTGTTTAGGCAGCGTCAGGGCGACAGCGGCCGGCGCACCAGCCATCCAGCTCTCCGTCTCGGAACTAACTCTCTTCTAACTTCTCCTTACTACAATTTACCGAAGTTGGTTTAAAAAAAATCTATCTGGCTGTGTTTTCATCTGACCAATCAGGGTCTCAATGTTAACCTTAAGCTCCGCCTACAAAAATTCTGTCTATCCAATGAGAAACGTTGTACTTTTCATGGTGGGGCAATGTTTTTAAAGTTTGAAACGTAACAGAGACGCTAAAAACTCTCACGCTAAAACCTGCAGCTGGTGTGGTCCTTTTAGCGTTATCGTAAGATCTATACTGTTCTTCTGGAGGGCTCTATCTTTTAACATGGGCTGGGGGGTGGTTCTTGACTTACCTGAGACGCGAAAAAGTCTCACGCTAAAACTTGCGGGTGGTAGTGGCCCTTTTTGCGTTATCGTAAGATCTATACTGTTTTTCTGGAGATCTTTAGCTTTTAACATTGGCTGGGGGGTGGTCCTTGACGTACCTGAGACGCGAAAAAGTCTCACGTTAAAACGTGCGGGTGGTATTCGTACAAGTAGGCTGGCGGCGTGGGTGTCCTGTCCGTCCCTTATCGTAGGGCCTTCTAGCTTAACACGGTTCTGCTCTCGGCTTCTGTTCTCGTTTCTCCCCTCGGAACTGCGTCGGTCTCACGGTGGGAAGGTACGACATGTATTTCGGCATTCTTGTGTTAGTCTGTGGTATTCCATTTGCTTACTCGTTACTCGTATTACTTTGGTTAATTTAATGTCACGATTTATTTGGAGCTATGTGACATACTACTAGATTTGATTATTATGTCAGGGTTGTCATGTAAGGTGCCAAAATTTTCTAATTTAACTAAATTTTGTTGCATATTGTTCAGCCACGTTACTCTGTTCTATGTTAGTTTGTATTACTAATTTATATTTTTATATTCATCACATTACAATTAAAAATGACAAGAGAAGAATATTTTTATACTATTATTAATTTTTAATTATTTTCTTTCTTTATTTAAGTGTGAAGTTTGTTTTTTTAAGAAGTTTTTTTATCAAAAGTGAGGAGTATTTCACATCTATTTTCTTAGAAATATTTTTTTTATAAATGTAGTAATTAAGTAAAATTTATTCCTAACACATTTTCTAAATATCATGTACCAGTAAAATGTTTTTGTTTCTAGACACGTATTTCAACATTGTTACACTAACAAATAAGAATTACTTCCAAGAATTGCTTTGACAAAGAAATATACATACACAAGTATTGAGATATTATCCTACTAAATGGTAGAAATGTTAAAAAAAGGGAAAACATCCAACAAGAACTTTAGTTCTTTATATACTGTCCATTTCAGAACTAATGACTTATTTTTATCGACAGTCTATTTTTTACTTAAGTCCATAGTCAATGACTGTTATTTTGTTGTTTATTAGCTGTCTGGTGTGCTTAACTTATTTAGTTTTTCACACGTTTCTTTTGGACAATTCCTACATCACATAATTTGATTTCACACACTCACACAATCCTATGATTTTTCAAGCATGAGGTTGGCGAATGTT
The DNA here is from genome assembly GCF_023897955.1 of Schistocerca gregaria. Taxonomy (NCBI): domain Eukaryota; kingdom Metazoa; phylum Arthropoda; class Insecta; order Orthoptera; family Acrididae; genus Schistocerca; species Schistocerca gregaria. Next base: position 1,095,134,129 of record NC_064920.1, read on the forward strand.
TTTGCACGAAGGTGATGGACTTGAGCGAGATGGATGTGGGCAAGTATTTGATGTTCAGCTTCGTTCGTCGTTCCTTGTTGGCTTTGCAAGGGTGTGTTGCTGTTGTGGAGGTCTCATAATGGAATGGAGCTGTGAGTGCAGAATCTTGTGGTTTACTGGCTTTGTATGAGTGAAAGTCATCGTTATGTGTTGCTGAAAGTGGTCGTTTTTCGTTGTAATACTTCGCAGACGACTAGTTTACAATAGGATAGGGATTTGGGAAGGTATGTCGTCTATTCTTCACCCATCTTCTTTCTTGGTCTCAATCTTGAGAATCTTCAACTCCTGTTCTTCCTGCTTTTTCTCTGCTTCTTACTTGCTTCTTGGTTCTTCTCTGGGCAGGATATGGAAATATTTATTGATAAGTAGTCGCTTTGACACTCTCCTCCTAGTAACAGTTTGATAAATTGTTTGGGCCTGTCATTTTTAATTTGTGGAAATTCTTCTTCAGTTTTGTGCATCAGCGTGCTGTTTAATAGCAGTAGTGTGACTTTTACACATATTTTTTCCTACCGGTGGCTTGCCCAAGCGGTCTTCTCGTGGGGCCGTTTTTTGCTCGCTCCGCTGAGTGGGGGGCGATCTGGGGTTTACGAGCAGCGAAAGTGGGGTGTCTTCTGGTCTGTCCATACTGACGTTCGGCATTCCCTCGTGTCTTTGCAGGGGTCTTTCAGTGTGCGGCTCGGTATTCCATCCCAGCAGGGTTCCTCCTAGTGGGCAAATTTATTGCCCACTTTCTATACAAGAGCCTTCTGTGGGTTTCACTGTCCTTTCCCTTCTCTCGACGCTCCTGCTATGTAGGAATCGTGTGTTGCTAATTACATCCTTTTCTTTCTTGATACTTCTCGTGTTGCAACTTGTGGGTTGTTGCATCTGGTCTTTGTTGGAGTTTTTACAATGGTTCTTACAAAAAGTTTGCTTAAAATCATCTAACATATGTCTAGTAGGTACATTGTTATACGCCTTCTTAAAAAGCTTTACAAATTTCGGCGCCCTTTCAATGTTACAATTCTAAGATATTTGGAGTCTTAACGTCTACTCAAGAATCCTAAAATTAGTTTTTTATTGTTGTGTAATCTCATGGTGTATAGCATTTTAGTATTTCATGCTGTTAGACTATCTACGCTTTATCCCTTCACCTTAATCTATGGTACTATTGGTGTTATTATTGAAACTACTTTCTTTTTCCCACCTTCCTCTCTCTTCATTCTTCTTTCTCCTGATGATCTTATCTGCAACATAATCTTGCAATATTGTGCTGATTATTTACCAGTAATAAAATTAATCTTCAAACTTGTACTGAAAGTGTTTAATACTGCCAGTCTTAGGTAAAAATACCTCTGCTTTCTCTCGTAAAATACCCTCTAATTCTCTTTTACTGTGTTCCAATATACCTTGAACTTCTTGCAATTTTTCGTCAATTTCTTTATGAACTTCTAACATGAGTTGAGGCGATTCCCCTTTTGTGCATACCATTCCAATTCTTCATCCTCTTTATCTCACGTCATTCTTAATTGTTTGTTTATAACTGGTATTTATTCTAGTTTAAGCTTTTGCTCAAAGAGAAGTGTGACATTCCCGAATGTTACGCTACCTTTCCCCATATCTATTATTGCTCGTCTCTCATTTAAGAAATCTGCACCTATAATCAAATCTACATTTAGTTTAGGTATAAGCACGAAGTTGCCTTCGATCTTTTGACCTTGGCACGAAATAGTTAACCTTGTTTGTCTCGTAACTTCCGCAGCATTGTTTCTAATAGGACCTCTTACTTTAATCTTACGTGTTTTCAGAACTGGCAATTCCTCATTGGCATTACACTGCATGAATAAATTTTCTGAGATCGCAGTCAGTTCACTTCCGCTATCAATTACAATATTGACTGGGATGTGCTTCACCATGGCCTTCACAACTGGTTGAATTTGAAAGGGTTGGTTCTGTTCTTCTTCTTCTTGCATCAACGAATCCTCTACTGAATCATACATGAGTCTTTTTAGGAATTTCCCTTGTGAATTCGAACTTTCTGTAGGATAAGCTTCGACTGCTACTTCTCTCTCTTTTATTTCCTCTTCTCTATTTCTTCCTCCATTTACGCTATCTTCTACATCCTCTACTTTTTCCTCATCCTCGTCTATCTTATCCTTCTTCGTCGCTACTTCCACATAATCGCATCTAAATGCTCTAATTATCGCTTCATAACTTCCTTCATTATATACGTTGGGTTGTGTGCCTACATGTAACTTATTTTCAACTTCTGTCGACTGGGCATTATCCTCATTGAATTCGCTTTCCCTGGTTTCCATCTCAAATAGCTCTGCAATACTCATTACTTCGTCCTTTCCTCTCACATTCGTTGTTTATGCCTCTGTTAATTCATCTTGCTCATCAGTATTCTCCCAATTAATTTCGTCCCAACATGATATTGTTATTTTCTCTTCTTCGTTTTCATCTGGTCCCTGCGGATTTGTTTCTTCCTCCTTCTCTTCTCGTGATAAGATTTTGATTTCTCTGTTCAAGGTGCTGCAATTGTCCTGGGACGGTGCGTCATTCTCTTTGGCATGGGCGCTTAGCTGTCAAATCGAACTTTTATTGGGGTTTGGTGGTCTTACCTCCACGTCTTCTATCTGTATTCGTTTTTCTTGTTCAGCTTATTGATAGTGGTTTCTTTGTTGATAATTTGTCGGTCTATTTGTTCTCCAGTACCCGTTCCGGTTGTCATTATTCCCTCTGTAATAGTTGTTGCTATTCCTGGGTGAATTATAGTTATTGCCATACTCTTTTATAAATCCATAACCGGTTCTTTGTTGAAATCTATTGTCGTTTCTTGGTGCGAATTTATCACGTGGTTCATAATTATTGTTTCTTCGTACTGTGTCTTGTGGATTCCACTGCTTTTTGCTTTCGTTTTCACGTGCGCTTCGTCTTTTTCTTGCGTCATCTTCCGAAAATATGAACTCTAGTTCCCTTAGAATATCTTTAAATGCTTCGACGTCATTGCCTCCACGACCTACTAATGATTGCTGGTATTTCAATGGTAGCTTCATAGCGCATAATTTAATCAACTCTCCGTCACTGTATGGTACATCTAAGTATTGATTTTTGTTTGCTATTACTGCGAAAAATTTCACAGGACTCTTCTCTCCTGAATTTTCAAAATATGGGTTCTGTAATAATTCATACTTCACTCTGTTCTGTGCTTCGCTGGACCAATATCGTGAGAGAAACTTCTCTCTGAAATCTTCGTACAATCGGCATGTCACTGCAACATTTTTCATGGTTTCTGCGACTGTTCCTGACATGTGTGCACATATAAAGTCTAATTTGTGTGCTAGCGTCCAGTGTTCTAGTAATCCTACCCGGAATTGATCAATAAAAGTTAGCGGATGTAATGAGTTTTCTTCTCGAAAGTGTTGAAATTTTCTGACTGTGAGGAAATGATCGTTGTCGTACTTCGTCATAGTTCCATATGAAATTCGCGATTCTTCGCCACTTTTGTTTCTGATCATTTCTCCCGTCGTTCTTTCCTGTTGTGGTAGATCCATTGGATATTGTCCACTGTAACTTTCGCCTACCCTTGGTGCAGGCTGTCTGATTTCACATATGCTACTTTCCGCCTGTGATTGGAATCGCAAATGCGTAATGTCTTCGTTAATGGCCTGTTTTTCCGTTGCTGTTACAGATACGGATGTGGTTGCAGACTCTGTGCTTGTTCGATCCTGTTCACTACGCTCTTCAATGATTTGCAACAAATCTGTTCGCAATTTCTGAATTTGTCGCTTCATCTCCGCTTCTATTTTGACTATGCGGTTATCATATCTTTTCAGCGCTGTTTTTGTGATACGTTTGTGTAACACACGGTTTTCAACAATTTCACGCGCTGTACCTGCTGCTTGTCTAGTAATTACGTTTATCTGTTTCTTTAGTTTCTTGACTTCTCCCTGGGTGTTGTTACGTAATGTTTTGATCTCGTCCTTAGTGTCATTACGCAATGTTTGTACGTCCGCTTGTACCTTGTCAACGTCTGTTCTCAATTGATTGTGACCTGTTATTAAGTTTCCTATCACTTCTCGAGATTCCTTTGACTCGTCTTCAATATGATTTAGGTGTAAGTGAATTTTTTTGTTTTGTTCTTTAATCTCACGCATTTGTCTCGTGGTTCGTGCATTCTGAATTTGAATTTGGTTCACTATCTCTTTATTTTGCCGTGTCATGGTATCCGTAATTTGTTGTAATAATTCTGCCAAATTGGTGGGTCCTATTGCGTTTTCTTCCGACGTCCTACATTCTGTGCTTTCGCCCAAGTGTTCGTTCGTAACCGACTGCATTGACCTCTGCTGTGACACATTTCTGCTCGCATTTCTTGTACTCTGTGATGAGGGTGCTCTGATCACTTGTACTATGGGTTCTACGTATTCAAGACGCAAGTTAGAATCTTCATCGACTGTCTCTCTACTTTCCTGCTCCTCTGTCGTATGCTGACCTAGGTTTTCTGTGCCTTGGCGTACATTATCCTCGTTATGGTGCGATATCTGTCCTATTTCTCGTGATACTGCATCGTCTGTTGTACTGTCCTCTATTCTCTGTCCATTTTCATACTGGGTCTCTACCTCAATCCGGTCAAGGTCTTGATCTGCCATTGCTAATCTTTCTGTAACCCTTATTTTCTGTTTTAAAAGCAATTCACGCGCCCTACTTCGCGTCAACATGCACTCATACGATCTCACGCATTTCATAAATTTTTTGTTCACACGACTTGACACTACCAAGACTGACAATCGATTCTGTTTTAAAAGCAATTCACGCGCCCTACTTTGTGTCAACATGCACTCATACAATCTCACGCATCTCATAAATTTTTTGTTCACACGACTTGACACTACCAAGACTGACAATCCATTCACTTACTTGTTGGGTCAGAATCAACTTGTCAACGATGTATCCGCCACCTGTTGGCTTGCATTGGAGAGAAAACTTAATTCTAACAATATTAAAATTCATTACTTAATTATGCTACTGTTTCTGCTAGACTGTCTCTATTTGTTGAATACTTTCTTACTATCTATCGCTGCAGCTACTGTTTTTCGACTATGTATAACTTTAAGAAAAAAAATTTGACTAGGAAAAATTTTTTGCAGGATATTTTTCTGACCTAGTAAGGCATGTGGTCGACCTTCAATCATGGTATTTTACCTTCCTGGCAGGGTCACCATTTTCTAAATATTCATGGTGGGGTCTGTTTGTTCTTATATCGTGTCTCCCTACCACTTTCGCGCAACGACGCTCTGAGCGTGTTTTTTTTAGGAATTGACTAGTTTGAATCTGGGACCTGTTGCTGGTAAGGAGACCTCAGACCACACATGACATGTAGAATTCAGAAGAGTTCAGTGAGAGTAACGATGATATAACCAAATACTAAATGATCTCAGCGTCAGCTCCACTGCACTCCCTGTAAAAGAATCTTAATACTAACGAAATATAGTGGAAACGGTTCAAGGCTTTCCTACTTTTAGTTAGCTGGTAAAATAACGTCGAAAAAGCAGTTAACTTTACAATTTGAAATTTTATTCTACTCACAAAACATTGTTTATAAATTGCACTATTGATAAAAGGAGATGTTTTAATACAGGATGGTAAAAACCAACTGTGTTCAACAAAAATGTGAACGAATATTCCCTGAATGGGTTTCCAAGTTCTACAATCGATCGAAGGATGACCTATGCCATATCACATCTATAATCTAGGTTTAATTTACGTTTCACCAAAGAGAAAACTATCAAAATGGTCTACAGTGACCCTCAATTATCTTTAATTACTTATCTAACTTGTCGTAAATTACAGTGGCTGATGTGGCTTCTCAATAACTATATAAAAGAAAAAGCACCTCGTTTCATATATGTTCTTCAAGCGGCAAATGTGAACACCATGAGTTTTAATTAACGACCGATACTAGTATTACGCAAAAAAAAGGGGTGTAACAGATGAGTCTTCTGCAGTTGTGAGTGAAGCCTTATGCGCTCAAAAATGCGGCATCGCGTGCGTTCATTACCTTGTCGGTGTTTAGGCAGCGTCAGGGCGACAGCGGCCGGCGCACCAGCCATCCAGCTCTCCGTCCCGGAACTAACTCTCTTCTAACTTCTCCTTACTACAATTTACCGAAATTGGTTTAAAAAAAACCTATCTGGTTGTGTTTTCATCTGACCAATCAGGGTCTCAATGTTAACCTTAAGCTCCGCCTACAAAAATTCTGTCTATCCAATGAGAAACGTTGTACTTTTCATGGTGGGGCAATGTTTTTAAAGTTTGAAACGTAACAGAGACGCTAAAAACTCTCACGCTAAAACCTGCAGCTGGTGTGGTCCTTTTAGCGTTATCGTAAGATCTATACTGTTCTTCTGGAGGCCTCTATCTTTTAACATGGGCTGGGGGGTGGTTCTTGACTTACCTGAGACGCGAAAAAGTCTCACGTTAAGTCTCAGAATAACTTTTGAAACATCAACTTCACACATGAGCATTAAAGCAAAACAGAATAAATAATGTCTAAACATCAGAAAAATTCTACAATGCAAATCTTATTAGCTAAACACATAAAGACAGGAAAAACACAAATTCACGTAGCATAATAACACAAAGGTACAGCACAGGGTTTGTTTTCAGTGTGACATTTGGTACTGCAGTCCATCCCAAAACTTCATTTTGTAGAACTTTCCTCTTGTTTCAACATTTGTTTCCACCAAAAAAATCCTATCCAAGCATGCTTCCTGTATTCTGCTCACATCCTCTTTCAAAAATAGTTTTTCTCCACTGCACACTACTTTTTTGGCGAAACCATTTTCTTCTAGCTTCTCAATGCATTTCTTCCTATTCATCATAGTTAGTTTCTTATATAGTCTACCCCCTCTTAAGCTAAATTCAATCTACTGAGCTCAGATGCATAAACTAAGGGACGAGGCAATGCAGCAGCACATAACAAATTAACACAAACAGCAATGAAAAAAATGGAAATTGTTAAAGCAAGCAGCAAAAAATTATAAATTAGCAAAGCAATTGCAATATTACAACTAATATAAGGCATTGTGCAGCAAACAAGAAACATAAATCCGTAGTAAAACTGGATTAACAGAGTAATACAAAGTCAAATTCAGTAACACTATGCCTAGCAAACTGCAGCAGCAAATGCTATAACTTATACCTAAACATGACAAAGCTCAAGCAGAAAAAAATAGTACACTAAAGACAACAATGCAGAAAAGGGAAATGTCTATTCACATCTTAATATCTATGACATTAAAGTGGTTCACCACAAAAACTTATTCTACAAAAAATTACCAAGTACTTGAAAAGAAAATTATATATGCATTTACTGTTATTAGTCCCTTCTTGCTGTTCTTTCCTTTCCAAGTACTCCTTTTTCGAAGAATGTGGATCATAAAATTATAATTTAATAGATCTGTTGACAGAAAGTGTTCACATTAGCAAATGCATTTAATTTTGTTTTATAAAACCAATCCTCTAATACAGTTGGAAACCAGATATTAAATGAAATAAGTAACTATGTAAAGCATAAAATATCATTTAATAGTCATGTGGCATTTCATAAGTTAGTAGGAATTCTCTCAACTCTCGTAGAAAAACACTTGTCATAATCAGGTGTGCAGATGTAAGAATATTTCCCATCAGTTCCTACGCATTTCTGTAAGTAGAACAAAGTACGAGTAATCATATGTTTTCAAGTAATGAGCGTTTCATATTTGCGATGCTTTCTGCAAAGGAATGTCAATAGCGAGGTTAATGGTCTCTTTTTTTCTCCACCTGTGCCTCTCAAAGGCACACACTAATGGCTTTTCCCCAGGCGACTATCGCACAGCTCGGTGCCCGCCATGCATTATGTGAAGGTCACTTAACTTTCCTACCGAAATATTTACGACAGCAGTTTGCGCTACAGTGACAGTCTTATATAAAAAATTTCACAGGTCGAGAATTTGCGTTGCAAATGTGTAGAAACAAAATCCTATGAATATAACAGTGTCCAAAAAATTTTCGCCGGCATTGTGATGCATTCACGCATTTACACACATTTCATAACTCTTAAAGTACGATTCTCGGTTTCCAACATCCTTTTTCACAAACCAGAGTCCCTAACCACTACTCATTATTCCTTACTTTATTACACATATACATATTCATCGACACTTCTTCAATATTTTATCATAAGAAATACGTAGCATATTCAAATTCCTCATATACGGTAGCAGCATCTTGTTGATCATAAACATACCTCAAAAGCATAATACACATCGTCGTCGTAATAATATCATAGCATCTCAGTCAATTCTCAAAAACGTTGTAGCTTCCTCCAATAATTTCAAAACCTAAAAGAAAATCTCTGCTTATTTCATTAGTGTCATCTACCTCAAACGTACTTTAAAAATCATAATCCCACACCAGATACATCATTCAAAGCTCTCATAGTATCACAATGGTTCCGAAAAAATATGAACATTTCACAAATTACAGACAAAATACAGTTTCACAACACAAGTGTTAAGTTATCCAACTGTGTAATTGTGTAAACATGTGTCACTGATGTAGTAAAAAAAATGATTATCTGTCAGTTAAATGATCAGATATCTGTGTAATTTATGTGTTAGAGAAATATGGTACCGATGTGTAATGTTGTATAAGCAAATACCATATTAGCTAGGGCTCCTTGTGCTCGCAAAACACATGGTACACAAAGGAATCCTGTAACCCCCTGAGGATTAATGTAATTGTACCCTCTGGTGTTACAGATTACAGAAATGGAATGAAATGTATCACGGAAAACTTTCTTTGTAATTCAAAAATCTTTAAAAATAAATGTTTTAAGTACAAAATTAATCACTGAAATACGTGTCCTTGCTATAAGATAATTCTGTGAAAGTGTCGTAGTTATCGTCCTCCGAAAGCTAAGTTCTACAGAAGTCAATGTACTTACCTCATGATAAACAAAAGCGAAATGCTATGCATATAGATATCGTAGTTATTACGTACAGTACCGTGATCAAGAAAGTACTACACTGTAACGTATTGTTGTGCTACAAAAAAGGCTGTCTCATTGTAGCTATACCACAAAAGTTACTCCTAAAACATGTTTTACTTTACAGAAGAATTCAGAAATACTGTGAAGATATAAAACAGAACAGCGCAAAAGCAATAATATAAATTGTGTCACTCATTAGTAGCGTCGTGATATAATCGTGTAGTGGTCAAATAAACTAACCACTGTGTCATCTGGTATCTCTCAGAAAGTACTTTAAATCCAGAATGTATTTTCAAGTAAACCAAAATGTTGGATTAAAATCTCGTTAGCAGTACCAGTACATGTTCTAAGTATGTGAGCCTTATAGTCGTTACAAGAAAGAATGTACACACACAATAACACTGTGTCGCCTGTTCACTATAACAATGCACTCGTAAATACTGTCTAAATATGTTCCCTAGGCTCTAGACTGGATAGTTAACTTCAAAACATTGTTGCATGTTAACAGTTTCTAAGTCTGACAAAGCATACTAGTAATGTAAAGTGAAAAGTTATATGGCAAAGACAAAGTTAAAAATACAGATTATCTCTCAATAAATGGTTTTACATGTGAAATGTGGTGCAATCCTTTACTCTTCCTAGTACGCAGAATTTCAACTTCAACGCAATTGTCATGTGGTGAAAGTCGGTAAGAAATGCTAAAATTTTTCTTAAGGTTAGCGAATATGTTATTTTTCTCTGAGCCAGCCGGTGCACGTGGCTGCCTGCGGTGCAAGTCATGGTTTGTGTCTTTGTTGGCGCGCGTCATTATTGGGATTTGGAGATCTAACTGCTACAAATTCACCTTTTCGGAAGTGCCCTGCTCTGTGTGAATCTCGCCAGTTCTGATAAATTCAGGTCTGTCGTTATGATTATATCGTCTGTCGTCATGTCGGTAGATTCCATAATTTCCTTCTTGTCGGTGACGTGGTGGAGAATTTCTCCCTGAATCGTAACTGCGCGCTGAACTGTTGCGTCTGACGTTATTTCGTCTCCCCTGATAATAATTGTTTTGGTTGCCATATTGTCTGTTTCTATGGTTATATCTGTCATATTCACTACTACAGCAGTGTGATCATTCTCTGTAACAATTATTCTGCCAACGGTTGTCATACGGGGGGTGTCTGTTTTGGTCACGATTTGCGTTGTAAGAATAGACTTGTCGTGTCCAGTTATTATTTCTGTCATCGAGAAATTGTGACGGATGTGAACTGTTATTGTTGTGTTCCAGTTTTCGCGTCCCGCCATTGTCAATGTCGATTTCCAATTCTTGTAAGAATCCCTGAAAAGCTTCAATGTCGTCTTTGCAACGTCCTGCCAAAATAATATGTCGTAAATGTTCAGGTAGTTTGATTAAGCACATGCAGATGAGTTCTGAGGGGCTGTATGGGTTTGACAGGTACTGATTCTTGTGCAACATGTCTTCAAAATATTTCACAAGACTGGAAAATTCAGACTGTTCGAAATGTTTCATCGTTATGATGGTTATGATACTATGTTTTACTCGGTCCTGTGCAGCTTGAGACGAATATGCTGAGAGGAAGGCATGATAAAATTCTCCTTCACTGTGACAATCGTGAATGACCGATCGCATTCTTACAGCTGGTTCATTCTCTAAGTTGGTGCTGTTGTTGTCTTCAGTCCTGAGACTGGTTTGATGCAGCTCTCCATGCTACTCTATCCTGTGCAAGCTGCTTCATCTCCCAGTACCTACTGCAACCTACATCCTTCTGAATCTGCTTAGTGTACTCATCTCTCGGTCTCCCTCTACGATTTTTACCCTCCACGCTGCCCTCCAACGCTAAATTTGTGATCCCTTGATGGCTCAAAACATGTCCTACCAACCGATCCCTTCTTCTAGTCAAGCTGTGCCACAAACTTCTCTTCTCCCCAATCCTATTCAATACCTCCTCATTAGTTACGTGATCTATCCACCTTATCTTCAGTATTCTTCTGTAGCACCACATTTCGAAAGCTTCTATTCTCTTCTTGTCCAAACTAGTTATCGTCCATGTTTCACTTCCATACATGGGTACACTCCAAAGAAATACTTTCAGAAACGACTTCCTGATACATAAATCTATATTAGATGTTAACAAATTTCTCTTCTTCAGAAACGCTTTCCTTCCCATTGCCAGTCTACATTTTATATCCTCTCTACTTCGACCATCATCAGTTATTTTACTTCCTAAATAGCAAAACTCCTTTACTACTTTAAGTGTCTCATTTCCTAATCTAATTCCCTCAGCATCACCCGATTTAATTTGACTACATTCCATTATCCTCGTTTTGCTTTTGTTAATGTTCATCTTATATCCTCCTTTCAAGACACTGTCCATTCCGTTCAACTGCTCTTCCAAGTCCTTTGCCGTCTCTGACAGAATTACAATGTCATCGGCGAACCTCAAAGTTTTTACTTCGTCTCCATGAATTTTAATACCTACTCCAAATTTTTCTTTTGTTTCCTTTACTGCTTGCTCAATATACAGATTGAATAACATCGGGGAGAGGCTACAACCCTGTCTCACTCCTTTCCCAACCACTGCTTCCCTTTCATGCCCCTCGACTCTTATTACTGCCATCTGGTTTCTGTACAAATTATAAATAGCCTTCGCTCCCTGTATTTTACCCCTGCCACCTTTAGAATTTGAAAAAGAGTATTCCAGTCAACATTGTCAAAAGCTTTCTCTAAGTCTACAAATGCTAGAAACGTAGGTTTGCCTTTTCTTAATCTTTCTTCTAAGATAAGTCGTAAGGTCAGTATTGCCTCACGTGTTCCAACATTTCGACGGAATCCAAACTGATCTTCCCCGAGGTCTGCATCTACCAGTTTTTCCATTCGTCTGTAAAGAATTCGCGTTAGTATTTTGCAGCCGTGGCTTATTAAACTGATAGTTCGGTAATTTTCACATCTGTCAGCACCTGCTTTCATTGGGATTGGAATTATTATATTCTTCTTGAAGTCTGAGGGTATTTCGCCTGTCTCATACATCTTGCTCACCAGCTGGTAGAGTTTTGTCATGACTGGCTCTCCCAAGGCCGTCAGTAGTTCTAATGGAATGTTGTCTACTCCGGGGGCCTTGTTTCGACTCAGGTCTTTCAGTGCTCTGTCAAACTCTTCACGCAGTATCGTATCTCCCATTTCGTCTTCATCTACATCCTCTTCTATTTCCATAATATTGTCCTCAAGTACATCGCCCTTGTATAAACCTTCTATATACTCCTTCCACCTTTCTGCCTTCCCTTCTTTGCTTAGAACTGGGCTGCCATCTGAGCTCTTGATATTCATACACGTGGTTCTCTTCTCTCCAAAGGTCTCTTTAATTTTCCTGTAGGCAGTATCTATCTTACCCCTAGTGAGATAAGCTTCTACATCCTTACATTTGTCCTCTAGCCATCCCTCTTTAGCCATTTTGCACTTCCTGTCGATCTCATTTTTGAGACGTTTGTATTCCTTTTTGCCTGCTTCATTTACTGCATTTTTATATTTTCTCCTTTCATCAATTAAATTCAATATTTCTTCTGTTAGCCAAGGATTTCTAGCAGCCCTCTTCTTTGTACCTACTTTATCCTCTGCTGCCTTCACTACTACATCCCTCAGAGCTACCCATTCTTCTTCTACTGTATTTCTTTCCCCTATTCCTGTCAATTGTTCCCTTATGCTCTCTCTGAAACTCTGTACAACCCCTGGTTCTTTCAGTTTATCCAGGTCCCATCTCCTTAATTTCCCACATTTTTGCAGTTTCTTCAGTTTTAATCTACAGGTCATAACCAATAGATTGTGGTCAGAGTCCACATCTGCCCCTGGAAATGTCTTACGACTTAAAACCTGGTTCCTAAATCTCTGACTTACCATTATATAATCTATCTGATACCTTTTAGTATCTCCAGGGTTCTTCCACGTATACAACCTTCTTTCATGATTCTTAAACCAAGTGTTAGCTATGATTAAGTTGTGCTCTGTGCAAAATTCTACTAGGCGGCTTCCTCTTTCATTTCTTAGCCCCAATCCATATTCACCTACTATGTTTCCTTCTCTCCCTTTTCCTACACTCGAATTCCAGTCACCCATTACTATTAAATTTTCGTCTCCCTTCACTATCTGAATAATTTCTTTTATTTCATCGTACATTTCTTCAATTTCTTCATCATCTGCAGAGCTAGTTGGCATATAAACTTGTACTACTGTAGTAGGTGTGGGCTTCGTATCTATCTTGGCCACAATAATGCGTTCACTATGCTGTTTGTAGTAGCTTACCCGCATTCCTATTTTCCTATTCATTGTTAAACCTACTCCTGCATTACCCCTATTTGATTTTGTGTTTATAACCCTGTAGTCACCTGACAAGAAGTCTTGTTCCTCCTGCCACCGAACTTCACTAATTCCCACTATATCTAACTTTAACCTATCCATTTCCCTTTTCAAATTTTCTAACCTACCTGCCCGATTAAGGGATCTGACATTCCACGCTCCGATCCGTAGAACGCCAGTTTTCTTTCTCCTGATAACGACATCCTCCTGAGTAGTCCCCGCCCGGAGATCCGAATGGGGGACTATTTTACCTCCGGAATATTTTACCCAAGAGGATGCCATCATCATTTAACCATACAGTAAAGCTGCATGTCCTCGGGAAAAATTACGGCTGTAGTTTCCCCTTGCTTTCAGCCGTTCGCAGTACCAGCACAGCAAGGCCGTTTTGGTTAATGTTGCAAGGCCAGATCAGTCAATCATCCAGACTGTTGCCCCTGCAACTACTGAAGAGGCTGCTGCCCCTCTTCAGGAACCACACGTTTGTCTGGCCTCTCAACAGATACCCCTCCGTTGTGGTTGCACCTACGGTACGGCCATCTGTATCGCTGAGGCACGCAAGCCTCCCCACCAACGGCAAGGTCCATGGTTCATGGGGGGATTCTCTAAGTAGCCACACATTCTCTAAGTAGCCACACATAAATTCTAATCTGTGCTCTAACGAACAGTTGGGAGGAAAACAATGCGAGAATTGATGGAGCCACGCTTGTGGATGAATGTCGTGCCAGAATTCTTAAATGTTTTGAATTTACGTGAAGTAATGAACAGCTTATAGTCAAAATCATCGTGTCGGCGGGTAGCATATCGATCATTGTTACGTCGTGTCGGGGGTTCCATCTCAAAATTCGGTGCACCTTCCTAATTTCTTTCATAATTTCCGAAATGTCCTGTGTTAATATTTTGTGGCTTTTCCGTACTTCTAAGTCCCTCTTCCCGTGTTGGAGCGCGTGTGTCCTCTGAAATATGTAATTTTTGTATTACTTGTACCAACTGATCATGTACTACCCGGATTTCGCTTTTGTACTGTGTATTGATTTGATTTTGATTTTGTTTGAATTTTCTAATTTTTTCATACTTTTCTGTGTCAGTGAAGGTTACGGGTCTTGTGTCATTCAGATCATCATCTATCTTTGTAGATAAGTTAGTGAACTGATCCTATAGTTCGGCTACTTTCTCCGATAGTGAACACATTTCCTCAGTGTGTTTTTCTGAACCAAGTTTCAGAGTGTCCATTTGTGTTGAAATCGAATCTACTGTGTCCTTTAAGTTTTCCTGAGTTCTTGCAAGTTGCGTAACCGAATTGGTGGATGCAACTGAGTCAATTTTAGCTTGCAAGGTGTCGTGATTTTCAGGAATAATAGTTTGCAGTTCTTTTATGGCTGCTTCGTGATTCTGTAATGCATTTTCATGCCGCGAAAGAATAGGTTGAAAATGCTCACAAATTTGTGTTTTTACGTCATTACAGACTTTTTGACATTTTGATTCAATGTTATGTAACTCAGTAGTTAAATCTACACGTGTTTGTTCAAGTGTGGTGTCTAACTTCTGAAGATTTTGTTCCATTGTGTCTAACTGTTGCTGTGTTTGTCTCTGGTGTTGTTCCATTGGGTCCAACTTTTGAAGTTTTTGCTGTGTTTGTCTCTGATTTTGTTCCATTGTGTCTAACTGTTGCTGTGTTTGTCTCTGATTTTGTTCCATTGTGCCTAAACGTTTGAAGCTTTTGCTGTGTTTGTCTCTGATTTTGTTCAATTTGTTGCATTAATTGCAATAATAATGTATTAGTGTCTGGAATCTGTTTCTCTATACTTTTTGGCAGTGCATTTTCACCGGCAACATTCACATTTTGACAAGGGGAAAACGTGTCTTGACTCATTTGAGAAAACGGTGAGGACCCAAAACCTAAGTCTACAGTATTTACAATATTGTGTTCTGTCATTTCGGATTCTTGAGGCGAGCTGTTGTCGACCGACCGATCGATAATGGTTCCCTGTTTACTAATTGTTTCACTGCCTACACCATTATTTGCAGCCCGCTCCATTTCCCTATGTAGGATTACCAAACTACTAATTTGAACATTAGTTAATTCATTACATTGTGGCGCTAACACACTGCCTTCGTCTTCACTGTCATTTCTCAGTTTACTTTGGAGCCTAGTGTTACGTTTTTCACACACCATTATTGTCACAGTAGTTCACACGATAACACAGAAAAGCACAATTTGAAGAGCAAACATAAGTGAACACATAAACATAGCACTGAAAGTAATATCTAGTTAATTGCAAGCGCAGCTGCGAAATACATGGCGCAAATCTACATGCAGGCCACAACTGTTTTACTGTACAACAATGAAAAACTACAACTACTAACGAAATTCTCTCTATAATTACGCGCTAGCAATAAACAATAGCTACACTAATTACACAAACTATAAGAAAAAATCTCAAGATTCCAGTGAGGTATCCTCGGCTAAGGGTCGACATATGAAACGTCCCCTTTGAACAAATTGTACAGGACTGTGCTTAAACTGACACACAATATTTTTAGCGCCACGCCATCTGACTTTCAAAAATCCCTACAAAAAATGGCCCTGACTAACATTAACCTATACGTTTCACAAATCATTTACCTCACAAAAATCTTGGTTGCTCGAACTACTGCAATACAGCGAGCGCCACTACTACCAGCTAAATAACTTCGGAAGGCACTAACTACTGATAGGGTTAGTTAGCAAATGAAAGATTGTAATAGAGAACAAACAATGTATTTACCTTAATATCATCAATAGTTATAATATATATAGCAGTTCATGACATCCAGTCTTACAAATTTTAAAACTCCGCCATTTCTCTCCCCACATCCACCACTGCTTGCGGCTCACCTCCAACTGCGCAACGCTACGCGCTGTTAACATTCAGCTACCCAACACTACAATGGCGAACAACAATGCAAACTAGCCACGGACTGCACACAGCACAGCCAGTGATTTTCATACAGAGCACTACGTGGCGTTACTAATAAGAAAACCTAAACAGCCTACTTACACCCTTTTCTCTTATTAGTGAGGCATAGTTTCGAAGGTGTGAAGAGCCGGGGAGTTGGCCGACCTTTCAGGTGAGATGAACTACGATCAGGGTCGCGATATACGGAAAGTGTCAAAATTAAAATACAGACTCGAGTAAACTTCATTTGTCAAGATCATCAGTTTGAGTTCAATTTTTTCGTGATGCCGCTAATGATCGTGGCCATTATATTGGGTACTGACTTTACGAATGCACACCGCGCCGTAATTGACTTGGCTGGACGTGTTATGACTGTCGATGCTAGGAGCAACCCTGTCAGTCTAATTTTTGAGGAATCTGTTTTGTGCAAGGAGTCTGAGGTGAGGTGTCTGAAATTTCTCGTTAGAACTGAGTCGCGACCGGGGCACGAGCTTTTTGTCAATCTGATTAGAGACCTGGACTCACAATCTAGTGAGTTTGAGATGAACGCTGTTTTCACGAGCATTGTGAACAGATGTGTTGCTGATGCGGGAGCCACGGAAGCTAATCGAATGGAACTGTGTCACGATCTGAGAAGCCACGCCCGAGTATTTTCGGACTCACCGGGGGCAGTCAGTCGATTTCTGTACCGCTTTACGATGCGCGAGCATCAACCGTTTTTTGTTAAAGCCTACCGTATTCCACTGGTGTACAAGAGTAGCGTGGAAGCCGCAATAAATAGGATGTTGGAACAGGGTTTAATACAGTGAGCAAGGAGCTCATGTAACTCGCCGTCACTCGTAGTACCAAAGCGGGACAAGTTCGTACGTTTGGTGTTGGACTTGAGGCAAATTTATACGATTATTATGGCCGAAATGGATAGGCCAGAAGGACTGGAGGAAGTTTTGTAACGATTTCACGGTGTGCAAGTTTTATCATCGGTTGAACTCCATTTCAGCTACTGACAAAGCTCGATTCGTCATGCAGGCAATTCACTGCATTCCTCTGCTATGGAAGTTGCTACCAGTTTAAATGCCTCCCTTTTGGGTTGAAAGTTTCTTCGACTGCTTTCATAAGAGGCCTGAATAGTATATTACCTGAAGACTTGAAGGCGCACGTAACTGTGTACATGGACGACATTCTCATTGCAGAGAAGTCATGGGACACACACAACCGGGTTCTAAATCGATTGCTCGAAGTATTCGACAAAGCGGGGGTGACCGTGAATCTGGACAAATCACAGTTGGGGCGCGAACGTTTCTTGGTCATATTGTGTCAGCGGACGGGATTCATCCAGACCTCGACAAAATTGCAGCCATTGCGGAGTGTGCGACGCCTACCTCAAAGCGTGATCTCAGGGGTTATGTTGGACTCTGTAACTTCTACAAATGATTTGCAAATTTCACTGTTTTGTCAACCCATCGTTTGTGTGCACTTACGGGCAAGAATACCATTTGGATGTGGGACGAACAAGCACAGAGCGAATTTGACGGGCTAAAATATGCACTGGTTAATGCTCCATTGTTCGCGCATCCGGATCTGAATCAGGAGTTTTGCCTGATGACGGATAGCTCACTGACTGGGCTGGGAACGGTTTTGTTCCAGACAGATAGTGGAAAGGACCCGTATACCTGGAAAACTATTCCGTTCGCAGCCGTGTGCTCTCGCAGAGTGAACGGAACTACTCTGTCACAGAGCTTTAAGCCCTGGCGATTGTCTGGGGGTACAGGAAATTCCGCTACTATTTCTTTGGGCGCAAGACTAGGGTGTACAGCGACCATAGAGCGTTACAATTCTTAATGAACGCCAAGATTAATCATGATAGGCTAGGACCGGGGACGGTATTTCTCCAGGAATACCATTTCACGATAGAATATATTCCGGGGCACAAGAACATCATTGCTGATGCTCTGTGTTGGATGCCTATCATGCTCATCCATGCTGAGGATGGTGCAATAAATGAAAAAAATTGTCGTGTTTAGTACTTCAAAACGTGGATTTTTAAATTATGTCACTGCAATACTAGGTACACTACTGGCCATTAAAATTGGTACACCACGAAGATGACGTGCTACAGACGCGAAATTTAACAGACAGGAAGACGATGCTGTGATATACAAATGATTAGCTTTTCAGAGCAGTCACACAAGGTTGGCGCCGGTGGCGACACCTACAACGTGCTGACATGAGAAAAGTTTCCAACCGATTTCTCATACACAAACAGCAACTGACCGGCGTTGCCTGCTGAAACGTTGTAGTGATGCCTTGTGTAGGGAGAAGAAACGCGTACCATCACGTTTCCGAATTTGATAACGGTCGGATTGTAGCCTATCGCGATTGCGGTTTATCGTACCGCGATATTGCTGCTTGCGTTGGTCGAGATCCAATGACTGTTAGCAGAATACGGAATCGCTGGTTTCAGGAGGGATCCCAAGGGTCTCCTCTCATTAGCAGTCGAGATGACAGGCATCGTATCCGCATGGATGTAACGGATCGAGAAGCCACGTCTCCATCCCCGAGTCAGCAGATGGGGACCTTTGCAAGACAACAACCATCTGCACGAACAGTTCGACGACTTTTTTGCAGCAACATGTACTATCAGCTCGGATGGACCATGGCTGCGGTTACCCTTGGCGCTGCATCACAGACAGGAGCGCCTGCGATGGTGTACTCAACGACGAATCTGGGTGCACGAATTGCATAACGTCATTTTTTTCGGATGAATCCAGGTTCTGTTTACAGAATCATGATGGTCGCATCCGTTTTTAGCGACATCGCGGCGACCGCAAATTGGAAGCGTGTATTCGTCATCGCCCTACAGGCGTATCACCCGGCGTGATGGTATGGTGTGCCATTGTTTACACGTCTCGGTCACATCTTGTTCGCATTGACAGAACTTTGAACAGTGGACGTTACATTTCAGATGTGTTGCGACCCGTGGCTCCACCCTTCTTTCGATTCCTGCCAAACCCTACATTTCAGCAGGATAATGCACGGCCGCATGTTGCAGGTCCTGTACGGGCCTTTCTGGATACACAAAATGTTCGACTGCTGCCCTGGCCAACACATTCTTCAGATCTCTAACCAACTGAAATCGTCTGGTCAATGGTGGCCGAGCAACTGTCTCTTCACAATACGCCGGTCACTGTTCTTGATGAACTGTAGTATCGCGTTGAAGCTGCATGGGCAGCTGTACCTGTACACGACATCCAAGCTGTGTTTGACTCAATGCCCAGACGTCTCAAGGCCGTTATTACGGCCAGAGGTGGTTGTTCTGGGTACTGATTTATCAGGACCTACGCATCCAAATTGCTTGAAAATGAAATCACATGTCAGTTCTAGTATAAGATATTTATCCAATGAATACCCGCTTAACTGCATTTCTTCTTCGTGTAGCAATTTTAATGGCCAGTTGTGTAATACCGGGCCGGAGAAAGAGAAAAGGCATGATAAATCTCGCGCGCTCATCAGGCAGTATTATATTCTACGAAACTGTGTCCGATTTAAGAGGCGAGTCCTGGATGACTCCAGGTGGCTGTTCCCGAGGAACTGGTGAATAAGCTCTTGTGGTACGTGCATCTGAGATACGGTCACTTCGGTGCGGGGAAAAGCTAGGAGAAGCTGAGGGAAACCTGCTATTTCAATAATATGCTTCTGCGTATCCTTAAAGTAATTAGGGTATGCAGGCGCTGTCAGAGAGCCAAGCCGCTCACTGTGTCGTTTGCCGGCGTTTGACGCACCAATGCACCCAATCATTCCCAGTAAACTAAGGGATCTCCCGGCAGCAGACCTGTTCGGTCCAATGGTGCCCTCCAGGAACGGGTTTGCGTGCATTTTCGTGGCTGTAGATCTGACTTCAAAATTTGTCTGCCTCACCCCGCTACGTAGGTCCACAAAGAATGCCGTAACCAACGTGTTCACTAACCACTTCTTACGGGAGGTTGGCACTGTGAAGCGTTTGATCTCGGACAACGGGCCACAATTTAGGTCACATCACTTGGAGCGTTAAGCTGATCTTTATATCCCCTTTACGCCCTTCAGTAAATCCCCGTGTGGAAGGTAGATGAAGGAAATTGGGAAACTATGTCGGTTATACTGCCACCGTGACCACCGGACGTGGGACACGAAACTATCCGGTTTCCACAATGTATTGAATGAATTACCGAATGCCTCGACAATGCTTCCACCGACGCTAGTCCTGAAAAACAAGGAGCCTCCGACGAAGGTAAAACAGGTTGTTCTCTGACCAGCAGAAGCCAGGTTGCAGCGATCTGCAATTGTGGAACTCGCCCTGAAAAATATAAGGAGTGCTGAAGCGGCTCTGGTAAGAGCTTACAAAAAGGAAATGCGGAACGTAGCTTTTCACGTAGGCCAGGAAGTACATATAAGCTCACACAAGCTCTCCGATAAACGTTCTGGGTTATCAAAGAAGTTCTTTTTCTTATTCAATGGGCCATACAGAATCAAGCGGATTCCACATCCGAACACACTTAAAGTAGAAAGCCTCCGCTTTCCCAAGTCGAAGGGCCGCACCACATCTCCAATGTAAAACCAACCGTATATTGAGTAAGAAGTAGATAATCATGCACCTCTGAGATCGGAACGGCGTTTTTTGATTCATTTCATATCTGGGTAAAATTAAAGTATTATTTCCTATGAATTGTGAAGGGTTCCTCAATATGTTGTAACTTCTTTTCAGCAGAAAAACATAGTGTTGTGTAATTTGATAACATCAGAGTATGAATGGTTATGAGGATCAGATGAGGCGCTTTCTTTCACAGTAAGATAATTTTTGTCTTTACCATGAGTGAGAAAGTATAGAGTACGGTGGTGTTGCGAGTAAATGCTCGTTAAGTGGTTGTTTATGATTAATTCCAATTTTAGTGTATTCATTTCCTCTAGGTGAGGATGATTTTGTGAGATTTGCAACTCTGCTGCGATGTTTATGGGACGATTTGACGATTTGTGCATGAAGTAAGACTAATGACGTTTGATTTTCGGTGATGCCACATTATAAGATGATTGGAAGTTGTAATTTGCCACCGCCTACTACTAGATACGTTTAAGAATACCAGAATATGAGAGCCCTGGAAGATGAATATTGAAACACGTTTTAAAAGCATGAAATTTTATATCTGGTAAATAATCAAGGTAACAATCTATAAGTGTGAAATAACGTGAAGGTATGTGAGGTTCCCTGGCGACACGTGGTGAGTAATGGTCAATGGTTGTGAGTATCGTATGACAATTAGTAAGACGAGAAATTATGGCCATGGGAAAGTGATTTGATTTTTTTCTCAATCTTTTATGTGTTTATGTGTAGGATAAAGTGATTCTGACTTCTGTTTTATGGCTACTAATTCCGTTTAGATCAATCTGATGCCTAAATATTAATGCGTTATAATTCCAAGTATGCTGTGTCTCATTAACTATAACTTCTATTGTGAAATCGTCATAGAAAGGATGTCACAGAAATTTTTCACAGATCAGCAAACGTGTACTGCAAACCACAGAGAAGCAGTCAAAAGATATCAATAAGAGTATCGAAAAAAATATATTTTTATGTGTGCGGATCGTAGTTGGACAATATGTTTGTGGTGACTGGTACAAAATCTATAGATTGTGTGTGGGAATGTAGTTGATAGCAGATAAAGTATTGTGTTTACAGTTAGTATCATCACCAAAATTACTCCAGTTCCTTACCAAATCTTGTACAAGACCTGTCCTGAACCATTGTATCAATGTATGTAATGCTGTATCTATGTTATATAAGAAGTAGCTTCGTTGTTTAAATTTGGAGTGTCATGTCGCTCTTGTGAACGGAGCTCAGATGATTTCCTAAGAGTTAAATTCATTTCACTTTATCGTTAAAGCTAATCCTAATGTTTAATAATTTCTTTTTTAGGTTATTAAGAACGTCTTGTTTGTGAAATCAATTTCGGGCAGTTTTTGATGTATTAGTCAGTAGTATGAATTTCCGCAGATTTTTATCGTAATATATGCATCATATGATGTGAAAGTGTCTGCGAGGGCGCATCTCCGCCATGTCGGCTAGTGAGCCTGCGCATCAGAAAGTAATGGGCCTGCTGCCACAGCAGGTGTTACAGAGCCTTGCTACCAACAGCGAGCCAGTGGCGTGGCGAGCGGTCACAGTTGTTTCCACACCAGAGAGGGGTGGATGCTGATTTCCCCCCAACCCCAGACTGTCGGCCGGCGCAGACAATGTGGCGCGGCAGGGCATCGCCCTGTCGTTGATCCGGGCCAGCCACCGGCGCGTGGCGCTGTGTTAGCGTGACGCAGAGAAGAGTAGCTCGCGTACACAGAAGCAAGATTTGGGCAGCGCCCCAGGCAAGACCCAAAAACATTAGTACTGTCTGACGACCGCATAGCTCCTGGTCTATTGAGACGTAGCCATCTCAGGAAGATGGTTTCGCTGAGATTCACCGCTCCGGGGTATGCCCATGTGACAAGTACAAACTGTGCAGCTGACTGCTACCAAACGGCAACTGAAGTGCACATTCCCTGCTTGCTGAGAGAAGGCACGAAGAAGAGCTTATTAGTGCTTCATTCGCTCGGGAATGTCCTGACGAACATTGCATGGCTCTACTAACCGAGCCGTGCACAATGATGGTATGGAGACTGAAGTGATTTACCCTGACGTTCAGAACAAATGCAGTCGTAGTCGACGTTCCTTCCTTGTCGAGGGCGGTGCTAACAGAAGAACCATTTTTTTGCCTCCTTCTGGCAGGAACGTGAAACGACCATGGTCTGCTAAGATGTCCTAGTGGAAGAATTGGCTCCTCCCACGACGAAGTACTTCCGCGTGCTTCGGAACTGCCGATTAGACGTGGCGCATGGACAGTGATGAGTGCTGACAGCTATGCTGGCGGAAGGCATTCTACTAACGAGGTCCTTCTTTCTGTGAGACTACAGTGTGCGCTCTAGTGGATTCGGGGGTTATGTCACTGCACGATCGGTGAAGTATAAGTGTTTTTTTGTGTTGTTCGCCACATGATATGGATGTGTGATTGTCTTGAGATAATCTATCGAGGCACGTATGTCTTACGGAGTGTGTTACGGCGTGAACTAGCCATGATGATTGACAAAGTGCCAACAAAAGTTGCGACGTCATGCTTACAAACCACCGACGCAATATTCTCTTGCCTAGCCGTGCACTCACGAGTTTGACTTTGTAGTATCCTGTTTTTTTTCTTTCTTTTTTATGAAACCTGAATATTTGTGTACCTTTTATATATGTTTATGTGTTCATTATGATTTTGTATTGAATATCATTAAGTAATTTAATTTCCAATGTTACTTTGATGACCGACGGATCTCCGTTTCGTCACATATAGTTCATGTTTTCTCTTTAAAATTTTATTTGAAATGCTTGTAATTTGGCCCTTGCATTGACTATGATGATCAGGACACAAGTACTCACCTTATAATAATCACTTTTAATAACTCTTTAAATCAATTATTAAAAAGATATCTCATGTTTGTTATTGCAATAAGTTGAGTGATATGATGTCAACTTCCAATGTCATACATTTCATTTATCTTAATTTGTTTGCCTTGCAGACCACATGAGGTCACAACTAATGACTAAAGTCATCCAAAATTCATTTAAATATTGTAGATTACTCGTTTCTTTTGAGCTGTTGTTTCCCTATTGGGATGATTGTTTCTTAAGTTATGTTTGTTTCGAAGACTGTTGGCAAATCTCGTAGCATAGCTACAAAATTCACGGCACTGTCTTGACCGGGACGTTTGGGGTGATGAAAGGGTCCTGTACGCCCCTTTCATTATCATTTTATTTGATTTCCAGTGATACAGAAGTCTCTGGCATGCGTGAGTGAATGAATGTGGATGTGTTTCATTTTGCTATACGGTGGTTTAGTCTGCTGCAGAGAATCAGCGGTAGTCGAACAGAATGGCAAACCCTTGTAGTTTGCAGGTAGGCAAAGAGTTTTTCTTCCCTTGTGTGAAAGTTACCGATGTTAGGTTTGTGGCGGAATCCTCATCCGTGTGTTTTCCTGGCCACGAGGAAGCTTCGGAAATGTTGGAGTAAGTGAGACGGTCTGTCTGGTTCCAGATCACCGAGGGTCTGCAGCCAAGCAGAATGCAGCAGCTACATGTCGATCATATGAAGATTTCAGATATAAGTGTCTCTCACGCTATTGGTCGAGTGAAGCGCTAAATAGGACGAAATGTGAACTACTACAAAACCCATAATTTGAGAATTCCGGAGAGATGAGCCCTGTAAAATTTTCTGACGCAATGGCAAAGAAAAACCAATGTATGGATGTGCCATACAGAGATAGAGAACTTTTTAAATTGTGTACCATGAAACTGCCACTAAAATACCAACAGTCATTGGTAGGGCGCGGAGCCAATGACATGGAAGCGTTCAAAGGAATTTTGAGAGAACTAGACTTCACATTTTCGGAAGACGGGGCAAGAAAGAAGCGAAACCCGCGTGAAAACGTGAATAGAAGACGGCGAAATGCACCGGAAACCGCACGAAGGAATGCTAGCTATTACGAACCACGTGATAACTTTGCGCCGAGAAATGACAACCGATTTCCACAGAGAAATAGGTACAGATACGGAACAAAAAATGGCAATCGTTATCCATCCAGGAATGGCAATAACTGCTACAGGGGGAGTAACAACAATCGCAACCGGTATTGGAGGAAAAACAGGCCGACAAATTTCCAGCAACGAGACCGGTATCGATAAGTCGAACAAAGAAAGGAAGGACAGAAGGGAGACGTGGAGATTAAGGCCACCAAACCCTGATAAACGTTCGAAGTAATGAAAAAGCGCCCAACAGCGCACATACCCAAGAAAGCAGCAGCAACGTAACGAAAGAAATAAACACTTTAACACGAGAGGTGAAAGATGAAGGAGCAGAACCGCAGGGACCGAAAGAAATCGAGATACCGCAAACATCAGCTTGGACAGGAATGATTTGGAAGGATTTCACAAAACACGGACTACCGTAACAAAATGAAGCAGACATAACGAAAGTCGAGTTAAAAGGCAAAGTAATTATAATTGCAGAGTTATTTAATACTGAAACTAGGGAGACGCGATTCCATGAGGATATCGTACCGTCAAGAGAAATAAACATTTTGTCATGACAGGTAGGAAATGAGGAAACAAGACAGTAAGGATCAGGTAAAGGCAGTAAAACAACAAACTCTTGTTGGAAAGAAATTAATTGGGAGGATAGGGACGAAGAAACAGGACTACCAGAGGCAGGCACAACAGGAGAAGAGAATAGGGACGAAGTAATTAGAATTGTCGACTTATGTGAGGCTGAGACCAGAGAAAACGAACTCATGAAGGATAACGCGCAGTCGACGGAAGCTGAAAATACACTCCTGGAAATTGAAATAAGAACACCGTGAATTCATTGTCCCAGGAAAGGGAAACTTTATTGACACATTCCTGGGGGCAGATACATCACATGATCACACTGACAGAAGCACAGGCACATAGACACAGGCAACAGAGCATGCACAATGTCGGCACTAGTACAGTGTATATCCACCTTTCGCAGCAATGCAGGCTGCTATTCTCCCATGGAGACGATCGTAGAGATGCTGGATGTAGTCCTGTGGAGCGGCTAGACATGCCATTTCAACCTGGCGCCTCAGTTGGACCAGCGTTCGTGCTGGACGTGCAGACCGCGTGAGACGACGCTTCATCCAGTCCAAAACATGCTCAATGGCGGACAGATCCGGAGATCTTGCTGGCCAGGGTAGTTGACTTACACCTTCTAGAGCACGTTGGGTGGCACGGGATACATGCGGACGTGCATTGTCCTATTAGAACAGCAAGTTCCCTTGCCGGTCTAGGAATGGTAGAACGATGGGTTCAGTGACGGTTTGGATGTACCGTGCACTATTCAGTGTCCCCTCGACGATCACCAGAGGTGTACGGCCAGTGTAGGAGATCGCTCCCCACACCATGATGCCGGGTGTTGGCCCTGTGTGCCTCGGTCGTATGCAGTCCTGATTGTGGAGCTCACCTGCACGGCGCCAAACACGCATACGACCATCATTGGCACCAAGGCAGAAGCGACTCTCATCGCTGAAGACGACACGTCTCCATTCGTCCCTCCATTCACGCCTGTCGCGACACCACTGGAGGCGGGCTACACGATGTTGGGGCGTGAGCGGAAGACGGCCTAACGGTGTGCGGGACCGTAGCCCAGCTTCATGGAGACGGTTGCGAATGGTCCTCGCCGATACCCCAGGAGCAACAGTGTCCCTAATTTGCTGGGAAGTGGCGGTGCGGTCCCCTACGGCACTGCGTAGGATCCTACGGTCTTGGCGTGCATCCATGCGTCGCTGCGGTCCGGTCCCAGGTCGACGGGCACGTGCACCTTCCGCCGACCACTGGCGACAACATCGATGTACTGTGGAGACCTCACGCCCCACGTGTTGAGCAATTCGGCGGTACGTCCACCCGGCCTCCCACATGCCCACTATACGCCCTCGCTCAAAGTCCGTCAACTGCACATACGGTTCACGTCCGCGGTGTCGCGGCATGCTACCAGTGTTAAAGACTGCGATGGAGCTCCGTATGCCACGGCAAACTGGCTGACAGTGACGGCGGCGGTGCTCAAATGCTGCGCAGCTAGCGCCAGTCGACGGCCAACACCGCGGTTCCTGGTGTGTCCGCTGTGCCGTGCGTGTGATCATTGCTTGTACAGCCCTCTCGCAGTGTCCGGAGCAAGTATGGTGGGTCTGACACACCGGTGTCAATGTGTTCTTTTTTCCATTTCCAGGAGTGTAAATTGCAATTGGGCACAGTCCCAATGTGAACAATGATGAAAGTGACAGTGATATAATAAGGGAATTTAGATGCGATTATTTGGGAGTTTCCTCAAAGAAAGATGAGGCAGATGTAGTTGAGCTGAGGGAAAACGATTTAAATGTGGAGAAGAAGTTGTATACGAGAGAAAGTTAATAGTCGAGACATATCCGACAGAAGATACGAATTCACAGGTGAACATCTTGAAACGACTCACGAATGATTCCGTAGAGCATGCTTTACTGTAGGGAGATCAGGAAGAACAGAGCAGACCGGTCGAGATTCAACCAGTTGTGAAGGCCAGGGTAGCAAAAATCCAGTTAATGCAGTCATAGACAGAGGAATAACCTAACCATATTTCGTTGAACTTATTTAACCAATGCAATGCTAATGAAGGATTACCTATCTTGAAAACGAAGAAGATTAAAGTGAAGGGTCCCATCAAAAATCATGATGCGGATGTCAATAAACAAACAAGGTTATCTCTTTCGTGCCAAGGTCAAAAGATCGAAGCCAATTTCGTTATCATACAGAAATTAACGGTGGACATTGTAAAAGGTGCAGATTTTCTGGATGAAAGACGAGCAGTAAGAAACATGGGAGAAGGTAGTGTCACTTTTGAGAGCACTAAATTTCTCTTTGAGCTAGGGCTGTACCGTGTCAACAGAGGTGGAAGAACAAAACGCTTCAAGACTTAAGGAACGAGACCACTTCAAAAAAATGGTATAGACACAACGAACCGTGAGATAGGTAAAATTTTAGGACTTCATCATATTAAAAGATGTGATGCATAATCACTTATAGGCATCAGTAAATAATATCAAAGAAGCCGTCAAGTATGTTTCAGACTGGACGTGACCAGGGATGTGAGGAAAAGAAGAGAGAGAGAAATGAGAAGTATCTTAAAATTTTATATGTAGCGCTAAAATGACATATACAGTTGGTAAAAGTGATGATCTAATAGCATGACATACTAACATGCTACACCAAGACACCACACATAACGAACATAAGGAGTCCAATTAGCTTAAGATATCAGGAACAAATTGGAACCTGACAGAGAAATTAGAACTGTAACACAGGGATAGGACGGAGCACTATGTAAATAATTTATTAATAGGCACAAATTAGGCATTAGCCTAACCTCTACCTATCTCCCTTCTCATCCCCCCTCCCCGAGTCCTTTTGTATTCCCCTCCTCTGCCTTCCCCACTCCCTGGCACGTCTGCTCGGCACCCCCACCCCTCTGATAGATCCTCACCCTCCATTGGCCCCTTTCCCCCCTCCCCCTTCACTTTTCTTCTCCTTCCCCCCTTTTTTCCCGTCATCTGTCCAGTTTCCCCCACCTGTTATCGGCTGTGGTATGTCATATTTGTGCCAACTTTTTAGTGCAGTGTTTAAGTGAGTGTTCAGTGTAGTGCGTCTTTCCACTGTTTTGCGAACAGAAATCATGCTGTCGCTGGGTGTGCATTTTATATCTCTTGCGAACAGAAACCAAACTGTTGCTGTGTTTTTTAATTGTCTGTATTATTTTTCGGCTTCCTGTGTATTTTATTCGCATCGTCAACCCTGTGTTTTATGTTTTAAGTTCCAGGATTTTCTGCCATTTTACCTTTAAGTCACCGATTTTATCGCCAACTGTTATTTTTTATTATCTTCATATTTTTAAAACAAATTCTGTAGTCTGAAGAGCGACGTAATAAGCTGCTGCCAGCCCGCCCCCTTCAGGGGGAATCGAAACTCAATAAAGGAAAAAAACTCGGCAAGGAGCAGTCAGTCAGAGTCAGTCAGTAGGATGCAGTTGGTCAGTCAGGGCAGTGTGTCAGTCGGCCGAGTCTAGTCAGTTGGTCAGCCAAGTTAGTCTGGGTCTGTCTCTCGTCCGCATTAATGAGGCGGTTACTGTTCGTCTGTCGTCCCGAGTGCTACTATGTGTTAGGTCGCCAGTCTGCTCGAGTTTGCTCAGACAATGGTCATTGGCAGTTGGATCGATCGGTTGGTCGGTCGCACACTGGGACACAAGATGACTTGACCGCCTTGAGTGTCGGCGCATGTGAGGTCGCCACGTGAGTCCAGTGGCCGCGCCGTATAGCGGGGCGTAGTGGCTTCGCGGCCGACACGAGAGCAACAGGAGTCAACCCACGACATCGGTCTGGCCGCGGCGAGCTGCGACGCCGTGAGACGGGAGATCGGCGCGCATTCCTGCGTCCGTTGAAGCGGCTGGCAGCGGACGGTTCGGGAGAGCGTTTTGGGGGTGCTGCGCCAGGTCGTCTCCAGAAATCGCAGCTTATTGGAAGTTAAGTGACTGGAGATACGTTGTGTCATTTAGTTGTTAAATTTTACTTGTTTACTTGGTCAGTCTTTCGTTCCCCAGCTTGCTCGTCTGTCACGTATTAGTTTATTAGGCAGTTAGTGCCTGTCTGTCTGTCTGTCTGTCGATTTGTCGTACGTTAATAACTGCCTCTGTCATGTTTGTCATTCGGTGTTAACGAAATTGTAGAATTATGGTAGGGGCCGAATTCCTGAAATATGTTTTTATCTTGCCTATCATCTTGCGAGGCGGTATATGTGTAATGTAGAGCACGTTGTACACTTTATGTAAGTCTGAATTTCATGGGTTTTGTTTAAATAGTAATTTTATAAAGTTGCCACCATTCCACCGTAAGAGCCCCTTAAAAAAACCAAATTGCACTTTTGGTGGAAAATAAGTTCTTAGTGTGAATGTTTGTACCATTTCCTTTCCTCTTACAGGGTGCATAGTTACTGTGTTACTGTGAGTTGCTAAAAAAAATTTTGTTTAAAGTAATCTGGTGTGTTGTAGATTTGCACCAGTGTAGTTTTTCAGAGGTTGTTGTGAGGGGTCATGACTACGGCCGTGTCAAAAGGGAGCGGAAGCTTATCAGCCCGAAGACTCCTACTGTAACAAAAAAAAATTTAAAAAACCTGCCTCTGAATAATTGTAACTTGATATTTCGTCGGTGCTTTTCTGCTTATAATTTTAAAACTGTTTTGAAGAAGCTTGAGGAATAAAATTCACATTTGTTAAATTGTAGCTTGATATTTCGAGAGTGCTTTTCTGCTTATAAATTTCAAATGTTTTTGAAAAGGCTTTTATGAATAAAATTTCCATTGGTTGAAATTAAATTTGTTTCCATCAGTTACTCCTTGGAAACTACTTCCACGCTCACATAGTGTGTTAACGTTCTTGATGCATAGATGGTAAATAAATTCTTTAAGAAAAGATTTTAAGTCTTATTTTCACGGTTCACCAGCTACAAAAACTCTCTTCAGAACCTTTCTTAGAGTGCTAACACTGTCGGATTTGCGCGTCTCCGTAGTGTAACTACACAGTCAGGGTTGTAGTGCTACAAAATGAGTGAACCTAGCAAGTACTCAGTGCTTTCTAGCAATTAACATCACCAGAATTTTAATCTAAAGTCTCCTAAAACGTTCACGGAATGCTGCTGGCCTTCCAGATTCATCGAAAGTGTTTTAGGATTGACTCTGGGAGCCGTCGCGGCTTCCTCGCAACGTATCGATATTACTATTCGTAGGATCTTGGACTAACGTGTTGCCACTGGAGCGCAGCGCCCTCTGGTGTGGCTGCTCTGGCGTGGTGGCCGGTATGGTGGGCAGTATGAGCTGAGGAACGAAACTGTAACGAGCTGTCCGCGGCGCCTCTTCGCCGCGGTGCTGGTAGTTGGCGGACGACCAGCGCTGGGGTCATGTTACCCCGTGTAAGTTCCTCAGTAACGACGTGGCTAGTGCTGTGGTTTATCAGAAGAGCACCGAGCTGTCAGGGCAGTGTTCACCGTCATTTCGGTCTGTCTTCCCTCTGTTTGTAGGAAAAGTGAGCCGAGGTTGGCTCGTGATATGCTTTGTATTAAACGTTGGTTGCTGTTCTCTGATTAGTCTCCCGCGGTTATCGCGATTATGCTGTTATGTCCTCTCTCTCTCTCTCTCTCTCTCTCTCTCTCTCTCTCTCTCTCTCTCTCTCTCTGCGAGTCCCAGCAGCTGCGTGCATCGATATTCGCACCCTTGTACTATCTTTGGCCTACCAGTTTGGTCGGTTGTCGTGGAACAGCGAGGAAGTCTACAGGAGCATGTCTGGCCAGGGCTGCTGGCGGCGTCCACACGCGATCGGACTGTGAGGCGCTGTTCCCATTGCTAAGAGGTCCGCGGCTCACCGATCCAGGACACGAAAGTTGAGTCTTTGCTTAACTTAACAGTCAGCCCGAACTGTTCACATTGTGTGGTATAAATTTCGTTGTGGGCTGTTGGGACGTTCCCTCTAGCAACAATGAGTGTTTTCAAATTGGAGTAATTCAAGTCGCTTCCTGTGGAGTTTAACTTGATTATTTTTTAAGTACACCAGCGGAATCTTCTGCGTCGTGGCCATTAACGTTCCGGTTACCTGCCCTGGCCATTGACGTAAATTCAGGCAGTGTATTTTCCTCGTCGTCTTTTGGCTGTCTAGCACGGCATATAGCTCGAAAGCTGAGCGTGTAATTGGTTGTGGACGCCGATACCTTCTTCGTTTTTCCATTGAACTCCCTGTTGTGTGCTTGTCGGGTGGAGAGGAAGTTATACTGTCGCTTGGTCTGTTGACTGTCGGTTGGATTGCCGTGGGATTGACAGTTGTTGGGCCGAATACCTGTCTCACCTAAGTGAGCGTTAGTGTTGGAATTCCAGGCCGACTCTTGGAAACTTCTGAGCACCGTTTGAGGTGCTGCCTTTTCTTATTTGTCCTGGTTGTTTATGTATGCCTTATATACGATTTTAAATTAAAGATGTTTTGTCCTTAAGGCGTGAGATTGTTTGGGCCTTCAGCCTAATTTAGAGGAATGTTTTAAGATAAGGCTTTCTGTCTGTTTTGAGTTTTAAGAGATTCGTCTTCAGCCAGTTTTAAATTAAAGTTGTTTTGCCCTTCATCTACATCTACATGACTACTCTGCAATTCACATTTAAGTGCTTGGCAGAGGGTTCATCGAACCACAATCATATTATCTCTCTACTATTCCACTCCCGAACAGCGAGCGGGAAAAACGAACACCTAAACCTTTCTGTTCGAGCTCTGATTTATTTTGATGATCATTCCTACCTATGTAGGTTGGGCTCAACAAAATATTTTCGCATTCGGAAGAGAAAGTTGGTGACTGAAATTTCGTAAAAAGGTCTCGCCGCGACGAAAAACGTCTATGCTGTAATCTGCCACACTCTCTCCCCTATAACGCGATAATACAAAACGAGCTGCCTTCAGATTGAATGGCGCATTTAGCCGGGAATTAAGTTCTAAAATCAATGTTCGGCTTGCTCTGTTTTTAATGTTGTTTTTTTTTACTCTTGTAATGTTTGTCAAATGAGTAAAGTAGTATGTTCGAGTTAAATTGACAGCGACCCATTTTGGCCTCCTTCCACAAATTAAACTGTCCTGTCCTGTGGGTACAGCAGGGGATTTCAGTACGTATCCCCACGTCTCTTTGGTATTCCAAGGGCAATGTGATTACAAGGTCAGGTAGACATTTTAGACTGATCTATTGGCTGAGAGCTTATTATAATTTGTTTTACTTGTTAACCTCATGTATCGGTGGTGCTTGTGAAGCTTTAGCCAGTGTAAAGCGCTATGTTCCAGAATAAAGCTTGTTTGAGAGGCTGGCAGTGTGCATTAGTGTATGCGTTACCTCGTCTTGTCCTCCTCCCATTGACATTTCTGATTTTAAAGTAAATTATTGGTCATGCAGTTTTCAGTTGGACGGACAGTGAAATGTTTACTGTTACCCGTTACTACGAACGTTTAATTATTCATATCACAATGTGTGTCGGTTTTGCTATTTTACTGGCCTATTTATAATTTGCTTTTGTTGCTCTGGTTTCCTTAGAGCTAATGCTAAAGGACTATGCTGTCTAAGATTATATAGTTCATCTGTTGCATTTAAGTGGTTCAGATAAATTTTAGTCTGTTCCAGGACCCATTTCGTTTCTCCAGTCCGCTAAGGACGAATGTGTGTGTGGATGAGCTTTGACTGTCATGTGAGTGCCCTTGCTTAAAATATTTGTAGCTGGTTTCTTAGATCTTTTGGTTGTCATGGTTTTTGGTAAAAGCACTCCGTCTTCAGGCCACAAGTGGCCCATCGCGACCATCCGACCGCCATGTCATCCGCAGCTGAGGATGCGGATAGAAGGGCCGTGCGGTCAGCACATCGCTCTCCCAGTCGCTATGATGGTTTTCTTTGACCGGAGCCGCTACTATTCGGTCGAGTAACTCCTCAATTGTTATCATGAGACTGAGTACCCCGAAAAATGGCAACAGCACATGGCGGCCCGGATGGTCACCCACCCAAGTGCCGTCCACGCCCGACAGCGCTTAATTTCGGTGATCTGACGGGTACTGGTGTATCCACTGCGGCAAGGCCGCTGCCCTGGTTTTTGGTAAGAGCTCAGATTAGTTAGTTCTACCGTAAGAGTTATTTATTTGATGCACAGCCTTGTGATGGAATTCTAATTAAAATCGTTTGTGCTGCAGGAAACTGTCATTAATAATCATTTGTGACCACTTTGCTGGTCCGTATTACTCACGGCCCGTCGGCATGCTTATCCGAATGTTTACGTCATTTGGAGTGCATAAACCCATCAGCTCGCCGCTGTCTTTCACGCTGTTTGCTCGAACCGCAACAGCACTACTTAATATTCCTGTTCAAGCTAAGTTTATACCTGGAGTAATTCTCAATTTGGATCTGTTAGCTTATGGCCGTCACCTTATCCAAGTTTTGATCTGCACTGAGATAGCAACATTTACCTTAATCTGTTGTAATTTAATTATTCTCCTGTTGTTGAAAATGTGTTCAATCTTCAATTGAGAGAAGGTGGACGAAGTTAAGGAGATGGTCTTCAGCTGAGAAGGAGGGTCGGAAGAGACACTGGGTAAGGGGGAGGAGGTGGTGTTGACGAAGATGGTGATGGATACGACGGGAGAGGATGGATTCGAAGACCTCACTGCACATGGAGGTGAGGCAGATGGGACGATAGGAAGAAGCGACGGAAAGGGGTTTGTTGGGTTTGAGAAGTGAGAGGACACGGGAAGTCTTCCACAGGTCGGGGTAGAAGCCGCTAGAGAGGATGACATTGCATAGATTGGCAAGGACAGTCAGAAAGAAGGTGCTTTCTCTGAGGTTGGAAATTATAGTAGACCTTTTAAAATGTTTATATTTTCGTTCTTTTGCCTTGAGAATAAGCGCCAACTTGTGGGATGCAGAAGTTATTAAGGTCATATGTTTGCATATTTTCATTCATTCATGTGTTATGGGGTAATATTCTGGAGCAATTCATCAGGCGGAAATGATTCACTGCACTGAAGAAAGTAATTATTAGGATTATGTGTGGGACCCACACTCATACACTTTGTAAGCAAGTCCTTAACGCCTTTCGCATGAAACCACCGCTGCTATTGCAAGACAGAGACGTCTAATGGTACACTGAGGTACTTCTACGAATGTGCTGCGTTGTAGCAGTCACTCGCAGCATTCAAAGCAGCAGACGGCGCGGAGATAGTGCCACATTATTGAAAGGGCTTGTGACATATGTTTATTTAATCGTCTTGAGATGACTGACAGTGAAACTAAGTATATCTCAAGTTGCTGTAATGTAAATTTGAATTTATACTACTGCTTTAACGAGTGGTTTCGAAATGAAACCACTAGAGCAATACGTGCTTTTGGTATTAAGTTATTAAATTTTAGGCCCATTTTTGCTTATTATTTAGAACTGTAATGTGTTGTAGGTATTATGAGTTCACGCAAGTTTCAAGATGTGAGAATGCGTCTAGGAAAAATGCGAAATTGCTTTCAGTTATATCTCAAGAAATGGTGGGTGATTGAAAACTGTATATCCCAGATGTTCCAAAGTGAAACCACCTCTATGTACATAGAATGAAGCGGAGAGTGAAACATTTGTACCAACGCTGGGAATCTAACCCGAATCTCCTGCTTACTAGACAGGTGCTTTAGGCACTAAGACACTTTGGCACAACGCTTCACACAGCTGCGCGAATTACCCTGGCACACCTCCCTCCTCGATCCAGATGCAGTCAACTTCAAATTCCTCCACAAACACGTAGAGAACTGCTGAGACCCTGCATCTTCACTAGGCGCTTCAGTCTATATACATAAAACAATACATATATGAGAGCACTAAAGTCTCTGAAACTGTCATTTCATTTGAAACCACCTTCTTAAAACACTGTTTACTTTCTGCCAATTTATTCTCGTATAGGTTGCTTACTAAACTGGAACCATCTTCATACTACAATCTATTGTTTACTTTTAGTCAATTTCTTCCTACATTCGTTGCTTACTGTCTTGATAAAGGATAATTTTGTGAAAAATTTTAAAATTCAGTTCACTTTTATATTGTTGGGACTCAAAGCGTTGGACTTTGAAATACTAATGACACTCTCACGCTACATTTATTTGGTTATGAAATTCGTTACCAAAAATACATCTGAGTTTGAGAGTGACCAAGAGCACCAGCACATGGAAAAACGATTTTATCAATTATTTAATGAATCTCATTTTTCCACAGAAAGGGGTAAAGAATCCATGTTTTTGACAGGCTTTCCATAACAAAATGTCTGACACATGCAAGAAGTGTCTTCAAATTTAGGTTACATACGTTCCTCCTTAACAATTCCTTCTGTAACAAAGACTTTTTTAAGAGGAGAAAGTCATTTTTATAGAAAAAGGCTGTAAATGGACAACATGTAGCTGTAGAAATATTTTTCATATTTTTTAGAGATATATGTGTTCTAAGTTCTTTGATTATCAAAACTTTACCGTCTGACTTACTGCTGTCGAATGAAGTAACAAGTTCTCTGTCAACATTAACTTACAATTTTGTTAATCTAAGCAAACAAAGATCTCGACAGTGCTTTTACACTTGCTCCGAATTTGTGCTTTGTTTTGCTATATGTTCTCTGCACTTATTATAAGGGTAACGCTTGTTTCACAAAAATTCCCACAAATATGACGTCTTTTTGACGTCACACACAATATCGACAACCGCATGATCGCCTATCGACTTTAGTTAGCATTCGATACGGTGCTCTCACAAGATTTCATGAAAATGCGTACCGGGGATGTACGAAAACAAGTCATTCTTCGAATGATTTATTATAATTATTTGCTATAATAAAATGTTACGTAATGATATATTGGTAGTTAACGCCTTCATATAAGAGTGTTCTCTTAGGATTGAGTTATTATCTCCAATAATTTACCAATTAAGAATGAAACACATTTATTTTATGATTTGCACTGTGCCGATTCAATGTAACGGAGCACCGAAGTTCATCACAAACAAATCACCATTATCATTAAATGTCACTTAATAACGCATCAACAAAACAAGCCTTCAAGACAGAACATGATAACCAAGACCGGAGTTAAACATTGCATGGTTAAGTGCTAGCGTAATGAATAACGTCGTAGTTTCTGGAGTCCAAACTTATTGTTTCGAATTCCGTTACTTGCAGTTTTTATCATGTTAGCGTAGTTAACACATTTTGTTACTGTCTTATAAATGTAATAAAAGTATGTTCTGCAGTATTGGATGTTATTTACATTGAGTCTGATCTGAAAACGAGGGACGAAATAAGTATTTAGCGATTTCAGGGTATGTCACTAGGCAGGAACCTAAGAGGACACTTTAAATTACTGTGAGTGAAACGAGCAACAAAGGAATTGATATTCTTCCTTCTACAAATATTTGGGTCTTTATTTCCGAATATTAGTGACTTCCGAGCGTGTGGTTAGCCAGGAATCTGAGAGAACAGCTTAAATTGCTGCGAGTGGATCGAGGAGGAATAACATTCATATTATTCCTTGTCATAAAGTCGATAGCCGATCATGCGGTCGTCGATATTGAACTTGACTTTAAAATGACGTGTGAAAAGATCATGTCCCTTATTATAGTCTATAAGCCATCTTTGTTCTGTCGGTGTCAAAAAACTCTGAAGGTGTACATGACATATCACAAGGAAAGGAGCCCGCGGCCACTAAAGATATCCTTATTTTTCTTCCACCATTATATTTATGTTCATTCTCTCAAAGACCTCCGGAAATCTGTGAGCCACGTACTTAAATTGCGTTTTGTGTTTATCTGCTACACAGCGCCACGACTTACTCCAAAGTCTTGACGCAGCCCTCACTTGCACTAATTCCACATAAATCTACCTGATGGATGTTTAATCCTTTCGCTGCCACATTCGAGGTCCTTGCATTCCGTGCTGAGGCGGTTTTTGTTACGGCTGTACTGCTCGCGAAATTCTGGTGGGTGTGCTGAAAGAAGGCGTTCCGAACGATATGAAACATTTATCATCCTATTTTGCAAAAACTATTAGATGAAAAAATTTGGTTTGCGCGTATCTTACAATCTGATGTTTTCTTTCAATAAAGAACTGACTGTCTTTTCGTTGTCCGTCATACTTATTGCGCTGCCTCACATTAAGTCCCCAGAAGTAAAAATTTTTCGCATAAACTTTCCATATGGTTGATTTTAGATCATACATTGCAGGAAATCGAATGTAGGTAAGATATCGAGATTTTATTGGAAATGGAGTGCAGATGGATATCTCATTTCGTTTTAGAGTCATTGGGTTTTATATCAGAAGAACGGTCACACACGATGCGCGGATTGACCCCCTTCAACATCGCTTGTCGTGTGGCCATAACAATCGTCATACCTCATAATCGATTCAAGATATCTAAACTGGGTTTTCGTGAAAATGATAGCACGCAATTTGGTCCATATGCTGCATGATAAATACTAGAAGCCTTTTCATTTACCAAGAAATGGAAGTAATTTGTCTGCGGCAATGACAGATCGGCAGCTCAGGGCGAGTTTAGACCTCTATAGCACTGTAGGAAAATCCCAGCGGAGTGCGTATACACTAGCAAAACGCCTGGGAAATGTCGTAGCAGGACGTGTATACACGACCACAGCAGCGAAAGTGCTTCGAAGTGCGTTGCGGAAATAAGCTGAGACTGGAAATAGTTGAAAATGGTTCAAATGGCTCTGAGCACTATGGGACTTACTTCTGAGGTCATCATTCCACAGAACTTAGAGCTACGTGAACCTAACTAACCTATGGACATGACACGCATCCATGCCCAAGGCAGGATTCGAACCTGCGACCGTAGCGGTCTCGCGGTTCCAGACTGTAGCACCTAGAACCGCTCCGCCACCACGGCCGTCGAAAATAGTTGACTTGTTACACTGTGTGGTCTACGTTCCTTATGATAACACGCTCCCCGTCATTACGTCGCTCACGAATATAATCGACGCAACAAGCAGCTAACGACAGGCTACGATGGTGTTGGAACCGCCAGCCGTGTCGTGGTCACTGGCTGCAGAGTGCTGACTCGGCGCCGGCTGCTGGCTGCCTTCCAGGCCTGGACAGCCCCTCTCTCCAGCGGCCTCCAGTGGCGCGTATTGACGCGGGCGCCATCAGGGCCGGCGGCGTGATGGCGGCGAACCGACGCGGGGTTGTCCCCCACGAAGTGGTTCCCACACTCGTGGGCTAACGATGCTCACAAAGTGGCATGGATGTACACACGGTCGACTACACAAATAATCCGTACACCACAACACTGTTAAGAATACCCTTGCTCATCATACGCCGTCTTCAGTTAAAATAATTTATCCTCCAGCTCTGATCCAATGTGTTACGAACGGGAATTCCATTTTCAAGGACTACACTGACGCTTTTATGGTTTTGCACCTCAGTCGGTAGGAAACGAAATCTTATAGGATCACTTTGTTCTCTGTTTTCTTGTATGTTTGTCCGACTGTTAGGAACCCATTTCCTCAATAACTAGTAGGCGTATCTAGTTGAAATTTGTCACATACTAAGGTCTATACTTCTTTAAAGGTGTTAGGAATTGAAGCTTAAGTCAATGCAATTGAAAGATATTGTCATTTTTGTTACACATTTTGGTATTTGAAAACTCACACATCAGAACGTATGGGGAATATCTCATTGACCTTGACTCATGAAATATGGTATTGAACAAGGTTTCACAGCACAGGCAAAGAAAAACCCCAGTAATTGTCAATTCGTGATTATATCACACAGTAAAAGTGTCATTTAGACCATCAGTGAGAGAGCACCTTGAGTTCCTGCTGCAAATAAGGTGAGTAACGATTCGTTTGTTACATATTTTTACAAGCTTCACACAGGAGCCACTTCAGCAATCGAAAGGAACTGTGATTGCTGTGTACATATGCCAGTTGAGATGCTGACCCTTCGCTCACAGCTCCAGGCTGTGTTGGCTTCCGTCACACAGCTTGAGGCTGCTGCCAAGGAGCATAACTGTGGGGGATCGGACGCGGGGATATGAGGGACGTTGATCACGTTCCACGTGTTCCCCGATCGGTCCATGGCCACGCCCCCCCCCCCCGGGTACTGACTGCACTGAAGTTGACTCCTCACCTGCAGTCGAGTGGGATATCATTACAAAGTCTGGCAAGCAGAAGAAGGCTTTCCGAGGGGCCGATCGTTGAGCCTCCCTGATTCGTTTGACATGCACGTTTCGGGCGTTATCTGTGGCTGACGAAGTCTCTGAGTCAGGTGCAGCCGTCCACCCTGTTCCAGAGGAAGCTCTCGGCCCTTAAGGTCTGGGAATTCACAGAAGGTGGGTTTGCTG
Organism: Schistocerca gregaria; assembly: GCF_023897955.1. NCBI lineage: Eukaryota > Metazoa > Arthropoda > Insecta > Orthoptera > Acrididae > Schistocerca > Schistocerca gregaria. The sequence continues at coordinate 1,095,174,032 of NC_064920.1, forward strand.
CTAGTGGGGAGTGTAGTAGGACGCGAAATTGCAGCGTCACCCATCGACCAGTGTCAGCCCAGTTTGCAAGTGAATATAAGTTTAATTTACTGTTTTGTTTATGAATTTTGTAATATTTGTAATAGTTGTGAATTATCATAAGTTTTGTATTTATTTTTATGTTTCACGTACGGAGAGGGCGGCGCAAAGAACGAAGACAGCATCTTCGCTGCCGGGACCAGAGAGAAAATTGCTGGCCACTGTACGTCGCGGGTCGACAGCCAAAGAGCAACAGAAGATCCTGAATCCCAGTTGTTGCGTCGTGCTTCTAAAAACTGAAAAAATAAGAATTTGTAATGTTTCTACAACAATGACGCCATAGAAAGTTTAATCATGTTGTAAATGTTCAGTCCTATCTTGTCAAGGCTCTTGTTCACGTCTATATATAGTATATATGAAGATAATAAACTAATATACTACAAAAGTTTAAATACTTGTTCCGAGAATTTATTTATGAAGAATTATGTTAAGGAAGAACTATTCCTGATTTATTTGACAAGATTATTAATTTTTGACAACGTTCATTGCGAGTTTGAGTCTTGAAAGTGTATTTAATGTGGTTTTAATATTTATTAAAGCACATAACTTGCCTTAATATAATTTGTGAGAAGAAACAAACGACATCTAAATTGGAAAAAAGTTTGCGCAAACCAATTGGACTGAGTGACGTAATTCTTCGCATACGACTTAAACGATGATGTTCTAATTACAGTTTCGTTCAAGAACCATTCAGAGACAACTTTAAAAAGAGATTAAATAATTTTGAAATGTTATGTAACTGACGTGGGTGACGAAGTCTGCACATGGTCGTATGTCAAAAGAAAATCATTTATACAAAACTTACGTCGTCACACTACAGGAGTTCCAACGTTAGGCGCGTAACGGGACCCCTTAGGAACACGGATGCGTTCCGTGGGGAGTCGTTCCGAATGTGGGAAGGGTGCTTCTTGATGGCATGAAGAGTATAGGATGGATGCAGCCAACTGCAGGTGGTGGCTCATGTCGGTACCAATGACGTGTATCGCTTTGGATCGGAGGAGATTCTCTCTGGTTTCGGGCGGAGCTCACCATCTGCAGCATCGTCGATAGAACGGACTGTGGTCCTTTGGTGCAGAGAATAGTGGACAGTCTGAATCAGAGATATTGGCAGTTCTGTAACCGTGTAGACTGCAGATCGCTTCACTTTTGAAGTAGATACTTCCTGCGGAATGGTATGGGTAGAGTTTATACTTGACAATAGGACTGCAGGCGGTGTGGCCGAGCGGTTCTAGGTGTTTCAGTCTGGAACCGCGCGACCGCTACGGTCGTAGGTTCGAATTCTGCCTCGGGCATGGATGTGTGTGATGTCCTTACGTTAGTTAGGTTTAAGTAGTTCTACGTTCTAGGGGACTTATGAGCTCAGATGTTAAGTCGCATAGTGCTCAGAGCCATTTGAACCATCTGAACAATCAGACTAAACTATTGGTTCAAATGGCTCTGAGCACTATGGGACTTTACTTCTAAGGTCATCAGTCCCCTAGAACTTTGAACTACTTAAACCTAACTAACCTAAGGACATCACACACATCCATGCCCGAGGCAGGATTCGAACCTGCGACCGTAGCGGTCGCGCGGTTCCAGACTGTAGCGCCTAGAACCGTTCGGCCACCCTGGCCGTTGACTGTACTATTATTTGGATCGTCTTACCGGCCCAGAAGTTATATTGCTCTTTATACTCACGAAGTAATGGGTGCTATTGATAGGGGATGTCAAATTGATTCCAAATTTTTAGATTTCCAGAAGGCTTTAGACACCGTTACTCACAAGTGTCTTCTAACCTAACTGCGTGCCTATTGAATATCGCCTCAGTTGTGCGACTGGATTCGTCATTTCCTGTCAGAAAGGACACAGTTCGTAGTAATACACGTAAAGTCATCGAGTAAAACAGAAGTAATATCCGCCGTTCCCCAAGGAAGTATTAAGGGCTCCCTATTGTTCCTGATCTATGTTAACGATATGTCTTAAGGCCTCCTTGTTGTTCCTGATCTATGTTATCGACATAGGAGACAATCTCAGTAGCCGTCTTAGATTCTTCGTGGATAATGCTGTCATTTACCGTCTTGTGAAGTCATCAGATAACCAAAACGTATTGCAAAATGAATTGTGTAACACGTGTTTGGTGTGAAAGCGGCAATTGACCCTGAATAAAGAAAAGAGTGAAGATATTCACACGAGTACGAAAAGAAATCCGTTGAATTTCGATTACGAGATAAGTCACACAAATCTGGAGGCTGTATATTCAACTAAATACTCAATTACTACTACAAATAACCTAAATTGGAACGATCACATATATAATGACGTGGGTAAAGGAAACCAAAGACTGCAATTCATTGGCAGGACACTTAAAAGTTGCAACAGGTCTTCTAAAGAGACTGCTTACACTAAACTTGTCTGCCCTATTCTGGAGTACTGCGGTGTAAACTAACGGATGACATCGAAAAAGTTCAAAGAAGGGCAGCTCGTTCTGTATTATTGTGAAATAGGGCAGATTGTGCCACTGACATGATATGTGAATTGAATGGCAGTCACTAAAATCGGAAATTTGGTAATTTGTGGGAAGTTCCTACGGGATCAAACTGCTGAGGTCATCGATCACTAAACTTACACGCTTTTTAATCTAACTTTAACTAACTTACGCTAAAGACAACACACACACCCATGCCCGAAGGAGGATTCGAACCTCCGACAGTATCACATATGTTGATGTAAGCCAACTCACTCATCAAAAGATATACGGTACTTCCCCTTGACCTATACAATCCTGGAATTTGACAAGATGCAAGGCTTTGCAGTACAAATGACGAGCAAAAGCCTAAAATTGTTTATTTTTTATTATATGCTGTGATATATATATATATATATATCTCCCTAGACGGTTGCGCTTCCTCAGGTGCCGGGTAGGGGAATGCCTCCTAGATATCAGTGTTATCGAGGAAACGAAATACTCGGGACGGAACAAAACTACCATTAACGTCAGTTCCCACAATGGGCGGTTACAAAAGGCGTCTGTATCACATGTTAGTGGCGGCCTCAAACAATCTCCTGATCTGGAGAATCATGTTGTACTTGGCAACACGACAGAAATCCAACCACTAAACACAATGATGGAATAACGAGGAAACTCTCACTATCCCAGGCACCGGTCACTAGACTGGAACAGGCGTGAGCATCGGATTGCGGAGGCTCATGGACATCATGAGAAAAATCGGAACTTCTTCAACTCCGTCGAGACAAAGCAGAAACACTACATCGCAACAGTCAACGTGAACACACTACAAAAGACGGGCAAGATGAAACAACTCACAGATACTTTAGACAGGTTCAAGATCAAAATTTGCGCAATACAAGAAACAGGATTCCCAGATGAAGACCATTTCAACACATGGAACTACAAAATATAAAGGGAAAACCATCGGTACGCAGGAAGAACCTCAGGCTCTATGGCACAGGATTCACAGTACATAGGACGAACTCAGATGCAGTAATGGACTTCACATCGCCTAACGAAAGAAACAGCACACTGACAATTAAGTCGGCAAACAGAACATACACGATCACAAAAGCACACGTGCCAACAAATGACCACAACAGGAAGAACCCAGATGCCATTGAGGAATTTTGGACAGTAATGGAGAAGACAATCTAGAAAATACCTACGCACCGAACTAAAATTATTCTTAGGAGACTTTAATTTAAAACTAGAAAAAGGAACAAAAATACAGTCACATTACAGAAAGGCACACACCACACTGCGACAGAAACCTGATAGAATTCTGCGAGACCTATGTCCTCAAAGTCATATCAACGAACTTCAAGAAACCCGTACAAATATTAACCACATGGAAGCTCCAAAATTGCAAGAGAGAATTACAGATCGACCACTTCATAATACAAAGAGAAGCACAGAGAGAAATCCAGAACATCAACACACGAAAGGGCTTATTTGACTCGGATCACCACCTATTACAGATAGAGACACACCTAATCTCTAAGAGGAAACAGCAGAAAACTAAGATCATTAGACCAGACCCAAAATATCTAACACTTACCAAGTGAAAATACTGGAGAAAATCATGATAGGAACAACGGAAAACTGGGAACAACTATTAGGACAGCTTCAGGAAGCCATGAAATTAGCAATAGCACTGAGAACGAGGAAACACCGTTGGTGGAACCACACATGTGACCTAGCAATCGAAAGACAATCAACACGTGGAAGAAGTTCAATAGCAACAAGATACCAGAAAATTGGCTAGAATTTCTCAAAACGTGGAAACAGACTAGTAAAATTATCCGTAAAGAAAAAGGAAACTATGACAAACAGAAACTACAAGAGACAGAAGCAGACTTCACAAGGAACAACACGAAGAATTTCTACAGGATGTTCAGAGGAAACACGAAACACCAAGCACCGAACCTCTGCTTTAGGGGACCAGACAGCACACTAGAGACCAATACCAAGAACAACTGTAACCTCCTTGTGAAGTAGTTTGAAAACTCCTAAACGCAGAATCGTCAACAGACAAACTGGACACAGAGGAACCGGCACCAAACCCAGATAGCGAACCGCCATTGATAGAAGACGAGAAATCATCAAGAACAATAAAGCAGCAGGAGAGGATGGAATCATAGCGGAATTCTAGAAGCTACAAGACCCATATTTCACAGAACATACACACAACATCATGAAATAGATATGGGAAACAGAAGAGATACCGAAATAATGGCGCACAGCACTGATACAGCCATTGCCGAAGATTCAAATTCAGTTCGCGTATCTATAGGTCCAGACTTAATTATCTCGTTCTGCTTCGAGCAGTTTATTATAATGAGCGGTGAAAGCTCCTTGAACGTCCTTGGACTGCGTAGGCACCCACTCCCTCTCCTTCGGTAATTTCATACTAAGAAGCACGAAACCTTGCTTACATATCGTATGTTACACTGTATACATTTTCATTACACTGCAGATGTAAATTGTCATATGGGTAGAATTCTGAATTCACGTTCACTCTGTCATTAGTTAACTTGCAGTTGTCGAACATGGTGAAATCGTTTGCTATATTACCTCTTCAGTCTGAAACGCAAGTATAATGAATCTAGGTGTCTGTAGCTGCGAGGTGGTTTTAATACCCCATGTTTGTCTGCTCGCAGTCGGTAACACTGGGTACTCGCAAACCTCCCACGAGTGAAATGTCAGTGATAGAAATGTTCCGGAATTCAGGACTTTTAAAAGCTTCAAACGCTCCTCCTCTAATACACTGATGTGAGGCATTTTTCATACTACCTTGCTGACTGTGACCACATTCTCTTCTTGAGCTACTTGAATGTATGAGCAATTATCCGTCGCACTCCATACCAGAATGAGTTCTTGTTTAGCGTTCATAATAATCTGCCTCATGTCCTCAAAGTAGCCCGTAAGCATTTTTAGAAGTATGCATGCAATAAATCGTTTGTACTCTGCAACTGTTCTATCCTCCATATTGTCTATGAACCACCCCGGATTTTCTAAACTGTGCAAATCCGTGGGTGATGCAGAGACGTATGTTTTAAGGGTTGATGTTATGCTGACACTGTGTGTACGGTCGATCTCCGACACACTCAGTTCATAGGGTATCTCTTGGAACAGGAATGCTAAAGCGTTACGTGTAAGCTTGGATCCCAATGTATCGCTGCCGTCGGTTTTCTTGAATGACCCCTCTAGATACATGAAACTCTTGCATTAAAGCGTCAGTGCGTCTTGATACTGGATTACAATCCTAATTTCATCGTTTTTGTTAAATGTGGTTGGTTTAAGAGAGAAGTATTCCTGAGATATAAGTGTCTCATCATACTCCACTCGACTGGTTGTATAGAGTGAGGACGTCAAAGCGCGGTTCCAAGTCAACTGATTTTGCGGTTCGGTAGCTAAGTGACGTGCTGTGGATTGCATGCATTTGTTTTAAACCGTACCTGGCACCCTGCCTTAGATTTTATCGTACAATGATTTCCTCACCTCGAAAGTCAAAAAGTTGCTTATTCTGGTGTACAACACACAGCTCCAAATTGTCCAATGTCTGAACTGTCACTGCAAGGTATATTGCATTGGCAGGGGTCTCAACAATCTTCGTTGCAACTGAGGGGAAGAATCAAGAAATAGTATAAATCAGACTGTCGTTGAGGTAGGAGTTCAGTGCAATGCGACTCGGATCGTGCTGACGGGAAGTATGTCCATTGTCTGATCTGACTTGTAAAATTTACTTGGAGCTTTCTTCAAAACTTGTCTTTTGTGAAATCCGTGCCGTATTGTATCTTTCTGGTTAAAGTCAGTCGTTGCATTTACAGTCTTATTTCAGATTTAAGTATATGGATGTTTGCACTTAGCTCAATACCTTTTCCAGCTGTTTTAAGACTTCGTTTAAATCTTCGATATCGTATGCACCTAGTTCTATTTCCACAATGTCTTTTTCACCGTTGATACCCAGATGCAGTTTGTTGTTAGTCTTAGTCATATTTGGGATGCTGCATTGTACGCCTCCAGTCGAATCAATGCAATACTCCATTCAGCAATGCTGAAATCAATTGGCAGGCCGTTAAATGCACGCAATACAGATAATCGTTCTTTTAACGTCAAAGTGTACGATATTGCATCTGAACCTCAACTGATGAAGGAATGTTTAAATATCCTCCTGACACAGAAAGTTTCTTCTTCTCTGTAAACGTCAAGGAAACCATCATGCAAGGAACTACATCTATTTCCCCCTCAACAGCATCGGCCTTCTCAGTTAAGTCAGTTACTTTCTTACCGATTTCATTAACTAACTCATTTAACATATTCGCCATTCTCAGAGGAGCCAATACGCCTCTAGTTCCCTGCCCATACCTAAAACTTTATGCACAATAGCCTGAATTTTCGCATCCATGAACATGCGAATGTTATGTCTGTGTACACCCATTCTCTCGGGTTGAGAGCTAGACATGCACGTTAATTTGTCCATGGTCAGCGTATACTGATGTGCTAACCTCTCTTACCGTGCTATATACCCAGAAACTCTTGAGAGTTTCACCTGTACCTTCAATCACTCAGTTTTCTTGTTTTATCAAAAACGAGAAACCGATACTGTGAATGATTCCAACAACCATCACATATCCTTACAAAATCATTGAACGACATGTCAGTTCCTACATGTGCCAGGTAAATGTGTTTTAAATTCAGATTGTCTTGTTTGAAGGCTATAATGGGGTTTTCATTATCCCTAACCAACTATTTCGGGATTCTGAAATATGTTTTGCTTGGATACAATACATCAGCGCCCATATGACGATCGAAACAGAAATATTTTCGAATTAATATTTTCGAATTTCGTCTTGGTTTTCCAGAGCAACATCGTCAAATATGAGGACAGTGTCTGGCTTTGCTTTTTCAGGTAGAGAGATAACACCGCTTTCACTGAATGTCGTATATCTAACACCATCTACTCCGCGCAATATCTCCTGTTATAGCTGATACTTGGGTTGAAACAGTGTTTTGAGAATACGAAAACATGTTCGAATGTGTTAACAGCATCATGAGGATTCTTCTTCTTCAGGTCTACTTTTGCATCTTTACAGGACCAATCATCGACAACAAAGCCCTTGTGATGATGTTTCACCCAATATATATATATATATATATATATATATATATATATATATATATATATATAGAGAGAGAGAGAGAGAGAGAGAGAGAGAGAGAGAGAGAGAGAGAGATACACTTGAAGAGATGTTAATAGTATGTGTAGCCACTATAGATCCATAAATCCGTTACTTAACCGACTGAGCTAATTAGCTACACAGAGAAATCAGCTATATATAAGTACCGTGGAGAGCTCTCAGAACAATTCGAAATCAGAACACGAGTCATGCAGGGCGACAGCGTCTCGCCATTGCTGTTCAACATAGTACTGGACAAAATAGTGAAGGAACTGGAAAAGACACAGATCGGAGTCCTGTTAGGAAAAGTAAGAGCCAAGTGCCCAGCGTTCACAGACGATTTAGCCATCATAACGGTACGAGAAATAGAAACAATAAGGACCATAGAGGAAAGACGAAATCGCAGTCAGTACAGATATCATACGAGAAAACACAGTTCACGAGCACCCAAAAACACCCATCACTACACAAAAAATTAGAGAAAATACACAGAACAGAAAATTTCAAGTACCTAGGAGAAATAATACAAATTACAGGAAAAAATAAGGTAGCTAATGAAGAGAAAAGAGCGAGGCTAGAGAAGGCCTACAATCTGACATGGAATCACTACAATAAAAAAGCCATCTCACGAAAGGCCAAGCTATGACACTACGAGGCGGTGGTGCTAACAGAACCAATACACGCAGCCGAAACCACAGCAGTACAAGGCCAGACACGAATCAAACAGATAGGGAAGACTGAAGGAAAATATTCAGACCGATGGATAAAGAGGCCCGCTGAAGAATTATACCAAGACACAGAGAAAATAACAGACCAAATCAGGAAACGAAGACTACAGTTTTACGGACGTCTCAGCAGAATGGCACCACATAGGATAACGAGGCAGACTGGGTTCGCACAAGGAAAAACAACAAATGGATGAATGAAGGAAGAAGTGACATGGAACAACTCAACATCACACAGGAAACAATACAAAACGAAACGCTCCTTAGGAGCCCGATCATAAGAAACAAACAACAAGAGCCTCCACACAACAAACGAACACAACAGACCGAACAGAGACGACAAGAACACAGCCAGAGCATGAAGGAACACTGGGCGAACAGGAAAAAAGAGAAGCCGAAGAGAACACAGGCCCTAAAGTGGACCGAAGAACGGAAGCAGAAACACAGCAAAGGAATGAGGGAAGTTGGTCGGAACGTAAAGAGAAAACAAGAGGGAAATGGACATGAAGTTTAAAAAAATGGTTCAAATGGCTCTGACCACTAAGGGACTTAACTTCTGAGGTCATCAGTCCCCTAGAACTTAGAACTACTTAAACCTAACTAACCTAAGGACATTACACACACATCCATGCCCGAGGCAGGATTCGAACCTGCGACCGTAGCGGTCGCGCGGTTCCAGACTGTAGAGCCTAGAACCGCCCGGCTGCACCGGCCCACAAGTTTAGTCTAAATGCGCTCTTCAAGGACATAACATAAATAATAACAATATGTATATAGTCATTTGTTATCGAACTGTCTTTTTGTTCGTGTGGTACTGCTCCTATTTTTGTTAGGAACAGGTACACGTGTCTTGGAAATATCGATACCGGTAACAAGAAAATATCGTCGAGAACCTCGATTCCCTGATTGGATGAGCTGTCTATATACACAATCAAGTTTGTACGGAACTCTCGGTGCGTGAGGCCTATTCGGATTGTTTGTGCGTTACATCTGCTTCGGCTCACCATCAAGTATTAAATGAACGACATGGTTGTTGGTTTCATGCAAAAGGAAAAGCATCCCAGACGAGAAATGTAGTAAGAAAATCGTAAATTCTGTTGTATACTATCACACTCTAACATAAGACATACCGCCTCTTTTTCTTTGTTACCCAATGCGACTGCATGCTACAGGCGACCAGCAAGCGACTCTTGTGAATAAGATACCACATTAATGTGAATAGTATGGTATATATTGATTTGTTACATAGTTTCTGTAATAGGGAACTTGCGCCATAAAAATTGACTCTAACTAAAAGATGACACGACATTCGTTATTTCATAGTTTCCTAAGAACGGTCGGATGTATGAAATGGCACATTACAAGGCACGTTATGATTTTCTTGTAATGTATAGATACTTACTGTTTTTCTTTCATAACAAATAATTGATAGTAAACACCAGAAAAACTGACATTTTGCAGAAATACTTTGAACATCCACGCAACAATGAGAAGTTTTGTTTGCTATACTTTCAAGCGAATTAGTGAATTTGGAACGTTGGACGCATGTACGGAACTAATACCTACATTATTTAACGTTCCAAAGGAACCACCATACCTGTAGCTGGAGGGAAAATCACACAGACATGGTAATAAGGCATCAAAAGCAAGGAACATGTTTTCCAATACAGAAAACAATTTCACAGTTGGTACATCTGACCCACAAGTGCAAAGAATCTTCAACAGTGTCACTTGTGAAGCAAAAGTAATTACATTTACCATAAAATTCGTGTATTAGGAGATCGACTGAAGTGTAAGAAGGGGCGAATCATTAAGTTCCATAATTTTTACAGCTCAAGGAAAGTCCCTTTCTGGATAAAAACAGACAACTACTAAAATATATTTTTCTCATGCATGTAATGTCTTTATATTCTCTTGCTTTCAGCGGAAAAGGCAGTAGTAATACACCTACACAAGTACTTCTTTGTGGGTCAGTTGTAGCTTACGTCACTGAATCAGTAAGATTCGGCTGTTTTTACAATTACTAGGCAATCATTCATGTCTCCTAATATTACACAAACTTTTAGAGGGAAAAAACATACTGTATCTTTCAGGAATCACGTAGAAAAAGAAAGACAACAAATATCGTCCTTGCCGCACACATGACTGTGCTTTCTCGCCGCTTGGAGCGCTAGAATCGCCCCAACTCTGAAACGGTAACATCTTTTGCCGCCAAGAGTGTCGTGGGTATACACATTAGATTGTCTTATTGCCCTCATTTGGCCATTAAAACGTCTTCTTCCGTGTCCGTGGAAAAGTTCCACGTTCAGACGTACACTTCAAATCTTACAGCATGTTTCTCACTGTACTGCAGATTGTGGCACCTGGAGTATAACACACTTAGGAACACAAGACATTTCCTTTGCTTGCTACAATTTAGTGATTCTTTTAGAATCACACGAACAAATAGGCACTAGACATCACCGCAGTAAATGATTCGCGTTCTATACATTATGCTGCATAATATATTAAAGTAATTAGGAATTTACTGTTAATTCTTGAGGTTTATCGTTTTATACAAAGTAAAATACCGTATATTTGTAAGACGCGGTTACATAACGACTGGACAGTTCACTCACGTTTTGTTAGTGGTGCACAATCTTGAACCTTGAAACAGAAAAAGGCCTCCCACCATAGAATGTGTGGTAATCGTAAATAAATTGAGTTTCTTTAACGTCTTAGCTACTTTTCCCGCCTGAAAAATAGAAATTTAAGTCAGTTGCCAATAGCTCCTATTTCAAAATATTGTAAGACTTTATTTCTGATAATATTTCTTAAATTGATTTCACTTATTGATTACTGCTTCTGCAATAGACTAATAATGTAATGCTCGTACTTTTAAATACAGTATTCATAATATTTTCTCGATTAGCACACATTTAAATTTGAGTACAATATTATTTCTTAGGCAGATGACAATGTAATTTTTTCACATTTGGAATAACAATGATTTTCCAGAGTAAGTTTCTTGATTTCAGGAGAAGACTGCAGAACACGTAATGTGAATGCTGTCTTGTCAAAATGAAATAAGAAACTGTAATAAACTTCTGCTACAGGGTCTCCAGAGGCTCTGAAGTCTGTAAAGATTAAGAGGTAGAACCATCTCCCACCCACCCCCACTCAAATGAAACAGTTTGATTTTGAAAAAAAAACAGCATTTTGTCAATGGAGTGAGTGATTGATTACTTCGTAATGTTTTTTTATTTATTTATAGACGAAAGCACATTCTTATGACGCAGTCATAACTTGTTTCGGCCATACAGTGACCATCTTCAAATTCTGTAATTATACAAAAGAAAATTTATATTAAAACCTAAAAATAAACGCAATATTTAACCAGGCTTATTATTAATCTAACTGAATTTATTCGAAATACATATAGTTCATACCTAAAGGCGGCATACACTGAACACAGGTTGATGCGTTGTCAAACTAGCTATAAAATGTAAAAAACCGGTCTTATATAGATATAAAACTTTGTTAGATTTTGTGCCCCCTCTTTGCGCTAGGTGCGCGCCTCCTCTAGAAGATAGTCCTTATTTTTCAAAAACCTTTAGGTATGAACTATGTGTATTTCGCATAAATTCAGTTAGGTTACTAAAAAGCCTGGTTAAATATTGCACTTATTTTTAGGTTGAAATAAAAATTTTTCTTTTGTATTGTTATAGAATCTGAAGATGATTATTGTATGGCAGAAACCGTTTATGACTGTGTCGTAAGAATGTGATTACGTCTATAAATAAACAAAAAAATTTTACCGTTGGATTTGTGATTCTGTTGTCGTCACGGATTAAATAAAATAAAGCAATTCGGAATAATAAAAGTCAGATATTGAAAGTGAGTCGATAAATAAGCCGCAAATGGCAAAATGCCGCATGCCGTCTTAAATTTCGCACCCGTACGTAACTAGAAGGTGGCAGCACATGTCGCGTGGAAACTAGCTGTACACGGTACGAGAGTAACCCGCTACTTTAGGCGTACACATAGATGAGAAGCTGAATTTCCATAACACATTAGCAATACTGCACAAACTGGCAAGGATAAATTCAAGATAATACAGACTTCCTTTGTCAATCACACAAACCAACCACTGAGCACTCTTCGAATCAGAATGTTTTCCGGCCAGTACATGGGCGCACAGACTCAACCTCGTCACAAACAGAACAGCAGTTAGGCGAGGACAGATAAGCGTCCTAATGTGACTATCTGGAGCATTTGGCACGACATCGATCGAAGCACTGTTTGTACTGCTTGGAATCTTCCCCATAGATATAACAATTAGGCATCGGGCCGCACGGTACTGGTTAAAGATGGGCAGACTAAACCAAGTTAATATAATAACTGGTTTTACGCTGAACAACAAGCGGGACCTCAAACAATGGAAAATCGGTAGATGGCAAGAAGAATGGGGCACAAGTGATAAGGGACGGAGAGTACATACATTTTTTCTGGATATCACGGAAAGGTTATGAATGAAACATGCCGATCGCAGCCGCGGCATGGTGCATTTCCTGACTGGGCACGGACCTTGTCCCACGCACGTGAACCGGGTGAGTCTAAGGGACACATCTACATGTACATGCGGAGGTATGGGAACCCCCGAACACACAATCCTATTCTGCGGGAAATACAGACAACACAGGAACACACCAGGAATACAACGCTTACAAACTGAATGACACATATACAATGCAATCAGAACACCAGAATTATGGGACGAACTAAACGTTCTGACAGGAAAAATCTCAGATGAATGCCATAAAGAGTACAGGTGCTAGAGACCGTACAGATGACAGACCTAAATAATGCAGCACCTACATAGACGCCATAGTATGAAGGATTAAAAGGATGAAAAATCTCAGATGAATGCCATAAAGAGTACAGGTGCTAGAGACCGTACAGATGACAGACCTAAATAATGCAGCACCTACATAGACGCCATAGTATGAAGGATTAAAAGGATGAAAACCGAGACAGAAAGAAGACCGACAGAAATGAATTAGTCTGAACATAACGTACAGATATCACATTAGATTACACATAAGTAAAGCTCAACATGAATAGATGTAAACAGTGTCGTCGCACCGTTGCAATTGCCACAGGCAAACACGGCACTTTAAACCTGTTAATAGACTAATTATCTTAGTAACAGCTTTAGTAATTAGCATAGAAATTATAGATTAGCATAGATCTTCTTAGTTAATGGAGGGAGACTGAGGATCAGTGGCTTGACGATTAATTCCAAGTCTTTCATCCTCAGTTCCCCAGGGTGGAGGGACTATGAACTTCTTCCTTTCCTATCTTCTTTCCTCTTCTTCATTCTAAACTATATTTTTGTGTTTCTTTTTCAAAATTTTAATTTCATGTAATTTCTGTTAAACGGTTTTGGAAAGCTTCCACAAAGTAAAGAAAAGAAATACAAACAGCAAACAAAGATAACCAAGTAAAAGAAAACAAAATAAAAGAGACAAAAATAAAACACGATCAACTATGGCCCGCCTACACGTGGCGGGACACAGGGAACGGTGCGATCGGATAAGGGAACTGGTGTGGAGGTTCAGCCATATCAGCGCCCATATACCGATTAATAAGCGGTCAATAAACACACACTTCAAGCAATTAGGTGGTGGGTCGCAAAATCAGGGCGGCAAGTGAAAAAGAAGAGTGTACACAGTATTCCGCGGCCAGTGGTTAATAATCTGTTCAGACCAAGGTGGCAGGTGTACTAGGAGTGTATGACCAAATAGAACAGCGGGATTTTCGTGAGCCGGTAGACTACCCGCAGAGCACGTCCATAGTGAAATTCGTCTGATATATGGTCAGAACGGTAAGTCACAGAAATGTGTCTTCAGTTGGAACAGAATTAGGCAAAGGACAAGAAAAAAAACCACAAACAAGGAGCGTCCTAGCCGTCCTGGTTATCCAATAATGGCACCTCCTTTTCCCGTCTAGGAATGTTTCGTTGACCCCAGGACACACCGGCCATGTGGGTTGCAACAGTTTAAAGAACCAAATAAACCTGTCATACGCTGAGAGGTCACTCTTTAGATGCCAACACTGCCACAAGACTTCTACGCTGCAGTCTTTTGACGCCTTGTCGAATGTTATGATAAGTTGTTTACAATGGGGAGTATGTTGAAAATAAAAACAACTTTCAGGCTCGTACAAGCTGCTCTAATGTCTCTACCCCCGTTCGTGACTGGTTTAATGACTCACCGTGGTACATTTTACATTTACTTCATATGATACATAGCCATAATAATGTAACCTTTGCTCTTACTCTACAACCAACCGAGAACCACCAATTAAAGCGTTACACTCTTATAATGTAGTACATAATCAAAGTGTAAGATGGAAGTGGCTTGCCACAAATTTCAGCTTTCATCCTTCACTGTTTTCTGACGCGCGAGAACGTTTCTAACTTATTCTGGGGGCAGTAGTAGACGTCTGAGATGAAGTCTTTACTGAGGCAAGATGGTTAGTCGGAGCGGAGGTCTTTAGTAAATAACGTCTGTGGCAATCGGAGATAGCGCAGTTGTGGCCCGTACGACTTGGTCTACGTCCAAATCGTGACAAAATAGTCTTTATCTATTCTGGAGGGAGCAAGGGAGTTGTAGTGCGGAAGTTGGATGAAAGAGGCTAGGTGGCGGTTATTATTTTGGCCTAAATGGTTCAAATGGCTCTGAGCACTATGGGACTTAACTTCTGAGGTCATCAGTTCCCTAGAACTTAGAACTACTTAAACCTAATCAACCTAAGGACATCAAACACGTCCATGCCCTAGGTAGGATTCGAACCTACGACCGTAGCGGTCGCGCGGGTCCAGACTCAGGTGACTAGAACAGCTCGGCCACAACGGCCGGCAACTTTGGTCTGTATATGGAAGCTTTGTGCTGGAATGTTCCTTAAGAAGACCGATGTGCAAGCTTGCAATGAGACTTCCCTCGGTTGTTCTCGGTATTTTGATGGGTTTTCTTAATACTTTCTGGGTAAATTCCTTTTTATGAAGTGGTGCAAACCTCCATTGGGTTCTTGAAGAAATAATTGTGTTCTTCCATGCCCTATCAGCTGGGTTTTGAGTTGAAATAACCAGGAGTTCATCTTAGCAGTTACGGATATTTGGAATGATATTAATATCTGTATTAGAAAGTATTAAGCTGTAATGTGTTTGTTACGGTGGCCTGCTTGCCTTATATCTAAAGTTCCAACAAAAATTTAAATAAAAGTACCAATGAAATGATGTAAGAATGCAAAAAGTCTGTTACTATAAAGGGTTCTATTTCGACATATAACCTCAATTCCACATACAACAAAAGAAACCAATCTCACTTCTGATTAATATAGGTAACTGTAATGCGTAAGTATCCGGTGATGGGAGCAGGTTGCCAAAACGCATAGTGCTAGTTAAGTATTATTAAAAAAATTACTGAAGCAGTAGAAATTATTTCATAGATTTGCAATACAGTCGCAATCCTCAAGATTCCATATAACACTCATAAATTTAAAAATGTTTTTATGACCATGGATTAACCTTTGCTTGAAGTGTTACCCTTGTTAACTCGGTATTAAAATAAAGTTGCAGAGCAAATAGTAAAATTTTTATGAGTCACTAATTATAAATTATAAGGGATAAATTGTGCAGACGTTCTTACATGTACTCAGAATTTAATAACAACACAATATTCCTACAAATCATAATTGCAGAACATTTATCCAACATAGAAGACGAATGAACTGTGACCAAAGAAGGCATTCAGTGACAATATTTATTTAATTTATCTCTCTAGTTTTACAACATTTTAAGCATCAGACTAATAACCACGTCTCATTTATCGACAAGTGATGAACTGAAGCAGATTTAACGTCCCAAAAAAAAGTCAATTTACTCTTTCGAAAGGAGAAGGACAAAACTGTAGACTATTTTCCACCACAGTACGGCATGAACATCCAAAATTACCTTACACGAATCTTTTCGAGGAGCTCTGCTGATTTTGTATTTCGACATAACTGTCAGAAAGGAGTGTGACTGAATAAAATTTGAAAAGTTTGTCAACAAAACAGGTGTCAAGCCACACTCACTAATACAATGAAATTTTTAAAAAGATATGTAGCTAGTTTCTAAGCACTCATTCGTCATTCTCATATGTAATCCCAAACCCAGAAAACTGCATTAATAAATTCAACCACATTTCTTTCAAATATTGCGAAAAATACTCAAAAACCAATAATCTGAAGCAAAGGCAGCAGAAACAGGCCACAAGACGTCATGACAAGTTTTGATTGATCAGTCATTTCACACCTTAATGCAGTGTAGATGACAAGTGCATATGGATCAAAGATATTATATACTCTTGCATTACGTCCCGCAGTGATGCAACAATCGTTTTGGAAATAAAGGGTCACGCATCGTAATCTTATAACATGCAGCAAGCCCTAAATCAGAAAATGGAAATTGGAAATTTGTGGTAAGGACTGAGGGACCAAACTGCTAATGAAATCTTGCAAAGACGACGCACTCCCATTCTGGGCTAACGCAAGACTAATCTGCAAGCATGACATCCCTTCCGTTGCCTGTTTGCACATCAAATCCCGATTGTGGAGCCAAGTAACAGCCTTCGTTTCAGTTTACTGATTTTAGTGTATTTTTCGTAATATTTGAAAAAAGTGTGGCTAGCATTATTAATGTAGTTTTCTAGTTTGTGATTACATTTGAAAACGACGACTGAGTGCTTCGAAAGTAGTTATGAAACGTTTTAAAAATTTCATTGTTTTAGTGACTGTGGCTTGACGACCGTTAGTGGTGTCAAATAAACATCTGAGTATACACTGCTTCACAAGAAACTTGAAACACCCAGAATATATGGTCGGATATCAATATTAATTCTCACAAGAGCACACGGCGTATATGTAGATGATTCAGAGTTACAGTTCTCCGTGACACGTTGATCGGACACCTGGCTATATTACTGTTGTTCGTGATTACTGTTGTACCAGCCATGGTACGGTACATAAGGGGGCGTGATCAGTGTCAGACGTAGTGTTTCCTCTCTAATAGCCACAGAGGTGCCATCTACCACGGAGACAGCACCGGTCACGGTTTGAAAGGGGCCTCATTGTATTATCTCCATTTGACCAGATGTTTGGGGCATTCGGATGTTATTATATCCCTATGTTGGACTGCATGGAAGAGTAAGGACAAGCACAAACATCGTAAAGTTACCGGTTGACCAAGTCTGCCCATCACAAGGGATGGTCGCAGTATAGTGCACCAAGCATATCATAACCCCTCCACCTCTACGCCTGTTATCCAAGAGCATGTAACGGACTCACTACACCATTAAGTCTCACCCCGCACCGTTGGTCGGAAACTGGCTGTAGCTAGGCTAGGTAATTATGATCCCACACGTAGGCTGCCGTAAACACCACAACGAAAACGGCTGCGTTTGAAGTAGTGTGAAACACCGACAGCTGACGTAGGGGGTTTTGCTCTACCCCGGATGACCATTGTAGGCGAGTTCGGTTGGAATCTGGGGAGACGCCCCGTTTTTCCTCTGTTTTGGTGAGGCTCAGTGGGGATACACCTTCAGCCATGGTGCGTAGAACTATCGAGAAATATTTTAGGTCATGGCTGATTGTGGTTTGGTCGGTCGGTTGGTTGGTTGGTTGATTTGGAGGAGGGAACCAAACAGCGAGGTTATCGGTCCCATCGGATGAGGGAAGAAAGGAGAAGGAAATTGGCCTTGCCCTTTCATAGGAACCATCCTGGAATTTGCCTGAAGCAATTTAGGCCGATCAAGGAAAACCTAAATCAGGATGGTCGGACGAGGGGTTCGAACCGTCGTCCTTCCGAAAACGACTCCAGCGTTCTAACAATTGCGCCACCTCGATTGGCGACTGAAGGACTCTGACGCTCTAAGGCCACATGACGGACGTCCTATGCTCTCATTACTCCCTGATGTTGCGTGGCCACCAATATTCCCAGATTTACCCCCTGTACTATATATGTGAGACGTTTGACTCAATACTGTAATCACTGAAATAACATCACGTACCCTCTCCACCCATGAAGATTCATTTGGTTTCCTCATTTGTGGGTGCCTTGCATTTTGGGTCAGGCGGAAGAACAGCAGCGTCCATAGCTACAAAGCCAATAAAAGATCTACCTAGAGTAACAAAGATATTTTCCTTCACGTTTTGTAGCCGAGGACGTCTTCTGCTCACATTCGGAAATGAGTTGAAGAGGCAGTCATAAAAACTTGAGACATTCACAGAAATAATTCAAAAGACCTGAGAAGCAGCATATCAAATACTTAAATCTAATCTTAATCATTCCTTCTGTACAACTCCTATTCTGCAGACAAATATCTAACAGACAAATATGTAATTAAACTATGGTAGTCTGTGTGCTGTAGTAGACAAAGATATTACTTTCTGTTAAAATGCTGCTTCACATAAGCACAAACAAATCACCTATAGGTAGTCATAAAACTTGTCCACTTCCACGTTATTTCGACAGAAATCGTGGAAGCTCTCAAGGAAACATGTTAACTAACTAAATAATTTGTCACGGTTTGAAGTTCTTCGTTCTCCCTGCTTTTTAAAACTGGATTGGAAATTGTACAAGCGACTTAAATTAACTTTGTATATCACATTACAAACGTATCATTTTCGATAAGTTTAAAGAACTATACATAATCTCCGTTTTGGAGAATCTACAAGGGTCTGAATTCCAAAAATGCATTGACTCATTCGTTCATTTCTACGTACGTCATGTTGTGTAAACACTATCACGCAATAGAGTGGTCGAATATGTGTATACATTAACAGCAAAGGAAGCCACTTCAGGCTATGTCTGTAACGTATACTAGTAATAAGCTATAATTAGTGCTAGTCTATTCACAGTGATAATCATAGAAATTACGTAACGACATTTTCTAGAAATTAGGGGACAGAAGGAAGTACAAAACAGTAAATGTGATATACAGAATTACAACAGTACTTAACTGCACAACATGTGACGAGTTACATATTGTAACGATAATTATGATCTGAAATTGATTGTTAGCGGAAGAGAAGGCATTCTGCGTTTTCCGTTTCGACATGTGAGACTAGGTCACAACTAAGAGACGTGACCTTCGTCGAGAGCACGGCAGTGCACCCCAACAGTTGAAAGCACTCGATGGTGACACCAGAATTTTCAAGACTGTAGAGGCCAGGTTGTGCGACCTCTCCGGTGCCACACGACGCTGGCTTTGATAGATCAGTAAGTATAGTTGTTCACCTTCCAGTGTGAGGCTGTATTTATGTGGTAGCTTGTGTCGGTCAGTGATCCCTCGTGGAAATCATGCTGGATGTATAAGTTTTTTATTCCATAACTACTACATTAGTCCAGACGCAGTTGGACAGGAAAAGGGTGCAAGCGTCAGAAGTACTCTGTAGGATGTCAGAGAGGTCATAGTTCGTAGTGATAGACGGGAAGTCATAGATTAAAACAGAAGTGATCTCTGGAATTCCCACGGCAGCCTGCCGTCTGCTGTTCCTTAACTATGTAAACGATTTAGGAAGCAATCTGAGTATCCGTCTTTGGTTGTTTGGAGATGATGCTGTAGTTTACCGTGGTCTAGGGGTAGAGTCTTTGATTGATAATCAAAACGTCTTCGGTCCATGGTTCGATCCCCGCCACTGCCAAAATTTTGATAAATAATCAGCATTGGCGGCCGAAGACTTCCAGCATAAGAAGTCAGCCTCATTCTGCCAACGGCCTTGTCAAAAGGGCGGAGGAGCGGATAGAGGTTCAGGGCACTCTCTTATCCTAGGGGTGGGAAATTGCCCCTAAAGGCGGAAGAATCAGCAATGGTCAACGACATGAGGATGCAGAAGGCAATCGAAACCATTGCATTAAAGACACATAACGTGTATCCACAGGACATGTGACCTGTAGTTGAAGAAGTGTCATGATGATCTCTCCATTGGCAAAAGATTCCGGAATAGTCCCCCATTCGGATCTCCGGGAGGGGACTGCCAAGGGGGAGGTTACCATGAGAAAAAGATTGAATAATCAAGGAAAGGTTAAATTACTACTAGTCGGGTCGTGGAATGTCAGAAGCTTGAACGTGGTAGGGAAACTAGGAAAAGGGAAATGCAAAGGCTCAATCTAGATATAGTAGGGGTCAGTGAAGTGAAGTGGAAGGAAGACAAGGATTACTGGTCAGATGACTATCGGGTACTATCAACAGCAGCAGAAAATGCTATAACAGGTGTAGGATTCATTATGAATAGGAAGGTAGGGCAGAGGGTGTGTTACTGTGAACAGTTCAGTGACCGGGTTGTTCTAATCAGAATCGACATCAGACCAACACCGACAACGATAGTTCAGGTATACATGCCGACGTCGCAAGCTGAAGATGAACAGATAGAGAAAGTGTATGAGGATATTGAAAGGGTAATTCAGTATGTAAAGGGGGACGAAAATCTAATAGTCATGGGCGACTGGAATGCAGTTGTAGGGGAAGGAGTAGAAGAAAAGGTTACAGGAGAATATGGGCTTGGGACAAGGAATGAAGGAGGAGAAAGACTAACTGAGTTCTGTAACAAGTTTCAGCTAGTAATAGCGAATACCCTGTTCAAGAATCACAAGAGGAGGAGGTATACTTGGAAAAGGCCGGGAGAGACGGGAAGATTTCAATTAGATTACATCATGGTCAGACAGATATTCCGAAATCAGATACTGGATTGTAAGGCGTACCCAGGAGCAGATATAGACTCAGATCACAATATAGTAGTGATGAAGAGTAGGCTGAAGTTCAGGACATTAGTCAGGAAGAATCAATACGCTAAGAAGTGGGATACGGAAGTTCTAAGAAATGACGAGATACGTTTGAAGTTCTCTAACACTATAGATACAGCAATAAGGAATAGCGCAGTAGGCAACACAGTTGAAGAGGAATGGACGTCTCTAAAAAGGGCCATCACGGAAGTTGGGAAGGAAAACATAGGTATAAAGAAGGTAGCTCCAAAGAAACCATGGGTAACAGAAGAAATACTTCAGTTGATTGATGAAAGAAGGAAGTACAAACATGTTCCGGGAAAATCAGGAATACAGAAATACAAGTCGCTGAGGAATGACATAAATAGGAAGTGCAGGGAAGCTAAGACGAAATGGCTGCAGGAAAAATGTGAAGATATCGAGAAAGATATGATTGTTGGAAGGACAGACTCACCATACAGGAAAGTCAAAACAACCTTTGGTGACATTGAAAGCAACGGTGGTAACATTAAGAGTGCAACGGGAATAACACTGTTAAATGCAGAGGAGAGAGCAGATAGGTGGAAAGAATACATTGAAAGCCTCTATGAGGGTGAAGATTTGTCTGATGTGATAGAAGAAGAAACAGGAGTCGATTTAGAAGAGATAGGGGATCCCGTATTAGAATCGGAATTTAAAAGAGCTTTGGAGGACTTACGGTCAAATAAGGCAGAAGGGATAGATATCATACCATCAGAATTTCTAAAATCATTAGGGGAAGTGGCAACGAAACGACTACTCACGTTGGTGGGTAGAATATATGAGTCTGGCGACATACCATCTGACTTACGGAAAGGCATCATCCACACAATTCCGAAGACGGCAAGAGCTGACAAGTGCGAGAATTATCGCACAATCAGATTAACAGCTCATGCATCGAAGCTGCTTACAACAATAATATACAGAAGAATGGAAAAGAAAATTGAGAATGCGCTAGGTGACGATCAGTTTGGCCTTAGGAAAAGTAAAGGCACGAGAGAGGCAATTCTGACGTTACGGCTAATAATGGAAGTAAGGCTAAAGAAAAATCAAGACACGTTCATAGGATTTGTCGACCTGGAAAAAGCGTTCGACAATATAAAATGATGCAAGCCGTTCAAGTTTCTGAAAAAAGTAGGGGTAAGCTATAGGGAGAGATGGGTCATATACAATATGTACAACAACCAAGAGGGAATAATAAGAGTGGACGATCAAGAACGAAGTGCTCGTATTAAGAAGGGAGTAAGACAAGGCTGTAGCCTTTCGCCCCTACTCTTCAATCTGTACATCGAGGAAGCAATGATGGAAATAAAAGAAAGATTCAGGAGTGGAATTAAAATACAAGGTGAAAGGATATCAATGATAC
This sequence comes from Schistocerca gregaria, assembly GCF_023897955.1. NCBI lineage: Eukaryota > Metazoa > Arthropoda > Insecta > Orthoptera > Acrididae > Schistocerca > Schistocerca gregaria. The sequence goes on from NC_064920.1 coordinate 1,095,196,698, forward strand.
GATTCGCTGATGACACTGCTATCCTGAGTGAAAGTGAAGAAGAATTAAATGATCTGCTAAACGGAATGAACAGTCTAACGAGTACACAATATGGTTTGAGAGTAAATCGGAGAAAGACGAAGGTAATGAGAAGTAGTAGAAATGAGAACAGCGAGAAACTTAACATCAGGATTGATGGTCACAAAGTCAATGAAGTTAAGGAATTCTGCTACCTAGGCAGTAAAATAACAAATGACGGACGGAGCAAGGAGGATATCAAAAGCAGACTCGCTATGGCAAAAAAGGCATTTCTGGCCAAGAGAAGTCTACTAATATCAAATACCGGCCTTAATTTGAGGAAGAAATTTCTGAGGATGTACGTCTGGAGTACAGCATTGTATGGTAGTGAAACATGGACTGTCGGAAAACCGGAACAGAAGAGAATCGAAGCATTTGAGATGTGGTGCTATAGACGAATGTTGAAAATTAGGTGAACTGATAAGGTAAGGAATGAGGAGGTTTACGCAGAATCGGAGAGGAAAGGAATATTTGGAAATCGCTGATAAGGAGAAGGGACAGGATGATAGGACATCTGCTAAGACATGAGAGAATGACTTCCATGGTACTAGAGGGAGCTGTAGAGGGCAAAAACTGTAGAGGAAGACAGAGATTGGAATACATCAAGCAAATAACTGAGGACGTAGGTTGCAAGTGCTACTCTGAGATGAAGAGGTTAGCACAGGAAAGCAATTCGTGGCGGCCCGCATCAAACCAGTCAGTAGACTAATGACAAAAAAGTCTGCTGAAGATCAAAACCAGCTGTAAAACGATCTAGATAAGATATCCGAATAGTGCAAAAAATGGCAATTCATCCTAAATAATGAAAAGTGTGAAGGCATTTACATGAGTGCTAAAAGGATCCGTTAAACTTCGGTTACTCGATAAATCAATCAAATCTAAAGGCCATAAAATCAACTACGTACCTAGGAATGATAATTATGAACTACTTACATTGGAAAGAATACACAGAAATTGTTACAGGGAAGGCGAACAAAAGACGGCGTTTTATTGGCAGGACACTTAGAAAATGCAACATACATACTAAAGAGACTACTTACACTACGCTTGTCCGTCTTCTTTTTGGGTACTGCTGTGCAGTATGGGATCCTTACCAGATAGGACTAATGGCGTACATCCAGAATATTCAAAGAGGGACAACGCGTTTTGTATTATCGAGAAATATGAGAGAGTGTGTCACAGACGTGGTGCAGGATTTGGGGTGCAAATCACTAAAACAAAGGAGTTTTTCGATGCGGTGGTATCTTCTCACGAAATTTCGATCGCTAACTTTCTAAACCGAGTGCGAAAATACTTTGTTGACGCCGACCAGCATAGGAATATCTGAGCTCGCATGGAAAGGTATAGGCTTTTTATTCCGCGTGCTGTTTCGGAATAGAATAATAGAGTAATTGTGGAGGTGATTGGATAAACCCTCTTCGAGGCACTTGAGTACGATTTGCAGAATAGCCATGTGGGCGTAGAAGGACGATGTGTGGAAACCGTGGTACAGCCGTATCAGCTGCCAACAAGGTGTGCTGCTCAAGTGTGACACCAGATGAGGTGTAGTGGCCTTAACTCACTGCTCTGCTCGACATGTACCGGAACACGAGGAATAAAACATTGAACTCCAGAGTTTAAGATGGTATCATGTGCCTGCACTGGACGGTGAGACGAAGCAAAGGTGTATGACCACGTGGGAGACGAACAGCACCGGTGTTCACCCTGCATGGTCACTGATGGCTGGGCAACCAGATGGTCCAGAACGGGAGGCCGTCAAGAGGAGGCAATCATCCAGTTGGAGAGTCAATGGGGGCGAAATTGCCTAGCTGGCAGTATCGGTTTCAGCACAGGCAGTGGCCTGCAGCTATAATGGCAGTCTGGTAGTAGTGTGCTGATTCCTCTAGGGTGGCAGATGGGGGAAGACCTCACCCACATGACTAGAAACTGATGAAGTCTGAGATTTTAAATTAGGTGGCTGTTATATAAAAAATTCTCGGTTTTTCTTATCACATCATTTCGGGATAAAATATCGAGCATTCACAATAGCCTCCATCGTCATCATCATGAGCAACTGACTGTCTACACTGCTGCTGTGATGGCTTCTGAATGGTCGGCTTGTGGTCGGTCGGCTTGTGAGTCGTCGGCTTCTGAGTCGTCGGCTTGTGAGGCGTCGGCGATTGCGGACTGCTGTCGTTGCTGGTGCTACCGGTTCCGTGATAATGTAAACATTGAAAGGAACGTCTTTGCTGCTTCTCTGCATCGAGCGCTCGTTCTCATGCACCACTCGGAAAATATCTGCTATAACAGTTAAAGTTCTTCTCTCTCATTTTTGTTTCATCAGCCTCCTTAATAGGATCCCAGTATGTGGAGGCATGGGTCAAAATTTCTGTTTCATCAAACAATATTAACGTGGCAAGAAAACTGCAAAAGTTTTACATAACAGTGCCGCCTCAAAGGGCTTCGTTCTCGTAGGTGGCTGGTGTTTACCAAATGACAGCACTCTTGACCTCTAATTCATAAAGGACTGGAGCTAACAGGTGTAATGGTTGGGCAACCATGACAACATTTGTCCTTTCTTTCCTGTCTTGCTAGTACCGCCAGGAGTCCTTTGGACAACGTAATTGGTCCCAACTTCACCTTTCAGAAGCGCTTGAAGTGTGAATAAATCTTCTTGATATACTGAATAACTGATCTTGTGCTATTGCACCTATTCCCTGAGCTCACCTGTGATACTCTCCATATGACGTCGATTTGCTTAACTGCCTTGAGCATTGACTGAGGTGACACAATGGTTAATAAACTCAACTCGTATGACTGTACTGTCAATACATTGTTAATGATCCTTTCCTTCCCTCCTTCCTTCCTTCCTTCCTTCCTTCCTTCCTTCGTTTCGTTTTTGAATCGTTACCGGAGATATTTGCTTCAACAGGCGAAATAACAAGGCACTATTTCTTCATCGAAGTGGAAATCTATAGATTCTCCATGTATTCTTTCAATATGTACAGTGCATTCAACAGAATTTTGCATACAGACCACATATTTCTACTCGTCTGTCAGCCAAGAGACAGCATTTCCTCATATGTCTCTCTAGCATTATTGTGTTCCAAACCAAGCACGATAAAAATGCCACATTGATCGAACGTGGACAAAGGAAAATTTCGAAATGACACACGTAATCACTAGCAAGTCAGTCAATGATTTTCACTACATTACTTGCAGCAACACCTCATATAATGAAACAACTTCAGTGTGTGAGAGTGAACTTGAAACACCGAAAATGCAGGGTACATGACACCTGCTACCGATATATAATTTTTTTTCTGAATTGTATGTAAATATTTGTGATTTAAATGCTTTCTTTTAATAAGTAAGGACATTGCTTCACAATATGTGTAAATGTAGGTAGAAGTCTGGTGACGTTTCATTGTATGTGAAACTTATAAGCTCTGGGAAAAATCCAAAGGAATTGTTATTTTCATCGACTAGCAACGATAATAGCAGTGCTTGTGTGTTGTAAAATCTTTGGGTTGGGTGTTGTTCCACGGAGAGCGCGGAGAGAGAGAAAAAGAGAGAGAGAGAGAGAGAGAGAGAGAGAGAGAGAGAGAGAGAGAGAGAGAGAGAGACAGGTTCCAGAGCTTTTAGTGTGTGGAAGTGTGGTGTTAACACTCTCGCAGTAGAGAGTACCATTTCGGCGACATCATGTACGCGCGCAGGCCAGATGTCTAGAGCAGCAGTACGGACGGTGGACTGGCGGAAGAGGCTGTATGAATTACGATTTCCCGTTCCTGTAATTAGCTGTGGCTCCACAAGATGCTACCGACTTCAACAACAGCAGCAGTTCCAGCAACAAAGCTTCGTCGTCGGCTCCGGGTTTTGTCGTATGCACAGCACTGCAGTACGATTGTTCATTTGCAGAAAGTATTAACAGCTAACCCAGCAGTACAACTGAATTTGATTTGATTGATAAAATTTATGTAAATAATAATCAGTTAAACTGAGGAGAGTGTGTCCTCATTGCCCCCAGATAGTGTTACCAAGCAGGGTGCTTGTTCCCTTTTTCCTTTATATGCTAACCGAGTGTCGTAAGATACAAACTCAATAGTTACAGCCAATTTATTAATGAATAATTTCACTTTTAAGAGCTCTAGCCTCAGTCTGCTTTCATTTAAATGTTGTACAACAGAAGCTTCAGTATATGAAAAAGTAATGCAATTTCATTTTTCAAGTTTGAGAATCTAACACTGGAAAAAATCCAAATCTAAAGAAAATGCAGAAATTAGGAGTGCGGAAGTTTTATTTATTTTACGTATAGTTTGGAGCACATGGTTGTTTGGTTTGGTACGTATTCCAGTATTTAATTTCGTTCAAGTCAGTAAAAAAAGGCTCAGTTGTTCAGGCAATAATATGAATTCCAGTTTGCAAAATAAGTAACGGAAAAGTAAAAAGTGCTTGCTTTTTCTTCTAAATTTCTTTGACGACGTTATGTTGAGGTCACTGAAAGTCATTGTTCATGTAATGAAGTTCAGTACTAACATACAGATTAATTACATATTTTCAAATCATTACTCGATTGCCTTTTTCGAAATTTAATGCCAAACATAACGTAAGAGTGACTTCTCAGTTTTATTCATCATTACATGCTCACTTAAAAGTAGTGTCAATAAACGTGACAACCTTCAGTTGCCACTTAAGTGTTTAATAATACATATTTTTCTATACCATCATCTTGTACAGGTTTTGGATGTAAATTGCCCTACTGGGCTGGCGTCCGTAATTAGTTCCTTTTCGTTCATTAGTGTAACTTTTGGATTCATGATCAGTAGTACCCCTTTTCTTTCCAGTGTTCTTCGTGAGTGAATGCACAACATGACTTTCATTTTCCAAATTATAGCCCTGTTCGGTTTAATTACTTCTAATTTTTAGCAGAATTTCCATCAGAAGGGTAGGTTGTACACTTTCCTCCTACTTATCGGTATCACTTCTTCGGGAAAGATAGCCTTATCCAATTAGAAACAATCCATTAGGCATACCCGAGATCCATGGTCGTATTTTATATCGCAAACAGGATAGGCCGATTAGTAAGAGGGAGGTTACAAAGTGTGTCATCGAACATGGAAACGTTACCATATAGAACTCTGCATCAAAAGGACGCGGTGAATAAGTAAGAATGCAAGCGACAATATGTAAAATTTCTAATTTCGTGTGTTATAATAATTGTACTTTAACCTTGTACGGCCATTTAATTTCAATAAACGTCTTATTAGAATCTCAGACTATGACGTCTTTTTTCTTCAGCTTGTCTAATCATGTTAACAAAAATTAATTCCAGAAGTGGTAACACTAATTTCGAATTACATGGACCACGTAGAACTTCCTTTCTCGATTGGCTTTGTATCTTGTGCATCCTTTTCGAATGCGTGCAGGCAAGCGAAGTACTGTATGCATATATAGCGAGCGGGCTCCACGACGTCTGCTCGTGGACGGACGCTACATTTAACGAACGTGTCTCCGCCGATACCTGCCGCTGGGATGGGGATAACGGCGAAACGGAAGTGTTCCCGCAAGTGGTTAGCCGGGTTGAGCCTCTTCGGCACTTTTTATTCGCCCCCGCCCATTTAAAACCGCTACCGTCCTTCGGCTCCTTTCTCTCTTTTTCCAGCCCTGCCACAGCGCTCATTTCGCCTCTAGCGGCGCGGGCAATTTACTCGACCAGAGGATAATGGCTTTCTAGCGGGTGCGCTCCCCTGGGATTTATGCCGTCCCTCTATCCATCCCCGCCCCCCCCCCCTTCCCCCCCCCACCCTCTCTAACGGGCCGATCACAAAAGCCGGGCAGTGTTCCTCCCCTTGCCGCCCCGCGGCATTGCTTGTTATGGAGCCCCGTCCGCCTGTCCACAGTTTGGCGGGTTGCCTGCTCGCCGGCGTTAATGGATCCAACTGCCCGCACAGTAGCTAGCAGCTGCCTGCACCAGCCGCGGGAGGGCAGCGCAGTTGCGTTGCTGACAGCAGACGGGGGAGGAGGTTGACAGCGCCGCGCCGACATCCACTGATCTGCAAATTACTGCGCTGTGCAACAGTACTGGCACCGTGCCGGTTCTAAGGGCTAAGTAACACCATAGCTCTAACACTGATTTATTTTGACTTTTGTTTTATTTAATGTTACATCGTTGAGCTTCTGTAAATGTGTTTGATTGAATCGATAATAAAAAATTGTATACTCCTTTCTTTGTAAAACAAACTCTGATGTCTTTTAGGGTGTAGGAAGTGTAATCTCTGTAATACGTACAATATGAGCAAAGGATATGTTTTGTCTTTCTTACATAATCTCTTTGGTTATCTTTGAGGATGAATAATTTTGATTAAATAATTTTTTTATATAAATGTTAATATGAGCAAAGGTTTTGTTTTATTTAAAATGTTTGTTTGCTGTTATGTAATCTGCTGACCTTCACTTATGGTGGTTAGTTATTTTGTATGTATAAGGTGTTGTGGTTCCCCTCGGGAACGGAACTGTGTAGCGCGCGCAAATTGTGGTTGGCCTAGGTAGAAAAGGTGGAACAGAGAGTCAGTCGGGGACGTGCTACCAAAATGTGAACTCCCCGTGTAAAAGTTGTATATAGTGCTGGTTCCGAGAGAGGCTGTTCCGGGTGCTTTGCAATGCCTCAGATGGATGGATGGATGAAGAGCTGGAATTTTTCTGAAATTGGTGTCTATCATCGCCACCAAGAAATGACGGAGTCCAACAATTCTACCTGCAAATACACCTACTAACATTCAATCGCCATCACATTGAACAATCACTGTTAATGGAACACTATAGTAATAATGTACAGTGAAGGATCAGCTTATTGGATGTTTAGTGTACTCAAATACAAGGTAAATTTTAACTGAACTTTTGTACCTACCGTGATTTATCCTCAGTCACATATCCACTTAGGGTCCCTCCCACGCTATAGTGCATACCGATTGTCCTTTATTGAAAGAAAGTTAATGTGGCAAGAGAGTGAACTAAAGTAATTGATGCTTGCAGAAAATAATTTTTCTATTAAAACTGCTTATTGATATGTTCTTGCCAATTTCAAAATTAAAAGTTCTTAAGACTGAGGCTTTTGAAGTTTTGCTTAGTAAATGATCACATTGCTGCTTGTTGTAAATCGCAAAAGTTGAGTCAGTATATTACAAATATGTTAATTTTGTGACACACTGTAGTAAAAGTGTAAAACTGCAGTAGTGGAAAGTTATATACTCATGCTTGCAAAGCACTTGTTTCTTTTTGATATTGAAAGTGCATATTAATAGAAAGACCACTATTTATGAAAACAATAATTTCTCTATTCGAAAGACAGTGACCGGTAACGTGTTAGTGAATTCCAATTAACTTTCATTCTAAATAGAATAGTATTTAGTTGAGAGAGACTTAACCTGTGGTTAGTTCATAATTTTGCAGTGAACTACATTTACAATTTTAAGTCAGCTAGGAACATATGTGAAAAGTAATAGTGTGTACTGTTATCTGTTATGTTTATGCAAATAGTTTGTTCTGATCTTTCAGCTCCAATCTTACCGTGAACATACGCAGGTGTCAGAGTTCACTGCACTCGAGTGTGGCAAAATATAGGTTGTGTTTGTCCGTTAAAGTTACTCATACTTATTTTTTCGCGAACGTTTTCCTTATTCATTGAGCAGTGCACATTGATAAAATATTGTTTCTTACTGTTTAAATAGTTTTTCAATTCTGACTTTTATTTCCGATATGCCACCTCTGTTAGGTACAACACGGTCAACATAACAAAATTCCTCTTAGAGGGTAACACTGCTCTGTTGCTTTGTACCATAATTACTTTAACAAGATAGTTTTTGAAACTTCCTGGCAGATTAAAAGTGTGTGCCCGACCGAGACTCGAACTCGGGACCTTTGCCTTTCGCGGGCAAGTGCTCTACCTTCTGAGCTACCGAAGCACGACTCACGCCCGGTACTCACAGATTTACTTCTGCCAGTATCCGTCTTGTACCTTCCAAACTTTACAGAAGCTCTCCTGCGAGGTTCTTTCAGGAGTGCTAGTTCTGCAAGGTTCGCAGGAGAGCTTCTGTAAAGTTTGGAAGGTAGGAGACGGATACTGGCAGAAGTAAAGCTGTGAGTACCGGGCGTGAGTCGTGCTTCGGTAGCTCAGAAGGTAGAGCACTTGCCCGCGAAAGGCAAAGGTCCCGAGTTCGAGTCTCGGTCGGGCACACAGTTTTAATCTTCCAGGAAGTTTCATATCAGCGCACACTCCGCTGCAGAGTGAAAATCTCATTCTGGAAACATCCCCCAGGCTATGGCTAAGCCATGTCTCCGCAATATCCTTTCTTTCAGGAGTGCTAGTTCTGCAAGGTTCGCAGGAGAGCTTCTGTAAAGTTTGGAAGGTAGGAGACGGATACTGGCAGAAGTAAAGCTGTGAGTACCGGGCGTGAATCGTGCTTCGGTAGCTCAGAAGGTAGAGCACTTGCCCGCGAAAGGCAAAGGTCCCGAGTTCGAGTCTCGGTCGGGCACACAGTTTTAATCTTCCAGGAAGTTTCATATCAGCGCACACTCCGCTGCAGAGTGAAAATCTCATTCTGGAAACATCCCCCAGGCTATGGCTAAGCCATGTCTCCGCAATATCCTTTCTTTCAGGAGTGCTAGTTCTGCAAGGTTCGCAGGAGAGCTTCTGTAAAGTTTGGAAGGTAGGAGACGGATACTGGCAGAAGTAAAGCTGTGAGTACCGGGCGTGAGTCGTGCTTCGGTAGCTCAGATGGTAGAGCACTTACCCGCGAAAGGCAAAGGTCCCGAGTTCGAGTCTCGGTCGGACACACAGTTTTAATCTGCCAGCAAGTTTCATATCAGCGCACACTCCGCTGCAGAGTGAAAATCTCATTCTGGGAAGATAGTTTTTATTTCACGACCTGCCTCCAACTTTAAGGTTATGGTATAGCAAAAGCTGACAGTGTTATAGCGCCAGCGGCCGACCGTACCGCAGCCTCACCAAACGAGAAGGTTCGTAGTGAAGTGATCCGGTTGATTATTCATTGAAAGCGACATTTAAAAAAGAAAAAAAAACTGACAAGATGATTCTAACCACTTAGCCTTTGGATGCATAACAGGGGTGTTTTACATCCGTCAATCATTCATTTACTCAATAAATAGCCTTAAAATTGGTTCACTTTTACTGAGGTACAGTATATCGTAGGAAATACAAATTATTTTCTTCGGAAAACACGTTATTTGTTGTAAGTCAAATTAATTAATTCATTTTATGAATTTTGTAATCCAATACGTATAATGATGACAGTATCTTTCAGTCTCCTTAGCAAACAAGCCGTATTTCAATAGTTTATCCGTCATTAATCTGGATGGCGAAATAGCAAGTTAGGTTGAATATTTCATCCATTTCGTCCACAAGGGACGTCATTATGAGGGTGCGACTGTTAAGACAAATAAAACAGTTTTTGTGTCAGTCGATTGTTTATTTTGCCAATATGCGTTTCGATGGTTCACACCGTCATCTTCAGGTGGAGAATTGTTTATTTACACAGCTGGCGTTGGTGAAGAGTACAGACGTCGTTCCACAGTTGCAGACCACGGGAATTGTAGGTTACTTTGCAACAGTGCGCAGACTTTGTAGAGGTATGTTTCGTCTATGCAACTAATTAATGGCCTTCAATTAGTTGCATAGACGGAACATATATTCACGAATTTTAAAGGAACTAGGGAGAAACGGAAAACAGAAAAAATGACGAGTGTGCCGACTTTTTAAAACACTACCTTACCTCAAAAGACGCAAAATAACGTACACTGACCTTGTCTGCAACTGTGAAAAACGTCTGTACTCTTCACCAACACCAGCCTTGCAAATAAACAATTCTCCACTAGAAGATGATGGTATGAACCATCGAAACGCGTAGTGGCAAAATAAACGAGTGACTGACGCAGAAACGTTTTTATTTGTAACAAGTTACCGATAACAGTTACCACTTCCGCACAGTCATATACTCTCTAGAGAGTTCAGAAGTGCGGGAAAAGCTACGTCTGAGTGTTCTTTTGAAGCTATTTGTGTTGCTCAATGACAAAGTATCTTCAGGAAGGCGTAAGTGGTCCGAGCACGGGGCTCACAACCCGAACCACGCGCCACTAATGAAGGACTGGGTCCCTTACTTGGATTGCACATAATTCATGAAGGTCAATCCAACACATTTATTTCAAATAACATAAATAAAGTTATATTTGAATCTGTCTGACATTAAACAGGAATAAAAAAATTCAATATCAGCTGATATAATTCGTGAAGCGCGAGTTAAGCCAATAACCATATAAACTAAACAATTCTCCATAACTCAAAAGAAAGATAAAAACAAAATTGAATCAATACACCCCACTGACAAATATTCAAAAAACCTTACAATACTACTCCAAAGAATACACTGAAATGGGGTGCAGTCATTCACCCGACAGAGCACCTCAAAATGAATTCAGTAACACAGCTGCGTGCCCCATGAAACTGCAAGACATTAAATACACTTCATTTGACGAATAAGAAATACTCATTAACATTACGCCACTCCTGTTTGAACTGCAGTGTCCCAAAGAAACAGGCGCTTATTCTGAAAGAACAATTTTTTATATATGTTTAAATTACAGCATTAAGAAATTCCAAAAGATGTCCAATCGACCTTCGGCCCCCTTTCAGTTGAGGCACTAATCTTTCCCCTTTCTAGGCGAAGGCTGATCCAGAAACACAGAATGCCACAAAAACACAGTTTTGCTGTGAAATATTACAGGACACCCGGAAGCAGTTACAGACAAGGGGTCGGCACCCACAAATAACACAGGCTAAGAGTCAGGCTGGCAGCACATCCTACGAGAACTTGTTCACACTATGCTCACTTCAAACAGTAGACATTCCGGCCGAACATCCGCTTGCGGTGGCTGCCAGAAGGACGAAGCAACCAACAGGCCCACGCCGTGCTTCTCACACAGGCACCTCAATTTGTACGAACATCTAGACCAACGCCAACTCCGGACTCCCCTCTCAGTGCGAGGCTTGACACAGTTTATATGAAATACCATCCAGGCCAGCAGTAACCGCTGCAGGAGTTTCACGATTAGCTAACAGCCCCAGCGTAACAGACACCACACATGTGCTTACGCCCGAGCCACAACTCAGCCAGTCCCACCGGCCGCCCCAAACTGACTGCCTCTCGCCGTCCCGGGCGCCCCAAACGAAAACGCAAAGATGCTCATGCCCGGGGACACGCCAAAGATAATAAGCAGATCGCTGATGATCGACCAGCGATCTGGCTCAGTAACTTTACTTTCATAAACAGTGAAATTACATTTTTATTCTTAACGTAGGACAAGCAAACAATACTACCTGCAACACACAAAAGAACAGCATCTAAATTCAGCACAAGGGATCAGAATTTTTGATCCACTATTACTGAAAGACTTCAAGATGGATCTGTCTTTGGTCAGGAAGATAGCAGATATTCAGAAAATGATGGCCCCCAGGATAATCAATTCGCGTCTTCTGATGTCTCACGTACTGTAAGAAGCGAAGAATTAGATGACACAGATTACATTTTGGTGCTTTCCTTATCGTTCATGACGGAGCTGAATAGAGTAACTTAGTGCCACCAACTAGCAGAATATGCGTTCATAATATCATGAAAATTCCTCCTGTTCCATTAAATGGTAGTGTAACAACGCAAAAAGGAAATGTAGCCAGAAATTATGGCGTCCACGTCCAGAGCAATTTCGTTATCATCACTTTGGTTTGAAAGACACTTTCACAATTATACTTTATGTGGCTGTCAAAAACAAAATTGTGATATTGCTAATTTTACTGCATCGTGGCATCTCTGTATATGAAGAAAATAAAGAAAATCTTCTTTCTTTTAGTGTTCAACCCTGAGGTTGGTTTCCAGCAGAGCGCCATTCCTCTCTTCTGTCTGCCTTCCTCTTCATTTCCACGTATGTGCTACATTCAACGTCATTCATGATCTCTTGCATGTATGATATCCCTGGTCACACCCACTGATTCCTTCCCTCAATAGCTCTTTATGCTATTGTTCCAGTGATGTTGTGCCGTAGGATGTGTCCTACAAGTTTGTCTCTTCTTGTTTGGATGTGCCTCCACAGAGATCTGGTTTCCTGTACTCTTCTAAGCACCTCTTCATATGTTACTTTGGCTCTCCAGCTGATCATCATCCTTCTATAGCACCACATCTCCTGGGCATCTACCCGTCTTCTCTCTGCTCTTCCAACTGTCCAAGTTTCACATCCGTATAGGACCACACTCGAAACGAAACCTTTCATGATACGTTTCCTTATTTTCAGACTGATGTTGTTGCTGGTGAGTAAGTTCCTCCTCCGATTAAATGCTTTTTTGCCCTTTTGTATTCTGCTCGCAATTTCTTTCCGGCTTCTACCATCCCTATGTGATTTTGCTTCCCAGGTAAGTAAATTCCTCTATCACTTCCAGCTCCTCTCATCCAATTCTCATTCTCGGAGGTTCATATTCTGCTCCTGTACTGCATACCATTTCTTTAGTGTTTTTCTTGTTTATTCTCATTCCATACTGATTGCATAGAATTTTTTCCATTGTTCTGAGGACTTCCTCTAGATCTTTTTTTGTCTCCGAGACAATAGCAATATCATTTATATTACGTAGCATGTCTATCTTCTGCCCATTAATTTTGATCACCGCCTCAGTAATTTCTCAAACTTAGTCTATAGCTTCCTGGATGTAAGCATTGAATATAAGAGGAGAGAGAGCACATCTTTGTCTTACTCCTTTTCTAATGCTTGCTTCTTGTTCCTGGTGACAGTTCCTAATCACTGCCACCCCGTTCTTATAGAAACTGAGTTTCACACGGATGTCTTCGTAATTTATTCCAATTTTCCTCAGCAATCTGAACATCTCTTGCCATATAACGTTATCAAATGCCTTTTCCATGTCTACAAAGGATTTATAAGCTGGTTTATTTTTCTGTAATTGCTTTTCGATAAGGAGTCTCAGTACCAGAATTGCCTTTCTTGCTCCCAACCCCTTCTGAAACCAAACTGATATTCACTTAGCATATCCTCCATCTTCCCTTCAATTCTCTTCAAAACTATTTTTATGAGAATTTTTGAAGCATGTGATATTTGGCTTAGAGTTCACATTTTGTAGCTGCTGCCTTCTTTGGTATAGGAACAATGATACATTTGTGGAAGTCTGACGGTATCTCTCCTGTGTTACTGAGAAGGGATTTCAGATAGATTCCTTATTTCTGGATTTCCGGAAGGCTTTTTACACTGTACCACACAAGCACCTTATGGAATATCGTCTCAGATATGTGACTGGATTTGGATTTCCTGTCAGAAATGGTTCAAATGGCTCTGAGCACTATGGGACTTAACATTTGAGGTCATCAGTCCCCTACAACTTAGAACTACTTAAAGCTAATTAACCTAAGGACATCACACACAAATCCATACCCCAGGAAGGATTCGAACCTGCGACCGTAGGGGTCGCGCGGTTCCAGAGTGAAGCGCCTAGAACCGCTCGGCCACTTCGGCCGGAGTTTCCTGTCAGAGAAGTCACAGTTCGTAGTAATTGACGGAAAGTCGTCGAGTAAAACAGAAATGATTTGTGGCGTTCAACAAGGTAGTGTTATACTACCTTTGCTGTTCCTTATCTATATAAACGATTTGGGAGACAATCTGAGCAGCTGTCTTAGGTTATTTGTAAATGACGCTGTCGTTTCTCGACTAGTGAAGTCAACAGAAGATCAAAATAAATTGCAAAACTATTTACAAAAGATATATCTGTATGGTGCGAAAATTGGAAATTGACCCTAAGTAACGAAAAGTGTGAGGTCATTGACATGACTCCTAAAAGGAATCCGTTAAACTTGCGCCACACGATAAATCAGTCAAAACTAAAAGCTGTAAATTCAAATAAATACCTACGTATTACAATTACGAACAACTTAAATTGGAAGGAACACAAAGGAAATATTGTAGGGAAGGCTAACCAAACAGATCTATTAAGGAGACTGCCTACACTACGCTTCTCCGTCCTCTTTTAGAATACTGCTGCCCGCTGTGGGATCTTTACCAGGCAGGACTGACGGAGCGCATCGAAAAAGTTCAGAGACTGGCAGCGCATTTTGTATTATCGCGAAATATGGGAGGGAGTGTCACTGAAATGATTCACTATTTGGGCTGTACACCATTGAAAGAAAGGCGTTCTTCGTTGCGAAATTCCAATCACAAACTTTCTCTTCCGACTGCGAAAATATTTTGTTGACACCGACCTACATAGGGAGGAACGATCATCACGATAAAATAAGGAAAATGAGAGCTCGTACGGAAAGATATAGGTGTCCGTTCCGTCCGTGTGCTATACGAGACTGGAATAGTAGAGAATTGTGAAGGTGGTTGGATGAACCCTCTGCGAGGCCCTTAAATGTGGTTTGCGGAGTATCCATGTAGATATAGATGTAGATGAATAAGTTTAAATAGCATCGTGTTCATGCTGTCACCAGCATTCTTTATTAGTTCTGCAGGGACGTCATAAATACGCGTTGCTCTGTTGTCCCGTAGTTCTTTTAGAGCTCTGTCAAATTCTTCATGTAGAATGTCATCTCCCTTGTCACCTTCGTCTACTTGCTCTTCTCTTCCTATTACTTCATCCGAAAGAGGTGTTCCGGCATACAACTCCTCTATGTATTCTTTCCATCTCTTCACCATGTCTTCACCAAACAGCAATTTCCCCTCTTTATTTTCTATTGTGCCTGAGAGTGTTGTTTTACGTCTGTTAAAAAAATTGATTTGCTGTTCTGTAGGCAAAATCAGTTCTTCCGTTTTGCATATTTTCTTCCACTTCCCGGTAGACGTCTACAAGAAAATTTTCCCCTGCTTTTCTAGCTTCTCTGTTAACTAAATTCCTTAGTCTGCTGTATTCAGCTTTTCCTTGTTCGTCAGTAGCATTTTTGTATAATCTCCTGTTATCCATAAGCTCAATAATATCTGCTGTCATCCATTTTCTCTTGTTTTTCGGTTCAGTTTTTCGAACTATCTTTTCTTCTGCTTTGTATATACCAGATTTAATTTGATCCCAGTATTCATTTATTCCACCATGTTGAAAATTTTTAGCTAGGTTGTTTCTTTCGTGAGTACAGCACATTGCCAGTCCCTCAGTTTTCAGTTTTTCTAGTTTCCATTTAAGTTTTACTGGCTTTTTCTTCAAATGTTTGAATCTGAGAAAACTTTTATCAGGACCAGTTCATGGTCACTGCCTATGTCTGCAGATGGATAGCACCTGCAATCTTTTACCTGGTTCCTAAAACGTGCTTTCACTAGAATGTAATCAATCTGTTGTCTCCTCAGGCCTCCAGGAGCCTTCCATGCGTATCTTCGTTTGTGATGTTGGAAAAGTGTGTTTGCAGCAACTAATTGGTGCATCGAGCAGAACTCGATTAGTCAATCTCCTCTTTCATTTTCTTCTTCCAAGTCCATATTTTCTAACAATTCCTTCCTCCGGTTCTTCACCCACAATCGCGTTCCAGTCGCCCAAGGCAATTAGGTTTTCATCTCCCTTAACATGTCTCATAGCACTACTTATTTCTTCGTGTATTTCGTCAACGACTGCAGCTTCCTTTGGATGTTGACATGTACATTTGTATTAACAGAGTGGCCTTTGGTTTAGTTTCAAGTTTGACTAGTATTATTAGAGAGCTATATTTCACATATCCCTTGAAACATGAGCCATAATTTTTGCTCCAAATTATTCCAACTCCTCCCATTCCTGGTATATCTTGGTCATTTCCGGTGTGAATGACTGTATTCTTCAGACCAGAAATCACCTGGTTGGGGCCATCTCATCTCCGACATGCCTAAGATATCTTTTTCCAGTCGTTTCATTTTAATTTTTATATTTTCTAGCTTGCTTCCCTGAAGGAGTGTTCTCACACTCCAAGTGGCTGTGTTAAAATTGAGATTCTTTTCCTTTATGTTGTCCGTATCTTTTGCAGTCCCCACCCAGAGATCCGATTGGGGGACTATTTTATCTCCGGAAAATTTTACAGAAGATGCTTATACAGTTTACTGCTGATAAAGACAATAATGAATTTAAATCAGAAGTTTCTTTCTTGACCAAATGGCACATATATGTAGTTGGACAAACAAGAAGATGATATTTTGTCTCATTTACAAACAAATTCGGTGTGGGTATTTTCACAGGAACTTCCCACCTATGTAGAAGGCTGATCTCGTAAAAGGAGAATCTATCTCCTATGGAGAACAGAGCTCTACAAGCCACGACACGGCTCACCAATGGACAAAGGTTGCGGAGACTGGAAGACCATCAGAAACATGATGCTTTATGTATCCACAATGATTAGACAGAAAATGTGATAAAACATTCTACAAATACAGAAAAAAAATGTGTAAAGAACGGAGATAAGCTATCTATAAATCTTTTCAAACTCAGTAAGCTTATGAAAAAATCTGTGATACTGTATTTCATATTACACTGAAATAAAGGTCTCAGCGGTAATAAATGCCTTCTTGTTCGTTCTGTCTCACCAATTCCTTCAAAATTTGATAAAATTTCCGTCAATACCAACATTTTGTATTGGTATGAGAATAGGGGTCAGATAGACCCCTCAAATGCATTTCTGCGTGTACACACACTCACGCATCCAAGGGTTAAGATAAGCTAGCTTGATGATCAGGAGGATGGTGTCCCACAAATCGGTGTAAATATTACTTTTCACCATCATCATAATCATTATGGTCAACATTCGAGGGTTAAGTTCGACGAGCCTGTTCCGGGTTCAGCGTCCTAGCTCCATCGCTTCCTGGGTCAATCTACTTCCCTTATTCCTTTGGATATACACTCCTGGAAATTGAAATATGAACACCGTGAATTCATTGTCCCAGGAAGGGGAAACTTTATTGACACATTCCTGGGGTCAGATACATCACATGATCACACTGACAGAACCACAGGCACATAGACACAGACAACAGAGCATGCACAATGTCGGCACTACTACAGTGTATATCCACCTTTCGCAGCAATGCAGGCTGCTATTCTCCCATGGAGACGATCGTAGAGATGCTGGATGTAGTCCTGTGGAACGGCTTGCCATGCCATTTCCACCTGGCGCCTCAGTTGGACCAGCGTTCGTGCTGGACGTGCAGACCGCGTGAGACGATGCTTCATCCAGTCCCAAACATGCTCAATGGGGGACAGATCCGGAGATCTTGCTGGCCAGGGTAGTTGACTTACACCTTCTAGAGCACGTTGGGTGGCACGGGATACATTCGGACGTGCATTGTCCTGTTGGAACAGCAAGTTCCCTTGCCGGTCTAGGAATGGCAGAACGATGGATTCGATGACGGTTTGGATGTACCGTGCACTATTCAGTGTCCCCTCGACGATCACCAGAGGTGTACGGCCAGTGTAGGAGATCGCTCCCCACATCATGATGCCGGGTGTTGGCCCTGTGTGCCTCGGTCGTATGCAGTCCTGATTGTGGCGCTCACCTGCACGGCGCCAAACACGCATACGACCATCATTGGCACCAAGGCAGAAGCGACTCTCATCACTGAAGACGACACGTCTCCATTCGTCCCTCCATTCACGCCTGTCGCGACACTACTGGAGGCGGGCTGCACGATGTTCGGGCGTGAGCGGAAGACGGCCTAACGGTGTGCGGGACCGTAGCCCAGCTTCATGGAGACGGTTGCGAATGGTCCTCGCCGATACCCCAGGAGCAACAGTGTCCCTAATTTGCTGGGAACTGGCGGTGCGATCCCCTACGGCACTGCGTAGGATCCTACGGTCTTGGCGTGCATCCGTGCGTCGCTGCGGTCCGGTCCCAGGTCGACGGGCACGTGCACCTTCCGCCGACCACTGGCGACAACATCGATGTACTGTGGAGACCTCACGCCCCACGTGTTGAGCAATTCGGCGGTACGTCCACCCGGCCTCCCGCGTGCCCACTATACGCCCTCGCTCAAAGTCCGTCAACTGCACATACGGTTCACGTCCACGCTGTCGCGGCATGCTACCAGTGTTAAAGACTGCGATGGAGCTCCGTATGCCACGGCAAACTGGCTGACACTGACGGCGGCGGTGCACAAATGTTGCGCAGCTAGCGCCATTCGACGTCCAACACTGCGGTTCCTGATGTGTCCGCTGTGCCGTGCGTGTGATCATTGCTTGTACAGCCCTCTCGCAGTGTCCGGAGCAAGTATTGTGGGTCTGACACACCGGTGTCAATGTGTTCTTTTTTCCATTTCCAGGAGTGTATATTGTATAAGTTTCTTAGTACATATCCTTTGCCGGCCGCGGTGGTCTCGCGGTTCTAGGCGCGCAGTCCGGAACCGTGCGACTGCTACGGTCGCAGGTTCGAATCCTGCCTCGGGCATGGATGTGTGTGATGTCCTTAGGTTAGTTAGGTTTAAGTAGTTCTAAGTTCTAGGGGACTAATGACCACAGCAGTTGAGTCCCATAGTGCTCAGAGCCATTTGAACCATTTTTGAACATATCCTTTGTTGCTTCCATTTCTACTTAGTCGATTTTTTGCGCTGTTATTGCAAGTATTTTAAGCTCATTTCTAATATCTTCTAACTTACATCCATTTACTGATCTGAGAACTTCTCATAAAGCGCCAGTAATTTTAAGTTACTAAACTGTTTCTTGCATTTGTGATTTATATTTTTATTGTTTATTCCAATTTTTGTACTTGAAAATGGCCTAAGGACCAAATCTGAATGGTGTAACGATAGAATAAAAATTATTACATGCAAATGGCGGCAGCATCATTGCAAAATATTGTTTAAAGTCTGAAGCCTGACTGTTCAATTGTTTACTCGCCAACCACAGGAGCCGAAAGTTTCAAAATAGCCCGTTCAAATATTTTATTAACATGACACAGAAGTGAAATGGGTCGATAACTTGATGTATGGGTGTTCCCCACCTTTCCAGGTTGCAGCTACGTTGGTTTCTCTCCACCCTTTAATGAAACATCTAATGAATATATTTGTCATACTCAAATAACAGCTTTATTTTGTCAGCCATTATATTTTAATAATATTGAATCATAGCAATTAACGTCTCACTCTGCGCACTTGTAATTTACCACACCGGCAGGGAACTTCAACATTCTGCTCCACTAAAGCTAACTGCTACACGAAACGCTGTCAACATTTTTTCTTTTGAGTCATGGATGATCGACATACCGACAGAATTAATACGTAAGGCAATAAGTGTGCACCCGGCACAGTTTACGGACCGAGGCTCGGCGGTACATAAGTTAGTGGGCTTCCGTTCAGGAGTCAAGCAATTCACGTTCCCCTTTGGAAAGCCATATTCAGGTTTTACGTGATTTCTTTAACAAAGACTAATGTGAATGCCAGGATAATTCTTTGAATAGCAAACGACAGACTTCTTTACCTATGCTTGTTATACTCAATGTTGTGGTGCAACTTTCAGTGTCATCGTCTTCGACTAGACGTTAATGCTAAAGATCCATCCCTTTCGGAGTACTTTCAAGAGCTGAAGATCTACCTAAACGACAGTCGTTCGTTCATAGTATGTGGGAAACATATGTTGTATGAACAACCGTGTTTTCGCCAAGGAACCACCCTGTCTTTCATCACATCTGTTCTGTTACTAGGAAGGAGAAAATTAACAATTGTCTGATAATACGTTTGGAACCTGTTCCTGCCTAATAGGAAACAGAATAGTTACTCATTTTACAACATTCTTGAGTCTAACAAACAAAGCGTCTCATTTATCTCAACCATACCAGATTGCTTTTTCTCGTCATCATCCTCACGAACAATTTTGGATTAAGCATCACTGCCGGTTCCGAAAACGAAGAAATTTGAAGTTGATCGCATTATTTCCTTGATCCTCCTATCCTTCTTCTACCATTGGGTAGTCATTGATTTTTCTTGGTATCGGGCTTTGGACTGTACATAGAAGATGGTCATGTTATTCCATTCTATAATATTGGATGTTTTCTGCTATTCCTAGCACATGGAACTCCTGTCTTGCCTCACTGTCCGTTTTGATCTTTTAAGGTGGGTCCTGTCAAAGGTCTTACAAGTCTAGTGTCTGCCTCTTCCACTCTCTAAAATTCTTTTGTACTTATTTCCATACTTCGGAACCACAGAGTAGTAAAGGTACAGAAACTGATATATAAATGTGCCTCACAGATATTGTTTAGCTGCCAGGGTGACATTAACTGTCTTTCATCTACATCTAATCTACATCTACATGGCTACTCTGCGAATCATACTTAACTGCCTGGTAGAGGGTTCATCGAACCACCTTCACAATAATTCTCTGTTATTCCACTCTCGAACAGCGCGCGGAAAAACGAACATCTATATCTTTCCGTGTGAGCCCTTATGGTGATCTTTCTCCCTACGTAGATCGGAATCAACAAATTATTGTCGCATTCGGAGAAGGAAGTGGGTGACTAATATTTCATGAGAAGGTACCACGCCAACGAGAAACGCCTTTTTTTAGTGAGGTCCATCCTAAATCCTGTATCCTATCCGTGACACTCTCTCCCCTACGTTTGGATAATACCAAACATTCTGCTCTTCTTCGATGTCTCTCCATGAACTCCGATAACCTCATCCTGTAAGGTGCCACATTGCGCAGCAGTAATTCAAACGAGGACCCAAAAGCTTAGTGTAGGCAGTCTCTTTAGTAGATGTGTTACATTTTGTAAGTGTTCTGCCAATAAAACGCTGTCTTTCGTTCGCCTTTCCCAACCACATATTCCTTGTTTTCGTTCCAATTTAAGTTGTTTGTAATTGTAATTCCTAGGTATATAGTAGAATTTACTGCCTTTAGATTTGATTGATTTATCGTGTAACCGAAGTTTAGCGTGTACCCTTTAGCTCTCATGTAAAAGACTTCGCAGTTTCCATTATTTAGGGCCAATTACCAATTTTCGCACCACACAGATATTTCATCTAAATCGTTTTGCAACAGGTTTAGATCTTCTTATGACTTTACTAGATGATAAACGACAGCATGATCTGCAACTGCTGCTCATATTGTCTCCTAAATCTTTTATTTAGATAAGGAACAACAGAGGGAGTACAACATTTCCCTGGGGAACGCCAGAAATCACTTCTGTTTTACTCGATGACTTCCCGTCAGTTACCACGAACTGTGACCTCTCTGACAGGAAATCTCGAATCCAGTCACATAACTGAGACGGCATTCCATGTCCACGTAATTTGATTTCAAGCTGCTTGTGAGGTACGGCGTCAAAAGCCTTCTGGAAATCTAGAAATATGGAATCTTTTTAAAACACTTTATCGATAGCACTTAACACGTAGTGTGAAGGAAGAACTAGTTGCGTTTCACAAGAACGATGTTTTCTAAATTCGTGTTGGCTACACGCCAATGGACCGTTCTCTTCGGAGGTAACTCATAATGTTTGAACACAATATGTGTCCCAAAATCCTGCTATATATCGACGTTAATGATATGGGCCTGTAATTTAGTAGATTATTCCTATTGCCTTTCTTGAATATTGGTGTGAGCTGTGCAACTTTGCAGTCTTTGGATACGGATCTATCGTCCAGCGAGCGGTCGTACGTGACTGTTAAGATTGGAGATATTGCATCAGCATACTCTAGTGTACAATCTGAACTTGAAGTCTTGCTTTTATTACGTGATTTAAGTTGCTTCACTGCTCAGGGGATGTACTTCTTAGATACTCATGCTAGTAACCATTCTTGTAAATTTCTTCCTTACGAAGATATGAACAGCAGTACGTCGTTTTTAAATAGTAGCATATATCTTTATTCGTATGTCTTTATATTGTATCACAGTATACTATTCACATTATTGAAAGCGTAACCAAAAATTAACTTGAACTCCAATGTATTAGGGTAGCGAAATTCTACTACAAGCTGCAGGTAAGAATAAACAGGTGGAAACGCAAGGAAAATGCAAATTCACATTCTCCATCGCTAAGTAGTATTCCTGCCTTCTCTTCGTTGTTACATACTGCATTCACACAAACCTTCATCTCAAGACGGTTGACTGAATGACCGGCATATGTTTATTGTGTTCCCATTTGTTTGCGTCAGCTCTGCCCAATGAATGTGCATTGCATTGTAATATAAGAGAATCAAAGTCAGCTTTGTGGCATGTATTCAATAAAATCATAACATCACGTTTACTTGAGTGGTACACTGTGACAGGTGTTACAATAGGTATTAAGTGACTCGGGAAAAGTTCAAAATCATGAAATGTTCATTTTTTTGTTTTTGCATTTTAAAAACTACAGACCTTCCCTTTAAATTCATATATAATTAATTCACTTCAGAAGACTACAACTGTTTTCAAAATATTTTTGAATATGTTCTACATGGGCGTGACGAGCTGTGGCGCTGTTAAACTGCTGTCAAGTGTTGTACTCGTGAATCTAAACGCTCATCATCTACATTTTAGTGATGTGAGTAAAATATAAGTGTTACAAAATAAATGTTGTGGCTAACTTGTGATATTTTGACATATATCGCTTGCTCGATTGTCGTGCGTCTCATGTTTATTTATACTTTTGTAATCTTGAAAATTTTTATAGTGCATTCGATTTATTGAAGTCTCTGTTTTATTGAAGGATAGTCATCGATAAACGTAAAGTGGCTAGAAATCATATGAAGGCTTTTAAGAAATGAAGAAATTTGGAAAGCCAAAGGTAGATGTTACTATTGAAAACAATAAGGTGTGTGAATCTAACATTGCTGGTATACCTCCCCAGTGCAATAAAAATGAGAAAGTACTTCGCACAAGAAGGTTGGTTCAGTTAGTAATATGTCAGTTCTCATCGGAATTTTTGGAACCTTTATAAGATGTATTCAGCGTAGTGATGTCGGTCTGGAACTCTCTATAAAAATCATGTAGGACTTGCCAGTGAAATAGATCTCAAATGTGGTAAGTGTTCATACATGACCACCTTTTGTAACAGTGTTGCAGTAAGTCCAATGAAGAAAGTGGTAGCAAAATCTATTAACACAACGTTAGATTTGTTTATGTTTTGCGTGCAATTGGTAAGGGTACCACTGCAGGTGCATTTTTCTGTGTCATGACGAATCATCCAAATCCCTAACCAAGTTCACAAACTTCAATAGATTTATAGGGGCTAAAATAAAAGATGTATCTGTACAATCTATGAAGAAAGCTGTGGAAGAGACAGTAATAGAAAACAGTGGTAACAGAGACTTGACTGTAGCTTTCGATAGTACCTGGCATAAACGGGGGCACACATCTGTTCATGGTGTAGTGTGTGCCGCCAAAATGTATACAGGCAAAGTTTTATATGTAGCTGTAATATCTAAATATTGTACGTATCCACAGAAAATAAAGACTCACATGAAAATAACTGCACATAGTGGCAGTAGTGGAAGAATGGAAGTGCTTGGTGTTGCCAGTATATTACAATGTTCTGCTGCATGTGATAAAGTGCGATATTTGAATTAACTTGGTGATGGTAGTTCTAAAAGTTTCAGACATATTCAAGAACTGAAGCTCTATGGTGATGTTGTTGTAGTCTCAGAAATTTGCGTGTCTTGCACACGTGCAGAAACAAATGCGGTCAAGACTTCAGCGACTGAAAGTTTTGTACAAAAAACAAAACCTCAATGATGGTAAAGTATTGGTTAAAAAACAGTCTTGGTTGAAATTTTAGTGTGCAAAACACACACAATGCCGATGAAATGAAGAAGGCTTCTTGGGGTCCATTTTTTTCATACTTTTTCAACCGATGAAATTCCTCATCACTAAGTGTGCCAAAGGACAAAACAGTTGGTGTAAGTCCAACAGGGGATTGCTAACTGGTGAAGTGAAGATGGGTTTCAGCATGGTACGAACGATGCTTGCTTTAGTCAAGGAACGTATTCAGGCTGCGCACAGGGCTGTAAATAGCCTAGATATGCAAGCCAGAGTAAACAGGAGGAGGACAAAGAGAAAGCTTGAGGAGGAGTTTGCAAAATATTAAGATAATTCATCCTATGGACCTGCAACGCACTAAAATGTAATCCAAAATTTGTCTCTCGATTCCCAAAAGTTTAATTTTTTCATACAAATTATAAATTTCCTCAGAATCTACCAAACCAATTTGCTTACAATTTTCAGGGAAGACTCTTCTGTGTAACTTGTAGAATTTATAAACAAAAAATGGCACTTAAAAGTAGTGAATTTTCATTACAATAGAAAAAATTGATCTCTACCAACTCAACTCATTTTTTTAAAAAAATCCCCATGTTAAGTTGTACCCACTACTCCAATAAATAACCTATAAAAATCTTAACTTCCTAGCTCAAAAACTTTATGAGAATGCATATAATTTATAAGCGCTATTTTAACATTGGAAAGATACGGCTTTGCAGTGCCCCTTAAGGAGAGTACGTGGACAACTGAATAAAAATATAGGCTGTTATTTAAACAAGACGTATTGCTGTTCACACCTTCGCAGCTAATAAAGTTGCAAGAAGCCCACTCTTGATGTTTAATCTCCCACTAGCAGCTAAAAACATTTGTTGTATATTATTATTATTATTGTTGTTGCTAAATACCCCTTAAGTAGAGGGCTAACATACAACCAATTTTCATGGCCTTTTTTCTGTTTCCTTTTTTCTCCACAAAACCCTCTCTTGTATTCACTGTGTTTCTTCCTCCTGTCTTCTTTCTACTTCTTTCTCTTCTTTCCCATTTTCTTGCCTTCAGTGTTTGCTGATATTTCTGTTTTCTGATATTTTCTCTATATTTCTCCTCGTCTGTCGTGTTTTCTGTGGGGATGATCAGTTTCTTGAGGTCTTCCATGGTTTCCTTTACCCACCTGGCTATCACTATATTGGTTGTCTCTATGTTAAAAATTTTCTTGATCAAAGTATTTTCGTTCACTCCTTATATGTGTCCGTGTAACTTTACCCTTATTTTCCCGATGTTATTTGTAATCGTCTTTGTCTGTCTGTACAGTTCTTTTGTCGATCTCTTTATCCACGTCCCCTCTTTCTGACATGTCCCGTAAATATTTCACTGTGTTTTCCTCTCTTCTTTTTACAACTCTTGTATTTTCGTTATTCCCTTGATCACTGTTGCTTCTGTTTCCTAGCCATTGGCATGGCTACTGTACTGTATTGTCTTAACTGGGCATTGATGGAAATACTTATGTTGTAATGTTCCAATTAAATTGGAATGTTTTTTGTACTCATTTCATCATTGAATGACGACTTCAGTCCCGCTTTCTGTATAATCTCTCCGAGGTATTTGAAAGTTTCTAATTGTGTTATCTTTCCACACTGTGTTACCAGTAGATTTCATGTCGATGTACTGCGTCCTTTCATATGAGATTTGTAGTCCTGTTTTAACTGAGATTTCGCGCAGTGTCTCTACAGTTTCCTTGGCTTCTCCTCTGTTATTTTTTGTGATGACTTTATCATCGGCGATGGCCAAACATTTTGTGTTGATTTTTCTATCATTGTCTCCCCATGTTTACCCCACTGACTCCTTTATCCCATGTCCTGATTATTTTTTCCAAAACTGAAATAAATAAATTCGGTGACAGCCAAGCTAACTCCTGATTTCGAATGGTTACTAGATCTGTCTCAGGAACCTCACTTTGCACGTTGTATTTGTTAATGTTTCCTGGATTAGTTTTCTGGCGTCGTTATCCACCTTCATTTCTTCGTGTGTGTTGAAGAGTGTTTCTCTGTCTTTGGAGTCGTAAGCCTTTTTGAAGTCGACGAAAGTTTTGTGGTGTTCCTAAACTTTTTTGTTCTTAATATTGTTCTCAGGCAACAGATCTGTTCGCTGCATGGCCTTCCCTTTCTGAACCGTCATTGGCATTCTCGTATCTGTGGATCTGTTTGAGGCTCTGTACGATTTAACATCGCTTTTTATAGAATTTTGTGTGTCAGAGGCAGTAGTGAAATTGCTCTGTAGTTATGAGGTTTGCCTCCTTTTTGTGGATATGGTACATTAGCTCTGATTTCCATTCTTCTGGTGGCTTTTCTGTTTCGCAGATGTTTTTGCTGATTCTGTGTCTTTATGATATTTTTTTTCTGGGTAAAACGTTATTAATGCTGATCAAGATAAATGGCATATTCTGTATATGACCTTTGAAAATGATGATTGGATTTCAAACAGCGAGAATCCAAGAGTGATCAGGTAGACGAGGAGTCCTTCAAGAGCTGCGAATCTCTGGCGTCGTGCCCTTAGGGAGCCTGGCAGGGGGCAACCCATTCTGAGACCCTTTATTCTCATCTCGCTCCGCCGGGATTACCTCTAAACTCACCTTCTGCCAGAGCTAATGCGAGTTCTCGTTAACATCTCATTTTAGAGTAACGAACTCATCTGAACAGACAAAGCCTGCCACGAAAGATGGTGCCGCGTCACGAATAATTAAAGGCAGCTTTCACGATCCATCATAAATTTTGTTCGTAGAGGGAGCGAAATGAAGTCTTCCTGAAACAGTCAATTCAGGTACGAATTAGTGATAAGTTAAAGAACTTAGTTCAAATACCCCTCCAGTCTAATTCACAACAACTGAAATAGAGAGATGTTTCAACATTCTAAAATTAATTCTCATAATCTACGGAAAATTCTGCCATTTTCACACACTATAAGAAATCAAAACACGACCTACAGAAACGAGTTAAAATTCGTTACAGACTCACGTTAAATATTACTTACTTTTGCTTGCGATAAAAGAAAACTCATTCTAACAGGTATTATGTTTGTATGATACCACAGTCGTTCGTTATGAGATATTCTAAGTGGGTTTCTAAAATAAAATTAGAGAAACTTGCAAGATGTCGTACTGACCAACGAAATAACGATTAATATCTATTAATCAGCTGAGTCATTTTTTTATATATGGAGTTCGACTTTCTAAGTGAGAAACCAGTACAGAAAAATGATTAAGTGTACTATATGTAATAGATAGATATTTATGGCTACATAGAGAAACGATCGAGTACTATTAGTCTTATGGATATACGACGAAAGTTTTCAGTAATACCAAAAAATTATTCTGACCTTTCCTGCAGTATTTTGGTGTAATTATCTGTAATCTAATAATCCTTTTATAGTGGAAACTACTCAGATTGTTCCTCAATTTCCTTTCAGTTCCCATACTACATTTTTAGTTTGTGAAAAAGAAGCCTCCTAAGTTGAAAGAAAATATTCAGATTTACGAATTAACACAAGTAATGCAGTTGTTATTGTGTTGTAGCAGCATAACTGTGAAGTCAACAAACACATATTTAAACAGTCATTTGGATAAGTAGGAAGTGTAACAGGAAAAGAAGAGAGACGGAGAGAGTAGTAATGCACTGTAGTGGATCTCGAAATTATTGAATGTGGTCATATCACTTACAATGTTTTCCTACGTTTCCCTTACCATAAAGAGACAGATTGAGAACTCCAACCTGATGACTCCTTAAACTGTGAAGGAGCGCCATCGATGTGGACTGTTCGGTATGTCGCCTGAAACTACACAAACATGGCGTGGTCAGAGTGTTAGTGCATTACGTGAACATCCCTAGTGAGACTAGAGAGAGCAGACTTGCCCAGAAATGCAGTGTGCATCACGACATTTCATTAAATTATCTATCAGCGAGTAAAACCCTTCAAGGAATCGCTGAGTGAAGTTAAAACACCAGCCGACTTACATGGTAAACATCTTCATACACCACAAAGACTAACGAAAAAATGGTACAAATGCTATTTAACATGCAAGTTCTCATGTAAGCAGAAAAACACATTACCGCTTTCAACGTTAATGTCTGTTGCGTTCAATAAGTATTGCTACACATTTTTTTCTCCGTCAGTTTCAGTTGAAAAAAAATGAGGAATCTGTTGTGGGATATCGTGGGATATTACTGCTTCAGCCCCTACAGTTTCATGAAGTTCCGATAGGTAGCGGCGCCATACGTGGACTTCAAAATGGCGACGGTAACGGAGATGCGTTCCAAGTAGTGAGCTGTTGCTGAGTTTGTTTTAGCATAAAACCAGATCATCTGAGAGATTCATAGGCGTTTGCAGAATGTCTGCGAGGACCTGGTTGTGAAGAAGCCCACAGTGAGTTGTTGGGCGAGGTATCTGTCATCATCGCAACAAGGTCGCGCCAACCTATCCGATCTACATCTACAGTTCATCTACATACATACATACTCCGCAATCCACCATACGGTGTGTGGCGGAGGGTACCTCATACCACAACTAGCATCTTCTCTCCCTGTTCCACTCCCAAACAGAACGATGGAAACTGACTGCCTATATGCCTCTGTACGAGCACTAATCTCTCTTATCTTATCTTTGTGGTCTTACCGCGAAATGTAAGTTTGTGGCAGTAAAATTGTACTGCAGTCAGCCTCAAATGCTGGTAATCTAAATTTCCTCAGTAGCGATTCACGGAAAGAACGCCTCCCTTCCTCTAGAGACTCCCACCCGAGGTCCTGAAGCATTTCAGTAACACTCGCGTGATGATCAAACCTACCAGTAACAAATCTAGCAGCTCGCCTCTGAATTGCTTCTATGTCCTCCCTCAATCCGACCTGATATGGATCCCAAACGCTCGAGCAGTACTCAAGAATAGGTCGTATCAGTATTTTATAAGCGGTCTCCTTTACAGATGAACCACATCTTCCCAAAATTCTACCAATGAACCGAAGACGACTATCCGACTTCCCTACAACTGCCATTACATGCTTGTCCCACTTCATATCGGTCTCCAGTGTTACGCCCAAATATTTAATCGACGTGACTGTGTCAAGCGCTACACTACTAATGGAGTATTAAAACATTACAAGATTCTTTTTCCTATTCATCTGCATTAATTTACATTTATCTATATTTAGAGTTAGCTGCCATTCTTTTCACCAGTCACAAATCCTGTCCAAGTTATCTTGTATCCTCCTACGGTGACTCAACAACGACACCTTCCGGTACACGACAGCATCATCAGCAAACAGCCGGGCACTGGTATCCACCATATCCAAAAGATCATTTATGTAGATAGAAAACAACATCGCACCTACCACACTTCCCTAGAGCACTCCAGATGATATCCTTACCTCCGATGAACAGTCACCATCGAGGACAACGTACTGGGTTCTATTACTTAAGAAATCCTCGAGCCACTCACATACTTGGGAACCAATCCCATATGCTCGTACCTTAGTTAGGAGTCTGCAGTGGGGCAGCGAGTCAAACGCTTTCCGGAAGTCAAGGAATATGGCATCCGTCTGATACCCTTCATCCATGGTTCGCAAGATATCATGTGAAAAAAGGGTGAGTTGTGTTTCGCAGGAGCGATGCTTTCTAAACCCATGCTGATGCGTGGACAGCAACTTCTCTGTCTCGAGGAAATTCATTATATTCGAACTGAGAATATGTTCGAGAATCCTGCAACAAACCGATGTTAAGGATATTGGCCTGTAATTTTGAGGATCCGTCCTTCTACCCTTCTTATATACAGGCGTCACCTGCGATTTTTTCCAGTCGTTCGGGACTTTACGTTGGGCAAGAGATTCACGATAAATGCAAGCTATAAGGAGCCAATGCAATAGAGTACGCTCTGTAACACCGAATTGGAATCCCATCAAGACCTGACCATTTATTTATTTTCAACCGATTCAGCTGCTTCACAACCCCAGGGATGTCTATCACTATGTCCTCCGTACGGGAATCTGTACGAGACTCAAAGGGCGGTATGTTTGTACGATCCTTCTGCGTGAAATATTTCTCAAGTGCTAAATTTAAAATTTCAGTTTTCGTTTCGCTGTCTTCCGTTGCGAGGCCAGACTGATTAGTGAGTGATTGGATAGAAGCCTTCGACCCTCTTATCGATCTTACGTAAGACCAGAATTTCCTTGGATTTTCAGCAAGATCTTTTGCTAAGGTATGACGGTGGTAGTGGTTGAATGCTTCGCTCATCGCTCTTTTTACAGCAGCACGAATCTCTACTAACTTTTGCCTGTCCTCATACTCCCGATATTTCTTGTACCGCGAGTGCAACTGCCTTTGCTTCCTTAGCATTCTCTGTTTTGCGCTGTTAAACCACGGTGGGTCTTTTCCGTCCGTAAACCACTTTTTCGGCACATACTTGTCCAATGCGTGATTTACAATGTGTTTAAAATATTCATATAATTCTTCCACGTCCATCGTACTGGAAGTAAATGAAGTCGATGCATTCACTAAGTGGCATGCTAACAACTGCTTATGTGCTCTTTCTAGTAAGAATACTCTCCTAGCCTTCTTGACCGACTTTTTAACTTTCGTAACCATAGTCGTAATGACAACATCATGATCACTAATCCCTGTCTCAACACTGACACCGTCGATGAGGTCTGGTCTGTTCGTGGCTACCAGATCTAAAATATTTCCATTACGCGTAGCTGCTCTAAACAGTTTTCGGATAATGTGTTGAAAAGTAATTCACACGACGGCTTGTCTGTACCACCTGTAATGAACCCGTAGACATCCCAGTCTATACTAGATAGGATGAAGTCGCCTCCGACTAGTATAGCATGATCCGGGTACCTCTGCGGTACAGAATGTAGACTCCCTTTGAATGATTCTAGAACTGTCACGGTGGAACCTGGTGGAGCCTCGCGTTCTCTCTGTTGGCAAGGTACTCGATGTGGTCCCCCCATGTAAGTTTCCGGACATCTAGGTGTCTGACTTTCTCTCGGAAACGTATTGGGCGTGTATGTAGTGTTATCGGTCTACTGTGTTCATGTTTCCGCAGTAGTTTCGGTCTACGTATATACAGAACTGCTTCGCACTTGTCGACGTTTACTTTAATACTCCATCGCTCCAAACAAGGCTCAGCTGTACTGAGTGCTGTCTGCATTCGACGGTTTCCAACGTTGCGCAAGGGTGGCGGTGTCATCCGCGTGTATGGCTAACGTCGTGTTTTGTGTTGCTGGGAAGTCGTTGATGTACAGGTTGAACAAGATGGGCCCTAGGATGCTTCCTTGGGGTACTCCACCTTGGATACCATGTTGTGTTGATTGTTTATTCTGCACGTTAGTGTTGAAACACCTGCTCGTGAGATATGAGTGTATGAGACGTACGAGTCCGTCTGGGAAACCAGCTTCGTTAGTTGGCGTATGAGGCCATTGTGCCAGAGACGGTCGAAAGCCGTTTCGATGTCCAGGAACACGGCCCCTGTGGCTTTGTTAATGTTGTAGCCGTGTGTTATATGTTCTACTACGCGGAGGAGTTGTTGTGTTGTCGAGTGGTGATTCCTGAAGCCGAATTGCTCCGGTCTTAGGGTGTCGTTGGCGATGCAGTGCCTAGTGTTAGGTTTTAATATTACCTTCTCAACAATCTTGCTGAGCGAACACAGAAGACAGATGGGTCGGTAATTTTGTGGGAGGGAGTGGCCTTTCCCTGGCTTCCTGAACATCAGGATCTTGGCCGCCGTCTAAAAGTCAGGGAAGTGTTGGTGTTTTTCTGGATGGCATTCGTTAAGTGTGTAAGGTATTCTCGGCTTTATCCGTGAACTCCTGGAGGACACGGTTTTGAATGCCATCAGGCCCAGAGATTTGCTAGCGTTGGTGTGTTTGATAGCCCATGTGATTTCGTTTGTGCTAGTGCGTCTAATTTCGTTGCGCGAGGGCTGAGCTACAAGTCGTGTAACCTCCTGGTCCATTTAACGTGTGAATACTGTGTCTGAGGGAACCAGATTCGGCACGAAAGACGCTGCAAGTGTTGTGGCCATAAGCTCTGCCTTCTGCATCGCGGAGTAGGCTGGGCCGTCCGGTCCTTGTAGCGTGGGAATGTAATGTTTCTCCCTGGTGAAGCTTTCAGAAGAAAATTGTGTTAATTTATACTGAAACAACTAAAGGCTAAATCTACGCACTGGACAAACCCCCCCACCTGAAATATTGTTTGTGATGACAGACAGATCTGTAGCGCAGCCCGAGGTCTGGATTAGGTTGGAATGTGACAATTCGGGGTTGAGTTTGCGAATACAAAGAATGTGTAAGCAGAAAATCTGGGTGTAGTAAGAAATTGAGCGGTAACAGAACACAACGTTTACTCCCGCATCATGATGAAAAATACATTGATGGGGGCCGGGAGGGGGGTCCAATACGTAGTTATAATGACGACTAACTAATAATATGTAGTTTCCAAGAAATTTTCTATGTGGAAAACATCAGTTCCTTGTTGCTGTTGTTGTTTTCAAGTATTCAGTCCAAAGACTGTTTATTCAGCTCTCAACATTAGTCTCACCTGTGCAGGCCTCCTCACCATTGAGTAATAGCTGCAAATGACATTCATTCGACCCTCGTTACCGTATTCATGCCTACGTCATACACCAGCAAGACACAGATTGCCACGAAGTTTTCTAGAATAGTTTGACGGAATCGAAACACAAATACCAGATGAGACGAACGAGTGACAGAAAATATGGCAAGGTAAAACAAATTACAGTACAACTAAAAACACTGACGGGGCAACAAACAAAATAAGATCTGAAGTGCAGAACACAAAAAGTGGAATGGAAGCTTCGATATGTCATTTCATATGAGAGAGTAATAGGGCAAATCCAAAAATATTCATTGAACTTAATGTAAAGGATAGGACAACATTCACGAAACAAAAATAAATTACGACAGTAACGTTTAGCCATTTCCCAGAACTGATGAATATCCAACCCATCAATGAATACGCTCAGTAGGAATTAGCAAGCAGCGTTAGGAAAACTCAGTGCTGAGGGAAATGGATGAAGATGAGGTCGTAGAGGCTATTTTACAACGTCCAAAAAACAAATCACCTGGACCGTACAGTATCCCATGGAGTATTACGAAGTACTCAGACTAGAAATAAAGACCAAACTACTGCAATTAATTTTTAATGTGATAATAAAACTGATCAGTGTAATTCCGAAGAAGCTCTCGTAAGAAATGACAGTCTTAGATCCTCTCTCCCCCGAAGAAAAGGCAACTATAAAGTAATAACGCCCATCTCTAAGAAAAGACTAACAACAATGATTGAAACAAAAATCGAACGGTATAAAACGAGCTTCGGAAAATAAACGATAATGCTCCACGGTACATGCGACTACAGGGACGTAATATCGATCACAGAAGCTTGAAAATAAAGTGCACAATGGTGTCCCTAGCTCTGAAGAACGCATTTGGCAGAATAAACCACTAATATTTGCTTATCACCGTGCATGCAGTGGGATTCCTACACCGACTCAGCAGTGTAATATAAAATATATTAGGCAGTTGTGTAACCAAAATAATGATCAATGTACAGCTAAGCAAAGAGACTGATCCGCAACATCTTGTCTTCTTGTCTCGCCTTGGGTTTACCTGCCCAAACGCTGAGGTGTCTGGCGAGAGGCGCTGGGGTTGGTTCGCCGCGATTTGAAGAAAGGGGTGACAGGCTGCCAGGGGGGTGGGGTGAGCTGATAAGGTGCGTTATTGCAGAGTGTTGCCGTAGTGGAAGAGCATTGGCGGCGGCGCTGTATTGGACAGCGTTATGTGGGGTCTTCCTCGTAACGGAAATAGAATTTTGCAGCCGAAGCAAGGCAGACGCAGTCGCTATTTGAGGCCTGTTCCTGCTCCGGCCGCGGTGGCCGAGTGGTTCTAGGCGCTACAGTCTGGAACTACGCGGCTGCTGCGGTGGCAGGTTTGAATCGTGCCTCGGGCATGGATGCGTGTGATATCCTTAGGTTAGTTAGGTTTAAGTAGTTCTAAGTCTAGGGGACTGATTACCTCAGATGTTAAGTCCCATAGTGCTCAGAGCCATTTGAACCATTTTGAATCTGTTTCTGCCTGCCTGTGCCCGCAGTAGCCTGTCCTGGGGATTGTGCGGTGCCTCTGCTGCTATCGACTCAAGATTGTGTTAAATGGTGTGCTGCCTCCCTACTACAGATCTGAACTTCAAGTGGATTAGTGCGTCATGCTGTTTATGGTGTTGAAATCACTAGTTGTGTTTCTGGCGTTGTGCCTCGTCCAGGCTCGCTGTATTGCTTTGCCAGTGACCTGGGTGTTATTTGAATGTTCCTCTTGTGTGGTTTAAAATTTTGGTTGTGTTACGAATCATGAGGATACAGAAGATTTGGTAGAAATCTATCAGTTACATTAAAGGCTTTCAATATTGTGCTAAAGGCAGGTATGTCTTTAGTTGTGAGACCTCCCTGCAGTCATTTGAGTCGATTCGTTACAAGCATTATAGCTTAAGTACCCGAGCGTCATTTTTTAAAGGAAATAGGTTTTGATATTAAATCAAGGTTCCGAGTTATTTTTCAATATTAATATTACCAGTGGTTGTTTCAAGTGGGAAGAAAAGCACTGTCATAATAGGCAATACTACCAAGATATAACCTTTGTAATTTTATGTATGTTTACTAATTAGAATTTTGAAATCATGTCTACAGTTAGGGGTCCTCCGTTCACTTAAGGGGAAGTCTGAAAGATATGTTGCTAATTATGGTTGTGATAAGTTATCCACTGTTGATAACAGGTTTTAAGGCTTGTGTCAAAAAGTCAGTTACTGCTCTTATGCAGCAATGCATGCCTTGTACTAATATCATTTTCCTGTGTTTTAAATCAAGCTGATGTTAGTCTAGCTATACTGCTTAAGACGTTGCATCAGGTCACGTGACCGAGTTACTTCAACGGCTTATGCTGTTAGTAGGCCAGGCTCAACAACTCTGTGATCCATGTTGACTGTAAATTTTTTAACTATGTTGTTGCCAGTAAGTCTTGGCAGTTGCAATAAATCTGAAGAAAGATGTACGTGTTTTTAGCTAACATGTTAAATAAATTCAAACAAAATATTGCATTTAAATTTTCATGGTGTTGAAGTTTGATTCCTTTCAATTATTAACGGTTTTTGGTAACCAAATTTAAATTGAACTTGCTGCATTTGTTATAAAGTTAGTTGGTTCAAATGGCTCTACGCACTATGGGACTTAATATCTGAGGTCATCAGTCCCCTAGACGTAGAACTAATTAAACCTAACTAACCTAAGAACATCACACACATCCATGCGCGAGACCGCATTCGAACATGTTATCGTAATAGCAGCGCCTAGAACCGCTCAGTCACAGCGGCCAGCAAGGTTAGTTGTTTTGCTACTCTTTCTCTGTATGTTAACTCCAACTTTTAATGGCAGTGAGGCCAGAACATTTTATAGGTATTCATTTATAAAATTGCAGTTAGAAATGAGAGGATGTGTACACTGTTACCAGTGGTGTATTGTTTCATAATTTTTTTTATAAATAAATATAAATTCTGTCTGTCTGTCTCAAACTGGACTGGGTTCTTTCACCCAATGTGCACTGTGCCCTGTACACCTTCTTTCAGAGATCAAGATAAATAACTTCGCGAGATAGAAACGCTCGCTCTTTATGGCAATCTTCACCATTGTTGTCGAAACTTTACTAGTCACTCTGACGAGAATTTGTTTGTAATGTGTATGCTGACGATAGACTTCTTGATCCATAGCGAAGAGGAGTGCGAGCAGCTCTAGAGATTACGTCGAAGTATGAACTCGCATCTGGAGGGAAAAAAGAGTTTGGGGCAATCAGTAGCGGAGAAAGCTTGATGTACAGAGTAAAAGGACAATCAACAAAACTGTCAAAACTGAAGTGCGCAAGTGTAGGTTTAGTAACATACAGCACAGCATCACTGCTAATTATAGGATATATGAGAGTGTATAGAAGGGCACAGTGGTGACAAACTAGATGAAATCCAAAATCCAATCATTGTTAACCTATATATGCCATCAAAAATTAATTATATAGCGCAAGTCCTACCACCATCACAGAGCACAGCGAAAGGAGTCATTCTGATGAAAAGACTGCTTTGTGACAGGGGACAAGGTTTTTTAAGGTACAAATTGGTTGACTAATACCCTGCCAATGAAGAAGAACTAAACCTTACTGGTTTATTTAATAGGTCATGCGCGATATATATTTGCCAAATCTACACACAGTGGAAAAAGACACCAAACAGCATAACGCCCACACGCTCTAAGAGGTATTTCCTTGCAACCTGATGCCTCTATTAATGTTCACCAATTACCCAATGAAATGTTTCACCTCAAATATTTTTGATAGAATGTAGCTAAGTTCAATTAAAAACTCAAAAAGGGAAGGGGGAAAGTGGAGAGGTACTTACGAATCTAATGGAATGCAAGTAAAGCAATATAATTGATGATAAATAACCAAATTTTGATTTTTCATCAATTTGGAAACCAACAAAAACCATGGCTAACAGCAGAATGTTCCATCTACCTGATAAAATAGCTACCAACTCAAAAGTACACTGCTTACATCTAGCCAATTCACTGATGTGTTCCATATGTAATTTAGCAGATAGTGAAGAACACAGTAACGTAAAAATGTGGAAGTAATATGGCACTCCACCAGAGAAAACATCACCTACATCAGTATAAAGTCCCTGATCACTACAAAGCCAAAAGACGTACTAAGTTCAGACAAGAAACAATTTCTAAACGCAAAATGGGAAATCGACTAATTGGATTACAGAACACACTACTTTTTACTTAAGAGAGAGAGAAACAAAATCAAAGAAGATTACTATACAAGTCTCACTACACACCATAATGCGCTAGTTAAGAGCAAAAAGTACAAAGAAAAGTCGCAAGTATCCTAAAAAAACAGGATCAGAAACTGGTTTGTACTTAATTTAGTATTTTAATTCGATGGATGTCACTTATTTTAAGTCATGCAGTTATTAGCCTTATCTGTCAATAAAATGATATTTTCTCGTTATCGTTGTTTCAAACTGATGCTTGATACAAATGAAGTCCCTTTGCTTTAGTGGAAAGGAAGAACATTTTAATTTACTTAGTATGAACAAAAAATTTCATTTTCTTTTATAGTAAATCTATCACTCCATAGAGAAGAATGATATTAGTTTCAATTAGGTTCTGGCACTTTTAAACTGCGCTATGAAGAATTGTTTCATTGGTTTATTATGATTGTTTAAAGAGCAAGGACATTAGAACAGTGCTAAAATAATAAGCATTAAAAGTACTTACGAGGGAAAAAATTACAGCCGATAGTCTCGCCAATGAAGGTATAATTCGTGAGTGTAAGTTCAGGCTGAAAGTATTGGTTTGGAGGCCAGAAAAAACATCAACATAATAAAAGTGAGTGAAAGGACATAATATGAAAGTCTTGTAATCGTAAAGGTGCTTATTAGAAACTCTGTGGAGGCACATTCTCTTTGACTTTTAATAAATTTTGGTAAAAATATCTCCTTATTTTAAATACTGGTCTCATGAAAATGAACTAAAAATTATTGTTAAGTGGAAAAATCATACACTATAATAATATCGTTCAATCTCTGGAAATAAAAAGTATTTTGTTTGCTTGATGTTTCGCTTCTTTATACCAAATTTTAACTTGTTTGTACTCACATTTTCACATGACTGGTAAATAAAAATAAAGATTTGTACGCTTTCTTTAAAAACCACGTTTAATATTTGTTGATTAACATTTTCAGTTTTTAATAACATTGGAGTTTAAATTAAGGGTATTAAAAAGTTACTACTAGTGAATTCATGACTAGTCCTTTTACGCCATGCACTCAGCTTATGGTGACAATGTGAACAAATAAGAAATGTTTTCTAATTAGCAGTGCTGGTAAATCTTTTAATTTCTATTGTGCATTTTTTCCAGTGTTTTTGAGAGCTGAGTTGCACTGCTGCAGGAAAGTGATGCCCAGACACAAAGCTTAGAATTCTACAAGTCTGAAGAAATTCGAAGACGATCGATCCGCTGGGTCTCCTTGTTAGTCTCACTCTTCCTGAAGTTTTCAGTAAGTATCATCCTTATTTTTTTATCAGTGTATCTTACGTCCTGAATTATTTGTTGGAAGTATTTCAGTCTGTCTTCCCCTATAGCTATTACCCTCTACTGCTCTCTCAAGTACCGTACCATGCAAGTTTTTGTATGATGTTTTAACACATATTCTGTCATCCTGTTCCTTTTTCTTGACAGTGTTTTTCATATGTTGCTTTCCTCGCCAGTTAAAACTGCGGAGAATCTCTTCATTCCTTATTTCGTCAGTCCTCGTAATTTTCAACATTACTCTGTAGCATATCTCAGAAGCTTCGATTCTTTTCTATTACAGTTTTCGGACGGTCCATGGTTTCACTTATCGATATCTATTTCACGCTGTTATACGTCGATTTCATCATTGCTTCTTGGTTTGGTCGTTTTGAATGAGCTAAAATCGCCAGTCCATCTGCAGCAGTGCACATGCTTTGCAAAGTAATAATGCGGTCGCATAAAAATAGCTTTAATATTGTTGCTGCCGCTGTCGTTGAATGTTATTTAATGTCAACTAATGTGTTTGAGTGATCTGAGCTTCAGCTTACCGAAATGTTTAGCAAATTGTTACTTTTTCAATCGATTCGCAATGGACATTTGCTGTAAGCTAACTATGAAAATCAGTTGCTATTTCTTAGGATAGGTTGTCACCATTTCAGATGGGATGGTTGCCAGCATAGCATGTCTGACACACCTGATGGAAAAGTGAATATGTAATAGAATTCAGATTTACTATAGTTTGATTTTATGTCTCTATGAAAGGCTGTACGGTACGTAATAGTCATGACACGAGGTCTTGAAACTATTACCACAACAATTTTAGTTTTTATCATTGTATCCAGAATAAAACATGTGTACTAGGTAAATATAACTTCATTACTGTCAAAGTATTCATTTATGGATTTTATTTTTCTGATTTTATTTTTCTGATTTTATTGTTCTCTCTTGCAAATGAAATAGCGCCGTTTCAATTTATCGACAAGTTGATGCGGATAGGTCGCCGAATTTCATTACAAGTATTTCTTTACAGATTGTTTTTTGTGTATGTTCACTTCCAATACGAAGAGGCACATTGAAGATAAGCCTTCAGTGACATCGAAACAATAGCGTAGATTAAATTTCTGATATCACACATATCACATCAGTTGGTCACGTGCCGACCGTGGTCTCCTACGACAAACGAAGTACCATGGCTGTAGAAATATGCTTGACTGTACGTGCCAAGGAACTGCCTAGTGCCAAACAAGTCTCTACAAAAGAATAAAAGTAACGTAAAAAGCTGTTTTGTCAAGCAATTTCATTTTTCGTTGGTATTTTGATACTCTCCCTTAAATTATTCGCATAAGCATCTCCGCAAAACATCTTAAAGCCAAAGAATCAGCATAGAGTAGTACAGTGATAACAGAAAAGAGCTACTGGAGTAACTGAGTTTTACCACTCTGTGTTAACACATATATCGAAAGCCGTAAATATTTATTTTCAATTTTCGGTGCCCACTGGGTTCTGTCCGAGATTTGTTGTTATAACATCCACCCAATAAGCAGCCAATTAGCTACAGAGGAATTAAAAGTTATGCATGATATTCCCAGGCATGTGCGCTACACACACACACACACACACACACACACACACACACACACACACACACACGAACTCTCATCAACAGACAGAGAAATGCTGGCAAGCGGTGTTGCCGCTAGCAGCCTCGTAATTCTAGTTATTCCACGGCAAACGTCACTCGTTTTTTTATTGACGACCTCCACCCCCGGAAAACATTTCTTCAGCGTTCGCTATTTGAATTATTTTCCATAAAATGTGAGTGTAAAACCTCGTTTCTATATGCGTATGACAAACAAATCTAAAAAATCACTTGATCTGAGTCGCCCCAGTTTGACGTCAGAATAAGCTGTGCTGCGAATTGCTACATGCCCCTGTATTACTCGCTTCCTGACAGAAGAGGTTTACAGTGTGTTATCGATACGCTGGACTGGCAGGGAATACGTTCATCGCTTTGCAAACATCCGGACTAATTACGAAACGTTCTGAAGAACTTTGCACTAGCCATCAAACACAGGTGCACTACGTTTTCTGTGTTAGCAGCTAGTGAGCTATGCTAACAGAGTAAAAGGTAACGGCTGAATTGGAAAGATATCACTTCTACCACCAAGACGGATGGGACTTGGCACATGAACCTAAGCGTGTCTCATGAGGGCAAAATATGCATGATGTTATGTAAGTTCATTGTAGCTCGTCATCAGTGAAGAGAGCGTGAGGCACTACATTTCTGAACCTGTTAAGCTGTGACCTATATACTCGCGGCTTCTGACGTGTTTCTGGCAAGATACTCTTTGTCTGTGCCTCGACGTAAGACCACGGCAGGTGTACTGCTAGTAGCTATCTAACTGGTACCAGCCACAAGCGTCAAGGGATGAACTACGCACCGTTGCCGCTTCACATCACTGTTAAGTTACAGGGGGACAATTATTCAACTACAGGGGGTAGGAAACGTAATGTGAACACCTGTACTTACTTGGGAATTGTTCATTAACAAGGGTTTGGACCACCATTTGCCCTTAATACAGATGCGATTCTACTTGGAATACTGCCATATAATGATGTATAGTCTCCAGTGGAATGTTTGCCACTCTTTGATCAGAACAATTCCTGTAGTGACCGGGGAGGCGGAAATCTGTTCCGGAGTCTGCTCTCCAATACTGCCCACAAGGGTTCGATAATGTTCACGTCGGCAGACTGTGCTGGCCAGGGAAGACGCTGCAGTTCAGTTGCATGTTCCTCACACCACGATTCTACTGTCCTGGCTGTGAGAATGGGTCCATTATTGTCCTGAAACATGGCATCATCGGTAGGGAACAGCATTTGAATCATGGGGTGCACATGATCACATAAAATGTTCACATAATCGTTGGCTGTAACACGGCCCTTTAGAGTAATGATGGGACCAGCGGAATACCATGATATGGCTGCTCACACTATCACACTTACACGTCCATGCTTAATCGTGGGAATCAAGCAATGTAGGCTTATTTTACTGTTCTCCAAATGTAAACCAGGTCCCATGTTGGAAATAAGGAAACCGTTGACTCGTTGGACCATATGATGTGTTTCCACTGATCAGCCGTCCAGGATTTATGTTCGTGAAACCATTTATTACGCTTCTTTGCCTTAGGTGTCGTCACTCACGGTTTTGGTATAGCAGGTCGTCCGTGAATATTTGCTTTCTGGAGTTCTCGGCGGACAGTGTCGATAGATATAGGATCTCGAAGATGGCTATTGAGCTCTGAAGTCACTTTAGCCGGCATAATTTTTTTGTTGTTTTTATAAAATTCGTGTCAGCGTACGACGACCTCTGTCATTTAGTTTTGATTGGTGCCCACTATTACGTTTGCACGATGACGTGTTTCCACGTTTTTTGTAGACTGTCATGACTGTTGAAACAGTTGCTCTTGAAACATAAGTTGGCTGTCTTGGTTACTGATGCTACAGCTAATCGCGCCCTCGGACTCTGAATGCAAATACGAAGTGTGCACTACTCGTAAACAAACTGCACTGATGCCTAGTCCGTATTGCACACGCACAGTCCAGAGCCTTTCCTGGTTGTTCACCGTCAAACACAGCCACTCCATTAATACCACTGTTCACATTATTTTGCCTATCCCCTGTACATGTAATAAAATCCTCTGAACGGTTTGCGTTAGGACGTTCAAACTGCACTGTTGACCGCAGGGCATTATGGGAATTAGTATCCACGTGCGCACCCGCCTTGTTGTTGAAGCCCACTTTCATTTGGATGGTTTCATCAATAAGCAAAATTGGCGCATTTGGGGGACAGAGAATCCGCATTTCACGATCTAGAAGCCTCTTCGACCTCAATGGCTGACTGTGTGCCGTGCAATGTCCAGTCACGGAATAACTGATGCGATATTCCTTGATGGCACGGTGACTACCGAATGGCACGTGAAGGTTTTGGAAGATGATTTCATCCCTATTATCCAAAGTGACTCTGATTTTGACGAGACGTGGTATATGAAAGACGGATCTCGACCCCATGGAAACAGGAGAGTCACCGTTTATTATGCCAAGGGTTACGTGCACGTCATCCACGTCTCTGCCAACCTTTGATGAATGTAAAGAAAAATGCTGGGCGGGAATGCTGTATAGAATGACGTCACGCTTGACATAAATGGCCTCAGACAGTGTTTTTGGACGAATCTAGGTTCTCTTTGTTTGAAAATGATGCCCGCATTTGGTTCGCCTCAGACAGGGGGAGCGGAACCAAAGTGACTGCATTCGCACAAGACGTAATCAAGGACTTATGGTGTGAGATGTTATGGGGTGCAAGCACAAATTACAGCTGGTGACCAGTGTGATGTACGTGAATGCCATTCTATGGCCTATAGTGATACCCTTTCAGCACAACACCCCAGACGCCATTTTTCAGTAAGACAATGCACGACCACACATAGCTGTACGAACACGAGCCTTCTTGGTGTCACAGGATGCCAGCCTTTCGTTTTGGCCCGCCAGATCACCAGACTCGTGACCAATCGAAAATGTGCGGGATATGGACAACAGGACGTCATTCGCACCATATATGCCTAGATTCCATCACGCATGGAATAAGTCTTCAGGCCCCACGGCGCAACTCGTACTTACTAGGCGACAGGGCACATGCTGAATTGAGGTGACTGATCTGTTAATCATTTCTGTAGAATATACTAACGTACATGTCCTGTGGATATGAACGTCAAACTACACTACTGGCCATGAAAATTGTTACACCACGAAGATGACGTGCTGCAGACGCGATATTTAACCAACAGGAAGAAGATGCTGTGATATGCAAATGATTACCTTTTCTGAGTATTCACACAAGGTTGGCGCCGGTGGCGACACATACAACATGCTGACATGAGGAAAGTTTCCAACCGATTTCTGATACACAAACACAGTTGACCGGCGATGCCTGGTTGCAACGTTGTCGTGATCCCTCGTGTAAGGAGCAGAAATGCGTACCATCACGTTTCCGACTTTGATAAAGGTCCGATTCTAGCCTATAGCGATTAGGGATTATCGTATCCCGACATTGCTGCTCGCGTTGATGGAGATCTAATGACTGTTGGCAGAATATGGAATCGGTGGGTTCAGGAGGGTAATATGGAACGCCGTGCTGGATCCCAACGGCTTCGTATCACTAGCAGTCGAGATGACAGGCATATTATCCGCATGGCTGTAACGGATCGTGCAGCCACGTCTCGATCCCTGACTCAACAAATGGGGACGTTTGCAAGACAACAACCATCTGCACGAACAGTTCGATGACTTTTTCAGCAGCAAGGACTGTCAGCTCGGAGACCATGGCTGCGGTTACCCTTGACGCTGAATGACAGACAGAAGCGCCTGCGATGTTGTACTCAACGACGAACCAGGGTGCACGAATGGCAAAACGTAATTTTTTCGAATGAATCCAGGTTCTGTTTACAGCATCATGATGGTCGCATCCGTGTTTGGCGACATCGCGGTGAACGCACATTGGAAGCGTGTATTCGTCATCGCCATACTGGCGTATCACCTGGTGTGAAGGTATGGTGTGCCATTGGTTTCACGTCTCGGTCACCTCTTGTTAGCATTGACGGCACTTTGAACAGTGGACATTACATTTCAGACGTGTTACGACCCGTGGCTCTACCCTTCTTTTGATCCCTGCGAAACCCTACATTTCAG
Organism: Schistocerca gregaria; assembly: GCF_023897955.1. Lineage (NCBI taxonomy): Eukaryota > Metazoa > Arthropoda > Insecta > Orthoptera > Acrididae > Schistocerca > Schistocerca gregaria. The sequence goes on from NC_064920.1 coordinate 1,095,240,363, forward strand.
CAGGATAATGCACGACCGCGTGTTTCAGGTGATGTACGGGCCTTTCTGGATACAGAAAATGTTTGACTGCTGCCCTGGTTAGCACATTCTCCAGATCCCTCACCAATTGGAAACGTCTGGTCAGTGGTGGCCGAGCAACTGGCCTGTCACAATTAGCCAGTCACTACTCTTGATGAACTGTGGTATCGTGTTGAAGCTGCATGGGCAGCTGTACCTGTACACCCCATCCAAGCTCTGTTTGACTCAATGCCCAGGCGTATCAAGGCCGTTATTACGGCCAGAGGTGGATGTTCTGGGCATTGATTTCTCAGGATCTATGCACCCAAATTGCGTGAAAGTGTAATCACATGTCAATTCTAGTATAATATATTTGTCCAATGAATACCCGTTTATCATCTGCTTTTCTTCTTGGTGTAGTAATTTTAATGGCCAGTAGTGTATCTCTAGTCGTTCAAGGTGTTTTGTTTTTTGTGACCATCAGAGTATTTAATCCAACCGTGTAGAAATCAATGTAAATCAGATTTCTAGCACTTTTCATTATCAATTTAGAAACGTTTCAAATTTTAGGGGTGGATGCGGCATGCTAAATTGGCTGTTGTGATAGTGGATGTTTCATTAAGGTGAGAATTTTGAACTATATCGCTGTTTCCTGAATGCGCAACTCGAGATAAGAAGTGTGGTTGTGTTAAGCCAGAGAGCCGTGGCGCATCTCAGTTGATATTTTCAGGGACAGCGCTTGGGTTGCCAGCGGGGTCCCCTGTATCTCGTCAGTTGGGGTGCCTTCGTGTTCTCATATCGTCTTGTTCCCCTACAAATAACACAAATTATCTCTGACGCGTGATATACGCTGAAGAGCCAAAGCAACTGCTACACCTGTCTAATATAGAGTAGGGCCCCTGCGAGCACACAGAAGTGTCTCAACATGAGTGGCATGGACTCGCCTAATGTGTGAAGTAGTGCTGGAGGGAAGTGACACAACGAATCCTGCAGGGCTGTCCACAAATCCGTAAGAGTACGAGGGGGTGGAGATCTCTTCTGAGCAGCACGTTGCAAGGTATCTTAGATCTGCTTAATAATGTTCACGTCTGGCGAGTTTGGTGGCCAGTGGAAGTGTTTAAACTCATAAGAGTGTTCCTGGTGCCACACTGTAGCAGTTCTGGACTTTGGGGTGTCGTAATATCCTGCTGGAATTGCCGAAGTCCATCGGAATGCACAATGGACATGAATGGATGCAGGTGATAAGACAGGATGCTTACCTATATGTCACCTATCAGAGTGGTATCTAGACGTATAAGGGGTCCCATATCACTCCAACTGCACACGCCACACAACATTACAGAGCCTCCACCAGCTTGAACAGTTCCCTGCTGACATGCAGAGTGCGTGGATTCATGATGTTGTCTCCTTACCTGTACACGTCCATCTGTTCGACTCGTCCGACCCGGCAACATACTTCCAGTCATCAACAGTCCAATGTCAGTGTTGACGGATCCAGGTGAGGAGTAAAGCTTTGTATCGTGCTGTCATCAAGTGTACACGAGTGGGCCTTCGGCTCCGAAAACCAATATCGATGAAACTTCGTCGAATTGTTCGCACGCTGACACTTGTTGATGGCCCGACATTGAAATCTGCAGCAATTTCCGGAGGGGTTACACTTCTGTCTCGTTGAACGATTCTCTTCAGTCGTCTTTGGTCCGTTCTTGCAGGATCTTTTCCCGGCCGCAGCAATGTCGGAGATTTGATGTTTTCTCGGATTCCTGATGTTCACTATTCAATCGTGAAATGGTCGTACGGGTAAATCCCCACTTTGTCGCTACCTCGGAGATGTTGTGCCCCATCGCTCGTGCACCGATTATAACACCACGTTCAGACTCACTTAAATCTTGATAATCTCGATTGTAGCAGCAGTATCCGATCTAAAAATTGCTCCAGACACTTGTCTTATATAGGCGTTGCCACCTGCCTTATTCTGCCTGTTTATATATCTGTCTATTTGAATGCGCATTCCTGTACCAGTTTCTTTGACACTTCAATGTAGGAACTCTGTGGAAATTTTTTGAAACATTATGTGTACAATGAACTGACTACATCTACTTTAGAATTGTGGAGAGTAGCAACGCAGTGGAATTGTAACTAGCGGCATTGTTCTTAACTGCCATTTCGAATACCGAATGTAATTTAATGAATTATTATAACATTTTCTCATACAAGAGGATTTTTGGTACTGAAAGTCTTGTGGAAAATTGTAATTCCATGAATGGGAAAGGTACGTTCAATTCTCTGGTTATTTTAACTTCTCCCTTTTACGTCGCTCGGAACACTATGTGGTGCGTTGTAACTCGTAGGGAACTTCGTATCCTGAGAAATCAGTAGAGGCTGCACCGCGGTCGTTTATGCTCCATTTTAAGAGATTAAATCCTATACTTTATTGAAATTGATCTTAGAACGGTGCCCTTTCATTGGTTATTCCATATTTTTCTCGTATTCACCTGCCCTTGGAAGTGCTCCTCCGGAGATACGAATGTGGGACTAAACCGAAATGTTTTGCCAGTGGAGAGATCATAATGACACTTTTTCAATTACAGGCCACATATCTCATGAATACACATTGTGTGTCTTCAATGCAATGGTTTCTGTTACCTTCTGAATCGTCGTGCTGTTGATCATCATTGAATGTTCCGCATGTTAGATTCCGATTCCCACAAGGGAAAGAGAGTGCCTTGAACTTCTGTACGTTCCTCCGCCAAAGCCGTGGGAAAAACGAGAAAGACTTCTTTTGCCGGAAGTCTTCAGCCGCCATTCCTGATGACGGTTATTCATAATTTAAGCAGTGGTTGCGTTCCAACCCGGGACTCCGGATGTTTTTGATTACTAGTCGAAGATACGTTTACCTGTCTAAATGTATGGCCTTTCCTCTTATTATTTCGTAAGTTGCAGAGAAAACTACTTCACCTGAATCTTTCTGTAGATACTCCACAAGCAACAATACGATACAGGAGTATTCGTAAGTACTTATGTGGTTTTCTGAAGACGACAGGGCCTTCCCAGGTTATTTGGGTCTGCGACATCAATGAATTGCACGCACGTTTTGACATTTGCCTCATCAAAAGTGATGCTCATATCGAGCATGCGTAATGTGAGTTTTACGACTTGGATAGAAGCTCTGTCTGTGATATTTACCTATTCTCTCGACCTGTTTGAGCTTTTGCACAGTCGTATTCTAAATCACTTACGAATAGCCCTGTGTATGACAGGGGGTACCTGGCAACAGTTGCAGCGATTTCTGCCCTGTTCGATTTTCATACTGTACGAGGGAAATGTACGCCTCTGTGTGCGCCCTATGTCTTCTTCGTTTTCGTATTATTCTAAAATGAGGTACACAATGGTGGTAGTGGTATCCGAGCGTCTGCACAGTCTCACATCAAAACAGGTTCTATAAACTTACCCGACTGGGTCTCGTGATATTACTGAATTTTTCTAGTTTAAATTCCCCGAGCCTTCCTGTTACACTATCTTAAAGACTATGTCGTGCTCTAGCAGAGCCACTCAGAAATCGTTTTACGTCTGGTATCACGTCTGCTTAGTAATAACTCCAAACGCTCGAATAACAACATAGAATTTTCCTTTATGCGAAGCCTTTTACCGATGAAGCGCACCTTTCCAAGACTCCTCCGTCAAATCCAAGTCTCCCATTTGCCAACAGCATTGCTGATCTACGTAACTGTATCGCTTCCTAGTATTACATCTAAATACCTACACGTAGAGACAAGTTCATGAAGTTTACCATTAATGTTGGAAGCGATAGAAATTGGATTCTATTTGTCAAACATTTATCTAGCCAACCATATATTTGCGAAGCTGCTTTGTAGAATGGTATTTGGGCACCAGTTAACGATTTAGTACAGCGTCGAATATTTTCAGGAATCCTAGAAATACGCATGGTGTCTGTTTACCTCCATCTACTGCTTGCCAAAGTTTAACGTTTGAACAAAGCCAACTCTTTTCAGACAAGTGGTTTTTGCTGAATCGTTATGATTTGTTGAAAGAAGTTTATTTTCCTCCAGGCATAGGAAGGAATATACTCTAGTATACTGCAGCTGATGGATGCCAGAGATTCGCCTGTGCAATTCTGTGTATTTGACATGTTACATATTTTGTAAATAGAAGTGACCTATTTAAATGTAACTATGCCTGATAACGATCGAACACAATGTGAACGAATCTTTAAGGTTGTGTTCCTGTAGTTATAACTCACTTCCGTCGAAAATCCACTGTCATTATGCTGCTACGTTGTTTGTTTGTGTTGACAAAAAACACAGGAGTGCGTAAAGCATTTATTTCATGCCCGTGTATACACATAGTGTAAAGCACCACACACACACACACACACACACACACACACACACACACAGACAAAGCTTTTACAACATGGAAAGATGTCTACAAATGTGAAAACTCAAACATCCTCGCATACTAAAACTGTGTGCTGAACCGGGACGTGAAAACAGGAAATTTACCTATCGCGAGCAAGTGCTTTGAGAACATGTCGTGAGTCGTTCTCGGGTAGCTCAGTCGGTAGAGGAATTGCACGTGAAAGGCAAAGGTCGTGGCTTCGATTCCGGCCCCATCACACAGTTTTAATCTGCCAGGAATATGCATACCTTCAGCACACACTCTGCTGCAGAATGTAAAATTCATTTACAAATGTATCGTTGATAACATTTTTTGTAAGTGAATTTTTGTACGGGTTAAGACTCGCAGATGTTTAAAGAAATGCCTGCAAGATGTACACGTCTTAACCCCACACATAATGCTAATTAGGTTCTTTTGTCATTGAGTACTTACTCTGTAAGCGAGGATTTAGTCCAGTTAGCCCAGAATATTATCCCGTAACTCATCAGTGACGACAAATATGCAAAATACGTTAGGTTGCTGACTTTCATATCCTCAGAATTTAGCCATTGTTCTTATGGGGAAGAGTAACTAAACCTAAATGCTTTACCGTGTCTACTATGAGTAGAAGGGGTGTGTGAGAAAGGTAATGAGATTGATTAAAGATTTCTTGAAATTACTGCAACCATCGCCTTTTTCTTGTTTATTTGGGCTTCAGTTTTTACTATTCCAATACCGGTGATTCAATGTCAGATGGTTCATATTTATTGATTGTCTGCAGCAGTGTCAGAATAGTGTAGGGTTACTAGTATGCGCTGGTTGTTGTGGGGGAACGCAGTATTCTGGAAAACACAATGAATGTCTTCCAGTGACGTTAATTTTCATGCACTTCACACTCTTAGCCAGAGGTAACCCATTCCGCATGCTTTAACACATAGGCGGTTCGAAACCGGTAATGGGATACTAAAACTTGATGAACAAATAAAAAAGCGACTTGCTGCACTAATTTCAAGAAACCTTTATTCATTACAGTCGTAGTAGTGATCCTCATCTATGATGGGTAAGAGTTTTCATGAGACTCATTTTTTATCTACCAAAGTTTACCATTCTTTTCCAAACAACAATATTGTCCCTTTTAAAGTGCCTTCCTTTGGCAGCAACACACCGGCAGAGCTGTTCCCAGATTTCCTAGCAGCGCTGAAAGGCTTCAACGGATAATACTGTGTGCAGCTTCGTACACAACGGTAATGATAGCTGGGCTACAGAGTGGTGCAGCAACTGTCATAGTAGGAATGCTGGACAGGATCTCAGCCGGCCGGAGTGGCCGTGCGGTTCTAGGCGCTACAGTCTGGAGCCGAGCGACCGCTACGGTCGCAGGTTCGAATCCTGCCTCGGGCATGGATGTGTGTGATGTCCTTAGGTTAGTTAGGTTTAGGTAGTTTTAAGTTCTAGGCGACTGATGACCTCAGAAGTTAAGTCGCATAGTGCTCAGAGCCATTTGAACAGGATCACAAGTGATTAGAAAACAAGTTACCACAGTGATAGGAGGCTATGGATAACTTCATGGGCATTTCTCTAGTATATGGCTCTCATGAACGTGTAAGCCGCTTTGTACTGCATGAAATTACAAGCGCGTAGTGTCATCAGAGACGCTGTGTCGCCTGCTTGCTGGTAACGTCTTTGCTTTTCAAGAAACGCGGGAGATGATGCGCACGGTTAATCGTGAGATGAGAGTATACTGTAGTTGGCAGTGGTGTGTCATGAGTAAAAAATGGTTCAAATGGCTCTGAGCACTATGGGACTTAACACCTATGGTCATCAGTCCCCTAGAACATAGAACTACTTAAACCTAATTAACCTAAGGACATCACACAACACCCAGTCATCACGGGGCAGAGAAAATACCTGACCCCGCCGGGAATCGAACCCGGGGACCCGGGCGCGGGATGTGTCATGAGTACTGGTACGGCATAGTTCGAGTGGTACGGTTGCAGTTATATTCTGAGGAAGTGGAACGTGTTGAGTTACTGATTAATTATTTTATTATGATTGTTTTGATGAGTTATTGAAGAGGATTTAATTTGAGGTAATTGATTTTAGAGTTCGTATTTTATGGCAGCAGCTTGTAGTTACGCATTCTTGGTTCAAACATACAGAGACTTGAGTACTGTGAAAGATATATAGCCGTGCGTAATTTGCAGTTTGAATTTGGGGGTAGGAATAACTTGATTATTTAATGTCAATTTAGGAGTTGCATTTTTGAAACGGTCTCATTTGATGTTAAAGACTACTAACGTTTGTCCACTCAAGAAATGCAAATTTTTTTCTGAGCATTGATGTTTGAGAACCAACGATAGAGGTAACTTTTCAGTATAGAACTTTTATGTTCAGAAAACTAATTGTATTTGATGTTCTAATTTAACTTAAGTCATTGTCCGTATCCAAAGTCCACGTCAAAATATGAATTATTACTTTTACTTATTCAGATTTTTTATGAATGCTTTGCCCTTTTTTAAGTTATTAGCTGTAGTTCAACAAATGCATCGCGCTCTCTAGACAAGTATATTATCACGGTGCTTCCTTTGTGCAACGGGAAAGCCAAAATCAGATAATTGAAAAAAGGGAACACTGAATTTTTCCATGGCCAGTTTAACCATTTAAATGTTTAATGATTCACGCTGTTGAATTCGAACAGCATTCTTGCCATTACAAATATTTGAACAGACAGGGAACCAAATAGACACTTTCACGTTACTTTCTCCCAATCAGGTTTTGCAGCGCATTCTCCCGAGACGAATTCTTAGGTTCAAAGTTCACGGAATTCCAGTGTTGAAAGTTTACGTAAGCTTACAGGTAGCTTTCACTGCCAGCAAGCAAAATATCTAATAAACATCAATAATGATAATATTAACTTTCAACAAAAAACAGAAGATTTACTTTATTTCTATTTTGTAGCCTCCCACAGCGAACTGGCTCTAAGAACGAAAGGGGTGAGTGGCTGCCGCAGACACTCGCAGTCCAAGGTTGCTGGATTCGTAGTCAGTGTGCGTGCTGCGTGTCTGCTGGATCCAGCATGGCCACTGTCGGCGCTGGACGGAAACTTGCGATTCCATTGCTAAATGTGATACACAGGTAGGGCAGTTTCGATACGTCATATCACACGTAGGGCCTCTAACATGTCAACCACATTCTTTCGAATGTTCTCCAGATTCCCGTATTGACATCATTTTAAGACATTTTTCAACATCGGGGAAATAAAGTAGTCACATCAGGTGAACAGGAGGGTTGTCGAAGGACAGGAATGCCTCTGTAGGGCAAAAATTCCGTGACATGGGGCGTTGTCATGATGCAACATCCACTTGCTGCAATATCCGCTCCCACGTGATTCACACTTTTCCTGAGCCTTTCGAGGACATCTTTGTAAAACTACGTTGTTACGAGATTGTCTGCGAAAACCAGTTCATAGATGCTGGCCACTGATAAATCGCGTATGCGATTGAGGTTAACTACCGCAGCGCCAGTTAAGCCATGAAGACGGTGTACTTAAACACCGAAACTGCCTGCGATATAATAAATTACATCATACGAATAGCTGTAGGTGTTCTATTTCATTACGTAATTGAACAACGGAAGTCCCTCAAACCTACAATCAGAATGATGTACGTACAAAAACTCTTTGTAGAATGGTTGGCAATGAGTCCTGGAGGAACAAATTCCTTACGTACCATCATACCCCTATTGTCAAAAATTCAAAACAGCATTGTTTTGATCTTTGATTTCCTTATTCGACCTTTTTCTCAATTGAGGAGAACTCTGAGTGTGCCACCCTTTACTTTGTCTCAGGATTCATCACCTGTGAACACACGAATGTATCGTTCGTGGCCATTGGCAGTCCTCTCAAGAAGTTCAACACACGCTTTTCTTCGACTGTCCTGCTTAGATGTGAGCTTTTTCGGTACCACTTTGACACGAACCTATCGCATGTCCAAAACTTCGGTCAAAATATGATGTACGGTTAAAATGTTTAATTTAGCAGCTCACCCATCATCGTTATTGTTAAACGTCAGTCTGATGTCACAACAGCACGAACACATTCGGTATTGTCGTCGGTTTTTGTGGTGCTGAAGATCTCCCTGAGCGTGTTTCATCTTCATCGTGTTCTCGACCGTCCAAAAATTATTTGTGACAGCGACAAACTTGTGCTTTCGATAAGGAATGTTCCGCACACGCCTCTTACAACTTTTCCACGGTCTCACTCACGGATTTCCTACACAATCTGATGGCATAAAGTTGCTCTAAATTCTGCTGTACCATTTTCGTAACACACAACAAAAACACAAATTCGCAGATACCACACAAAAAAAGTCACATGATGAGTGTATGAGGCAGAAAGTCGGACTGAGTATCTAAAACGGATGAACACACTGGTCTTCGCAAGTAAACACAGAGTTCGCAAATCGCTCGCAGTGTTGTCAGTTTCATTACTTTCCTCTCACATCTTTTAAAGTTTTTCAAAGTTAATTTCAACTGATATATTCTGACTCCCAGAAAATGTTATTAATGCTGAGGGTAAATTCTAAAAAATAAACCATAAACTAAAACTGAATTCACATTAAGCAAGCCAAAAAATTAACTACATGTAAAAGTGATTTCTGTGGAAGGAAATGGATAAGTTCTAGCACCTTATTGTAGAAGCCGAAAGTGAGTTGTACCTTACATCAGTACTAAATCTTATTATGTCAAAATTTAGGATACTAAGAGCAAAGTGCTTTCCTTTTGGAACAGTTGAACAGAACCAGATGAAATGCTCACAACCTATACTTCATTTACTAAAGCAACGGGTAATTCAAGTCAGGCAGTAGCAGTTGGGAGGACACACCCAGCAACAGGGAAGTAACCGATTTTGTGACTTCTACGAGTTCCTTACTAGGAGCGAATTTTATCATATCATCTGTGCGCTTCAATAGTTTAGTTTTTTTAGTTTCTACGTGTTTATTTACTATCTAATAGCAACTGTTTAGCGTTTTCGTTTGCATCGTAAAGTAAACTGACTTTGTAACATATTGCAAGTTTCTAATAAGGGGCGAATTATTTATCGGCACGTGCCGATAGTCTGTTTATCTGCATAGTATAGTTTTCCACGGTCTTTAGTTGCCGAGTTGGTGGCACTTCGCTCTCATCTTCAGGCTCTGATAGCTTCGATTGCATAGCTTAAGGCTGCAGTGGATGGGCACCAGTGTTGTGGGCCAGCCGCGGGGATCTAACGGACGTCCAGCACGTCAGAGTCTTCCGATCGGTGCTCACCGGCGGTCAGCCCAGTTACTGCTCGCACTGAGGTTGACCCCTCACCGCTTGTCGAGTGGGAGGTTGCTCCGGGGCGAAGCAGGCGGCGAAAGACTTCCCAGGAGGCCGCACGTAAGGCCTCCGGGGTTTGTCTGACAAACAGGTTCCAGGTGCTATCTGTGTCTGACACTGTCGCTGAGCCAGATGCTGTCCTCTTTCCTGTTTCAGAGGAAGCTTCTCATCCTGCAAGATCCGGACAATCACAGAGGGTGGGATTATTCACAGTTGGGAGCTCCAGTGTCGGTCATGATAAACGGCCCCTTAGGGAAATGGTTATCAAGAAGGGAAAGAAAACCAATGTGCACTCCGTATGCATACCAGGTGCCCACATGTGGAACACGTCCTACCGGGTGCAGAGGGTGCAGCCAACTGCAGGTAGTATCTCACGTCGGTACCAATGATGTGTGTCGCTTTGGACCAGAAGAGATTCTCTCTGGTTTTGAGCGGATAACAGAAGTAGTAAAGGCTGCCAGTCTTACTTGCAAGATGAAAGCAGAGCTGACCATTTGCAACATAGTCAACAGGAACGATTGGGGACCTCTAGTACAGAGCCGAGTGGACGGTCTGAATCAGAGGTTCAGACGGCAGTGCGACCGTGTAGGCTGCAGATTCCTCGACTTGCGCCAAAGGGTGGTTGGGTTTCAGGTTCCGATGAATAGGTCAGGTGTCCACAACACGCAGGAGGCGGCTACACAGGTAGCAGGAGCTGTGGGGCGTGGACAGGCCGGTTGTTTAGGTTAGAGGGTGTCGGGAAGTCACAAGAAGGGCTTCAGTCACAAAGGGTGCTGGCCAAACACAGGAAGAACGTAGATACAGGAACCATCAGTAAGACAGTTGTAAATTGTCGTAGCTGTGTTGGTAAAGTACCAGAGCTCCAAGCTCTAATACAAAGCACAGATGCTCAAATCGTTATAGGCACTGAAAGCTGGCTAAAGCCAGAGATAAGCTCAACCGAATTTTTTACGAAGAACCTAAGGCTGTTCCGAAAGGATAGGCTAAACAGCCGGCCGGGGTGGCCGAGCGGTTTTAGTTGCTACAGTCTGGAACCACGCGACCGCTACGATCGCAGGTTCGAATCCTGCCTCGGGCATGGATGTGTATAATATCCTTAGGTTAGTTAGGTTTAAGTAGTTCTACGTTCTATGGGACTGATGACGTCAGAAGTTACGTCCCATAGTGCTCAGAGCCATTACAACCATTTTTGATAGGCTAAACAAGGTTGGCGGTGGCGTGTTTGTTGAATTTAGAAGTAGTTTATCTTGTCGCAAGACTGAAGTAGATAGTTCCTGTGAGTTAGTATGGGCAGAGGTCATTGATGGCAACCGGAATAAAATAACAGTAGGATCTCTTTACCAACCTTCCAATAATTGCTGAAAGGTTCAAAGAAAACTTGAGTTTGATTTCAAACACGTACCCAGCTCATACCACTATAGTTGCTCTTGACTTTAATTTACCCTCGATATGTTGGCGAAAATACATGTTTAATTCCGGAGGAACGCATAAAACATCATCCGAAATTGTGCTAAATGCATTCTCTGAAAATTATTTCGATCAGTTAGCTCATGAGGCACGCGAATAGTAAACGGTTTCCTGAGTTAATAACGAGCATCAAACCGGATACAGGGATTAGTAAACACAGTGCCGTCGTAGCGAGACTGAATATTGTAACCCTCAAATCCTTAAAAACGAAAACAGAAAAAGGCGAAAAATATACCTATTCAAAAGCAGATAAAAATTCACTTGACGCCTTCCTGAGAGAATATCTCCACTCCTTGCAAATTAATAATGTAAGTGGAGACCAGATGTGGCTTGAATTCAAAGAAATATTATCGGTAGCAGTTGAGATGGAGCTGATCCTCCTTGGTACACAAAATGGATCAGAGCACTGTTGCAGAAGCAACGAAGCAAACGCTCCAGACTGTATACACAGTATTAGGTTCCTTTCGGAGTGTGCTGATGAATTAGCTCCATAGTTTCCGGTCATATACAACGGTTCGCTCGACGAAAGACCGGTACCCAAAGACTGGAAAGTTGCACAGGTCACATCAACATTCAAGAAAGATAGTAAGAGTAATCCACTTAATTACAGGCTCATATCATTAACCTCGATATGCAACAGGATTTTGGAACATATATCGTGTTCGAACATTGTGAATTACCTCGAAGAAAACGGTGTATTGACACATAGTCAACATGGATTTAGACAACATCGTTCTTGTGAAACACAAGTCCTTTTTCTGTATGAAGTATTGACTGCTATTGACAAGGGATTTCAGATCAATTTCGTATGTCTGGATTTCCGGAAGGCTTTTGACACTGTACCACACAAGCGGCTTGTAGCGAACTTGCGTGCTTATGGAATATTGTCTCAGTTACGTGACTAGGTTTGTGATTTCATGTCGGAGAGGTTACAGTTAGTAGCAATTGACGGAAAGTCATCGAATAAAACAGAACTGATTTCTGGCGTTCCCCAAGGTAGTGCTATAGGCCCTTTGCTACCACTTATATATATATAAACGATTTGGGAGACAATCTGAGCAGCCGTCTTAGGTTGTTTGCACATGACACTGTCATTTATCAACTAATAAAGTCATCACAAGATCAAAATAAATAGCAAAACGATTTTGAAAAGATGTGAAAATTGGGAGTTGACCCTAAATAACTAAAAGTGTGAGGTCATCGACACGAGTGCTAAAAGGAGTTAATTAAACTACGGTTACACGATAAATCAGTCAAACATAAAGGCCGTAAATTCAACTAAATACCTAGAAATTACAATTAAGAACAACTTAAACTGGAAGAAACACACAGAAAATGTTGTGGAGAAGGCTAAGCAAAGACTGATTTTCATTGGCAGAACACTTAGAAAATCTAACAAATCTACTAAGGGAACTGCCTAAACTACGCTGGTCCGTCCCTTTTAGATTACTGCTGCGCGGTGTGGGATCTTTAACAGATAGGACTGAAGGAGTATATCGAAAACGTTCAAAGAAAGGCAGCACGTTTTGTACTATCGCGAAATTTGGGAGAGAGTGTCACTGAAATATACAGGATTTGGGCTGGACATCATTAAAATAAGGCGTTTTTCGTCGAGACGGAATCTCGCACGAAAATCACCAACTTTCTCCTCCGAATGCGAAAATATTTTGTTGTCACCGAGATACATAAGGAGAAACGATCACGATGATAAAATAAAGGAAATCAGAGCTTGAACGGAAAGGTATAGATGTTTGTTCTTTCCGCGCGCTATACAAGATTGGAATAATGGAGAATTGTGAAGGTGGTTCGATGAACCCGCTGCCAGGCACTTAAATGTGATGTGCAGAGTATCCATGTAGATGTGGAAGAGAACTGTATGGCAATGTATTACCAAAAGTTCGTCAGAGGGCCAGCAGCAGACTGTACGGACCGTCGGTCCCGGGCATCGATGTCGGGCCTTTCCGCCACCACCTCACTCTTCCACCCTCCCCCAACTTTCAATCTACCTTTGATTCTCTCACTTCCGAGTGCTCGAATCTGCCGCACAGAAGGATGAAAGCTACAACCACAAACGAATAAGCACCAGTCTCTACACACTGGACCCAGACAATTTGCCATAAAATGACAAACAAGTAACTTGTCGAATCGTCGCTCCGTATACGTAGCAGATTCTCCCAGGAGGCTTCGTCATTGTCTACATAATGAAAAGTATCTCGGAATAGGTAAAAGTCTATTTAAGAAGTGTTCGACACTGGAAATTTAGTTTATTATTCGATACATTATGGTATTAGTATTTCACGATACATTTGCCCACGTAAATTAAATACATCACTCAGAGTTGACAATAATTAATGTAAGCATTCCATTTAGTTATTGGTTTTGCATTACGTAAGTATATTATCTTCCACAAAAAGTTCATCATCTCATTTTTATTTCATTCTGGAAGAAAGAAGTATAAATGGTGTCATTGTCTTGAACACAACTATTTGTTAACAGAGCAGAATTTCCTGTTGTTGAATATCTCCAGTTCAAAATAAATCGCAAAATCCAAAATCATAAACGATTTGATATTCAAACGTTTTCCGTGTGTTACCTGGTTAAAACACTCACTTTCATGATAGATGTCTCATAAAAAGAAAAATTCATAAAAACTGACATGCGAACAAAACTATCACATCACGCATTTTCGAAAGTGCACTTAATTTTAAGTATAAATTCCACTATTTTGGGGAACTAAAATCGTAAATTCAAAAAATAAATAAAATGAGAAAATTAATTTTTCAAAGCATTGTAGTTTAAAACTACAATCTTCCGAATATTTCACATACTAAACAGCAACGTATATAAAGACTCAAAGCACGACGAAAAGGAAACTGTATGTGGCATGTGACCGTTGTTGTTCTATACCCCACGACTTTTATTAGAAATCGTTTTTGAAAGCTAAATAAATGTCGAGCAAATCAATGAAACATTGCCTTTTCACTACCTCTATCAAAAGACATGGGACTAAGACAACGGGACCAAACATTGTAAGAAAACAATCTCCAAGATATCAAGAAAGAATCTAAGTGCTAAGTAATTATAATTTGTAAGTTTTATTTCCCTCGCAGACGCATTGAGTGCTAAAATAACTGTTGTTTATGCTAAAGATGCACTTCAAAACGTTTCTATTATAACTGTCTCTTAATACTGTTTAGTTACAGAAGATTATTTGCAGATTACGCTGAAATAAACATTACTATGTATGTAGGTAACTTAGAAAGTAAAGTTATAATAGGTTACGTCTGTTGTGCCCATAGTGAAATACACTTACAAAACGTTCTGCAAACAGTCTTGCTGAATAACCAATTAACGTTTCTCTAAAGATGTAGAAAATTACTATTGCTTCTTACTAATGAGAGATGTTCAGGTATATGCTGAATGAGAATTACTGCAGCATCTTTCGCTACAATGATAAGTTTCTGCTGCTATTCGGAGGCTTGCATGGCTTTATCCATACAGTAGCAGCCTAGAAGCTCGAACTGCCTGTCAGATTAAATCTGTGTGCCCGACTAGGACTAAAGCCCACAACCTTACCTTTGGTGGCAATGATCGTACCCACTGAGCTACCCAAGCTCGACTCACGACCCACTCTCACAGCTTCACTTCCCGCCAGTACCTTATCTCGTACCTCCTGAGCTCCACAATATGTCCTTTCTGGGAACAATCCCCTGGGCTACACCATTTTTACATGCTATTCATATTACGAGACATGAAAATTCCACAACGTATGCAGCAGAAATTCTGTGAAGTTTGGAAAATAAGAGAGAAGTATTGTCAGAAGTTAATCTGTGAGTATTGTACCAGGGTTGGAACTTAAACAGTGGCAACTATTTATTCACAACCAATACAAAAGATTTACATGTTTGCACCTGTTAGTGTCCTCAAAGTAGCCACCAGTGTTGTGTAGAAACGCGTTGCCAGCGATGTGGAAGGCGTAGTATACCGTTAGCAGAGCCTGGTCTGTAGAAGGAGCGAATGGAGCGTTCTACTGCCTGTCGAATCTCTGGAACAGTTCTGAAGCGAATGTCACGAAGCCAAAACTGAAACGCCAATCCAACGGATCACGTAATTACGAGTCGCGGCGAAAGTCTAAAGTTCGTCAGAGCCCCAGTATGGTGAAAGTTATGGTGATTCTCGTGTAAGACTGTCATGATGTTATCCTAATGTATTACGTTCCTCCACGGCAGACCGTCAATGCACAGTATTACCGCTCGTTTTTGGAGTATCACCTGCGACAGCTTTGCGAAAGAAGCGGTGACACCTTCTGCGCAACTCACCCATCATTTTGCACGACAATGCGCGTACAGCGCAAGCTGTGGTTGGTCTGTTCGGTCGATGGGACTGGGAAGTATTGTACCATCCACCATACTCCCCGGACTTTGATTTGATTCCGGAGTTGAAGGAACCACTTCGTGGAATTCGCTTCAAAACTGTTCCAGAGATTCGACAGGCAGTAGACCGCTCCATTCGCACGATCTACAGAACAGGCTCTGCTAACGGCATACTACGCTATATGAGAATGCAGGCTTCTCGGGTTGTTCGCCTGAAGATGTCAAGTAAGAAACTTGCTGAAACGTTGCTGGAGAACAACACACTGACCCAGCTGTCAACCCGAGAAGATTTTATCATCGGTATATTACGCCTTCCACATCGCTGGCAACGGGTTCTACACAACGCTGGTGACTACTTAAAAGGACAGGAATAGGTGCCAACATGTAACTCTTTTAGATCGGTTGTGAATAAATAGTTCCCACTATATAAGTTCCTATCCTTGTATATGAGTCATGCATGGATAGCACTGTCGAGGAACGGAAAGGGTCCAGGACACAATTTCAATCTGTCAGAATGTTCACTACATTTTCGCTCCGCTGGAGAATGAAACATTCATTCTGGACCTATAAACTTAATTTACATTTATGGAAACGAATCTACTCTACACATGGTGAGTTCACCCTTTCGTAGAACCGTTGTCAGGCCTCGAAAAATGTTTTACTGCAACATCATTAGATCTTAACTTTACAATCACTATACCGAAGCTGAAGTGAAGAATTCGAAGACTTGGTTACGGAATATTTGTCTCCAAGTATCTAGTCCTATCTTGCAAAAAACCTCCAGTACTGTACCTCATGTTAACAGTAGTACTCAAGTGAACTCACAAACCAAAACAAACTTTTTATGATATACGGTTTCTGATAGCATATGCACTTGACGTCTTCAGTTATTTACTGTGCATCTCTGCCTTCTAGCATAATACCACAGTTTCACTCTACAGCTCAATCTAGTACGACCGAAGTTTCTACCTTATGACTAAACAGATGTATACTTCTTCTTTCTCAGAGTAATTTTTCACGCACTTGGTTCCTAGACTATTCTGCGCACAACTTCTTCATTTGTTATCTTATCAGTCCACTTGCTAAAGAAATTAGCAAGTGGCTTTTGAGAAGCAGTGCAGGCACGCCTTTGCAATCTCGTTCCCGACTGGTTCCGCCACTACCCTGGCACGCATCCTGAGATTCCCCCCTCGCCGATCCCATTAAGTGCGGTAGTTCCGAGGACCGCCCTCCAATACGGCGTGTGGCGCACGGGCTGCCGCATCGGCGTCGCCAGACCGGGATATATGTGCTCTGCGGTCCGGCGTTCGGAATTGGCCCCAGTGGAGAGGCATGGCCCCGCGCCCCGCCGTCCACCAGCGTTAACTCGGATGAAAGACCCAAGACCGGGCGTACGTGCTCAGGCACAGTCGACAGCGCAGCTCACTCCGGACACCGCCCTGCACTTCCGCTGATGCCGGCAGCGCCGTATTTATGTGCAGGCTGTCTAAGCTGCAAGCCTAGGAGCCCGCACCACAAAAATCCAAAATACCAAATTTATGATTCAGTAGTGAGACACGGACCTCTGGGATTCAAAAAGATATAGATCTTTTTTTATTTACTATAAAAACAGTCTTGATCACGATTTATTTATTAAGGGGACCGGTTTAGACCACTATTGTGGTCATCTTCAGATCGACAAGTCGTATACAAAGCTTTAATTAGAGGGCTACATACATTAAAGAAAATACATCAAGTTATAAAGCTATAAAACGATGAATTACCAATGTGTAGGAACCTCTTTCAGCTGGAGAATCACTACTGGAGAAACCAGTTCACGTCTTACTATATATAATGGAGGCTCCGTTCACTTCTGACGGCATGATGTCATTACTAACCAATGAGTTATAAGTCAAATAACAATGTAAAAGCCGGCTGCGGTGGTCTAGCGGTTCAGGCGCTCAGTCCGGAACCGCGCGACTGCTACGGTCGCAGGTTCGAATCCTGCCTCGGGCATGGATGTGAGTGATGTCCTTAGGTTAGTGAGATTTAAGTAGTTATAAGTTCTAGGGGACTGATGACCACAGCAGTTGAGTCCCATAGTGCTCAGAGCCATTTGAACCATTTTTGAACTATTTAAAATTTCTTAGTTAGAAGAAGATTGTCAAGATATAAAAATAAACACACACTAAACTTAGCTTATTAAACAGCTGTTGTCAATTAAGAAGCGTTAAAATATTTAAATATGTAGGATAATGAATTTCGGTCTGGCAGTACATGGGTTGCGCTCTCAAGGACTGTAAGTGAACTATTTGGAACCACTGGTTGCCATAGTGAAGTTGGACGCCGTTCCAAAGATGAGGCAGAAGGCTTCTTTCCACTGAAGTTGTTGCAAAGTCGAAAGGCAAACTAGTGGTTGCCATTGCGAGGATAAACGCAAGTGCAAATATGTGGCAGCAGGCTTCTTTCCAACGAAGTTGTTACAAAAGTGGAATGGCGAAGACTGTCACTTCAGACGATGTATTACTGAGCAGCAACATGTCTTTATTGAAACGATTTTCAATGAGTAGGCTGCAATAATCTTTAGCTGACATGTATACTACATGCTGCACTAATACGATACGAAGTAGTTGTCCACATTGTCTATGAAGTTCGTGTGTAGATCGCATTTTTCTTTTTTTTTTAATTACATGTGACAGTTTTAAAAGGCATTGCTATTGCCTAAGTTGTATGCCAGTCTTAAAAACAATAACCCACTACAGATGAAACTGAAACAAACAACTGGGGAATCAAACATTTACCAAAAGTCCAACTTCACCATGGCAACCGGTGGTACCAAATAGTTCACTAACAGGCCTTGAGAGCGCAACCCATGTACTGCCAAACCGAAGTTCATTTATCCTACATATTTAAATATTTTTAACGCTTCTTAATTGACAGTAGCTGTTTGATAATCTAAGTTTAGTGTTTGTTTATTTTTATTTCTTGACAATCTTCTTTTAACTAAGAAATTTTACATTGTTATTCGACTTATAACTCACTGGTTAGTAATGACATCATGCCGTCAAAAGTGGACGGAGCCTCCATTATATATAGTAAGACGTGCACTGGTTTCTCCAGTAGCGATTCTCCAGAGGAAAGAGGTCCTACTCAATGATAATTATTCATTTTGTAGCTTTATAACTTGTATTTTCATTAATGTATGAAGCCCTCTAATTAAAGCTTTGTATACGACTTGTAGGTCTGAAGATGACCACAGTAGTGTTCGAAACCGGTCACCTTAATAAATAAATCGTGATCAAGACTGTTTTTATAGTAAATATTTGTAACACATTGATCACTGTCACTCCTATAATGTATTCAAAAGTAATATAGATATCTGCCTGTAGCATTACGCAGCTGAATTAGTGGACTGCTGATACATGTTATTAAAATGCTTAAACGATGAAGTTACTGGTAGAGGCTGCCTAGCTAACGTCTTCCAAGAGCAACAACAGTTTTATTTTCATTATTTCATAGGATAATTGACCTAATTCATTACGTTCACTGTGGCGTGTACTACATACGCTCGAAACTTCTAACTATGCTACCAGCAGTACACGAACGCATGGTGTTTTAGCTATCAGCTAGGTGCAACAAACAGCTGAGAATGCAATTTTGTGTGAACCTTCGACGAGAGAGATTTTTGAATAAATGAGAAATCTCATGATCTGTGGTTAATGTGGTGTAAAATTATTTTATGTGCTCTTTCACTGTTTTAAAAGAATGGCTCTATGGCACTTTAAGAATAGAAGGTCAACATTTTAAAATAGCAGGCGAGGGCATTTCAATACGAAATCCACTCCACCACGAGAAACAGGAAGAGCAACGCCACCAGATGAAGGAAAGATTGAATACGCGCTCCTCCCGACAGCAAGAAACACAATTATCATTGCCGGCACCAAAGAGTTAAAAACTTAAAATGCTCTCATGACCTAGTCATGAAGAGGTACAACGTTACGTTAGAGATTTGACATTGTAAGTATGAAAAGTCTGAAACAGTGTATATGTCTTTAGGCAACTTAACTTCTTGTGCTCAAACTATTCTGACTATATTCATTTATTATTTTAGAACGAGCACACTTAGTGACTTCCAGCAAACTTGACAGATTATTTCAAGACTTTACGAAGCCTTCTATCGTTAAAGCCACCCATACTCACAGACACAAAATAATGAAAGGAAAAGAATTCATCGTTTACTACATCTTTGCTCTTTGTGCTGTTAACCTTCAGCACGATACGTGGCATTTAAGTGTAACACTTCTTTACTACTAACTGCACTCTCGACACGTTTCACAGATATTATCCACATATATCACTTAAAGTACATGCAAAAATTTTATCGGTGTACGACTTATAGGTCCGGAGATCTGACTTCATAGACGTTGGGATGCGTGAAAAACTAGCTCCCCTTAAAACGGGCCCGCATCTCGTGGTCGTGCGGTAGCGTTCTCGCTTCCGACGCCCGGGTTCCCGGGTTCGATTCCCGGCGGGGTCAGGAATTTTCTCTGCCTCGTGATGACTGGGTGTTGTGTGATGCCCTTAGGTTAAAACGGAACGCAAAATACTCAGACGAAACTCACCCAGTGTTTGAACATGTGACCAGTAGCGGCAGCCCAACCACTTTAAATACACTCCTGGAAATGGAAAAAAGAACACATTGACACCGGTGTGTCAGACCCACCATACTTGCTCCGGACACTGCGAGAGGGCTGTACAAGCAATGATCACACTCACGGCACAGCGGACACACCAGGAACCGCAGTGTTGGCCGTCGAATGGCGCTAGCTGCGCAGCATTTGTGCACCGCCGCCGTCAGTGTCAGCCAGTTTGCCGTGGCACACGGAGCTCCATCGCAGTCTTTAACACTGGTAGCATGCCGCGACAGCGTGGACGTGAACCGTATGTGCAGTTGACGGACTTTGAGCGAGGGCATGCGAGAGGCCGGGTGGACGTACCACCGAATTGCTCAACACGTGGGGCGTGAGGTCTCCACAGTACATCGATGTTGTCGCCAGTGGTCAGCGGAAGGTGCACGTGCCCGTCGACCTGGACCGGACCGCAGCGACGCACGGATGCACGCCAAGATCGTACGATCCTACGCAGTGCCGTAGGGGACCGCACCGCCACTTCCCAGCAAATTAGGGACCCTGTTGCTCCTGGGGTATCGGCGAGGACCATTCGCAACCGTTTCCATGAAGCCGGGCTACGGTCCCGCACACCGTTAGGCCGTCTTCCGCTCACGCCCCAACATCGTGCAGCCCGCCTCCAGTGGTGTCGCGACAGGCGTGAATGGAGGGACGAGTGGAGACGTGTCGTCTTCAGCGATGAGAGTCACTTCTGCCTTGGTGTCAATGATGGCCGTATGCGTGTTTGGCGCCGTGCAGGTGAGCGCCACAATCAGGACTGCATACGACCGAGGCGCACAGGGTCAACACCCGGCATCATGGTGTGGGGAGCGATCTCCTACACTGGCCGTACGCCTCTGGTGATCGTCGAGGGGCACCGAATAGTGCACGGTACATCCAAACCGTCATCGAACCCATCGTCCTACCATTCCTAGACCGGCAACGGAACTTGCTGTTCCAACAGGACAATGCACGTCCGCATGTATCCCGTGCCACCCAACGTGCTCTAGAAGGTGTAAGTCAACTACCCTGGCCAGCAAGATCTCCGGATCTGTCCCCCATTGAGCATGTTTGGGACTGGATGAAGCGTCGTCTCACGCGGTCTGCACGTCCAGCACGAATGCTGGTCCAACTGAGGCGCCAGGTGGAAATGGCATGGCAAGCCGTTCCACAGGACTACATCCAGCATCTCTACGATCGTCTCCATGGGAGAATAGCAGCCTGCATTGCTGCGAAGGTGGATATACACTGTACTAGTGCCGACATTGTGCATGCTCTGTTGCCTGTGTCTATGTGCCTGTGGTTCTGTCAGTGTGATCATGTGATGTATCTGACCCCAGGAATGTGTCAATAAAGTTTCCCCTTCCTGGGACAATGAATTCACGGTGTTCTTATTTCAATTTCCAGGAGTGTATTTAAGACAACTCTAATTTTCTGTTCCGCCTCAGCTGCACAGTTTTTAATTATATTAAATGTTTCGATCACTCAGGATCATCTTCAAATGTAAGTAGCTGATTCCACTTAACTCTTAACATGATCCTAAGTGATGGAAACATGTTATCTAATTTAAAATTGTGCAAAATCATACAATGGAAAATCCAGGATGGAATAATAATATTATGAAAAGGATAATTGCTACTCGCCATATAGCGGAGATGTTGAGTTGTTGATAGACACAACAAAAAGACTGCCAAATAAAGAGGCTGTCGGCCAAACAGTCCTTTATTATAATAAACAACATATCCACACACATACATTCACGGAAATGCAACTCACATGAATAAGTCGTCTATGGTGACACTTTAAATATAATTTCAAAACCTTTTGTAAATTTCTTCGTTAGTGTATGGGTAAATAATTCGAAACTAATAAAACCGTCATGATTAATGTCGTCTTCAATCTGAAAGGTCTAATATGCTTAACTTTAACTATTTACCTCATTTCTAAAACCCAACGTCTGAATCTGAATTATTCATGGTGGTTCGATTCTTTGCAGTACTGGGTGGTAAGGGGGACGGCGTCATTTTCAGTTGCCCAGTTACCTAAATTGCTAAGACTTTTGAAAGTACGGTTAACAGAACTGTGGCGGTTCGAAGTGACTTCGATTTCGGGAGGACCTGATTTATTCTACTCGTCATTTCATCCAAAGCAGGACCCGCAATATTTGTTTGCCCCCGTCTGCGGACTTGTATACTTTATTTCTTGAAGCTGTGGAAAGCCGTTCCCAAAAAGAAAAAAAAACTTATTTGTTGACGAGACACTCGAGAAATGCTGTAATACTGAAGTTGCCTTCAGATTCATAACATCATTCAGCTTAGTGACTCGACACTTCACTGCAATGTCACACTACGCCATTGACGTTATAGCAGGAAATTCGAAAGACATTTTTTACGTTTAGATGCATTTATGGGGATGGCTGTGGTAGAACCGGTCACAGATAGGACTGTTTTTCGAGCACTGAGATGCTGTCGGCGTGTCCGACGGATGGAACTACGATGGTGGCTGCAGTATCTGTTAACTGTTCTCTGCCAGGAAGAATGAGCCGAGCGGGACCGAAGTCAACTGTAGCCAAAGCCGTGGAAAGCACATCTGTGTCAGAATAAGACTTGCAGGATGAAATTTTGTGGCGTCTCAGAACAAAAATCTGCTGATAAGTGGAAAAATCTGCTAAAGTAAGCCAAATGACTGCATTTTTATTTAAAAAAAAATTTTGCAAAATAATTACGCTACAACCATCTGCTTACGGTTTCATTGCACTTTTAAAGTTGAAACGCTGAGTTTTGCTTTGAAACAATATCAGATTTTAGGGCCTTTTTATTTTCTTTTGTATATTTCTTCACGTTGTTGTTGTTGTGGTCTTCACTCCGAAGACTGGTTTCATCCAGCTCTCCATCCTACTCTATCCAATGCGAGCCTCTTCAACTCCGAATAACTACTGCAACCTATATCTTTCTCAGTCTCTTTACTGTATCCCTCTCTCCGATCGTACCTCCTCGTAATCGACCCATCTGTTCTTCAACATTCGTCTGTAGCACCACATTTAGAGAGCTTCTATTCTCTTTCCGTCTAAACTTTTAACGTTTATGTTTGACTTCCATGCTTGCCTACACTCCAGACAAATATCTTTAGAAAAGACTTCGAACACACAAATCTGCATTGGATGTTAACAAATGTTGCTTATTTAGAAATGCTTTTCTTGCCATTCCACACCTTGTATTCACTCTAATTCGGCTAGCATCAGCTATTTTGCTGCCCAAGTAACAAATCTTGTCCATTCCTATAAGTGTCTCGTTTCCTAATATAATCCCCTTAGCATCACTTGATTTAATTCTACTACATTCCATTGGCCTTGTTCTGCTTTTGATGATATTCATCTTATATCCTCCTTTCACGGATCTGTCCATTCCGCTTCAACTGCTCTTCCAAGTCCTTTGCTGTCTCTGACAAAATTACAAAGCCATCGGCAAACCTCAAAGTTTTTTATCTTCTAGCTGGACTTTAATTCCTGCTCCAAATTATTCTTTAGTTTCCTTTACTGCTTGCTCAATATACATAATGTATAACAGCGGGCGTAAGCTACAACCCAGTCTCACTCCCTTCGCAACCACTGCTTCCCTTTCATGCCCCTTTACTCTTACACCTGCCACACCTGCCCTCTGGTTTCTGTAAAAGTTGTAAGTAGCCCTTCGCTACCTAGGTTTTACTCCTGCTATTTTCAGACTTTCAAAGAGAGTATTCCACTCAACATCGTCAAATGCTTTCTCTAAGTCTACAAATGCTATAAACAAAGGTTTGTCTTTCCTTACTCTGCCTTCTAAGGCACGTCCTAGGGTCAGTATTGTATCGCGTGTTCCCACATTTCTCTAGAATCCTAACTGATCTTCCCATACGTCGGCTTCTACCAGTTTTTCCATTCTTCTGTACAGAGTTTATGTTGGTATTAAAATGATAGTTCGGTAGTTTTCACAGCTGTCAGCAACTGCCTTTTTTTAATTGTAATTGGAAATACTACATTCTTCTTTTAGCCTGAGGATATTTCGCCTGTCTCATACATCTTGCACTCTCTTCATAGTGATGTTAAACCAACATGGATTCCGAAAACAACGTTCGTGTGAAGCATAGATCGTTCTGTTCGTCCACGAGACCCAGAAATAATCATACACCGGTTCCCAGGTAGACCCGTTTTCTTTGTCTTCCTGAAATCACTCAACACAGTTCAGCACCGCCGCCTAATGAACAAAAATCGACCGTATGGAATATCAGACCAATTTTGTTATTGGACTGAAGAGTCTCTAGGAAACAAAAAACTGCCTGCCATTCTCAACGGAAAGAAGACTTCAGACGTAAAAGTAGCTTCGGATATGCCCCAGGGGAGAGCTGTACTGCGAGTACTAGACAGAAAGAGCCTTTATTGTATGGTTTACACAGATCCGGAAAAATCTCTGGAAGCAGTTAATTACATAACATATCTAGAAGTATATGTACGGTCCGGTTTAATGTGAAATGAACACGCGAATGAGAACTAATGCAAGTGCCAATCTGAGATTCATGGGAAGAATTCTCGGAAAATGTAGTCCATCAACAAAGGAAGTTGGTTACGAAACACTAGTTCTAGCAATACTTGGACATTGCTCGTCAGCCTGGGACCTACACCAAATAGAACTGAAAGAAGAAGCAGAGGATATCCAAACAAGAGCGGCGCGTTTAGTTACAGGTTCATTTAGCAAGCACGAAAGCGTCACTTAAATGATCCAGCAACTGCAGTGGCCGACACGGCAAGAAAGGCGTTTTCATCACTCTATGGTTTACTGTTAAATTTCCGAGAGCATACGTTCCTGCCCCGCATCTCGTGGTCGTGCGGTAGCGTTCTCGCTTCCCACGCCCGGGTTCCCGGGTTCGATTCCCGGCTGGGTCAGGGATTTTCTCTGCCTCGTGATGGTTGGGTGTTGTGTGATGTCTTTAGGTTAGTTAGGTTTCAGTAGTTCTAAGTTCTAGTGCTCAGACCCATTTGAACCATTTTGAACGTTCCTGGAATGGTCAGCCAGTATGTTGCTTCCTCCTGCGAGTTATTCACGACTGGAAGGGGGGGGGGGGGGGGGGGGGGAAGTTACAGGGTTATACAAACCATCCTCCCCCACACACCGCAAGTCAGCTTGTGGAGGATAGATGAAAAATAAATCGTGTGAATACACCAATTATTTTAGTTCTTTTGATATTTTTAAAATCTTATCAGCTACTTAAATCGTACAATTGCATAGGAAAATTGTGTATAGTTAAAAAAACAAACCTTCGGTGCATGGTTGTACACATTTAGTTTGAAAATTGGTTTAACTTTCTTTTGAGGGGGAAGGGATGATTAATTATCAAGAAATTTCCTCTAATAGATCCCACACCGTAAGTTCAGCCTGTGAGCCACAAGATCCTCCAGAAGCTGGAGATAACAACAAAATGGAGTTAAGTCCCTAAAACGCATCACCTGGAAAGATAAATTTTACTCACAAACTCTGAATAAAAATAGCTAAAAATTGTCTTGACACTTTTCTAAGGTTCAATCTGAACTCCTTCCACGTCAGTTGATAGTTACATAGCAAATAAATTAATAAGCAATGGTACTGATCCTCCAAGGTACACAAAGCAGGTATGAACACTGATACAGAAGTAACCAAAAAACATGCCAAATTTAAACGAAAGGAAAACCCCCACTGCGGTGAAATTCACAGAAGCTCGAAATTTTGTGTGAACTTCATTGCGAGATGCTTTCAGCAGTTTCCACGACGAGACTGTGTCTCGAAACCTGGCATAAAACCCAAAGACATTCTAGTTGTGTTTAAAGTACACCATTGTTCAATACAATCAATACTTTCACTACACAATAACAATGTTGTTGTCGCTGATGACAGTGTCGCTAAGGCAGAGTTAATAACCTAAACGAAGTAAATATTCCGGAATTCGAATCAGGCACAAATGCCAGAATGAGTAACATAGTAGATATCCTCGGTGTAGGGAAGCAGCTTCATTCAGTTCCAGACTGTATACCAGGCGGGTCCCTTTCAGAGAGTGCTAATAGAATAGCTCCATACTTACCAATCATACACAACAGGTATCTCGTCGAAAGATCCTTACCCCGAAAGACGAAAGTTGCACAGGTCGCACCAATACCCAGGAAAGAAAATAAGAGTAATCCGCTTAATTACAGACCCATACTACTAACGTCGATTTGGAGTAGGACTTTGGAACATATCCTTCGTTCCAACATAATCAATTACCTCATAGAAAACGATTTATTAAAAAACAGTTAACACCTGTTCATAAAATATCGTTCTTGTAGAACCCAACAAGGTTTTTATTCGCATTGAGTAATGACTGCTATCGATAGGGGTTGTCAGATGGATTCCGTATTTTTAAATTTTTGACACCATTCCTCATAAGCGACTTCTAATCAAATTGCGTGTCTATGGAGTACCAACTGTTATGCGATTCGGTTCGTTATCTCCTGACAGAAAGGATACAGTTCGTAGTAAGTGAAGGAAAGTTATCGAGTAAAGTAATATCTGGCGTTCCCCAGTGACATATCATAAGCCCTCTGCTGTTCTACATTAACGAGGAGACAATCTGAGCAGCCCACTTAGATTTTTTGCAGATTATACTGTCATTTACCGTCTTGTAAAGTCATCAAATGATCAAAACCAATTATAAAATGATTTAGAGAAGATATCTGTATGGTGCGAAAAGTGGCAACTGACTCTACAGTGATCCATATGAGTACTAGAAGAAATCCACTAGATTTCGGTTTCACGGTAAATCAAACAAATCTAAAGACTGTAAATTCAGCTAAATACTCAGGGATTACAATTACAAATAATGTTGTGGGGAAAGCAAACTAAAGACTGATATTTTGTGGCAGAACACTTGGAAAATGCAACATGTCTAGTAAGTGTTAATCCGCAAGAGACAGGATTGACGAAGGACATCGAGAAAGCTCAAGGAAGGGCAGTTAGTTTTCTATTATCACTAAATAGGGGAACGGTGCCATGAATATGAGGCGCGAACTGAGTTCAAAATGGTTGAATGGCTCTAAGCGCTATGGGACATAACATTGGAGGTCATCAGTCCCATAGACTTAGAACTACTTAAACCTAACGACATCATACACATCCATGCCCGAGGCAGGACTCGAACCTGCGACCGCAGCAACTAGCGTTTCCGAACTGAAGGGCCCAGAACCGCTTTGCCACCGCGGCCGGCGCTCATTAAAACAAAGGCGATTTTCGTTGCTGCAGGATCTTCTCGTGAAATTTAAGTCACGGTCTTTCTCCTTCATGTGTGAAAATATATTTTCAAAGCCAACCTACATAGGGTGCAATGATTATAATAATAAAATAAAATAAATCAGAGCTCAGACGAAATATTTAAGTGTTTGTTGTCCCCATACGAAGTTCAAGAGTGAAACGGTACAAAAATGGCTGGAAGATGGTTCGATGAACCCTCTGCCAGGCACTACGTTGTGAACTGCAGAATTTTCATGTGGATGTAGATGCAGATAAATAAATAACCAGCAACATCATTATCTCTGTCTGCTACTTTTGCTGATCTGCGTAGCGATTTACGGTAATAAGATTGGTGGCCCCCTTTGATGTGATCCAAGGCGATATAGGGGAGAGAGTGTGGCAGATATGATACACGAGTTGGGATGGAAGTCATTACAGCATAGACGTTTTTCGTCGCGGCGAGACCTTTTTACGAAATTTCAGTCATCAACTTTCTCTTCCGAATGCGAAAATATTTTGTTGAGCCCAACCTACATAGGTAGGAATGATCATCAAAATAAAATAAGAGAAATCAGAGCTCGAACAGAAAGGTTTAGGTATTCGTTTTTCCCGCTCGCTGTTCGGGAGTGGAATAGTAGAGAGATAGTATGATTGTGGTTCGATGAACCCTCTGCCAAGCACTTAAATGTGAATTGCAGAGTAGTCATGTAGATGTAGATGATTAAGCATGTGGCGACAACAATTTCACTCATTTTTGCCTTTATTGTGTTTTCCAGAGTAATGTCAGGACTGTAAATGAACCCAAGAGTGCTATGGACTGTAATATCTTTAAGTCTTTGTTATGAAGTAATTAATTGTCGTCGCAGACCATGCTACACGACGCTCATAAAGTTCCAAACATCTGTTAAACGTGTGTACCGTCTGATTATGAGTCGCTAGACGATTCGAAACTGCTCATAGTGGAGTAACAATTGAAGCATCACAAAAGGCGGCTTGTGTCAGTTATATCCAGAAACGTCCCTTCTGTATTCCTAGTGAGTGTTTTTTTTCTTTTTTCCGAAAATCATTAACTCCATCGCTGCCACCTACTATAAAGCAGAGCGGAAGAGCCATGCGAAACTTTCTCACTTTTATAAAATCAAATAATCATAAGTTTTGGAATACGTATAGCCGTTGGTATAATATTAGTTGTGGGAATGAAGAGAAAATATCTTTAAAAATCAACCGAACTACGTCAAATAATAATCGTGAATTTACGATCCTCCTTGTATAACATTTACAGGCACATAACTTCGAACTTAATTCTTCACACCGTATTACAATACCTTGGTGGAAACGATATTTGACGCAAGAATGTAACCTGCGAGCCGGCCGCGGTGGCCGTGCGGTTCTAGGCGCTCAGTCCGGAAGCGCTTGACTGCTACGGTCGCAGGTTCGAATCCTGCCTGGGGCATGGATGTGTGTTATGTCCTTAGGTTAGTTAGGTTTAAGTAGTTCTAAGTTCTAGGGGACTGATGGCCTCAGAAGTTAAGTCACATAGTTCTAAGAGCCATTTGAACCATTTTTTGTAACCTGCGTGTACTTTCTGTTATTCATTCTGTTTAAGGTTTACAAAAACGTTGGCTGATTTAGATACCTTTGAAAAGATTACATAGAACTGTCCGTGGGTAAAGGCGTGATTTGGTAAAAACAATCCTGCTCTGTAAAGCGTTTGAGTCTGAGACTTTTTTGTAGCGATCGCAAATACAGTTTTAATAGGCAACTATCTCCTTGTCAACTGAAAAGGCCCGCTTGGATTAAATGGTGTTACGTTTGCCGTGCTATGTGAACAGTTCCGCAGGTGCAGTCAGTTGAGCGTTAATTGTAAAAAAGGAACCCGAGTGAAACTATCTAAATAACAACACTATGCGGAATAAGTGTAGTCGTTGGGGTGAAGGTAGGTGGCGACAATGACAGATATGTTTGTTGTGTCCGAAAGTGTATTCGCTTAGAAAAGTCAACGTGTACGACGGCAGAGATAATGAAGTATCGCAAGGATCACGGTTAGTATTTATACAATGCTGTATACGAATTATCCAGTTAATAAGTACTTTAAAAAAAGTAAAATCGTGATACCAATAAGATAACCTGAAAATGGAGTCTCGCGTTTAATGAGTTACATTTTATTGCATTGTATGTTAACCGGGGACCTAGAAACAACGGAGAGGCTTCGTCCCCACCGCAGCCGGAGAGGTCCACAACCCCACGACGACTACCGCAGTCCACTTCATCCCTCCGCCGCCCGTGCGGTTCGGCCCCCGGTGGATTCCCCCCTTCCCCCCTTCCCCCCCCCCCCCCCCCCCCCCCCCCAGGGACCGTCTCACGCCAGACGAGTGAACCCCTATATTTGCGTGGTAGAGTAATGGTGGCGTACGTGGAGAACTTGTTTCCGCAGCAATCGCCGACATAGCGTAGCTGTGGCGGAATAAGGGGAAGCGTTAGACCGCTCGGCTAATCGGGTGGGCATAAGGTACCTTTGTACAATATGCGCATCCATGATGCCCTTTCGCCTATGATATGTAGTTAAAAATCTCTTTTGTGTCAAAATTTTCCACAAATGGTAAGATTGTAACAACGAAAATGCAGATAAAAATACCTTTTGCACCATTCAAAATTTTTCACCGTTTAATATACTTCGATAACTTGTATTTTACTTCTGATTGTGAATCTGTAAGCTATATTACAGAAACCATATTTAATAAGTAACCGATGTAATACTGTATTTATTTCTGATCATATAAATGATTGTAATTATAATGAAAATATTGTTATTTCTAAATAACAGACAAGGGAACTTTAAATGTATTGACAGTAACGACAAAATTGCAGTAGCTGTGTCGTTGTTTATCTTTGCGTATGGAGACACTTTGCGAGCAGAGAGGAGGCAGAGCAGCGGCGGAGGAAGTTGATTCCAACCACTGCCTGTCCCGTAACTGTCCATTGCTCTTCTCAATGAACAACAGCAGCAGCAGCAACAACGGCAGCTCAGCATTGGCGCCGACTAGATTCTTGTGCGTCCGCACGCCTACAACATTCTAAGACTGTTAAGCGAAAAATTATAAACTTGCGTAGGCATTGCTCAGCAACATTTCTTTCACACAGTATGGCTAAGCTAAATAATAAACTGCAATAGTTAAAACTTGTAGAGCACCTGTATTGTCATTCTCCTCAGAGATTATTACCAAGCAGGCTCCCTTTTAAATTTTCTGCCTCAGTAACTGGTCATTCTTGCATTGCACACCATAGGCTACTTAAAGTAAAGTAAAATTTTACTGGAAAACCTAATAACTAAAGATACAGCACAAATTAAGAGTGCGCAATTTCATTTATTCTGTAACTTAGCGAGTGAATTCTGCTGGATTGGTATGAATTTTGTTGTTGTTATTGTAAATGTAAAATCTGTTGCTCATTTGCTTAGACAAAATTCAATTCAGTCTTTCAGTAATCAGAAGTAAATTGCTTGCCATTTTCTAAATTTTGCATTACGTTATACTGAGGGTACTGAAAGTCACTTTTTTTAACATAACAGAGTTTATGTTAAGACGGTCATTCATTTAACCAGTAGCTCCATTTAACTTTACATTCAAAATTTATTATTTCAGATTAACTGCAAACTCAATGCTTTCCGATTCATTTATTTCTCTGGAACTGTTGTGCTGTAGACAGGCGCGACATCTTTCTGTTGCGATGCCAATGATTATTTGCTTAAATTTTTTGCCATTAGCTTTCTCGAAATTCTGGAGATTCATTGCCCTAGCTGACTGGCGATCGTTTAATTAGCCCCTTTTTAGCTAATCAGTGTTTTCTTAGTGTTATCAGTGATTTTTGTAGTACATATTACGTGGTACTCTTTTTTCCCCCTGTGCACTTCGCGAAAGGTTGCACTATATTCCACCCATTTCAAAATTATCATCAGTATCTACCTTAAGTTTAGAACAGATTCTTCCTTAGAAGAGTCTGTTGTACACTTTCCTCCATTTAACCGGTGTCATTTCCTTTGGTAAAGATAACCTTACTCACTGTAAAGTTTCATAATCCAGATGCGATCACGGTCAGTTATATCGCAATCCAGTAGGCCGATTAGGTAGGGGGAGGTTACACGTTTCAGAGAAAAACTGGAATGCAACGTAAGAAGACAGTTAAAAAACCTTTCTAACGACAGCTCATTCATCCCTGCAAGATTAGTTGTGTTGAGAACAGGAATGTTGGCTTGATAAATAATATACATCATTTTTCGCTTTTAAAAGTTTTGAGGGGAAAAATCGAGACAAGCAGGTGCTCCCTGATTCGAGACCCAGTCGGGCAAACATCTTCACTCTTAGCCGCTAATTCCGCATAAAGTCCCGATGGAACTGAAATCAATAATTCGTTCCCTTTCCTTTCCTTTCCGCCCTCCCCCATCCACCTTTAATGTAAATATTATGTATCACAGTCGCAGATTCCGCATGGTGTCTATTCCTTCAGGCATGTTCATATAACAGGTGTATAAAATGCATGCATTAAAAGAAGAGGTTGAGGTCTTACGTTTCTGGAGGTTTAATACCCGCCCTAAATCATCAAAAGAATCTGTCTCTTTGGAAGTTAAGAGGCTCGGTGGAAATGTTAGTCACTCTGAGATTTATTCCACCTGGACATCATAGTGACTAAATAATGCTGTAATGTGATTGAAAATAATTTTGATTGTTGTTGCTCTGTATCGGTGCCAGTGGTTAACCACTCGAGGGCAGGGGTGCCAACGGCCACCTACGGTCTGTTAAGTGTCGCGAGCACCACAGACCACACGACTTTTATACTCCACGAAGATATGTTGCCCTCAAACATACTCCGACTCTTCCGGTCTCGACACACTCACTCTAATCTCTTGTGGGAAGAAACAACAAACAAAGGGAAACTTCCTGGCAGATTAAAACTGTATGCCCGACCGAGACTTGAACTCGGGAACCTTGCCTTTCGCGGGCAAGTGCTCTACCATCTGAGCTACCGAAGCACGACTCACAGCCGGTACTCACAGCTGTACTTCTACCTGTACCTCGTCTCCTACCTTCCAAACTTTAAAGAAGCTCTCCTGCGAACCTTGCAGCACTAGCACTCCTGAAAGAAAGGATATTGCGGAGACATGGCTTAGTCACAGCCTCAGGGATGTTTCCAGAATGATGTTTTCACTCTGCAGCGGAGTGTGCGCTGATATGAAACTTCCTAGCAGATTAAAACTTTGTGCCCGACCGAGACTCGAACTCGGAACCTTTGCCTTTCGCGGGCAAGTGCTCTACGAACTGAGCTACCGAAGCACGACTCACATCCGGTGCTCACAGCTTTACTAGAGCACTTGCCCACAAAAGGCAAAGGTCCCGAGTTCGAGACTTGGTCGGGCACACAGTTTTAATCTGCCAGGAAGTTTCATATCAGAGCACACTCCGCTGCAGAGTGAAAATCTTATTCTGTCAACAAAGGAAGTAATTTTGGAAATGAAAAGATTCATTGTAAATAAGAATACGGATCTACCATGGCTACGGAAATGTAATTGATAGGCGCATTGTCCTCTAAGTAAGCACATCTTGCATGTCTTAGAAACTGCTATTAGTGTAGAACTGGGCGCCTATTGTTGGTTCCCAGAGCACGCTAATGAGTATCAGACTAACGTCTTCCTTTCTACGCCATATGATGACACTCCACCATTCATGTTCATATTACTGTACACTGTAAATGAGGCCAAATGAGGCCCTACTGCTTGAATAAATATGATACATCCGGAATGAGATTTTCACTGTGCAGCGGAGTGTGCGCTGATATGAAACTTGGTGTCAGATTAAAACTGTGTGCCGGACCGAGACTCGAACTCGAGACCTTTGCCTTTCGCGGGCAAGTGCTCTACCATCTGAGCCCCCCTTCCTCAGAGCTTTACTTCTGCCAGTACCTCGTCTCCTACCTTCCAAACTTTACAGAAGCTTTCATGCGAACCTTGCAGAATTCCTTTCTTTCAGGCGTGCTGGTTCTGAAAGGTTCGCAGGAGAGCTTCTGTAAAGTTTGGAAGGTAGGAAACGAGGTACTGGCAGAAGTAAAGCTGTGAGGACGGCGTGTGTGTCGTGCGTGGGTGGCTCAGATGGTAGAGCACTTGCCCGAGAAAGACAAAGGTCCCGAGTTCGAGTCTCGGTCCGGCACACGATTGTAATAGGCCATCAAGTTCAAATATGATATACTTTAACGACCTCTAGAACAATACGGCTATGCTGGGAACACACAGAATTTGGATACCGGTTTCACTCAGAGTATTCGTAAACGGTTAATTTCGCACTGCCACACTGGGCTGTTTTAATAATGCAACTACAACCGCACTCGCTCGCGTGCACATTCTAAATGAAGCTTTTGATTGGAGAATGAAACAAATAAAACAATTTATGTCGTCTAATGGGTGGCGTGAATTGTTTCAATTTAAATAAGGGTGAAGCCCTTATGCTTTCATTACTATAAATATTATTCCTGAAGTTTTTAAATGAAATTGAAACCAGAAAATAGAAGGAGAACATTTACGCAGTGCCGTAACGTAGTTGCTACGTTAAGGGCGGTACCGCAAGATTACTTTTCGACCTACCCGTAAAACCAGAAAGCGCGTCGTGGAATTCTGAAGCCTCAAAATGTACCGCGAAAGCAGGGCAAACATCACTTTGATTAAATATTAACTACCCTGTTAACCGATTCCTGTGCACGTTAGACGCTATTTGCGATGCTCCTGCGACAGTGCCTAGTTCACCAGAACATGACCTGAACTCACGGTGCATAACGTAACAGGGACGCAGGATAACGTAGTCCCTCTCTGCTGCCTGCTCCGTGTGCACAGACTGCAGATTCCTCGTCCGTTTCGTTAGTGAATCAGACCTCGTCCGACCGGCGCCGAAGTACTTGCAATTTTTCTGGTTGTTTGCACGAATGTTCCGCGTCCGCTGCTACTGGTGCAGCATAAAATGGGAATAACTGGACTGTTGCTTACTGCATGCACGTGACAACTTCTGTCTGGTTACAGTAGCGGAACGTGACAAGTTTCCATAAGCCTCTGTGTCTTTGCGCCATTCGTTTACTCTGTCTGAGAATGGGTTGAAGGGTTTGACAGCAAGAGGACAGGACGGCGGGAGGGGGGGGGGGGGGGGGGGAGAGGGTAGAAGATATTCTGAATGGCTGCTAGCAGAAAGAAAACAGAGAAGTGCAAGAATCGCCTCGAAGCGGAAGTTCCATATAAGTACTGGAAGTAATACGAAATAAAACACAAATCTACGTCCTTCCTCAGCCATGTAGACCATGATTCCTACAAAACCAGATTAACAATCTGTTAATGTGTTTTTGAACTAGAAATTCTTTTGCGAACATGTGATGTGCCCCTTTTTCTCTCTTTTTTCTTTTTTTTATCTTTATGAATAATGCAGTTGTCGACTGTATAACTGTATGAAACAATGTCGCTTGCGTATTTCGCAAGAAACAACTCGCTCTTAAACTTCACTTTCACTATAGACATATTACACATCCGTACTTCTGTCAGGAGTTTATAACAATGGAAACGATTAGAATTAATATTTTCTCTGTTTGAACATTACTGTATTTACAGTCTGATGTTTCAGTCTTATATTTCGGAAACTGGATAAGAAACGACAAATAGCACAAGCACCATTGTCTGTTACATTGAGATCCAGCTATAATTATTTTCTGGCATAAAGTCGGGACCACCATCAATAGATACTCAGACAATGACTCTGGAGGACACTACTTTTAGCTCATGTCGTTTCGTCTAGGGTTAAGAATTCTCGGCTTCCTTTGATGTCTCGGATCATATTAAGAACTGAATATCGAACAAACGCTTTACGGAGGTCTGTTTGTCACCAACATCCAGCGCAGAAAACCATCTATAGGACTTTAGTATCGCCATAGTCAGTGCTGGTTCTACAGCGTTATTCATTACGGAAACAGTGCCAGACGCACGCTGCTAGACTAATCGCCGCACGCCACTCTGCTGATACTGTCAGCAGCTGTCCCCCGTCAGCCGCGCCATGTCCTTTACTAAAGACGGTTTGTGATGGAGTTCTCAAGGTATCAGCCAACCCATACTCCATACTTACAAAATGTCTTTTGATTCAAATCTCTACATACTGACTCACTCATCAATGCCCAGCCCCAAACCGCCAATGATAGAAACCTGAAATTTAGGGATGGTGTGCAGCTTATGCTGTAGGCGCCATTTAAGTAGGGATTTTTCGAAATTCCAGCCCTAAGGGGTTGAAAGAGGATATTAAGCTTTTTTATTTTGCTAATAAGGTGGTTTTGAAGCTAGACATACGAAAATTGGTGTTTGTTTTCTCGGTCAGAAATAAGGAATTACGCGGTTCAGCAGTTTTAGAAATTTAACCGTATGGGGGTGAAATAGAGAGTGAAAGCTTTTTTTGAACATATATCATTATTAAAAAACTACTAAAGTATTAAAAACATACGTCTATTACATTGGTATATGACCTTTCGGTTATAAATTTTAAAAAATACGTGTTCCAGTCTTTTGGAAATTGAACCCCTAAGGGGTGAAACAGCAGATGAGATTTTTTATGAAAATGTTGTATTATGAAAGCACTTTTAAAACTAAATCTATGAAAATTTAAATTTGGCTTCTGAGTTATAAATAAAAAAAATACTTATTTCACAGTTTTTGGAAGTTAAACCCCATATGGGGGCGAAACGGATGAAAGTTTTTATGGAAATATTTTATTATGAAATCTTTTGTAAAGTTAAATCTATAAAAATTTAAAACTGGCTTCCGGGTCACAAATAAAAAAATACTTGTTTCAGGGTGTTTGAAAATTGAACCCCTAAGGGCATGAAATAGGGGAAGAGATTTTTACGAACATATTTCATTATGATAGCATTTTTAATGCCAAATGTATGAAAATTTAAATTTGGTTTCTCAGATAATTTTTTTTAAAAAAAACACGTGTTTCACTTTTTTTTTAGATATTCAACCCCATTCGAATGAACTAGTGGATGAGACCTTATTATGAAAATATTTCATTGTGCAAGCATTTTTGAAGCTAAATTTATGAAAATTTGTATTTGGCTCCTCTGTAAGAAATAAAACTTACGCATGTCAGTGTTTTTGGAAATTTGACCCCTAAGAGCTTGG
Organism: Schistocerca gregaria; assembly: GCF_023897955.1. Classification (NCBI taxonomy): domain Eukaryota; kingdom Metazoa; phylum Arthropoda; class Insecta; order Orthoptera; family Acrididae; genus Schistocerca; species Schistocerca gregaria. The sequence goes on from NC_064920.1 coordinate 1,095,277,054, forward strand.
TGTTTGGTTTCTCGTTTACAGATGAAAAAATACATTTTCCACTGGTTTTGGAAATTCAACACCGAAGGCCTGATTCATCGTCGCCCAGTCCCAGTCGCTTACGATAGAAAATTGAAGTTAGCAAAGGGTGTGGATCTTACACAGCACGCAGCATTTAAGAAGGGATTGTCCGAAACTCCACTCCTAATTTTTGAAAGTATGTAGCTATTGAGGGAATTTTGAAGTTAGAACTACACAAATTGGTACTTGGCTTCTCAGAAAATAAAAGATCGTGTTTCAGCAGTTTTGAAAATTCAGTGACTAAGGGAATAATACAGAGGGTGAAGTTGTTTTTACAAATAAATAGTTACTATAGAAGTAATAAATGACTTTTAAGGCTACACCTGTGACAATTGTCATGCACTGCCCTTTTATACCTTGTGTGAGCGGTACTACCACCATCTTTATGTGTGGATATCGCTATCCCATGACTTCTATAGCCTCAGTGTAAGCTTACTGTTTAAACGATCCAGGCTTATTGACAGAGAAAACATGGTGAGTAAGCCGCGTTTTCTCGCTTACAGAAAGATCCGTACCTAAAGACTGAAAAATTTTTCAAGTCACACCAAAACCCAAAAAGGAAAAGAGCAGTAATCCGCTGAATTACAGGCCCTTATCATTAACGTCGATTTGCAGTAGGGTTTTGGAACATATACTGTGTTCCAATGTAATGAATTACCTCCAAGGAAACAATTTATTGACACATAGTCAGCACGGATTCGGAAAATATCGTTCTCGTGAAACACAACTAGCTCTGTATACTCATGAAGTAATGAGTGCTATCGACAGGGGATGTCAAATTGACTCTATATTATTAGAATTCCAGAAGGCTTTTGACACCGTTCCTCACATGCGTCTTCTAACCAAACTGTGTGCCTGTGGAGTATCGCCTCAACTGTGCTACTGGATTCGTGATTTCCTGTCAGAAAGGTAACAGTTCGTAGCAACACACGGAAAGTCATTAGTAAAACTAATATCCGGCGTTCCCCAAGGAAGTATTATTGGCCCTCTATTGTTCCTGATGTATATTAACGACGTAGGAGACAATCTGAGTAGCCCTCTTAGATTGTTTGTAGGTGATGCTGTCATTTACCGTCTCGTAAAGTCATCAGATGACCAAAAGGAATTGCAAAATGATCTAGATAAGATATTCATATGGTGCAAAAAGTGGAAATTGACCTTGAATAAAGAAAAGTGTGAAGTTATTCACATGAGTACTAAAAGAAATCAGCTAAATTTCGATTACACGATAAGTCAAACAAATCTGAAGGGCTGAAAATGCAACTACAATTACAAATAACCGAAATTTGAACGATCATATAGATAATGTTCTGGGTGGAGCAAACCAAAGACTGCGATTCATTGGCAGAACACATAAAACGAGCAACAGGTCTGCTAAAGAGACTGCTTACACTACGCTTGTCTGCCTTGTTCGACGGCCGCGGTGGTCTCGCGGTTCTAGGCGCTTCAGTGCGGAACCGCGCGACTGCTACGGTCGCAGGTTCGAATCCTGCCTCGGCCATGGATGTATGTGATGTCCTTAGGTTAGTTAGGTTTAAGTAGTTCTAAGTACTAGGCGACTGATGACCTCAGATGTTAAGTCTGATAGTGCTCATAGCCATTTGAAACATTTTAACCGCCTTGTTCCAGAGTACTGTTGTGCGGTGCGGAATCTGCATCAGGTGGGACTGACGGATTACACCCAAAAAGTTCAAAGTAGGGCGTCTCGTTTTGTATTATCGCGAAATAGGGGAGATAGTGCCACAGACGTGATACGTGTATTAGAGTGGCAATCAATAAAGCAAACACGTTTTTCGTTGCGACGGGCTCTTCTCATGAAATTTCAATCACCAATTTTCTCCCCCAGTTGTGATAACATTCGATTGGCACCCACCTATATAGGGACAAACGATCATCACTATAAAATAAGAGAAATCAGGGCTCGCACAGAAAAATTTAAGTGCTCGTTTTTCCCGAGCGCCGTTCGAGGGTGGAACGGTAGAGGTGGATTGAAGGTGGTTCATTGAACCCTCTGCCAGGCACTTTATTGTGAAGACCAGAGTAGCACGTAGACGTAGATGTAGATTTGAATTCTCTCTTAGAAATAAAAAAAATGCGTTTCAGTGTTTCCGGAAATTCAACCCATAAGGGAGTATAGTAGGGCATGAAACTCTCTAAGAAAATGTCTCGTTACACTGAAAAAATTTAAAGCTAAATTTATAAAAAGCCGTATTTCACTTATCGGTTAGATACAAAGAAATTTTTGTAGGCGATGACAGCTGCTATGGAAATATATCGATAAGAACGCAAAAGGAATAATTAAGAAACACTTTTGACTCGAGCTACCAGAATCACTTTTTGCTCAGAAGTGAATTAGGAAAAGACGATGTTTATATGCCCTTAATTAGTGTGAAAAGCTTATAAGCGTAGCAACTTATGAACAACATAAAAATTGGATTAAATGAAACAAAAAGTACCTACGAGAGCAGAGCAGCGGGCGCTGAGCTAGTTATCTTTTATAGTATTTCAAATTGCGCTGAAAGCCAATTTAAGGGAAAATTTTGTACTTTCTTAGTTCTGTTTGGATGCAAATCGTATTTACAATACGTCAATTGAACCGGGTTGCAGGACGAGGGAACAGCTGAAAACAGGGAAAAAATCTAATTATTACAAATATACTAAAGAAAATTTGAATAGGATGTTGTTACGTATACTAGACGGATGCGATTTATTACGCGAGTACACAAAACTGCAATGAAATGTGAAATGCGCATGTGACATTACTGACCAAGAGACCACATCTGGGATGGTTGATTACTTGGTTAGTTGGCTGATTTAAAGGAGGGGGAGAACGGTCCAAACTGTGAGGCCTTCTGTCCATCTGGGATGTTCGGCCGTCTGACGCAAGTGTTTTCTTGACGCCACTTCACGGACTTGCACGTCGATGCTGCTGAAATGATGACAACACGCACACACACCCAACACAGAGCGAAGGAAATGTCCAACGCGGCCGGGAACCGAGCCCGGCTCCCCGTGGGGAATCAGCAACACGACCTGCCGACACAAAATCTGATTTCGTCAAGGCAAAGCATTTTGGGAATCATCCATGTGCTTTGATCGGCATTTTAATTAATTAATTTCACCTTCTGTCATTCATGTTGGGACGTTATTTGGAAACAGCAACTGTTTAAGATAGCAATGACAACTTAAAACAATTATCTGTTTGATTCACTTTTATTTTTTCTAATTGACTGTTTTTATTTTACATTTTTGTGCTCATCACTGATATGGACACACATTTATTAGTGGAACAATTCTGAAATTGCTCTTTTTTGTCCTTAAATGTTACGGAAGCCATATTAATTACTTTTATTAAACGCCCCAGCAATCAAAATTTAGTCTAAAAACTCAGTGTCAATATCAAATGCGTCAATCATCACCGCAAATTTCACGTGCACCGCAGTTCTATTGTCGATGTTAAATTACGTAAATTGAATCGACGAAGGATATGCAGACGTGTTGTATTTGTACCTGCATATATTTATGCCACGAGACAGATATTGGTAGTACTGAAATCGTCATACAACAGCACCGTGCAGTGTACTTCAGCCGCAGCCAGCAGAAGACAGATAAAAATGGTTCAAATGGCTCTAAGCACTATAGGACATAATTTCTGGGGTCATCAGTCCCCTAGAACTTAGAATTACTTAAACCTAACTAACCTAAGGACATCACACTCACCCATGCCCGAGGCAGGATTCTAACCTGCGACCGTAGCGGTCACGCCGTTCGAGTCTGTAGCGCCTAGAGCCTCTCGGCCACCCCGGCCGGCAAGACAGATAAAACCATGGCGTAATGAGCTCTCAGCTAATCAGCATCACTAACACCACTGATCACTCTCACATACACTACTCAAAAAACTGAAGAAGTCAATTATTTTAATTCCGCAACTGCCTCTCCTTTGCGATGGATAAGTTTGAAATTTGACACTAAGGCACCTACAGCCTTCCTCCGTATTTGAACGTCAAGATATCGAAGAATTCGAAAAAAAAATTATCATAGTTTCGACGATCGTGTGAGATGTGAAACAGGTTAATTATGTCAGCAAGGTACGCGCCAAAAGTGCTGAAAAAGCGTAACATCCAAATTTCGTCGAATGGTTTTGAACGGTCCTTAATTGTTACACCCTGTATAACAAGAGCAGCTATCGAGGCGCGCCACACTCCTGAGGGACGATGTCTTTCAGTGGGGTTGCAGCCCCACGATGTCTTCAGGGAAGTGTTGAAACGTCCGCAGGGTGTCAGCTGTGTCAAGGTCGCTCAAGAACGTCGTTCTGTTGCACAAAAGACCACGTACTGCCGTTTTAGGCCGCGAAATATCTGGAAATGCGTGCCGGAAAAGAACGGGTGGGTTCCCTGTCACCGCCTTAGGTCTTGTACTGTGAATTGTACGCGGAGGTGTGTCTGAAATGTTTTCCTCCGGCCTCCATTAGAAAACGGCGTGATTTCCATTGAGAGTCCCAGTTCTGACATCCCCCCCCCCCCCCCTTCCCCCAGCCGCCAGGTCTGAAGATAAGTGGCGAGATTTGGGTAAGAGGGGTAGTACTGTTGTGAAGTTTGGTGCTTTTTTCCCATGCGGCCACACCTAACTGTCTGAAGTGTCTCCAGACCAGAAAGTGACATCGCAGGGAGCCAAACTTATGCGCCAATACAGAAGACAGTCGTAGGCTCCTTTGAGACAAATTTTAAACTTCTGCATCGCAATAAGAGACAGTTATGGAGTGCCGGCCGCGTTGGTCTCGCGGTTTTAGGCGCGCAGTCCGGAACCGTGCGACTGCTGCGGCCGCAGGTTCGAATCCTGCCTCGGGCATGGATGTGTGTGATGTCCTTAGGTTAGTTAGGTTTAATTAGTTCTAAGTTCTAGGCGACTGATGACCTCAGAAGTTGAGTCGCATAGTGCTCAGAGCCATTTGAACCATTTTGAGTTATGGAGTTTCAAAAATAGTGACTGATATTGTTGCGCTGTGTGTGTAAAGCATCTCTCTCTCTCTAGTTCATCACTATACCACCTCTCTCGCCCCATACATTTGTTTTCGACCAATACTGCCACTGAACTGCCGTCATAAGTGAAACATACTATAGGTTACAATATCAATGACAATCACGCATAGAACGTTGACACACATTGCAAGCCCAGGCACGTAAGTGAACCGTGTTCGGCTCGTGTTCATGCCATTTATTGTTTGTCATCTTTTCTTGGGGTACTGCTGCCTCGTTTTCTTATTCCATTTACTGGCGTCACTAAATTCCTGCGTTACCTGCAGTAAGTGGCAGCAGCAGCGCTTATCGATAACTGTACTGTCGTACCATCCCTGGAGTGTTTCTGGGTCGTCGTGTGTCTGGAGTAAGCAGTAGCAGTGAAGTCGGGACGGAGCGCCAGTGAGGTGCGGACAGCCAGTCCTCGCCGATTGCTGGTGACACACTTGAGATGCCCGACGGAAGGACACTTAAGCGGGAAGGACCGTTGGTTGGTCGTTCGGTCGATCGTCTCATCAGCCGACGTGTATTTGGTCCTTTGACCGTTTCCGGGCCTAGGCTGTCTGTCGGTTGGGGCAGAAGAGCAAGGAAGTCTGTGGTGCATGGTCAGGCTGGTGCCGCTGGAGGCGTCCACACACAGTTGGAAATGTGAAGAGAAATTCTTAGCCCACCGGTCGTAGACACTAAAGTTGAGTGCTCACTAAACTTACTGTCAAGCCTCAACTGCTATCACATCTCTTTGTTTGATCCTGGATGTCGCTTTCTGGGAGATTCCCGCGAGCAAGAACCTGTGTACATTGAAGTCAGCTAGAATTGCAGCTACCTTCCTGTGTGGTAATACTAGTAATGTAAAGTGAAAAGTTATATGGCAAAGACAAAGTTAAAAAGCAGACTATCTTTCAATAAACGGTTTTACATGTGAAATGTGGTGTAAACCTTTACTCTTCCTAGTACGCAGAGTTTCAACTTCAACTCAATTATCATGTGGTATACGTCGGATTCTGTAAGGTCCATTGTAAACTAGAAAGAATTTCTGACTCAAGTGTTTCTTCTTATGTGACAATGAATGAGCTTTAATGAGAACTTTCTGACCAATATATAATTTCTTTGCATTTGCTTTACCGTATAGTTTTCTCCTTTTGTCTGCTGCAGATTTTATATTTTTAATAGCCAAATCAATTGTGTCTGTGTCGAAGTTTACTAGGAAAAGGTACAAGCTCTCTGATTCTGTTCGGTGGTTCTTTATTCTTCAGTACAAGAACAGGTGGTAAAGCAGTGCAGTCATGAGGCATTTCATTCAGCACGTTTTGAAATAAGTGTAAATATCTGTTCCAATGCCGATGCTTTCTGTGACAATAAAGTCTGCAAAGCTTATTGATTTCTTTCATAATCCGTTCGGAGGAGTTACAATGTGGCGAGTACAATGAAATAAAAACAGGTTTGATTTTATGATTCCGAAGCATGCGTGACCAAACAGCAGACCTGAATTGCGGTCCGTTATCTGAAATGACTTTATTAACGTGTCCAACTTCACGTAAGAAATGTTTAACAAAAGCGTTGGATACAGACCGTCCAATGGCTTTAAGTAACGGTGTGAAAGAAACAAATTTTGAAATAAGTTCAACAGGGACTAGAACGTACGAAAATCCATTGGATATAATGACAAGCGGTCCCAAAAGATCAACAGCAGCAAATTCTTTTAATTTAGAAGGAATGATAGGAAACAACGGAGCACGATGGGAGATAGTAGATGGTTTCGTCTTTTGACAAAGTTTACACATAGACAAGACTCTTCGAATTCTCTTTTCCATATTGTTAAAATAACAAGTCGTTAGAAGAATATGATAACATTCTCGTGGACCAAAATGTGCATAGCAGAAATGAATGTACCAAATAAGCTTATTAACATCGTCTGGAAAACAAAGTACCCATAGCTTGTCATCAACAGTGCAGCGTTTGAACAGTATGTTGTTTCTAACCAGATAATAATGCCGAATCTGTGCCTTTTCATGTCATTTACTTTTGATGTCTTTCCAAATCGGATCTTTATCTTGTTCATGAGCAATGTCCTTTAAAGATGTGGTGACGAAGTTTTCAAAGGCGACTTTATGAATGTAAAGAATACTGAAATTTTTCTCGAGGTTGCCTTCTGTGTTACTTTTCTGAAGCCCAGCCGGTGGGCGTGACAGTGCGTCCGCAACAATGTTCTCCTTGCTGGGAATGTAGACTATTATGAAGTGGAATTCTTGCAAAAACAATGCCCAACGTTTTAACCTGTCATGATTTAATTTTCAAGACATAAGAAATTGTAATGCACGATGATCACTGTATACTTTTACGTGCTTACGAGAAAGAAAGAAACAGAATTTGTTAAATGCCCAAACGATGGCTAAAGCTACTAATTCAGTAACGGAATAATTTTTTCGGATTTGGTTAGCACTCGGCTAGCAAAAGCAATGGTTTTCTGAATAGTAGTGTCATTTTCTATGGCTTCTTGAAATAAATGGGCACCAAGACCGACTTTAGAAGAATCCGTGCTAAGGCAGAAATCTTGTGACAGATCTGGATGAGCTAATATTGGCGCGTTAAGTAGCGATTCTTTCAAAGAATTAAATTCCAACTGTGCTTGTTCGTCCCAGTTCCAAATAGTGTTTTTTTCCAGTGAGAGAACAAAGTTTTGGTGTAACTAGAATTTGAATATTCAGAAAACGGCGGTAAAAATTTACGAGACCTAGAAAACTGCGGACTTGTTTTTGTGTGGATGGAACTGGAATGGCTCTGATTGCTTCTAACTTTTCAAGATCCGGCTGAATGCCTTCAGAAGAAATAATATGTCCCAAAAACCTCACTTTTGACCTACCGAATTCAGACTTTTCCAACTTAACTGTAATTCCAGATTCTGCAAAATACGTAACAAACTGTTGAGAATGCGATTATGTTGTTCCCATGAGGCTTCTGCTATTAGAATATCATCCACATATAAGGTAATGTGACGTTCTAAGATATCAGGTAATATGGAATTTAGCCCGCGAATGAACGCTGCCGAAGAAATGTTCAAACCAAAACGAAGTTTCCGAAACTGATAACAAACGCCGAAACAAAGGAAAGCTGTAAATTTTCTACATTCTGGATGAAGTTAGACCTGATAAAAGCTGGATCTGAGATCAGACAGCACTTTTACACCATTAATATTTTGAAGAAGTTCTTCCAACGTTTGCGGCCTGTCTGTTTCAGGAATAATGACAGTATTGACTTTTCTCGAATCTAAGACAAGCCTGATCGATCCATTTTTCTTCTCAACAACATGTAATGGATTGTTGTATGAGCTTACTGCAGGCTCAATAATGCCCTCGTCAAGCATAGATTGTATTTCTGTTCTAACACGGTCCCTATAATGCGCCGGGATTACGTATGGTCTAACACAAAATTTAGTATGCTCACGAACACGAAATTGGTATTGAAATCCCTTGATTGTTCCTATTTTGTGAGTAAAAACTGTGGAATGTGCTTGTAAAATCTCAAAAAGATCCTGCCTATCAGTGTCATTACAATTCTCAATTCTTTGAATTTTATTCTGAAGATTTAGGTTACCTTATCAACAAGGTTTAGGTTACGGGTATGAAAGTAGCTAGGATGATTGCAGGTACTAGTAGATGGGAACAATGGCAGGAGGGTGTCCACAATGAGGAAATCAAAGAAAAACTGGGAATGAACTCTATAGATGTAGCAGTCAAGGCGAACAGGCTTAGATGGTGGGGTCATGTTACAGGCATGGGAGAAGCAAGGTTACCCAAGAGACTCATGGGTTCAGCAGTAGAGGGTAAGAGGAGATGGCGCAGACCAAGGAGAAGGTACCTGGATTCGGTTAAGAATTATTTTGAAGTAATAGGTTTAACATCAGAAGAGGCACCAAATTTAGCATTTAATAGGGGATCGTGGAGGAATTTTATAAGGGGGCTATGCTCCAGACTGAACGCTGGTTCCCCTGCCTTCCCAAGTATACCGGTGAATGTTCTTATGTTTAAAAAAGGAGTATGTGATTACTAAGCCCATACTGGCACAGAAATCCAAGAGTTGTTTCCCGTTCCTGTTGGCCTCCATATCCTTTAAAAAATTTACCCATAACCTTTTCATACCCTTCTGTTCGATTTCCAATCCTGGCATTAAAATCATCCATGAGCAGAACACTGTCCTTGTCCTTCACTCTAATAACTACATCACTGAGTGCCTCATAAAAACTATCCATCTTATCTTGATCTGTCCCTTCACAATGCGAATATACTGACAATCCTAATTTTCTTGCTAGACAGGTAGACTTTGTATTCTCCCACTTCCTCTTCTTTCTCACCCCTTACCCGAATGTCACTAACAGCTAAAACGTCCAGCCCCATCTTACTTGCAGCCTCTGCCAGCTCTACCTTCTTCCCAGGGTAGCCCCCATTGATATTAATAGCTCCCCACCTCATTACCATTTGTTTGCCAAGTCGTATCTTAGGAGTCCCTGGTTTGTCAGTTAGAAGTGGGACTCCGTCACCTCCAAAGGTCCGAGGCGTTATGCTCTGATTGTTGCCAGCATCATATTTAAAGTATCAGGAAAGCAGGTTGTTAGCCTTACTTGCCCCGAGTCCCATTGGGTTTTACCCCTAACGGTTGAGGGACTAACCGGAGGATTTGGTAGTCTCTGCCGTATGAGCACAAAGGTGACCACGACTCAGAATATGTCCGAGATGCCCAGCCTTATTCCAAAGTAACTGGTATCCCGACTGTCGGGACCACTTACTTGGCCACTCATACGTTGCCCGTGGTTCATGAACTAGGACATGACTACAGGAACCCACACCATGAACCACAAGACTGGAAAATTCAGATTGTTCGAAATGTTTCGTCATTATGATGTTATGTTTTACTCGGTCTTGTGTAGCTTGAGACCAATGTGCTGAGAGGAAGGCATGATAAAATTCTCCTTCACTGTGGCAATCGTGAATGACCGATCGCATTCTTACAGCTGGTTCATTCTCTAAATAGCCACGCATAAATTCTAATCTGTGGTCTAATGACCAGTTGGGAGGAAAACAATGAGAGAATTGATGGAGCCACGCTTGTGGATGGATGTCGTTGCCGGAATTCTTAAATGTTTTGAATTTACGTGTAGTAACAAACAGCTTATAGTCAAAATCATCATGTCGGTGAGTCGCATATCGGTCATTGTTACTTCGTTTCGGAGGTTCCATCTCAAAATTCGGTGTACGTTGCCAATTTCTTTCATCATTTCCGAAGTATCCTGTGTTATTATTTTGTGGTTGTTCCTTATTTCTATGTCCCTCTTCCCGTACTGGAGCGCGAGTGTCCTCTGAAATATGTAATTCTTGTATTACTTGTGCCAACTGATCTTGTACTTCCCGGATTTCTCTTTTGTACTGTGTATTGATTTGATTTAGATTTTGTTTGAATTTTCTAATTTGTTCAAACTCTTCAGTGTCAGTGAAGGCTACAGGTCTTGTGTCATTCAGATCATCATCTACCTTTGTAGATAAGTTAGTGAACTGATCTGAAAGTTCGGCTCCTTTATCCAATAGTGAAATTATTTCCTCTGTGTGTTTTTCTGAACCAAGTTTCAGAGAGTCTATTTGTGTTGAAACCGTATCTACTGTGTCCTTTAAGTTTTCTTGAGTTTTTGCAAGTTGCGTAACCAAATCGGTAGATGCAAGTGAGTCAGTTTTAGCTTGCAAGGTGTCGTGATTTTCATGAACAACAGTTTGCAGTACTTTTATGGCTGCTTCGTGATTCTGTAATAAATTTTCATTACGCGAAAAAATGTTGAAAATGCTCACAAATTTGTGTTTTTACGTCATTACAGACTTTTTGACATTTCGATTCAATGTTATGTAACTCAGTAGTTTTATCTTCACGTGTTTGTTCAAGTGTGGTGTCTAACTTTTGAAGCTTTTGCTATGTTTGTCTCTGATTTTTGTTCCATTGTGTCTAACTGTTGCTGTGTTTGTCTCTGGAGTTGTTCCATTGTGTCTAACTTTCAGAAGCTTTTGTCCCATTTGTTGCATTAATTGTAATAACAATGCACTGGTGTCTGAAACATGTTCCCCAGTGTTATTCAGCAATGCAATTGAACCCGCAATATTCGCATTTTGAAAAGCGGGAAACATGTCTTCCCTTATTTGAGAAAATGGCGAGGACGCAAAACCTGAATCTACAATATTTGCAAGATTGTGTCCTGTCATTTCGGATTCGTGAGGCAAGCTGTTGCCGACCGATCGATCGATAATGCTTCCCTGTTCACTAATTGTTTCACTGTCTACACCATTATTTGCAGCCCGCTCCGTTTCCCTATGCACAATTTCCAAATTACTACTTTGAACATTAGTTAATTCAATACACGGTGACGCTAACACACTGCTTTCATCTTCCCTCTCATTTCTCAGTTTACTTGGGGGCCTAGTATTACGTTTTTCACACACCATTATTGTCACAATATTTCACAAGACAACACAGAAAAACAATTTGAAGAGAAAAATAAGAAAACACATTAACATAGCATTACAAATAATATCTCGTTAATTACAAGCGCAGCTGCGAAATACTTGCTGCAAATCTACATACATGCCACATTTTTTAATGTACAACAATGAAAAACTACAACTACAAAGGAAATTCTCTCTACAATTACACGCTAGCAATAAACAAAGGCTGCACTAATTGCACAAACTACAAGGAAAAAATCTGAAGATTCCAGGTTCGAATCCTGGGAGGGTCGCCATATGAAACGACCCCTTAGAAAAATTAGACAGGACTGCGCTTTAAATGACACACAATATTTTTTAGCGCAACGCAATCTGACTTTCAAAAATCCCTACAGAAGAATGGCCCTGACTAACATTAACCTATACCTTTCACAAATCACTTACCTCACCAAAAATCTTCGTTACTCGAACTACTGCAATACAGTGAGCGCCACTACTGCCAGCTAAATAAAAGATTCAAACTACTGAAGGCACTAACTACTGATAGACATAGTTAGCAAATGAAAGATTTTGATAGAGAACAAACAGTGTATTTACCTCAATAGTGTTCAAAAGTCGTAATATATATATAGCAGTTCATGACATCCAGTCTTACAAATTTCAAAACTCCGCCATCTCTCTCCCCACATCCACCTTCGCTGGTGGCTCACCTCCAACTGCGCAACGCTACGAGCTGTTAACAGCAACAGCCCAACACTACAATGGCATACAACAATGCAAACTAGCCACAGACTGCATACAGCACAGCCAGTGACTTTCATGGAGAGCGCTACGTGGCGTTACCAATATAAAGACCTAAACAGCCTACTTACAAAGTGAAACCTCCAGAAAAACTCCTGTATCTCAATTCCTTGCTTAGGCTTTGTGCCTTGGATTTTAGAGGTGGCCTTCAGCCGAACTAAATTAAATACCGGATGTCTTTCGTTAAAACCTTGAGAGTTTTTGCTTCTTGCTTGTGTGATTGTGTGTTTTAACTAATAAAGCTTGTATGTTGAGTGCAACTGACAGTAACTTATTTTGGTCCCTTTCCACAAATATAACCTCATCCGCTCTGTCCTTCTATCCCAGGGATTTAAGTATGATCTTTTTCCGTGGACATATTTTTATACACTGATGAGCCAAAGGAGCTGGTACACCTGCCTAATATAGTGTAGTGTCCCCGCAAGCATGCAGAAATGTCGCATGGACTCGACTAATGTCTGAAGCAGTGCAAGAAGGAATTGTCACCATGAATCGCGCAGGGCTGTCCATAAATCCGTAAGAGTATGAAAGGCAAGCGATCTCTTCTGAATAGCACGTTGCACAGCATCCCATATACGCTCAATAATGTTCATGTCTGAGTAGTTTGGTTTCCAGCGGAAGTGTTTAAACTCAGAGGACTCTCATAAATTTTGACTACGTAGTCTACGTAGAGAAGCGACATGACGGTATATTTAAGTTAAATGAACAGTCGAGTTGTTGTTGTTGTTGTCCTCAGTCCTGAGACTGGTTTGATGCAGCTCTCCATGCTACTGTGTCCTGTGCAAGCTTCTTCATCTCCCAGTACCTACTGCAACCTAATCGTTCTGAATCTGCTTAGTGTATTCATCTCTTGGTCTCCCTCTACGATTTTTACCCTCCACGCTGCCCTCCAAAGCTAAATTTATGATCCCTTGATGCCTCAGGACATGTCCTACCAACCGATCCCTTCTTCTAGTCAAGTTGTGAAACAAACTTCTCTTCTCCCCAATCCTATTCAATACCTCCTCATTAGTTACGTGATCTATCCACCATATCTTCAGCATTCTTCTGCAACACCACATTTCGAAAGCTTATATTCTCTTCTTGTCCAAACTAGTTATCGTCCATGTTTCACTTCCATACATGGCTACACTCCATACAAATACTTTCAGAAACGACTTCCTGACACTTAAATCTATATTCGATAACTTAATTCGACTACATTCTATTATCCTAGTTTTGCTTTTGTTGACACTGTCCATTCCAAGTCATTTGTTGTCTCTGATAGAATTACAATGTCATCGGCGAACCGCACAGTTTCTATTTCTTCTCCATGGATTTTAATACCTGCTCCGAACTTTTCTTTTGTTTACTTTTTTGCTTGCTCAATATATAGATTGAATAACATCAGGGATAGGCTACAACCCTGACTCACTTCCTTCCCAACCACTGCTTCCCTTTCATGTCCCTCGACTCTTATAACTGCCATCTGCTTTCTGTACAAACTGTAAATAGCCTTTCGCTCCTTGTATTTTACCCCTGCCACCTTTAGAATTAGAAAGAGAGTATTTCAGTCAACAATGTCAAAAGCTTTCTCTAAGTCTACAAATGCTAGAAACGTAGGTTTGCCTTTCCTTAATATTTCTTCTAAGATACGTCGTAGGGTCAGTATTGCCTCACATGTTCCAACGTTTCTACGGAATCCAAACTGATCTTCCACGAGGTCGGCTTCTATCAGTTTTCCATTCGTCTGTAAAGAATTCGCGTTAGTATTTTGCACCTTTCACTCTGGGGGACAACTCGCTATAGAATAATTTCCTTTCAAAAGGATTTTTCTCAAAGGCAAAGGACGAAGACTAATTTCATTACTGAGTTCAAACTGCTGTAGTAGCACTCTAACCATTGTAAACCTACTGACTGAATTCTCAGGAGCAAGTGTCAAGCTTGCTGCCTCTGCTAAGACGTGCCTTTTCGTGACTGTCTTGTACAGTGACGACTTACCTCAGCGTCTAGGCGGTGGAAGGAGTGACCAGTTAATTCTCTCTGATTTTCTACGATCGGGTGCCCTTGATGTCTCCAAATAGCCTTAAGCGTAACAAGTGCCCTGAAAAAGTACCCTCAACCATCCACATCATTGTGGTGAGCATACAAAATATTTATCTGCTCAATAATCGGCAAGCTTCTCTCGATCAAGTGACTCACTCGAGCCCACTAGTAAATGTGTGTAAGACGTTGCTTTTCACCAATAGTGAGATGCGAGTCACTAACTGAACACTCAAGCGCAGAAGTCGAGGAATAACAAAGGGTGCTCTGCACTGCGGCCTGAGAAGACCTCTGCAGAGAAAGCGCCAAGAAGGCGAGTCAGCTTCGCGGCGCCGCTGTGTCGCCTTTATCTCGAGTTCGTTGCCCCGCCGCCTCCACAGTCTCTGCCTGCGCTGCGCAAATATTAGACGGATAAACTTCTGGGTCCTCCGCAGCGGCCTGTCTCAGTAAATCTCGGCCTCTTCCACTCCGGACATTGTACTGCCTCCTTAATTTTAATAACGAAACTGCGGAAGCCAGCACCTTTCACTCTGGGGGACAACTCGCTATAGAATAATTTCCTTTCATAAAGATTTTTCTCAGGGGCAAAAGACAAAAACTAATTTTATATCTCAGTTCAAACTGCTGAACGATGAATGTCACGTTTCCTCTTAGTGTGCTGTAATACTCTGATCGTACACAGTGGTGGCTCTTTTATTTTTTAGAGCGTGCAAATTGTTTACATGCAGAGTGTATAAAAACATGTCAGGAAGTTTATGGATTTATTCTTGATATCAAAAAATTAGAAGAAGTTCTTATGAACATGGATCCGAAAATCGTTTATTATGGAGGTGTGACAAGAATTCGGCGTTGCTGGCATTAACTAGGTATGTCCACTCTTTGTCTAAAATGAGAATTTACTACCACTGCGTTCTCTGAGACTTGCTCTACCGTGGGGTGCAAGAGTGAGACTTGTCCATCGGAACAATCCAGAATAACAAAGGAACAACGGGAATGGACTTGTCGACGTCGGATGTTGGGGGGGGGGGGGGGGAGGCGGAAGACAAGAACGAGACACATCCAGGGCCTGCTTTGTTACTGCAGCAAAAGAAGCAGTCAGATTCTGTCATGTGAAGTATATCCAAGAAGTTCACTATGCTCAATGTTACACAAGATCTATTTTTTTTTTTTTTTTGTTCCACCCGAAAAGCTCTTTCGGGCTGAAAACAAGAGAGGTGATAAAAACTTAACTGTTTCAAAGTACTGGATCTTAGAGAAAACTTCACAGCGTATATGGATGTAGTTCGCTCTAGTGCATCATTAAGGGGGGTAGGACGTCAAACGGGCCGACTTGGAGCAGGAGAGGCATCACAGGACATTTTAATTTCCAGTGTCTATACTTTTACAAATAAAGTCATAAAACTTCGTCAGCATCGCCAGGAAGGATTCACGATTCACACTCATTTCAGTGGATGTTCGAAAACATAAAAAAATAAATTTTTTTACATGTGAAATTTCATCATTTTTTCACTTACTTATGGCTGCACTTGTTGCTATAGGTACACTTTTATTCATACGTTAGAGAGGTTCTTCGATGAATTTTGAACACCATACATACCGTACTTACAGGTGTATGAAACTCTTGAATTTATTTAATTTATGAAAAAACGAATGAGCTGTTATATTTTAAAATTCATGTTTAGAAAAAACACAAATTTTATAGTTAATTACCTAAATTTTTACCACAGTTTTTAGTAGATTTGGAAAATTCTAGAGTTTTATACACCTTTAAGTATGGTTTGTATGCTGTGCAAAATTCATCGAAGAATCTCTCTTACTTATGAAGAAAAGTGTACCTATAGCAACAAACGCTACCGTTAATAAGTGAAAAAAGTTATGAAATTTCACATGTAAAGAAAATTATTTCGTTATGTTTTCGAAATTCCACTGCTATAAGTGTGAATTCTGAATCCTTCCTGGTCATGCTGACAAAGTTTTATGAATTTATTTGTAAAAGTATAAACAGTGGAAATGAAAATGTGCTGTGGTGCCTCTACTGCTCCAAGTCAGCCCGTTTGACATCCTACCCCCCTTAATGTAACTTATCCATCATGTTGTTGGTCATTCAGAAAGCCTCAACTACAGTGACTTTTCCAAAAGAAAAGCACTATAAAGTGCGCTGGCTGTTAAATCTGAGAAATACAGAGATGTCATGAAGCTTGCCAAGGAGTATGTGTCAGCCTCAGATATGGTCTGTGGAAGAGCTGTTACGGGTGCTACAAAAAGTACATCACAAGAAGAAGCACAATAAACTTCTTATTAACATTCCACATCAGTGACATATATCAGAGTAATTAATTCCTTTTTTTTATTTCTCAGATTTCTCATCAAATCTAGTAACTTGTAAAGCGCTAATAGTAGTAATGTCTTCAGTTACTTGTTTATTTTTAAACACCTAATACAAAAACCCAGCCGGCCTGGGTGGCCGAGCGGTTCTAGCCGCTAGAGTGTGGAACCGCGCGACCGCTACGGTCGCAGGTTCGAATCCTGCCTCCGGCATGGATGTGTGTGATCTCATTAGGTTGGTTACGTTTAAGTAGTTCTAAGTTTTAGGGGACTGATGACCTCAGAAGTTAAGTCCCATAGTGCTCAGAGCCATTTGAACCATTTGAACAAAACCCCAACTTGCTTGTAGCAAGAGCAACACGAGTTCAGTTTTTTAGAATTCATTAAACATTATAATAAAACTTTGTTTGGCTATGAAGGGGAAGATGGGGTTTAATCGGGTAAGGGGGTAACCAGGAACCATCTATACGACTTATTAACAAAGTTTTTTGGTCTTTGGACCATGTAGATAACCGGCAACTGCAGTAATGCTATGAGGTTTGGTAGAATCAGATGAGCTGTTTTTGGGGAAATTGTGGAATTTTTGTGATGGTGTATCTTAGTTGGTGCTATTTCGTGTTCAATGAAGAAATTATACCGTCGTCTTCTAGGCTGACACTAGTAGTTCAATGAATGGACTTCTAGAAGTCTCTATGAAGATATACCGTGTAAAACGATTCTCCGCCTCATTTCTTATGCAGAAAGAATTTTACAGGTAACGTACGTATAACTGGGACTATCCCATGTCTTCGTTACATGTAACTTATACGTGTTACGTAACCATTATATGCGTTTAATGGTACGCTAACTGTATGAACACGTTTTAATAACTTCAATTTAATAATTGCATATAGAATTTACTATTATTTTGGGCCAGTTTTTAGATTATTTTTCTCATTAATAATTTGATTAATAATCCCTTGCTGAAGAGGCATATTTTCGTTTCAGGTGGGACCGTTAAGCTCTTTATAGGACCAGGAAAGTAAGACATGGCTCACTAGGCATCTAGGAACATTGGCAACCCAGTACCAAATTGCTCAGATGTTCGGATTTGCATATAACAGAACAGCAACAATGCAAAGTCACCTATCTGTGTTTGAAATGAGTGGTATTTTCCTGCTCAATGCAAATGAATCTGGAGAACAGAACTTTGCACTATCAGATCCAACAGAAAGAAAGTCACCGGATTACTGATACTTCTCCACATCTCAGTCCATCAGCTAATGTGCAAACACAGTCCTCATCTACTGTGTCATCGAAGAATGAAAAGC
Source organism: Schistocerca gregaria (assembly GCF_023897955.1). NCBI lineage: Eukaryota > Metazoa > Arthropoda > Insecta > Orthoptera > Acrididae > Schistocerca > Schistocerca gregaria. The sequence goes on from NC_064920.1 coordinate 1,095,295,063, forward strand.
CAATCCCTTGTTACCAGAGACCATCATCAACAAGGTGATATGCCGTGATCACGGACTCTCCTGTCGCATATATAGAAAATACTACTAACATACACCAGAAAGAATAAGGTTTTTCTAGCAAGTACTCAGAGTACAAAGGCGATGCAACAGGAAAGACGGTGGCTTGGACTTTGGCCAGTAATGTTATATGTACTAATGAAGTATCACTTCGAGGTGTGGCAAGGCATTGGTGGGAACCATATATGGTCACATATGAGCCCCCAAATGGTGGTGGCCACAGCCGCCAATGTGAAAGGGGCGACGCAATCTGCCACACACGTAAAAGGTGTAGGTGGCGTAGCCCTTGAGGGAATTCAGTACAGACAATCAGTAGACCCTGAGTGATGTCTGTGTAGGTCGGGCCCAGGGCCTGGGATTGTGCTACTCACACTGGAAATGCTCGTGCTCGTCCTTAGCCACATACCTCCCTCCACGGGATTCTGCAGTCGCTCAAGTCCTTAAAATTATTTGAAGCCTGTCTTTATTGCTGCCAATTTTAACTTCTGACTGTTTCATGACTTTTAATTATGCCCATCATCAGAGTTTGCACCATCTGAATCGCCGTCCCGTCATCCAGATGGTACAAACTCTGATGACGGGTCATAATTGAAAGGCCTAAAACAGTCAGAAGTTAACATCGGCTGTGATCAAGGCTGCTTTTAAATAATTTTATCACATTAAGACGCTCTCCTCCGAAAACGTTATACAGAATTATGAGTGCAAGTCATTAGCCAATCCTAGCTCAGACGAGCAATTAAAGAATGTAGTTATTCAAGTCTTGTCTTTGTTCAATTATTTCCTGGCGGAATCCCATAACTCATTCGAACTTCCAGTTTGCCATCTAGAGGTTCACTGAATGGACGGACTTTCTCCAGTCTCCATTATCAATGAGCGTCCAGACCGCTTGTTGGAGGTGATGCCTAGTTTCTTTTTTTGTCTGGAGTCATATGTGGGTTAAGTCGTCGAATTAGCGTGCAATTATCGTGCCACAAGTTATAAGAGTGCTTGGCTAGTGCTGTAACGTGTAGTTCTATTTCATGCATGTCTATCTATTTTGGTATGTTGGCGACTTCCAGGGATTGTCTGTGTTTTCATTCTTTGTTTTTCCCATGGATTTGGACGATAGTCATACACTGTCATACGTGAGTTGTCCTGTGCTGTCCAGGCTCATCTTCTGACTGTGTCTTGGAAATGTATTAGTGATCGGGCATGGTCCAGGTCTGATGCCTGTCTGATGTTTCATCCAACATTTTACCGAGAAGTGGCACGTTTTCATGTGTTCTTTTACCTTGGAATCCGTGACAAATGAAGTATTACACTACTGGCCATTAAAATTTCTACACTAATAAGAAATGCATATGATAAACGGGTATTCATTGGACAAATATGTTTTACTAGAACTAACATGTGATTATATTTTCACGCAATTTGGGTGCATAGAACCTGAGAAATCAGTACCCAGAACAACCACCTCTGGCCGTAATAACGGCCTTGATACGCCTGGGCATTCAGTCAACCAGAGCTTGGATGGCGTGTACAGGTACAGCTGCCCATGAAGCTTCAACACGATACCACAGTTCATCAGGAGTGGTGACTGGCGCATTTTGACGAACCAGTTGCTCGGCCACCATTGACCAGACTTTTTCAATTTGTGAGAAAACTGGAGAATGTGCTGGCCAGGGCAGCAGTCGAACATTTTCTGTATCCAGAAAAGCCTGTACCAGATCTGCAACATGCGGTCGTGCATTATCCTGCTGAAATGTAGGGTTTCACAATGATCGAATGAGGGGTAGAGCCACGGGTCGTAACACATCTGAAATCTAACGTCCACTGTTCAAAGTGCCGCCAATGCGAACAAGGGGTGACCGAGACGTGTAACCAATGGCACCCCATACCATCACGCCGAGTGATACGCCAGTATGGCGATGACGAATACACGCTTCCAATGTGCGTTCATCGCGATGTCGCCAAACACGGATGCGACCATCATGATGCTGTAAACAGAACCTGGATTCATCCGAAAAAATGAGGTTTGGCCATTCGTGCACCCAGGTTCGTTGTTGAGTACACCATCGCAGGCGCTCCTGTCTGTGATGCAGCGTCAAGGGTAACCGCAGCCATGCTCTCCGAGCTGATAGTCCATGCTGCTGCAAACATCTTCAAACTGTTCGTGCAGATGGTTGTCCTGCAACGTCCCCATCTTTCGATTCAGGGATCGAGACGTGGCTGCACGATCCGTTATAGTCATGCGGATAAGATGCCTGTCATCTCGACTGCTAGCGATACGAGGCCGTTGGGATCCAGCACGGCGTTCGTTATTACCCTCCTGAATCCACTGATTCCATATTCTGCTAACAGTCATTGGATCTCGACCAACGCGAGCAGCAATGTCGCGATACGGTAAACCGCAATCGCGATAGGCTACAATCCGACCTTTATCAAAGTCGGAAATGTGATGGTACGCACTTCTCCTCCTTACACGAGGCATCACAACAACGTTTCACCAGGCAACGCCGATCAACTGTTGTTTGTATATGAGAAATGGGCTGGAAACTTTCCTCATGTCAGTAAGTTGTATGTGTCGCCAGCGGCTCCAACTTTGTGTGAATGCTCTGAGAAGCTAATCACTTGCATATCACAGCATCTTCTTCCTGTCGGTTAAATTTCGCGTCTGTAGCATGTCATCTTCGTGGTGTAGCAATTTTAATGCCCAGTAGTGTATTTGGGTCATATCAGCACAGCGCTTCATGCCAGATTCACAGAAGCTCAAGGTGATAAAGGAGTATCCAAAAGCCAATACAACAGAGCAATTAAAGGCTTATTTAGGCCTTGTTGGATTCTTCCAGCGTTTTGTAAGCAACTTCAGTAAAATGGCGAAGCCGCTGTGTCAGTTATTAAAGAAAGAAGTGTCTTACAGCTGGACTATCGAACAAGAAAACACTTTCCAGCATTTGAAAGTCAAGCAGATCAATCCATCTATACTACGGTACTAGGACATGAGAAAGGACTTCATAATTACCACAGTCACTAACGAGCCAATTATTTGGGCTGTTTCAGATCAGGGAAAAATCGGAAGCCACTTACGTGCACGCCTCGAGGACACTGAATTACGCAGAAAGAGGATACAATATAATTAAGAAGGAGACGTTGGACATTTATAGGAAAGTAAAATATTTTAGACCGTTTGTATTTGGAAGCAAGTCCCTGATATGTGTTGACCATAAACCCCTAACATTGGTAGATAGTACATCAGATCCGTGGTCCACATTGATAACATTTATGTTCAGGCTGGAGGAATATGCCGATCAGATCCTGTACAATAGTGGCCAACGAAATTAAGTTGTCAATGCCGAATGAGAGAATTCAGGGAAATGCAGAAATGAAAGTACCGAGAAACTTAACATCAGAACTGGTGATCACGAAGTAGATTAAGTTAAGAAATTCTGATGCACTGGATGCAAAATAACCCACGGTGGACTAAGCAGTAACATAAAGTGCAGATTAGCACAGGCAAAGATACCATTCCTGGCCAAGAGACGTTTACTAGTATCAGTCACAGGCCTTAATTTGATGAAGAAATTTCTGAGAACGTACTGTTGGATCACAGCATTGTATGACACTGAATCATGGACCGTGGGGAAACCAGAACGGAAAGGGATCGAAGCGTTTGAGAAGTGGTGCTACAGAGTAGGTGATGAAAGTAATATATAGAAAACACTGACAAGAAGAAGGGACAGCATGATAGGATTATCCTCCATGGTGCCAGAGGGAGATGTAGAGGGCAAAAGCTATAAAGGAAGACAGATACTGAAACGCACCCAACAAATAATTTTGGACGTAGGGTGGAAGTGCTAACTTTAGATGACGAAGTTGGACCAGGAAAGGAATAAGTGGCCAGTCGCATCAAACCAGTCTGAACACTGAAAAAAAATTAAAAACAACAACGACAACGAAGGATTCTCGAACTTTTTGAAGTGTTTTGATGTCTAGGTTGAACCTCGAAAGCTTCGGTCGCATGTTTTTTAAACCGACTATATATCTTTTTACTAGTTACTTCAGTTTTATGAGCTTCATACTTTTGTTAGAGAAACGCACTATGAGATTTTCAAATCTAAAACTTCTCTCTGTACTACAAAAAATTATTCCCCTGTTTTACACTTGGCTTTCGACATGACATTCATAACACAGACACTGCGTGAGTTCGAGGACAATGTTAATATACTTAACAATTATATTGGTTCAGTTCTGTAACTTGAAGGTGGATGAAAGAGAAAGGAAAGTGAAGGAAGTATTCAGGTCAGCTGCACCGGGACCGTATGCGGAATCAGTGGTGACGAGTGAATATGTGTCCTGGCCGAAGTTGAGAGGGTATAAAATGTAAATTGGGAATGGAAAGAAAAGCATTTCTGAGGAAGAAACAGGCACGCCTGCAGAGGAGTTGGCTCTGCAGAGCACAAAGAGAGCTACTGGTGGAGACCCTTTGAACTCCACAAATAAGCCAAATTAAAGGAACCCGATCTCTCTCGCCCGATAAGCACCAACGATCGTGCAGTCGGACCACACTTGAGGCAGCAAAGTTTTCTACAATAAGGCATTAACCTCACCAATATTAAACATTAATGTACTCTTACAGAAACTCCCCTTCCGTTGCTGATACGTAATTTATTTAACTCGGCGGCCACTTCCGGCGTTCTGATCCAGGTAAATTTCAATTCGTTCTGACACTACTACGGTCAATGAACAATACAGTGGATGTATAAGTACTGTACATAATATGACATTAAAAACAAACATTGAAAATTTACAGTAAAAGTACACAGAAGTATATACCTTACTTTGTGCTGTTATGAAGCAACGTCAGTTAATGAAGAAAGTAACACTCGTGACCCATGAGGCGCTTCGATACGAAGCCAAAAGCGTGCTGTAATCTCTTTTTTCCCGAGTAGCAGAAGCAGAGGCCACCTTCGCGTCAAGTCAGAGTGCTACATCTCTGATGGCCAGATTTTAAAAAATGGTTCAAATGGCTCTGAGCACTATGGGACTTAACATCTGAGGTCATCAGTCCCCTAGAACTTAGAACTACTTAAACCTAATTAACCTAAGGACATAACGCACATCCATGCCCGAGGCAGGATTCGAACCTGCGACCGTAGCGGTCGCGCAGATCCAGACTGAAGCGGCTAGAACCGCTCGGCCACACCGGCTGGCGTGACCAGATTAACTCTTACTCTAAATATAACCATTGGGCTGGTGACAACGAAGAAACACCATCGAAAAAGTTTTGCATCACCTCGGTTCCGAGACTTCCAGAAACTGTACAGAAAATTGCAATAAGAGATACATAAACATAATTTCTCCCCTTTTTATTGTTCATGGAAACCACACATGGTATGTTGTATCACCATACAGCGAGACCTTCAGACGTGGTGGTCCACATCGATGTACACACCGGTACCTCTAATACCCAGTATCACGTCTTCTTGCATTGATGCATGCCTGTATTCGTAATGACGTACTATACACAACTTAATCAAGGCATAGTTGGCCCAGAGTGTCCCACTCCTCTACGGCGATTCGGCGTAGATCCCTCAGAATGGTTGGTGGGTCACGTCGTCCATAAAGAGCCCTTTTCAATCTATACCTGGCATGTTCGAAAGGGTTCATGTCTGGAGAACATGAGGTCACTCTAGTCGAGCGATGTCGTTATTCTGAAGGAATTCATTCACAAGATGTGCACGACGGGAGCACGAATTGTCCATGAAGACTGACGCCTCGCCAATATGCTGCCGAAATGGTTGCATTATCGGTCGGAGGATGACAGTCACGTATCGTACAGCCGTTACTGCCCCTTCCATGACCACCAGCGACGTACGTCGGCCCCACATAGTACCACCCCAAAACAGCAGGAAACCTCCACCTTGCTGCACTCGCAGGACAGTGTGTCTAAGGCGTTCTGCCTGACCGGGGATGGGTCCAAACACATCTCCGACGATTATCTGATTGAAGGCATTTGCGACACTCATTGGTGAAAAGAACGTGATGCCACTACTGAGCGGTCCATTCGGGATGTTGATGGAGCCATCTGTACCGCGCTGCATGGTGTCGTGGTTGCAAAAATGGACCTCACTGTGGACTTTGTGAGTTTAGTTGCACATCATGCAGCCTATTGCGCACAATTTGAGTCGTAACACGACGTCCTGTGGCCGCAAAAAAAGCATTATTCAACATAGTGCCGTTGCTCTCAAGGTTCTTCCGAGCCATAATCCGTAGGTAGAGGTCATCCACTGGAGTAATAGCCTTTGGGCGGTCTGAGTGAGGCATGTCATTGACAGTTCCAGTATCTCTTTCTCATCCATATCCGAACAACATCGCTTTGATCACTCCGAGACGCTTGCACACTTCCCTTCTTGAGAGCCCTTCCTGGCACAAAGTAGCAATGCGGACGCGATTGAACCGCGATATCGACCGTCTAGGCATGGTTGAACTACAGACAACACAAACCGTGTACCTCCTTCTTGGTGGTACGACAGAAACTGATCGGCTGCTAGACCCCCTCCGTCTAATAGGCGCTGCTCATGCATGGTTGTTTACATCTTAGGATGGGTTTAGCGATATCTCTGAACAGTCAAAGCGACTGTGATGTGATACAGTATCCACAGTCGACATCTATATTCAGAAGTTCTGGGAATTGGGATGATGCAAAACTTATTTTATGTGTGTACATCAGCCGGCTTTGTGAGAAATTAGAACATCGAGCCCTAATTGGCAACGTAATGTTGAACATAACTCAAACATAACTCACTGTTAAAAAAATGGTTAAAATGGCTCTGAGCACTATGCGACTTAACTTCTGACGTCATCAGTTGCCTAGAACGTAGAACTAATTAAACCTAACTAACCTAAGGACATCACACACATCCATGCCCAAGGCAGGATTCGAACCTGCAACCGTAGCAGTCGCGCGGTTCCGGACTGAGCGCCTAGAACCACTAGACCACCGCGGCCGGCACTCACTGTTACAAAAAGCAGCGTGATACTATATTGAAACTGACCCACCTGCCAGTTCTGTGTCTCTGGAGTCTTTCTGCATATCGCCAATCTGTCAAACTCTCCTGACCTTACCTTCAGTGCAGTTATTAGTACCCCGCGCTCCAACATGTGAATTCTGTCTAATTAAATTTTCAAAACAATTGGATGAAGGGAATTTCAGTAAACCTTCAAATATAGGAACATTATTTCTGCCAAATGTTAACAGTATTGTGGAGGTCCAGTGTCCTCAAAGTAAATGGTTCTACATTCGTAATTACACATAAACCAAATCAAAGATGGCGCTTATCAGGTTTCACAAAGCTTGCTCAAACACGAGTGAGATAATACTAGTGACACAAAAGCCACAGATAAAAACTTCGCTCTCATCGGAGTATATTTTGCGTAAATGCCATAACACAGCTGATCTATGTTGGGAAGATTCAATAGGTGGTCTTTGCCATGTGGGACGTACCATACTTCGCAAGAATAGTTTGATAAAGCTGGAAATAGTTAGTTAGATATCCTCCAGTCACATCATACTTCGCCAGCATAGTTTGGTAAAGCTTGAATTAATTATTTAGATGTTCTCGTCTGCCAATATTTCACTAAAACAAAAGTCATCAGTTGAGTAGTTCACAGCTTAATAGTACACTGCATCCAACCTGCCTCCATACTTGGGTGTGATGTGCCACACACACAGATAAACTTTGCTCGTGGTCTCGCAGTCGCGTTCTCGCTTCCCGAGCAAGTGTTCCCGGGTTCGATTCCCTGCGGGATCAGGGATTTTCAACCGCTGTGAGATGACTGGATGTTTGCGTAGTAATCGTCATTTCATCAACCTTCATGAAGGTGGAGAGACTGGGCTGAGCAAAGGTTGGGAATTAGTACGGGCGCTGATAACCGCGCGGTTGAGCGCCCCAAAAACCGATCGTCGTCATCATCATAGATAAGCTTTGATCATTAATAAATTGTGTCTAAGTTTCAGCAATTTTCTACCAGCACAGATATACATAGTTTAAACACTCTCATAAATCAGTTTCCTCAGGCAACTTTCAAATGTTTCAAATGGCTCTGAGCACTAAAGGACTTAACATCCGAGGTCATCAGTCCCCCAGAACTTAGAACTACTTAAACCTAACTAACCTAAAGACATCACACACATCCATCCCTGATGCATGATTCGAATCTGCGACCGTAGCGGTCAAGCGGTTCCAAACTGCAGCGCCTAGAACAGCTCGGCCACAACGGCCGGCTAGGCAACCTTAAAATCCCAGAAGGAGCACTAGCAAGGCTTACTGTGCAATAAACATGGAGCGACACTTGTCGAATGTCCTTCCGGTTCAACCTCCGTGCCACGTCTCCATTGACAGTGGCGTATCGCCCGGCTACTCAAGATTCATGGTTGCAATGACGTCAGACACTACAACTAACCGGATATTAACTCTGCTTGTACAAAATTAGTGGTGTAAGTAATAACACCTTCATTTTTATGTCGTTACAAAATACGACACTTAACAAGCAGGTTCCTGTCACTCTGTGCAGGGAGAGATCAAAGCTGACTGACAGCGAGCTTGGGTGGCTACACAACGAGGATCCAGGGTCCAAAACCTTATCAGACAATGAAAATTATGACGATTCTAAGGAAAATCAGGAACTTATCTGACCAAGGGATCAAAATTCAAATTCTCAACAAGAACAGTTCCTCTCCAGTGGTGATATTTTCATTGGTAGGATTAAAACATTTAAATGGAATAAAATATGTGCTGATGTAATCATATAAACAAAAAGACAGAATATTGCAAAAATATTTTCTAGCTGTAAACGTGCGGCCAGAGGAGTTAAAGGTGAAACAGAGGCTGTATGGACAATACTTAGCCTGGAAATTATTGCTGGAATAGTAAGAAGGTAAGTGTACAGTATTCCAGAGGAGGAAATTACAACGTGTGAAATGATGGCATTGGTCGGATTGCTGCATATCTTTCGGGACTTATCATTCTTTGATTAAACTAAAATTAAACTGTGCTTTTCCTCACATATGTTTCCCTCGGTAACATAAAAACTCGTCTTTACATGTATACACATTATACTCTGCACCCGTTCTTGTTATATAAAACTGGGCAGTTGCTCGAGGCTGAAGGGCTGTTCAGATTCAGAGATTTTCTCGAACAGAATTTAGGGATAACGTCACTTTTTCTTCTCAGCACACTCATGCGTTTTACTTTTTCTGCTTGTGCAGTTTCCCTCATTTGCTCTGTGGAACTATTTTCGTTCCGGTCATTATAAGTATCTTATTTTGAGCTCCAAGATTTATGTTTATTGTTTCCGCTGCTGGTCGTATTACTTTGTTCTTCAAACAGTCTCGTAGTTATGACCAAGTCGCTACCTAGGGACCCTGGTGTTACGTCAGTGTCGTTTGCACGCTGCTTTTGTTGGTCACGCCTTCTGCCGTTCTGCGCATGGTCTTCTTTTGTTTCGTAATGACACACATCAAGGATACCTCAACCGACATGCATGCATGCAAGTCCGAAGGAACATTACATCATACTTCTTAACAGCACAGGAATTTGCAATATCATATTTATCCACTAATATCGGACAGAAACTTTGATTTAAAATGTCCTCCCCCCATAGGAGAACTACATAACGTGTACGAGTGGAATTTGTGACGCATGACGACGATGTATGGAAGGTTGAGTATGATCGTGAGCAGTGCGCGGATAGCCAAAGTGATTAAAGTCACTGCTCTCGTAACGCGGGAAATCCGGGTTCAAGTCCTGGTCCAACATGTATTTTCATAGTCTTCATTCCGTTCTACAGCTGATGGTTGTCCATATTCTCAATTGTAAATAGATTTAATGTTCGCATGAGTAGTTGAATCTATTCTCCCTTTCTATGGATTGATTGTTATGCATTAGTTCTACATTTTGATGCTCCTTTGAACTGCGAGTGACTAGCATAAATTTTGACTTTTTAATGTTGATACTGAGGCCCGTATTCCTACTGTATTCTCACACTGCAGTAACAAGGTGTTACACGTCTTTCATATCATCAGCAATTAAGAGTGTGTCATCTGCATAACATACGTTGTTAATACATATCCCTTTACCGTTACTTACGTTTTATTTCTTTCATATTCATCTTACAACCTCGTTTCAAGACACCACCGAATCCATTCAACTGCTTTCCCAAATCCTTCACCATCTCTGACACAAACATAATGTTACTAATAATTCTTATTTATTTTCCTTGAACTTTAATTCCTTTCTTATATGTTTCCATGGTTTCTGTTGTGACCAGTGTAAGTGAATGTTGCACTTAATTCAGTCCAGGAAAATGTTACCCTACTATGGTTCTTAAGGAGGTCGTTCATGCTGTCATTATTGAGAATTTGTCGTACAGGGCATCATTGTAACAGAGATGTGGCAACACAGTGAGAAATAACAAATAACATTTGAATCGTCAATTGTTGAAATCAAATAAGTAGTTTTTTTACACTTTTCAGAAGAAATAAAAAACTGAATACTCCCAAATGTATTATTGCCACATTACTGGAATTTTTCTGAACTGAAAGTGGCTTCACTCTGCTTTTATTAAGAGAGAAATAACTAACTTATGGTACATAATTTCAACATTTAGTGATTTCAGAGTTTTTGACTTACTTGGTTTCAACAATTTACGAACATATTTTTTTGATTTTTAGAATGTAATTCTACGAACACTTCATAGTACATTAGCATGATCTAACAGAATAGAACAAACTGGATTATTTTAACAACAGTAATGATTACCTCTACATTATCTATAAGTTTAGTCAATCACTGGCCAAAAAATCACTTCCTCATAGGATGATCTCTCTGCCACAGTCTCATATTCAATGACTTTCTACACATCTTCCATCTTCATTCTCGAAATAGATACTTGGTATGTTGGGTAGGCCTTTGGAATGCTATTAATGCTGGAATGATTGGCTCATGTCTTTCTCTTAAGTGGAATGTATGCCTTACCAATCCATCGATACGCAGAAGGCCAACCACCTCTCCTGTCTCAAGGTATTGTATTTCTTTGAAGCTACTCTGAGCGAAGAAGATTTTTTTTTATTGTGTAGTTCTGTTACTGTCTCACACGAAACAACACTTTTTTCTCAAATATTTTGGCAACCAGTTGTCTAAATCTAGTATTTCCTGTCCATTAACTAATTTTACTGTCACATTCCTCGTACTGCTTATTATCAGTACCATTCATTCACAAGGGGTGTAAATGAGGTCATGAGTTTTTATTGTCCTCTTATATTGTCCAAAGTCGCGATCACACTGCCACCTCGTTTGCTTCTTCCTTTTCAAAGCCCTCATGGTACAAGTACACAGTGGAGTGTTCGGTTTTCAAATCATGTAAGCTGAAATAGTACACTCACAATTGGCGCAAATAGAATATCTGTTGGATCGTGATATGTGGAAGTGACAAGTTTTGGATACAATGAAGAACTGTGGCTCCCACACTGTCAATAGATTGAGCTATTCTCTTGGCATCCCAAACTGAGTTGTAAAATGTAGGACTGCGGTGCTTATGAACATTTGATTTCACTCTGGAGACATCTTGGTGCTTTCACTTAAATGTCGACTTTTCAGTTTGAGTTCAAGCTCTTCACATTTACAACACACATCCACTTGGGGTCTGCGAAAGGAATAATTAAAATTTTCCCGATAATTATTACGACAGACATCATATTTTACATTACAATCTGCTTCTTTGTCATTAAACATATTGTGCATTATCCGCACATTTAGGTCAGAGTTTAAATATGTTGCTCCTTTTTGTGAATAATGTGAGGTTTTTGTGGAGAAAGACTTTTAATGCTCGTGAATGAGTGCAAGGCTACTGTCTGGTGTCTTCTTGATCTTCGGGTTTAACCCACGTTTAACAACAGGTGTGATTCCCTTAAGTAGCAATTTACAGATTCGAAACACGCGCGAATTCGTCAATGCATTTATATTCAGGAAAGCTTTCTTGCAAACCAGTTTCCTTTCACTTCCAAGTAATATATGGTAAAGAAATGTTGCATCCCTAAAGTTTTTACAGCATTCTGGAACAGATTTCTGAGGATGCCTGTGCTTTACTTCATTTGTTCAATAAGACGCTGTAGTTGTAAGTCCTGGGCATATTTCGTAGGAAGATCAAAGAATTTTGCCAAAATATTATTACGTTGAATTACGCCAATGGAGTCAAAAAATTTCATTCTGCAGCTGAAAGGAAATTAATGACGTAAGGTTGTTATTGCTGGTAATATTGATATTATTTACATCCATACAGTTTCCTATGGTTGTTCCGACAAAGACTGATATTTACCTGGAAGATTCTCTAACTGTTTTCCCTGGAACATAATCTCCTCTGTAATTTCGATAAGGCACTCCTTTGGTACGAGCTGTCTTATTTGTATCATAATCTGCAGTACTATTCTTTCTATTTGGAGCCACATTAATACAACCAATTGCCGCTCAACGAACATTAACAGTGACTGTTAGTGCCACAACAAAGGAAATGGATTGTTTTACCAACGATATGGAGTACCGGGTACTGGAGAAAGACAGATTTTGCATGTGAACGAGCAGCATATGTTGAAACGAAATAAGCATGACGTGTTTCATTTCAACACCAATCGATAGGCTATACTCTTAAATGTACTATTCAGTGAGAAAACGAAAATTGAAAATTTGGACTTATTTGCGTCCAACAATTTGCAATTCATTTAATAAGACTGTGTTACAAATGCTACTTTGCTACATTTTGATAAACGCCACTTGATGCCCTATACCCAATAGAGTGATATCAAACTAACTGTACTGTCTGTTGGCAATCTGACATTGTGCTGCTGATAGTATTAGTTTCATGCACTCTGTCACTGATCATAGTTCTCCATAAATAGCGATTGCTGCATTGGAAGACAATCTGCAGAGTTTTGTCAGTGCTAACTGCAAGCACTGAACGATGATGTGTGGCTGGTGTGGAACTGGCTAATTGCTGCAGTGGAACTGTGTGTGTTTGTCCATGATACATTGTGTTTCGGTGCCCTTCAGTGGAATGATTTCCCTGTCCGCCATTATGAGTGGCTATGCCTGCATAGTAGCATCCTCTCATGATACGTAGTGGTTTCCATCACAACTTTGTCGATATGATGACTAAATAACATCGAGATATACCACTATCCTGTTCCTGATTCTAGAGAAAGTCAACACCAAAAATAATTATTTGTTTAGTCATTTCAGGAGTTCTGTGGTATGCAAAATATTGCACAAGATTAGATAGACTTGTCAGCCATGATGTTAACATGGAATTTAAAATAGAAACGGTCTTTTAGACCATTCTGAGCAGTAATTATGTGCCATTTAGTTGTACCTGTTGATGTCTCTTTGCAACCTAATTGACAGTGTTCCTGTTTGTCAAACCAAACAGCTTCTCAGTTGAATTAAATTGGATAATTGAACCCTATTCCAGATCATATACAGACAAAAAATGATAGTCACCAGGAACAGCACCTAGCAGTCCCATATCAGTAGCCAGCAGCATTAACCAGTAAACCTCAAAGGCGATCAACTAATTACACTGTACAGTCACGAATGGGAGATCCACACTGAAAGAATGTCGCACGATATTACTAGAAAGGAAAGTATTCATTATCCCAAAGATTTCCAGTAGTGTCAGTGTCGCCCTAACCGCCGTCTGCTTCACGTCTGCTGTGCACCGAGCTACCTTAATTTAAGTATTAACTGTACTTTTCTTACTTGTCACTTCTTCTTCCGTGTGTTTTTGCTTTTAGGAAGCTTTAATAGTCGAGTGCTATTAGTAGTGTTCCATAGATTTCGTGTTTGTTTTGAATACAGTCAGGGAGAGTCCCTTTAGTCAGCCATAGTACTAGAGCCAGTAGTGCTATTGTTTGTTTTGAATACAGTCCAGAGACAGGTAGTGCTATTTTCATTGTTTTCTACAAGAAGTGGTTGACAATCACAGTTTAGTCAATAATCAGCCGCCTTTAGTTAATTAGCAGTCTAGTTAAAAGTTGATTAAGTCTCTTCAGTAAATTGATTCCTTAGGATGGATAGGATGTGTGACTGCTGTGTACGGACGCAGGAGGAGCTGGCCACTCTTCGCGAACAGCTGAGCGTGTTGATGGCCGCGGTTAGCCGTCTTCAGGCTGCTGCCTCGGAGTGTAGCGGCAGTGGGGAGTCTGGTGCGTCGCATGGTACACCCCAGGTGTTACATGCTTCACCCACTGTCCCTGCTGTCGAGACATCTTCGCGGGTACCGGGCGCGGTTGGGCCACCCTCTTCCCAAGAGGAGTGGCGGGTTCAGCGGCGTTCGCGGCGCACGAGGCGGAGGGTAAATGTGGAGGCTGGCCGTGTGGCATCGCCCGCTCTGCCTTTGAGTGGACATGTGGCTGCTTCTTCAGCAAGGTCCGAGCAGGTACACGGGGGGAGGGGTTTATTAGTTATTAGGAGCTCCAACGTTAGGCGGGTGATGGAGCCCCTTAGGGAAATAGCGGAAAGGTCGGGGAAGAAGGCCAGTGTTCACTCTGTCTGCTTGCCGGGGGTCTCACCCGAGATGTGGAGGAGGCCCTACCGGCGGCGACAGAAGGCACTGGGTGCACCCGACTGCAAATTGTTGCTCATGTCGGCACCAATGACTCCTGCCGTCTGGGTTCAGAGGTCATCCTGAGTTCGTACAGGCGGTTGGCGGAATTGGTGAAGGCGGAAAGCCTCGCTCGCGGGGTGGAATCAGAGCTAACTATTTGTAGTATCGTTCCCAGAACCGATCGCGGTCCTCTGGTTTGGAGCCGAGTGGAAGGCTTAAACCAGAGACTCAGACGATTCTGCGGAGAGCTGGGGTGCAAATTTCTCGACCTCCGCTATCGGGTGGAGAAATGTAGGGTCCCCCTGAATAGGTCAGGCGTGCACTACACGCCGGAAGGGGCTACAAGGGTAGCGGAGTACCTGTGGAGTGCACATGGGGGTTTTTTAGGTTAGAGAATTCCCTCACTAGGCCCGACAAGACGCCTCCTGAGACGCGGCAAGGTAGGAGTAGGAAAAATGCAACAATATTAATGTGCTAATAGTAAACTGCAGGAGCGGCTATAGAAAGGTCCCAGAACTGCTCTCATTAATAAACGGTTACAACGCCCATCTAGTAGTAGGGACAGAAAGCTGGCTGAAGCCAGACGTAAACAGTACTGAAGTCCTAAACTCAGATTGGAATGTATACCGCAGAGACAGGCTGGACAGTGAAGGGGGAGGCGTGTTTATAGCGATAATAAGTGCAATAGTATCGAAGGTAATTCACGGAGATCCGAATTGTGAAATGATTTGGGTGAAAGTCACGGTTAAAGTAGGCTCAGAAATGGTAATTGAATGTCTCTATAGGCACCTGGGCTCTGCAGCTGTTGTGGCTGAGCACCTGAAGAATAATTTGGAAAATATTACGAGTAGATTTCCCCACCATGTTATAGTTCTGGGTGGAGATTTTAATTTGCCAGATATAGACTGGGAGACTCAAACGTTCATAAGGGGCGGCAAGAACAAAGAATCCTGTGAAATTTTTTAAAGTGCTTTATCTGAAAACTACCTTGAGCAGTTAAACAGAGAACCGACTCGTGGCGATATCATATTAGACCTTCTGGTGACAAACAGACCCGAACTATTTAAATCAGTTAATGCAGAAAAGGGAATCAGCGATCATAAAGCGGTTACTGCATCGATGATTTCAGCCGTAAATAGAAATATTAAAAAAGGTAGTAAGATTTTTCTGTTTAGCAAAAGTGACAAAAAGCAGATTTCAGAGTACTTGATGGCTCAAAACAAAAGTTTTGTCTCAAGTGCAGATAGTGTTGAGGATCAGTGGACAAAGTTCAAAACCATCGTACAATATGCGTCAGATGAGTATGTGCCAAGCAAGATCGTAAGAGATGGAAAAGAGCCACCGTGGTACAACAATCGAGTTATAAAACTGCTGCGGAAGCAAAGGGAACTTCACAGAAAACATGAACATAGCCAAAGCCTTGCAGACAAACAAAAATTACGCGAAGCCAAATATAGTGTGAGGAGGGCTATGCGAGAGGCGTGCAATGAATTCGAAAGTAAAGTTCTATGCACTGACTTGCAGAAAGTCCTAAGAAACTTTTGGTCCTATGTCAAAGCGGTAGGTGGATCGAAACAAAATGTCCAGACACTCTGTGACCAAAATGGTACTGAAACAGAGGATGACAGACTAAAAGCCGATATACTAAATGTCTTCTTCCAAACCTGTTTCACAGAGGAAGACTGCACTATAGTTCCTTCTCTAGATTGTCGTACAGATGACAAAATGGTAGATATCGAAATAGACGACAGAGGGATAGAGAGACAATTAAAATCTCTCAAAAGAGGAAAGGCCGCTGGACCTGATGGGATACCAGTTCGATTTTACACAGAGTACTCGAAGGAACTTGCCCCCCCCTCTTGCAGCGATGTACCGTAGGTGTCTAGAAGAGCGAAGCGTTCCAAAGGAATGGAAAAGTGCACAGGTCATCCCCGTTTTCAAGAAGGAACGTCGAACAGATGTGCAGAACTATAGACCTATATCTATAACGTCGATCAGTTGTAGAATTTAGGAACACGTATTATGTTCGAGTATAATGACTTTTCTGGAAACTAGAAATCTACTCTGTAGGAATCAGCATGGGTTTCGAAAAAGACGGTCGTGAGAAACCCAGCTCGTGCTATTCGTCCACGAGACTCAGAGGGCCATAGACACGGGTTCACAGGTAGATGCCGTGTTTCTTAACTTCCGCAAGGCTTTTGACACAGTTCCCCACAGTCGTTTAATGAACAAAGTAAGAGCATACGGACTATCAGACCAGCTGTATGATTGGATTGAGGAGTTCCTTCATAACAGAACGCAGCATGTCATTCTCAATGGAGAGAAGACTTCGAAGTAAGAATGATTTCAGGTGAGCCGCAGGGGAGTGTCAAAGGACCGTTGCTATTCACAATATACATAAATGACCTGGTGGATGACATCGGAAGTTCACTGAGGCTTTTTGCAGCTGATGCCGTTGTGTATCGAGAGGTTGCAACAATGAAAAATTGTACTGAAATGCAGGAGGATCTGCAGCGAATTGACCCATGGTGCAGGGAATAGCAACTGAATCTCAATGTAGACAAGTGTAATATGCTGCGAATACATAGAAAGATAGATCCCTTATCATGTATCTACAAAATAGCAGGTCAGCAACTGGAAGCAGTTAATTCCATAAATTATCTGGGAGTATGCATTAGGAGTGATCATAAATGGAATGATCATATAAAGTTGATCGTCGGTAAAGCAGATGCCAGACTGAGATTCATTGGAAGAATCCTAAGCAAATGCAATCCGAAAACAAAGGAAGTAGGTTACAGTACGCTTGTTCGCTCACTGCTTGAATACTGCTCAACAGTGTGGGATCCGTACCAGATAGGGGTTGATAGAAGAGATAGAGAAGATCAAACTGAGAGCAGCGCGCTTCGTTACAGGATCATTTAGTAATCGCGAAAGCGTTACGGAGATGATAGATAAACTCCAGAGGAAGACTCTGCAGGAGAGACGCTCAGTAGCTTGGTACGGGCTTTTGTTAAAGTTTCGAGAACATACCTTCACCGAAGAGTCAAGGAGTATATTGCTCCCTCCTACGTTTATCTCGCGAAGAGACCATGAGGAGAAAATCAGAGAGATTAGAGCCCACACAGAAGCATACCGACAATCCTTCTTTCCACGAACAATACGAGACTGGAATAGAAGGGAGAACCGATAGAGATAATCAGGGTACCCTCCGCCACACACCGTCAGGTGGCTTGCGGAGTATGGAAGTAGATGTAGATTGCTTTGAACGCTTCAGTTCATTACTAGCCAAGGTTCTACTGGGGGTGGTATGCTGTTGACTTCCTACCACTTTTGAACTGGCTTACTAGCCAGCTGGAGGAGGACCTATATTCTCATGTAAGTATGAACCACAGTCCCACACCACATTTTTTCTTGTTAACAAACACAGCCAGAGGTGAGTATAGTGATAAGTAGCATATGAAAATTCTACACTGTTTGGCATCGAACCCTTGAAATCTAGTCAGTGGTTTGGCTATTTACTAGCGAAACACTTCTTTTAGCCGGCCGGTGTGGCCCAGCGGTTATAGGCACTTCAGTCTGAAACCGCGAGACCGCTACGGTCGAAGGTTCGCATCCTGCCTCGGGCATGGATATGTGTGATGTCCTTAGGTTAGTTAGATTTAAATAGTTGTAAGTTCTAGGGGACTGATAACCTCAGCTGTTGAGCCCCATAGTGCTCAGAGCCATTTGAACCATTTGAAAGTCTTTTAATGTTGCTGTAGTAGTATAAAACGGTAAACTGAAACGTTCTGTAAATGCTGATGCAAAGGTTTTCCGTTCTCAAACGACTTTTTAGATATTTATATTTAGCAAGAGCTTTTGTGCTTTGGGGCCAGCAGTGCAAATTATGTCTTTTAATGACGCATGCACCCACGATCCGTAGAACACCAAAGCTCTGTAGACACCCTACGATACACAATTCGTTCCTATATGTCCTGCAGTAGACAATATTAACAGTCCCACATATTACATAAGCAAGATATTAAACAACCTCCTTAATAAGTTTTACAAATACAACAAAAAATATACAATAAGGCATTCTAGAATATTAGCTAAGAATATTGTCACGTAGAAGAAGATGTAATTAGATGAATGACGAACACTAACTTCGCTTAACGAAGGTTTATTCAGCACTTGCACATACATGAGCTCGGAGGGAACTGCCTCCAGCCAGAACACATACGGTATATATACAGTTACAGAACGTTCCAGTACAATGATTCTTTATATTTGTGGATACTTCTAGAATGTACTCAAACCGCAAACAGAAATTAAAATTTTACAGTTCAGGTGAGTTCTGAACTCACCACCCTCCATGCAATAGTCTAATGTCATAAGCCCCACACCACGGTTACTGTGTTGCTTAGTTTCTTCTGCGACAATATCAAAGATATAAAAATACCCCCAAATGGAAGATGTGTATCTTTCGACGTTACTAACCCTATATACAAACATCCTGATCCAGGAAACAATAGATCATAGAACAAAACCTAATCAAATACCGAAATATCTCAATACAGGACACTACAGAAATTTTTCAGCAGACAAAACTTATCTCACAGCAAAATTACATAGAGTTCGATAATAAAATATATGCACAAAAAGACAGACTCGCGGTAGGATGTAGCGTTGTTGGAACCGTAGCTGACATATTCGTTAACAGCTTGGAAGAAATTTGACATTAAGCAAGAAATTAAAAAATATATGTGTAAACGAATAAAAAGTAAGTGGCAAAACTAGTGCACACCATGTATTAACAAGAATATAGTTTTTGTTTTAAGCAACACAAACTGATTTTAATTTCTTCTTGTACTTTTTCGCGCTATGTTTATATATCGTTTGGTTGGGCTTCCAGTGTGAATCAGAGACATTAAATAGCAGAGTTTCAGCAGCTGCGATAAAATGTTTATTATTGATATAAACTATAAAAATTGAGGTATATATGTATGTATTTTCCACGTCTCCTGCTAAACCACTGGATAAATTTCAACGAAACTTGGTATACACTTCACATACTGCCTGCAAAGAATCGATGTAGGGGTAAGAACTGTATACCTATGAAAGAGGTTGGTGTGAGGCTGAAAACGAAGTGTAGCCCATGATGCGCGAAACTCAGATTTTATTCATCCTACATTTGAGAATGAGAGCACCTAGAGACTTGCAATAAACTTTACACATAATGTCAAACGTTTACGAAATTTTTGCTCCCTGAAAACCCCAAATAATGATAAACCGAAAAAATTCAATGATTACTACATTTTCGCTGTTCATGCACTAAAATTCAGCATCAAGTATGCTGTTTTATTATTATTATTTTTATTATTATTTGTTTTATTATTCTCTTGTAGCTCTTTATGCCTACAGTATGGACATAATGAATGTACCTGCAAAATTATATTATTGTATAACACATAGTTCAGGATACTTCATGTCATACATACGGAGATATGTGAAAACTGCCACATCATCCATGACATTTATATTTATTACTTCTCTGCTATTAATACTATTCGCCACATATTTTTCAGGCAGGTTCCACATATGCCTTCACAACGTACTTAAAAAATTATATCATTGTACGATACATAGTTCAGGAAATATGGCGTCATAAACATTGAAGTGTGTGAAAACGAAACTGGAGGGCAAAATTCGCTAGCGCTACAGGTGAACTATGTCTACAACTATGGGTGAAATATGTTAAATGTATGTGACATATATGTTACAGATCTGTACATAGGCAAAGCCACAGGTAAAAATCCCTTGTAAGCCCCTTGATTGATTTCAACCAGATGTGGTATGTATACTGCTTACCAACCAGAAAGATGTACTTTGGGTGTAAAAACTGGTAACCCCCTATTTTGGTATGGTGATAACGTGGTGAAAGAAGGGGCTTGGAGGAGGAGGACAGAGTAGAGGGAGGAAATGAACAAGGGGGAAGGGGGAGAGGAGAGGGATAGAGAAAGGGAGAGTGGGAAATTAAAAATGAGATGTATAGAGACAGGAGATAGGAGAAGATGGACAGAGAAAGGAAGAAGAAGGAGGAAGACATGGACAGAGAGAGGTTAGAGGAGAAAATGAACAAAGAGAGGGAAGGAGGAGGATGTGGACCTGGGGCAGGAGGTGATGGACAGAGCTGATTGAATGATTGATTGATTGATTGAGAGGGGTTATGGGACCAAATAGTGATGTCCAGCAATTCTGAAGTGAGTCACAGAAGAAAGAAGGTCTGCTAAAAGTGGATGGAACCATTCAAGGGAGGTCAAATTATAAAATAATGAACATTAAACACACAGTAAAGGCACAAAAGATGAGACCAAAATTAAAAACTGAAAAAAAAGGCGAGCGGTGATGGGGGTCACAGACCAAGAAGACTAGAAGAAGTCCCAACCACATCCAACCTGCTCCTGCTCCAAGACTAAAGAAGAACCACATATCTGGAAATAATTGTGGGGGTGGGTCCTTATGTAGGAGGAAACAATGGGTGAGCCAGGTATGACCAATACATAAACGGCATAAAACAGTGAAGTTCTTCCGAGAGGAATGGAAGGAAGAGTGCCAAACTGCACTATACTCATTGATTGTGCAGAGTTTATTACTGTGAGCAGTAGTGCTCTAATTGGCATTCCACTTTTGGGCAAAAAGACATTTGACCTAGATCCGCATATCCACATCTGGAATCGTGAAAGGAAATGGGGGTAAGTATCTGCTCCTCTAGCCAAACGGTCAGCCAGTTCATTCCCTGGGATGGCTACATGATTTGGGACCCAGAGAAAGATGAATGAATAGACAGCACCCTCAAAAGCAGAGAGAAGGTCATAGATAGCAAAGAACAAAGGGTGATGACAGTAGCATCAGTCAATAGCCTGATGGCTGCTCATGGAGTCTCAACAAATTAAAACACTGTGAAGGGAGGCCTGAGAAACAAAAAGGAGAGCCCTGTGAATGGCTAGAAAGTTTATTGTGAACCCGGCAATAAATGGTGTTTAAAGCCAGTAGGAGATGTGAAAGCGTATCCCACCTTATTGATTGCCTTAGAACCATCAGCATAAAACATGGTGGCACCCTGGAACTCTACAAGGATGGCACATACAAGACGCTGAAAAACCATAGGAGCAACAGAGACCTTAGCACCCTGTAATTGATCAGTCCTAATCCATCGTCTAGGCACCATCCAAGGGGGGGGGGGGGGGGATATGGGATGAAAGACAAGGGGTGCGGACCAGGGAGTGGAGATGGAGATACCAACAGAAGGAAGTGTGATACATGTCAAGTGGCAATCAAACATGGTTCAAATGGCTCTGAGCACTATGGGCTTACCATCTAAGGTCATCAGTCCCCTAGACTTCGAACTACTTAAACCTAACTAACCTAAGGAGATCACACATAACCATGCCTGAGGCAGGATTTGAACCTGCGACCATAGCAGCAGTGTGGTTCCAGACCGAAACACCTAGAACCGCTCTGCCACAACGGCCGGCAAGCAGCAATACCACACATGGGCAGGTGTTAGGAGGGAGACATCCCTTTTGACGAAGAGCACAAGGTACTCAAGATAATCAGGGAATTGGCAAATGGCGACTGTATAAGAAGTTAGCTATGTCAGATGTGTAGAAGGGGAATCCCCACTTCCATGATGAAACTGTCAACAGGACTAGTGCAATAGGCACCAATAGCAAGATGCACCTTACAATGATGGAGAGCAATCCCAGGTGTGTGGACCAGGAGGCGGAGAGCATTAAGCTTCTGCGTACATGTAGTTTTTAGGTGGCGAATGTAGGGCAGCCTTTTGAGCTTGTAATCGAAAATAAGGCCTAAGAAACGGGGCTGTGATACATCATCGAAGAGCTGGTTGCCTAAATGAAGTTCTTGATTGAGGTGTACTTGGGTCGTCGAGAAAAATGCGTACCCTGCGTTTTGGAGGGAGAAAACTGGAAGCTATGGACGGTGGCCCACGCAGAGGCCCGTCAGATGGCACCTTGGAGCTGGCGCTTAACAGGCACTACCAAGTAGGAGCTGCACCAGATGCACAAATCGTCGATGTTCAATGTCAGGGTGACCAGAGGCCCATCAGAGGTTACAAACCCATTGATGGCAATGAGGAAGAGTGTGACACTTAGCACAGAACCCTGTGGTACAACTGTCTCCTGAATCTGAGGGGCGCTTTGTGAAGTGCCAATTCAAATCCAGAGGAGCAAGTGAGATCAAAACTAGAGGATAAAAATCGGAAGAGGACCATAAAAGCACAAGTCACGTAGTGTAACTAAAATGTGATGGCGCCAAGCTATATCATACTCCTTATGTGGGTAAAAGAAGAACACAACAAGGTGCCGATGGAGATAATTTTGAGGTCGCCCTGCTCGGAAACCACACTGATACTGGGACAAAAGGCCCTGAGATTAGAGCACCCAACATAACCTGAAGTTGACCATCACTTCGAGCATTTTACAAAGTACATTTGTCAGGTTAACTGGGTGGTAGATGTTGAGAGACGTTGGGTTTTTCCCGGGCTTAAGGATGAGAATAACTATACTGTCTCGCCACTGTCGTGGAAAAGCACCCATGAGCCGAATGTGGTTGAAGACTCTGAGGAGCTGTTGCCTCTGGGGAATGTCGAAGTGTTGGATCATCTGGTTGTGGATGGAATCTTGGCCTGGGGCAGTGTCTCGTGGAGACCTAAGAGCCAGCACCAATTCCTATTCAGTGAAGGGTGCATTATGGGGATCAATGTGGCGTGAGATGAAACAGAGGGATGTCTGTTCAACTCTGCGTTTCTGGCAGGGAAGGCAGCAGGGTATGAAGCGGACAATGATCCTGTAACAAAGTGTGTAGTGAGCTGATCTGTGAGAACCAATGGAGCAGTGTACAGAGCACCTTGGAGGTTCAGACCCTGAACAATCGACTGTTGCTGGCAGTCCAGAAGGTTACAGAGCTTGGACCGAACCTGTAACGAAGAGGCATACATCCTCAGGGAGGAAACACAGACTTCCCAGCATTCCTTTTTACTCCGCTTAGTAAGGTAAAGAGCCTTAGCACAGTGATACTTAAAAGTGAGGAGGTTGGTCTATGAAGGGTGTCACTTAAATTGCTGCAGCACCCATTGGCTGTCCTGGAGAGCGACTGTGACATCCTTGGTCCACCATGGTACTGGTCGATGACAAGGGGGACCTGTAGGTAGGAGAACAGCAGTTCAAGCAGCATTAAGAATAGTTGCAGAGATGCCTTGCTTGACAACATCAATGGAATTCGAGAGCGAGGTGTCAAAGTGGACAGTAGACAAATATAAGACCAATTGGCCCTGCAGAATGCCCAACGTGGGGGCCTGTCTGCCTGGCAGCAGTAGGGGAACGATAGAATCATCAAACACCACGAGGGTGGTGGAGGAGATCGTGAGATCGATAGCAGAGAAGGTGGTTAGGGGAACCATCATTGAGGAGACACAAATCGTTCCATGACAAGTTGGTCAATTACGATACCCCTACCCATTGAAGTGACACCTCCATAGTGGATGGTGGGCACTGAAGTCCCCAAGGAGGAGAAATGGGCGTCAGAATTGTTGGATTAAGGTAGACAGTTCAGTGTAAGGAAGTGCCTTGCCTGGAGGGAGATAGACATTGTAAATTGTGATCAGCAGAGACGTGTTTGTACCCGAATCACTATCGCTCCCAAGTTGGTATGTGGGGGGATCCAGTCACTAATGACATCAGAGTGAAGCAAAGTGCAGACCCCACCAGATTCTACCCTGGGAACAGCATGGTTCTGACAGAAAGAACGCATGATGACTGTCAAAAGTTGGCAAGTGGTCATCACAGAAATGGGTTTCTTGAAGAACAAGACACAACACAGAATAGTTGGAGAGAAGACAGTGCCTTCCCAGTAGGTGACGATAGCATCTGTTGCAATCCCACTGGATGATCATGTGGCGAGAGTCTTAGGTAGTCATGAAGAAGCCAAGGAGGGGGTCAGATCACTCAGTCAGTAGGCATCACCAACAAGGATGAGTTAACATCCATAAATAAGATCTGAGACTCAGATCGTGAGGGGGGGGGGGGGATGGCACCTCCAGGGGCATCAGGAGCACCTGGCCTTGGGATTTATGTTTTTGGAGGAGGAGGACAGTGCACAGGGGGAGGACAGGCTCCTGCAAGATCTGGAATCAACAGAGAGCTGGCGACATTGGGGTACACAGATGGTTCACCTCATGGCCAAGTGTGTGATAACAGTCTTCTGGCCTGAGAGACGGGTCCTGAGAGGGAGCTGATCAACAGCAAATGCCGAAGAAGGGGGGCACTTCTTTGGCAGGGAGGGGGAGTGGCTCTTTGATTAGAGGTCATGGGAACTGCAGGGGAGGGAGAGGGGAGTGAGGACTGCGGCTGGAGTAAGGGCAAGGGAGGAGGAGGAAATGTATTAGGGGCAAAAGTTGAATACAGGACACTAGATGGAGTCTCTCATACTTTTGGCGAGCCTCAGCCAATCCAGGGAAATGTGTTCTTGGATCTTCTTTTCTCTCTTGCAAGCCAGTTAATCCAATGAGCAAGGGGAGTGGTGGTCAGCAGAACTGACACACACTGGTGGCGGAACACAGGGGATTCCCTCATATATTGGGTGGCCACAGTCACGACACAATGGGTCTGCCACGCAAAGGAGGTGGCCTACCTGGAGGGAGGTAGACACTGCAAATTGTGATTGCTGGAACCGTTTGTAACCGAACCACTTTCATTTCCAAGTTGGTATATGGAGAGGGCTGTGTAGCCTGAAGACATATGCCCAAACCGCAAGCACTGCATAGGAAGAGGGACGAATGACTTCATGTCACATATGTAACACATAACCTTGACCTTCTCTGGGATGGTATCCCCATAGAAAGCCAGAATGAAGGCGCCAGTATCGATGCAGTTGTCTTTGCAATTCTTCTGGAAACATCGAACAAAATGAATGTCATGCTACTCCACATTAGCCTGGAGTTCCTGACAGTTTGCTGGATGAGGTCCCTACGAAAAATTACTCTCTGAACCATTACTAGGATGATCACAGGCGTGAAGACCTGCAGATTGCGTTGCAGAAGAAGCTTTGGTTAACAGGGAGCCCTACAGTATCTTTCTGAGAAATTCCACATCACCAAACTTGACCTCAATATTTTCCACGAAAAGCAATAGCTTTTTTGTGGTGATGTGTCACTATCTGTCCTAATAAAGAACAGGTAATGGGGAAAGGATTTCATCTCAAGAGGCGAGCCTGGCCCACCTCCCATAGTGTTGCCAGGGAAGAGTAGTTTGCCGGGTCATATGAAGCATCAGTCAAGGATCCTTAACCATTTGAAGAGACAGCTGTTTGAGAACGACCCGATTTTTGCAACTTGATACGTTTCATGCACCAAGCATCTGCCCTGATACCCAACCACTCTGACCAGGGGCTCTTCCCACGGGTGCTACTCAGCCACAGCAAGGGCCATCTGGCGCAGTAACCATTGCTAGGAGTTCTGATTCTCCAAGAAGATAAGTAACCACTCCTTGGCGTTCATGAGGAGGCAACAGCTCAGGTATCAGTAGTGTGTGATCCCTGTGTTGTCAGAGAGCTTAGCCATATAGGTATGTAACAGCCACACCACAAGGACTAGCTACACATGCTGGTGACCTAGCAGGGTGGGAGCGGTCTACAGTGGGGAAGGGAGAGGAGAAGGAAGGGGGCAGAGGAATCCATACCACAGATGCAAGGGGGGCAGTTCTTCCACATATGGCTCCCACTAAAAACAGGAAATTTTGAAGTGGAGGTCTAATCTGAAGTGGGGACTTAAACGAAAAAAAAGGATGAAACCACATGGTGAAGGAACAAAATTGCAACCAATACAAGAAACAGATGGATAGCCAGGTCGACATAAATCAGTAAGTAAAGTTCAATGTACTGACTTGGCAGAAAATCCTAAGAAATTTTGGTCTTATGTCAAAGAGGTAGGCGGATCAAAACAAAATGTCCAGACACTCTGTGACCAAAATGGTACTGAAACAGAGGATGACAGACTAAAGGCCGAAATACTAAATGTCTTCTTCCAAACCTGTTTCACAGAGGAAGACTCCACGGTAGTTCCTTCTCTAGATTGTCGCACAAATAACAAAATGGTAGATATCGAAATAGACGACAGAGGGATAGAGAAACAATTAAAATCTCTCAAAAGAGGAAAGGCCGCTGGACCTGATGGGATACCAGTTCGATTTTACACAGAGTACGCGAAGGAACTTGCCCCCCTTCTTGCTGCGGTGTACCGTAGGTCTCTAGAAGAGCGTAGCGTTCCAAAGGATTGGAAAAGGGTACAGGTCATCCCCGTTTTCAAGAAGGAACGTCGAACACAGATGTGAACAACTACAGACCCCTATCTCTAACTTCGCTCAGTTATAGAATTTTGGAACACGTATTATGTTCGAGTATAATGACTTTTGTGGAAACTAGAAATCTACTCTGTAGGAATCAGCATCGGTTTCGAAAAAGACGATCGTGTGAAACCCAGCTCACGCTAGTCGTCCACGAGACTCAGAGGGCCATAGACACGGGTTCACAGGTAGATGCCGTGTTTCTTGACTTCCGCAAGGCGTTCGATACAGTTCCCCAAAGTCGTTTAATGAACAAAGTAAGAGTATATGGACTATCAGACCAGTTGTGTGATTAGATTGAAGAGTTCCTAGATAACAGAACGCAGCATGTCATTCTCAATGGAGAGATGTCGTCCGAAATAAGAGTGACTTCAGGTATGCCGCAGGGGAGTGTCGTAGGAACGTTGCTATTTACAATATAAATAAATCACCTTGTGGATGACATCGGAAGTTCACTGAGTCTTTTTACGGGTGATGCTGTGGTAACATTGGAAAATTGTACTGAAATGCAGGAGGATCTGCAGCGAATTGACCCATGGTGCAGGGAATGGCAATTGAATCTCAATGTAGACAAGTGGAATGTGCTGCTAATACATAGAAAGAAAGATCCATTATCATTTAGCTACAATACAGCAGGTCAGCAACTGGAAGCAGTTAATTCCATAAATTATCTGTGAGTACGCATTAGGAGTGATTTAAAATGGAATGATCATATAAAGTTGATCGTCGGTAAAGCAGATGCCAGACTGAGATTCATTGGAAATGCAATCCGAAAACAAAGGAAGTAGGTTACAGTACGCTTGTTCGCCCACTGCTTGAATACTGCTCACCAGTGTGGGATCCGTACAGATAGGTTGACAGAAGAGATAGAGAAGATCCAACAGAGATCAGCGCGTTTCGTTACAGTACCATTTAGTAATCGCGAAAGCGTTACGGAGATGATAGATAAACTCCAGAGGAAGACTCTGCAGAAGAGACGCTCAGTAGCTCGGTATGGGCTTTTGTTGAAGTTTTGAGAACATACCATCACCGAGGATTCTAGCAGTATATTGCTCCCTCCTATGTATATCTCGCGAAGAGACCATGAGGATAAAATCAGAGACATTAGAGCCCACACAAAGGCATACCGACAATCCTTCTTTCCACAAACAATACAAGGCTGGAATAGAAGGGAGAACCGATAGAGGTACTCAAGGTACCCTCCGCGACACACCATCAGGTGGCTTGCGGAGTATGGATGTAGATGTAGATGTAGATGGATCAGTAAACCGACAGGGGGACGGAGGTGGCAATGGGGAAGGAGTGAGGATAGGGAGGGAGGTGAATGAAATGCAGCCATGGAGTAAAGAATAGGCTGCAATTACTCTGGGCTCATGTGTCCCAAGCACAAACTCTCGAAAGAACTGTGAGCCCCCTGCTGGAGGGGGGGGGGGGGACAGAGCTGAAAGGAGCAGAATGGGGGAGGGGAGATGGACAGATTGAAGAGAAGGAAATGGACACAGAGAGAGGGTAGGAGGAGATGGACAAGGGGAAGTTGGGAAGGAGATAGACAGAGAGGAGGAGTGGATGGAAGGAGATTGATAGAGAGAAAAGAAGAAAGGGTTGGACAGTAGGAAGACTAGAAGGAGAAGTGCTTATAAGGCAGAGAAAGCAATCGACTTTGAGTATTAGGAGGAGACGCAAAGAGGGGAAAGAAGTGGGTAGTCAGAGGTGGGAGGAGAGATGAACAGAGAAAGGAATGATCAAGAGATGTATATAGACAGAGGGAAGGGAGAAACGGAGAGTGAGAGGGATGAGGTGGAGATAGTGAGAGGGAGAGGGAGGAGGAGGAGATGGACAGAGCCAGTGGGAGGAGAAGATGGAACGAAAGAGGGGCAGTAGAAGGTTTACTAGGAAGACTGAGAGAAATTCATATACAGGCAACACTGGCTATTGGCGTAGTGCCAAAATGAAAATTTGGTATGTATTACAAGTAAGTGAACAGCTCCAGTTCGTGTTGATGACATGGGTGAAAGTTTCATAGTAGTTGAAATTGAATTTTCCTATTTTTTAGAAAGTAAACTCTGCATGTAATTAATTTACGTCTACAGCAAAACACATCATTTTCTTTGGCTTTGTCCAGAAATAACGAATGTTAAACGAAACAATACTTTCATATCCGTGTACTAATCTTAAAACAGCCCGCATTTAAGTTTATCTTCTTAGAAATTTTTACAGAATCACCCCAACTATTTTGGTGTATTGCCAGTTATAAAACTAAGTCTTCACCATCATTTTAGTTCACATCCTAGCCTAGAGTAACACGTAGATATCTGTGAACTGACAGTCCATAACTGCCTTCTAGATTTGATTAGAGACTCCAGTGTTGCCATAGCGTAAGATCCAGTAGCAAGTAACAAAAGAGGAAGAGAGAAATGTCGGACAGCTTATGGGGTGGTCAACCGGTTCTGGGATTGCAACTGACGGTAAGGCCTAGTTCTCTAAAGACAATGATGATGATGTACATAATACTTTCTAGAAATTTCGTATGCTCGCAAAGTATTCGGATGGCACCCGCAGCTTCGTCCCCTGCACGTGTTGGGGAAACAGCCGGCGAGAGACTACGCTTCCCTGCACCGGGAAGTTGAAGTTGCCGCGGAGCTCCTCCTGGGCAGGAATAAGCGTCGTTCAGGGACAATTATCCACGCCGGCGAGTCTTAATCACGCCCCTCGCTGTCCCGGGGAACAAAAGAAGGCCGCGCCCGTTAGTTCTCCCCGCTTCGACGCCGCCCCCATCCCCAGCTCCAGCTGCAACGCCCCTCCTCCCCCACCCCACCACTTCGGCTGCAGCCCACTCGCTTTATTGCTCGCCCCCCTGGAATAGGAGCAACTTGCAGCAGTCCTTTGTTTTCTGCTCTTCCGTCGCTGCCCCTCCTCCGTCTTCTTCGAGACACCGCAGCACCCGGAGGCCGCTCACCTCCCTTTATGTTTCCAGGCGACCTCGGCCTGTTTACGTTTAACACGCAGTTTCTCTGGAGGAAGAGAGAGAGAGATAGAGGGAGAGAGAGAGGATGGCGAGGTGATTGCTTCTGCAAGCGCAGCGGCTCTTGCAAAGGGGCGGTAATTACCTGCGGGCGTCGTGAACCGAGCAATTACTGTGCTGGAGACTGGAGTGCACTTCGCATTTCGCTTTGCACCGAAACTTTTCAGGAGACTGCATTCTAATGGACTGTCTACTACCCCAGACGCAGGCTACAGATCATATTACTAATTGTAATAATAAATCAATATGTTATAGGAAAAATACACTGAGGTCATAAAAGCGATATACACATATGCAGATGGCGGCAGGATCGCCTACTCGAGGTATGAAAGGGTAGTGCGAAGTACTGAGCTATCATTTGTGCTCACGTGATTCACAATAAAAGATCTGTCACGTGGTTAAGGTCGCACAACACGAATCAAAAGACTCTGAACGCGAAATGGTAGTTGCACCTAGATGCATCAGAGATTCCATTTCGGAAGTCGTTAGAGAATTCAATATTCCGAGATCCACAGCGGCCAGAGTGCGCCGAGAATATTAAATTTCAAGCATCACCTCTCGCCAAGGATAAAGCAGTGGCCGATGGGCTTGACTTGACGACCGAGAGCAGCAGCTTTCGCGTAGATTTGTCAGTGCTAATAGACAAACAACGCTGCGTGAAATACCAGCCTGAATTAATATCGGTCGTATCACCAACGAGTCTGTTAGGGCAGTGTGGCGAATTTGGGCGTTAAATGGCTATGACAACAGACGATCGACGTGAATACCTTTGCTAACACTACATCACCTGCAGCGCCTCACCTGGACTCGCGACCATATCTGTTGGACGCTACACGGCTGCAAAATCATGGTCTGATCAGATGAGTCCAGCTTTCAATTGGTAACAGCAGACGGTAGGGTTCGAGTGCTGTGCAGTCCCAATCAAGTCTTGGACCCAAGCTGTCAACAAGGCATTGTTCTAGCTGGTGACGGCTCCGTAATGGTGTGGGGTGCGTTTCCATGGAACGGACTCGGTCCTTTGGTCCAACTGGAATTATCATTGACTGAAAATGGTTATGTTCGTTTGTGTGGAGACCATTTGCAGCCATTCATGAACTTCATGTTCCCAAACAATGATGAAATTTTTAAGGATGACAATGCGCCATGGTACTGGGCCACAACTGTTATCTGTTGGTTTGGATAACATTCTGGACAGTTCGACCGAATGATTTGGGCACCCATCGAACATTTGTGGGACGTAATAGAGAGGCTAGTTGGTGCACAAAATCTTACACCGACGACATTTCCGCAGCTATGGACGGCTAGAGTTGCAGCATATCTGGAAACTTCCAACGACTTGTTGAGTCCATGCCACATCGAATTTGCTACACTACGCCGTGTAAAAGGGGGTCCGGTACGATATTACGAGACATCCCATGATTTTTGTTACCTGAGTGTACAGCATCACAGAAACTTCACATCACACACTGTAAGACTCCTGCGCTTTAAGTTTCAACCCATTTAACACGAATCTTACTTCACTTGATTTTAGTACAATATAGCGGAATGGAACTGTACGTAATGAATAGATCGATGCCAATATTGCGACATTACTACGCAATGTTATTCATAGTGAGTGAAGTAGCACGTAACACTCCTCTTATTTGATGAACGGTACCATATAGAGAAAAGAGGCTTTCGGCAAATGATTTCACGGAAGGGCATGTAATTTGTTATCTAATAAAGAATCATGACTCTTGTATCGATCAAATGGCTCTGAGCACTATGGTACTTAACATCGGAGGTCATAGTCCCCTAGAACTTAGAACTACTGAAACCAAACTAACCTAAGGACATCACACACATCTATGCCCGAGGCAGGATTCGAACCTGCGACCGTAGCGGTCGCTCGGTTCCAGACTGAAGCGCCCAGAACCCCTCGGCCACTACGGTCGGCCTTGTATCGATCGAGGTACTGAAGAAAGTGTGAGTTTCTTAAATAGAACGATGTACATTTTTAAGGCATCTGAAAGCGCTTGAAAAGACGAGTATAGTTATACAATGCTTGTTAATTTTGAGGTCGGAATTCTTCGCAAAAGAATCCAAGAACCATTTTCAAATCGAAATCGACCGTTGCGTTGTAAACACGCTCATGCCAGGGTAGGCCGTTGTTTCAAGCCTTTAGACTTTTTGCTTGTGTACACCGATGAGAAGAAGTTAAACATGCTACTTTTATACGGCGGATGTGAAACAAAGTCTGTCGAAATTGTAATAGAAAACTTCCTGGTGAGACTGTAGTTGTTTTCACAGAAACCTGGAAACGTACTCAAACCTGAAGTAGCTCTCCTAAGCCCCATATGACGCGCCAAAAGCTAACATATGCCACAGATACAAGTGCAAAAACCTGTATCTACGACGTATTGTAAATTAGGTTCTATCTTATAGGGAACCCCTTGAGTTAATGATATTTACAACATTCGACACCCCACATGTTGTCCACCATGAAACCACAATAATGGCTGCTAATGGCAAAAGGATGAAGTGGGAGGGGGGGAGAAGGGGGGGGGGGGACGGAGGTACCCAATGGTGAGCACAGTGTGAGGCTATGGAGTGTAGTTAAAGTGCTTGGTCGACGAGTAACTCACAACAGTGCTACAGCGTTGATACAAAGTACAGCAATGGCACCGATACACAAAGCAGACAACAACAGTTGTCGAAGTTGGCATTTCGTTAGAAAGGAACCCAAGGAATTTCGCGGCGTGAGAAAGAAATGAGAGATGTAATATAAGCATTTCTACTAGACGAGTCAGTCGGATGCGCCCGACTGCTTGTCGGACGGGAGAACCACTACTACCGTCTCCAGTGAAACGTGGTAATGGTCCGTCGTTGTCCAAGGAGCGGGTACCAAACACATAGAAGATAATCTGCAGCACAGTGAGAAAACGATTATGAAGAATTTAGAATAATTCCGCAGTTATATGACCGTGTAGGGCATAAGAAAAACTGCGGATATTCAACGGAGGACAAGTGGCATTTGTCACGAAGTTGTAGGTGGAGACTTTAATCTAGCATCCTTTGACTGGGAAAATTACACGTTTATTACAAGGGGCAGAAGCAAAGATTAGTGTGATCTTATTCTAGGAGCGCTCTCAACTTACAACCTTGAGCAATTGGTTAGAAAACCATCTCGAGATGTGAACATATTAGATATCTTAGCAACAAACAGACCTGATCTTTTTGAAGAAGTTAACCTAGAAGAAGGTATTAGCGACCATAATGTCGTTGTGGCTTCTATGTCAGTGGAAGTGGCAAAAAAACCAAAGAAACAGCGTAGAGTTTTCTTTTTTGGGAAAGCAAATAAAAGTGTCATTAATGAATATCTTCATAGCCAAATCAAGCATTCACCGCGGGACACAAAGATATTGAGTATCTTTGGTCGGAATTTAAAGGTATTGTCCACCATGTGCTAAAGAAGTATGTGCCTAACAAAAATATAGGGGAGGGAAAGGCTCCACCTTGGTACAACAAACATATTAGGAAGTTGCTGAGAAACCAGAGAATTTTGCACAGTCCGTTTAAACGTAGTCACTGCCCCGGTGACAAACAGAAATTATGTGAAATGAAAGGAGCTGTCAAAAGGTCAATGAGAGATTCTTTTAACGAATTTGACAGCAATACCTTATCTGCAGATTCTAAAAATGACACCAAAAAATTTA
This sequence comes from Schistocerca gregaria, assembly GCF_023897955.1. NCBI lineage: Eukaryota > Metazoa > Arthropoda > Insecta > Orthoptera > Acrididae > Schistocerca > Schistocerca gregaria. The sequence goes on from NC_064920.1 coordinate 1,095,328,872, forward strand.
TGAACGATACAAATAACACCGTACCTTCTCTTGATGACAGTACAGGTAATGTAACGGATGATGGTCGAAATTCTAAACCTAGCTTTCAAAACCTCGTTCACGAAAGAGGACTGCAGCATCATTCCCCCTTTCCATTATCGAACAAACGCAAGGATGGCTGGCATTGCGTTAAGTGTATCTGGGATTGTAAAACAGTTAAGATCCTTAGACACAAGGAAGGCCCAGACGGTATCAATGTAAGATTATATGTTTATTACGCTACAAATATAGCACCAGTCTTGTCCATCATCTGTCAGAGATCATTGGAAGAGCGGAAAGTTCCACGAGACTGGAAGGAGGCCCAGGTCAAAGCAATCTATAAAGAGGGTAGAAAATCGGATGCACATAATTACCGGCCAATTTCACTGACATCGATTTGTTGTAGAATCATGGAACATATATTGTGTTCAGACATAACGATCTTCCTAGAGTCTGAGAAGCTCATCTGCAGAAACCAGCACGGTTTTAGGAAACAGCGGTCATGCGAGACACAGCTGTCCCTCTTTGTGCATGATATGCAACAGGCTCTACATTGTTGATGCCATATTTCTCCACTTTCAAAAGGCGTTCGACTCAGTTCCGCACTTTCGCTTGCTCCGAAAAGTGCGCGCTTACGTTCTATCCGATGGCATATCCGGTTGGATAGAAAGTTTTCTAACGGACAGGAAGCAGTATGTTGTCCTGAAAGAGGTGACTTCAAGAGAAACAAGCGTAACTTCCGGTGTACCCCAGGAGAGCGTAATAGGTCTGCTGCTTTTTACGATTTACATAAACGATCTTATTGATGGTATTGACAATGTAATTAGACTGTTTGCCGATGATGCTGTAGTCTACAGGAAAGTAGTATCTGCGAAAGTTGTGAATAAATCAATGAGGATTTGCAGAAAGTAAATGCGTGGAGTAATGACTGGCAGTTATCTTCGAATATTAGTAAGTGTAAACTACTGTGTATAACAATACGAAAATCCCCATCAATGTCAGAGTACAAAACAAATGCCCAGCATTTGGAAGCGGTAACATCGCCTTCGATCTTGGTGGTGGGAAGCTTCGTGATCATTGTGGCGCATCATTTTACATTGAGTGCTCATAATGTAAGTTAATTGTCTGTTATTAACATTTCTTTAATATCGACGATGTCAATTTTGTGAAGTTTAATACATATATCCATGGTTGATATCTGACCCTCCCCCCTCACCATCTCCTCACCCTCCAGACACTCATATTCGATCGCCCTCCTGATTCACATGGTGAGTCATTAGCAGCTAATATTTTTTCTGTCATATCTGTTAACACAACACTTTCAAATGAGTCTTCTTATAGATTTTAACTTGCGACATCGCACTCAACGAGTTCGCTGGCCGGTGGTGGGCGAGCGGTTCTAGGCGCTTCAGTCTGGAACCGCGAGACCGCTACGGTCGCAGGTTCTAATCCTGCCTCGGGCATGGATGTGTGTTATGTCCTTAGGTTACTAAGGTTTAAGTAGTTCTAAGTTCTAAGGGACTGATGACCTGAGATGTTAAGTCCCGTAGTGCTCAGAGCCATTTGAACCATTTTGAACTCAACGAGTTCCTCGTTAGTAGTGTAGTAGTTCTGTCTTCCATAGAACGACGGAGCTTCGCTTTACAGCTCTGCTTGGCGCTGCAGCAGACTCTGGCCGCATTGCTTTCCAATTTCAATACCTTTCTGAGATTGTATTGCGAAAGGTTTCGACGTCCGTAATGGTAAGCGCTGTATCACTGTAATCATCTTACCAACTGCTACCAAACGCAGTTACTAAAAGCATTCGGTTTCTGTAAAAGAACAATATATACTTGTTTCAATATCGAGGTTGATATCAAAATTCAGAGCATCATCCATACAAAACATTGTGTGCCGCTCAGCTTATTATCAAACGCTGAAAAACTCAATTAGGTATCAGGAAACAAAATGGGTGTTACGTCTTACGTGACTCGCCCTGTGGGCTGAAAACTAATACTTTCGACTCATTTTTATCTGAAAGCTCAGCTTTTTTTAAAAAATAACGCTAACTTTACTAAAATTCTACGTCTTTGTTTCTCAACATAGTCTCCTGCCGACGAACAGATTTCTCGCAACGAGGGACTAGTTTGTTGATACTGTCCGGTAGAATGTTTACTCTGCTGAAGGAGCCACAGCCCGACCTCTGCTTTCACCGCTTCGACCTCGAAGTCGTCCAAGTTCTGAAAACAGATGAAAACACGATGGGACCAAGTATGCAAGATGACTGATGACAGTGAACACGAACAATCCAACACCATACATTGGCGATTCCTATACAATCGTCACCGTACAAAGTTTTCGTTCTTGTGCGGATTTCAACTTGGGGCACGTTTTCTGCGATGAGAAACGCGCCGACGTAATTATGGTGTACACCGCCATGTTGGGCGCTGTAATCCACATCCCTCTAGCAGCCGGTGGATTGCAGCTTGCAGCAGCAGAGTGGGGAGTCGACCGCGTAATATGCACGACATGAAATATGCACCAATACTAAGTACAGAATAAAAAATTCTTAGGCTCTGGTTTTCATCACGCCCTTGTACGTACAAAAATTTAATTTTATTGCTTTACACCTGCCACGTTTATTAAAGCTGATTGCCTTGTGATGAAATTAGGCACATAATGCACAAATTTAATTAACTCATGCAAATATCGCACCGTAAATTCAAACTATGTTAGACCAAATGCAAATACACAATGAGATTATTATTTGTGAGAACAGCATGCAGAAATCAATAGTAATACTCACAGTACTCAATCTAAAGACTCCAAAATCAAGTTAATATCAAAAGTCATAATTTAAATGCAAAGGAATTAAAAAATGCAATTGTGTTCAAATGTGTGTGAAATCCTATGGGACTTAGCTGCTAAGGTCATCAGTCCCTAAGTTACACACAACTTAAATTGTCCTAAGGACAACACACACACACCCATGCCCGAGGGAAGACTCGAACCTCCGCCGGGACCAGCCATGACTGTAGCGCCCGAGACCGCTCGGCTAATCCCACGCGGCAAAGAATGTAATTACTCAGTTGTTTACGGTGCGTATTTCATAAAATTTCGAAGTGATAACCGATTTATTTCAATTTTTTGGACTTTTAAAATTGTTACTAAAATATGTGCCAGCATATTTCGCATTGACAACTAAGAAAACAAGTAAATTTTGACGGTAAGTTTGATTACGTATCACTTCAAGAATACTGAAAATGAGAAGTATCAATATAAGGGTGGCAGAGGTCAAAGTGCACCAGTCTCCAATCAGTTCTTTGAGTTGCGAGCTAACATCCCAAACATGTTCAGCCTCACAATCGGTTCCCCTTCATCGAAATGTCTTGGCTCAAACTCGTCTACGGGTCGAACCGCACGTGTTGCGTTACACGCCGTAAATTAGACACTTGTGACCCTTTGGTTAAATTGTCTGGCTGATGGAAAGTTTGCGAAATACAAAGTTAATATAACATAGTGTACCATGTGGGATTGACGGAGGACATCGAAAGGGTGCAAAAAAGGGCAGCTCGTTTTGTATTATCACGTTACAGGCGAGAGAGTGTGGCAGATATGATACACGAGTTGGGATGGAAGTCATTACAGCAAAGACGTTTTTCGTCGCGGCGAGACCTTTTTACGAAATTTCAGTCACCAACTTTCTCTTCCGAACGCGAAAATATTTTGTTGAGCCCAAACTACATAGGTAGGAATGATCATCAAAATAAAATAAGAGAAATCAGAGCTCGAACAGAAAGGTTTAGGTGTTCGTTTTTCCCGCTCGCTGTTCGGGAGTGGAATAGTAGAGAGATAGTATGATTGTGGTTCGATGAACCCTCTGCCAAGCACTTAAATGTGAATTGCAGAGTAGTCATGTAGATGTAGATGTAGATGTAATAATAATATCGCGAACTAAATTAACGACCCATAAATGATGTAGGCCATTCAGTTGCGATTTGGTTAGAACAATGTTTGCTCAGAAAGAAAACTAATGGCGAAAGTGGTCGTATTTAGAGTTTCTGACGCACTCGAACGCATATCCATTTGAAACAGTTCGCTCGTTCACAATCTCATCGCGAAGCACAAGTCCGAAACTCCATCTCGTTATTTAGACGAAAAGTCATGCTGTCATCGTTCAATGTGTTTTGTGTGGAGGAAATGATGATCTGATGCTTCACTGAAAATACTTATACTTTAAATTTACTGTATCTTTTAAACAAACAAAGTTACAGGATTGGCATTTACGACATTTGTCATTTTAATGATGCGCTTTTAAATGAAATGTCGATCGCTAAGATCGACCAAAGCGTTCATATTTTAGCATTCAGGTCTTTATTAAAACACTTGTTAATTTCACTTTAACAGTAAATGCTAAACTATTATAGATATAATGAATATTAAAGTTTTATTGGGATGACCATGAAATTTTATGAACGTCGGTGGATTAAAATTACTGTGACTTCATTCTCTGCACTACTACAGGATTAAATATTTTTCATAAATATTTCCCTTTATGGGCGATCTTAACTCCGCCATATGTAACACTGCTACATCTCCCTGGTCACAAACGGCTTCTACTGGATATCACTATGACACAGGTCCTCGTCTGTCTCACTCGTAAACTACTGCGCTTAGGCCTCAATATAAAATAGATGCCTGTGAGTTTGCCGGCCGTTGTGGCCGAGCGGTTCTAGGCGCTGCAGTCCGGAACCATGCTGCTGCTATGGTCGGCGGTTCGAATCCTGTCTCGCGCATGGACGTGTGTGATGTCCTTAGGTTAGTTAGGTTTAAGTAGTTCTAAGTCTACGGGATTGATGACCTCAGATGTTAAGTCCCATAGTGCTTAGAGCCATTTGAACCATTTGAACCGGTGAGTCTGCGCCCTTTGTGGCACACGTTCCTGGACGACTGGGTTCTTTTCACAATTCGTGTAGGCTGACTCTATCGGCCATATATTTAAATGAGAGGGCAATGATCGTTAACTAACACACTTCCACTTCATAACATGTTGGCGTGCCATATATGTTATGAAGTAGCACCCAAATTTAGGAGACACAAATCCATAATACAATAACATAAATATCTTAAGCGCCTGATCAATAGTGTAATTATTTGTAGTGGTGTTGATGCAGCATGCTTTAAATTTATAGAAACTTATATGTAACACAAATCATGAATTGCGGCACATTAAATAAATGCCAAATAAAACTACACATTTATCAGAACCACCTGTCTATTGAAATGCCGCAGAAATATCAGCGCCACTGTGCTCACTTTCACAGAACCTTGTTGTCACAACGAAGTCTACAACGGCGCTCCACAGATTAGGGGCCGAGTACCCCGCCAAAATTCTGTATGGCTCTGCATTCCATCGCCAACGTTTCTCGGGAACAAATCTGTTGAAATTCGAATTGGGTGTAGATACCAGAAAACAAACACTTTCCGAAACCACCCAGATTCCGCACTGAACGCTTCCCCCAGTAGAATCAATACAAACAGATGTAAACTACACAGTAAATAAATGATTTACAGCGTTTGCAAGATGCTCGAAAGTTCTTCAATGATTTTGACAGTTTATTCAAGTCCCACTAGAGACATGAATCTCCTGACAGATTCCCAGTCGGCTTCATCGGCAAATTAATATTTTTTTTAATTTAAATAACTCCCTAAGACTCAAAACCAACGAAAAATATGAACAAATCTCACTCCTCGTTTAATTCGATGCAGTAAGGGTGCGTACACAAAACGTTACTCCACACAACAATAAATAATTCTCCAAAATATTCTCAGATAAGTGGATAAACATACATCTGTCTCCCTATGTAAGCATTATTTATTTTCATTTTCCAAATTTCTCCGACCTCCATGCACCTAAACTGACGTGACCATAACGTATAATAAGGAAATTACAACAAACATAAAACCTTTCATAAATTTAAGTCTGATGCACGCATACACATAAATAAATCCTTTACGTACCCCCAAAAACCTAATTTATGTTGACTTGTTACCGTTCACCAAACAATTGAGTTCTCCGACCTCCTCGCTCCCAAATGTGCGTCTAAATTCTCTCTTTAAATTTGTAGAGACTTTATGTCAAAAAAACACTTAAGCGACAAACAACAAACAAGCTGCAATAAATCCTGAAATTAAACATTGCAAATTACCCCTCCAAACTTGTCACAAACATTGTTCTCTTCGTCCCAACCACTGTAATTAAAGTGTGCGCAATCTAGTTGTCCCTCGTCAAAAGATTCTTAAATTTTAGTTTCCTTTTTTCATCCTCAATTTCAAAATCCAAGCACCTTCCCACGCAGTGAAGTGAAGTTTTATATATGCAAAATAAATCTGTTCCCAGCACCACATCTTTTACAGTTCACTACAAAGAATCCTATACTAAAATAATTCTCCTCGCACTTGAATTCCAAGAACACCTCTTGCCTTATCGACTTACTTAAACCACCAACTGCCGTTTTAATTTTTACACTATTTACAGGTAGTAATACCAATTTCTTATTCTTTATCCTATGTACAAAACCTTCAGACACTGCCGGCACATTACTTCCAGAAACGAGTAGTGCGTCTACTTTATCGTCATTTACTTTAATTTCAGTGATATTCTGAATATTAATCATTTCTTTTGGCTCTAAACACTGTTCCCTCAATAAATCATTCTCTACGTCTCGTCCCTTCTCTTCCATCTCTAAACAAATCCTGTTTGATCCACCCCTCAATTTCGTACTTGCCCCAAAATAATTCGTTAAATGCTTCTTTTGCCCCAATTTCATTTTTCTCCCTTCTAGACGTCTCGTTATCTTAATCTCGAGTGCACAAATGAGGCAAAAACGATCGTAGTGATCTACCGTACTATCGCCAATCAGTTACAGTAAAATCACTTTCCTCCTGAAGACACCATTCTGTCCAAATATCACATTTTCTATTAGTATCAAACTCACTGTATTCTCCCTTAAATTGTCGACATTAGTAACTACAACATCATTATCATGAAATAAAACATTATATTTTACTTCTACGTCGTTACAAATACCTTCACAAACAGCACTTTCAACAGCCGCTGATACATCATACTACTCGCTACATAAAACCTCATTTACCTCCGTCGACAAATCACCAATATAAGAACCGTTCATAGTTTCACCATCCTCTGTCGTTACATCACATAAATTGTAGCTACAGCGGCGTGCCATTTCAGAATCAAGATTACCATTTAATTCTGCTGCGTTTTGATCTAAACCTGAGTATAATACTTTTTCCTCCCCTAGACGCTACTGCGCCACATTAATTTCATATCGCACATCAGATTCAGATCCACATTCATTCTCAAATAAACATTCGAGATCCACAGATCCATCCAGACTTTCGGGTTCACCTCCATTAGTAGAAAGATACGCACAGACTCCTTCCTCGGAAGCATCAATAAGAGCAGCTTCAACTTCTGTAATTTTTGCACATAAAGCATCATTATTACCTTCCTTCAAAAATAATTCACAAATATCTGCCTATACACACACACAATTTATCAACAGCTAATGAGACTAATGCTATGCCGACCTTATTAACCTTCTTAACAGCTTTCACCATCACAATATCACCTGAAACATCATTACGGTCATCAGTATAATCATTACGGCTGGTTGGTACTTCTTTAGAATTTTCTATATCGTCTAACTCCACCCAATTCAGCTCCACCTCAGCCTGCTTTTGGCACATAGAATCTTTCATTGTATTAACATCCACACACTCTTTTGTGTCTCATTCATAAAACAAATCATTTATCCCTAAATCGTCGTCATCACCTTTATGGCTATCTTTCATTATCTTAGGAATATGCCCTAGACGTACGATCTGATTTGAAAATTTACCTATTTGATTCTCATCTCTTACTTATTTCATATAAATATTCTGACGTCTTTGTGCCGATTTATTAACACTGAGCCGTGCGCGGCTCGTGTTCATGCCGTTTATTGTTTGTCATCTCTTACGGTACTGCCGCCTCGTTTTCTTGTTATATTTACTGGCGTCATTAACTTCCTGCCTCACCTGCCCGTGAGTGGCAGCAGCAGCAGCGCTTATCGACAAGTGTACTGTCGTCCCATCTCTGGAGCGACCGAGAGTATTTCCGGGTCGTCATGTGTCTGGAGTTCAGTCGGGACGCAGCAGCAGTGAAGTCGAGGATGGAGTGCTGGTAAGGCGCGGACAGCCAGTGCTCGCCGACCGCTGGCGACACACTTGAACCGTCCGATGAAAGGAGACTGGAGCGGGAATGACCGTTGGTTGGCCGTTCGGTCGGTCGTCTCATCGGCCGACGTCTAATTAATTGGTCGTTTTGACCGTTCCTGGCCTAGGCAGTCGGTGGGTTGGGGCGGAGCAGCGAGGAAGTCTCCGTCGCGTGTAGTCAGGTCGGAGCCGCTGGCGGCGTGCATCCGTGGTTAGAGTTGTGAGGCGCTTCTTGCGAGGGTTACGAAGTTTGTCGCCCATTGATCCTGGACACTAAAGCTGAGTGCTCACTTAACCTACTATCAAGCCTCAACTGCTATCACATCTCTTCGTTTGATCCTGGTTGTCGCTTTCTGGGAGATTCTCACAAACAACAACGTGTGTGCATCGAAGTCGGCTAGAATTGCAGCCGTCTTCCTGTGTGGCGTTTAACTTAATTTAATTCATTCCTTCATTAATGAAGTGTACCTGCGGTATTTTCTGCCTTTTGTCCGTTGACGTTCCGGTTATCTGCCCTGGTCGTTGAACAATTTTCGGCTGTGTATTTTCCACGTGGTGTTGATCCTGTCCAGCACAGTGTATAGGTCTACAGCTGAGGTGTTGTTGGTAGTTCAGGGGGTTATTCTGACGTGCCTGGATTGGGCACCAGTATACAGAACGTTGTGCTACTGACATCTAATGGTCGTTTTGCTGGTCGGGTGGAGCAGAACTGATCTTGTTGGTTGGTTCGTCAGCTGGATTTCGGTTGGGTTTCCTTCCAATCAAGAAGTTTTCGGTCTGGCTATGTGTCTCACCTAAACTTCCGTTAGCGTTGTCTTCCCAGGCCGATCCTTGGAACCTTCTGAGAGCCACTCCTAGTGCTTTACATAGTGATTTCAAAAAAAATGGTTCAAATGGCTCTGAGCATTATGCGACCTAACTTCTGAGGTCATCAGTCACCTAGAACTTAGACCTAACTAACCTAGAGACATCACACACATCCATGCCCGAGGCAGGATTCGAACCTGCGACCTTAGCTGTCGCTCGGTTCCACACTGTACCGCCTAGAACCGCACGGCCACTCCTGCCGGCTGCATAGTGATTTCCTTTTCAGCCGAGTTTAAGCTTATTAAAATATCAAGGCTTTTCTTCTTAGGCTTTAAGCAGTTAACAAAAATAAATGTTTCTTGTTTGGTATGTGGCCTTCAGACGAGTTTCAGCCTCTCTAAATTATAATATATTATAATAAAATATATAAAATATATTATAATAAAATATAATTGAGCCTAGGCCTTAAGCCGTAAATTGGTTTCAAGTTGGTATGCGGCCTTCAGTCGTGTTTTCATCCTTTTCAGATCAATTATTGAAAATTTTGTCCAAGCCTTAGGCTGTAAGAAATATTTTCTAGTTTTTATGTGGCCTTCAGCTATTTTTCTAGCTTAAATTAAAAATTGGAAATTTCTTTGCCTGGGCTTTAAGCCATGAGATTATTTGGGTTTTATATGTGGCCTTCAGCCGAGAGTTATGTCAAGTATTTTAGAATAAAGCCTTAAGCCTATTTTAGTTGAAATTTGGAAACTCTTCCCTTTAGGCCTTAACTCATAAAATTGTTTTCTGCATGGTGTGTGGCCTTCAGTCGACTTTTAATCTTTCTTAAATTAAAAATTCAAAATCCTTCTCTTGCCGTTACGTCATAAGATTGTTATTCTTTAGTATGAGGCCTTCAGCCGAGTTTTACTCGAAATATTTTAAGATAAGGCCGACAGCCTTTTCAAATTGAAAGCTCTTCTTCCTGTATGTTAAGCCGTTAAATTGTTTTGTTGATATTCGGGCTTCAGCCGAGTTTTCAGCATGTTTAATCTAAACTTTGAAAATCTTTGTCTCGGCCTTAAGCCGTAACACTGTTCTTGTATAATGTGAGGACTTCAGCTGAGTTCTATGGAAAAAGATTTAAGCTAAAGCTTTCAGCCTATTTATATTGAAGATAAAAAAAAATTCTAAGGAAGTGAAACCTCCAGAAGAACTCCTGTACTTCAATTACTTTCTTAGGCTTGTGCGTTGGATTTTCGATGTGGCCTTCAGCCGATCTAAATTAAATCAGTCGGCCGCGGTGGTCTCGAGGTTCTAGGCGCGCAGTCCGGAAACGTGCGACTGCTACGGTCGCAGGTTCGAATCCTGCCTCGGGCATGGATGTGTGTGATGTCCTTAGGTTAGTTAGGTTTAAGTAGTTCTAAGTTCTAGGGGACTGATGACCAAAGCAGTTGAGTCCCATAGTGCTCAGAGCCAATTGAACCAAATTAAATCAAAGGATGTCTTTCGTTACGCCCTGGAGAGTTTTGATTCTTGCTTATGTGATTGTGTGTTCTAAGAAATAAAGTTGATATATTGAGTGCAGCTGACAGTAACTTATTTTGGCCCCTTTCCACAAATATAACCGCATCTGCTCTGACCTGCTAGCCCAGGGATTTGAAACACCTATCACATTTCCGTTTACTCGCGTCCCTATACATCGCCGGTTTATTTTGCGATCTCCGGACCTGAGATGCGGCGAAACTTAGTTTTCCGATCTCCCATTAACGCAGGTTAATTTCGCCAGGTACCTGTCCCTCAAATCTACATTCTTGATTCGGTCCCTGTCACGAAAGTATCCGTTCCCATTACCCATTTGAAATTTATCATTGGATGTTCTCCTGTTACCGTTTCCATTATCGAAACTGTTGTTTGCGTTCCGTTGATAACTTCTCGGATGTCTTTCGTAGTAGTCACTTGCACTGTAGTTATGATTTCCACTCTGAAAACTATTTGTCTACCTACTTGCCGGTTTAATTATCAACGACGTTCTAATTTTTCTATAGAGTCTAAAAATTCGTCTATTGAGTTGCTAGAACTGTGCACTAGATCCCACTCAAAATTTTCCGGGAACCGACTTTTCAACGTCGTAATTTCGGTAAGCACTCCCAGTGGACGTTTCACATGCATTAATCTCGCAAGTTCATGTTTACAAAACTCCCGCATCAACCCGTTCCCGTATTTAAATGTTGGCCCGTTCAGAAACTCATTTTGGAGTCGCGTTTGTTTCACTTCACTCCTGAATAAGTTCTGGAAACTGCTTTAAAATATTTCGTAGGTAGTGAACGTATCACTGTGTGTATGTGCCCATAATTTCGGCTTACATTCCAAATGTCTTTTCATGAATTTTATCTTCGCCTCGTTAGACATTCTCCTTATAAAACCATCCCTGCATGCTGCTATAAAATTTACTGGGTGATATTTCCCGTCGTCTCCAAAACATTTGACCGATCCTGCGTTTAACCACGAAACACTGATCACTGTACATCTTTGATGTGCAGCTAAAGAATTCAATTCGCCTTTTTTATTTCATTGATTTGCTTTTAAATTTCAATATTTTCAATTTTAATGCCGGATTCTACTTGTTCATTTTTTATATCTACTTATTTTCCCCTTTACCTATTCGAATGGATAAGTTGCTAATGGCCTCTGTCGTCACAGTCATTAGATCATCTTGCCTACTCATTCAGTTTCTTACGCTGCCTGCCAGATCTGCATGCAACTTCTCCACCTTATTCCCGAAATTTTTCTTCTCTTGATCTACCTTAGGGTCAAACACCCCAACTTTATCACAAATTTTGCACATTTCTTCCCGAATGGTTTTTAATTTTCCATCTATCAATTCCTCGATCCTACTAGACATTTTTCCTACTTCACCTTTCACAACCGAAGTTATTTCAGATCGAACAGTATCAATTTTTAAATTTACGCCTACCATATCGGTTTTAACAGAATCAGTTTTTAAATTTATGTGTCACATATCGGTTTTAACAGAAGTAATTTTGGAACACAATCCTCTTATCATTTACATTAATTGCGACATCATGTCTCTCCCAAATTCATCTCCCTAGCCTGATTTCGGAATGCTTGCCCTACTAAATTCACCTCCGATCACGCTCTCTCTCTACGACTTCGGGCTAAGCGGCTCGCTAGTATTTTCGGACCCACACAAAATGGCCGACTGCTTAATATTAGCAACGTATATTATTGGCGATTGAACTACAGAATCATGCATCATCTCGCTGTCAGCGCAGGTACCTACCTTTGTAGTGCTGGATCCTTCTGCCGATGTTGCAGTTGAAGCCGACGCTGAAGATCTCGTAGCCTCTGCTGTGGTACTGCCACCGCCGCTGTGCGATGAATCATCGCTGAAGATGCCGCTGCTGGCTGGAACCACGTGCTTTCGATGTCGCCTCTTCTTCCGCTTTACTTTTTTGTCACTCCTAACCACTGCTAAAACTCGGTGCACACAACTTTTGCAAAATTCGTAGCTCAGAGTCCCCACGCAAACTCCCTAAACTGCCACAGACTTGTACCTAGGTCACAGAATGTCGTTAACTGTGAGAATTACAATTGTAATTTCATGACTATTAAAGAAACCTAATATTCAGTTCTGAACAGAACTCATATTTAACTTTTGCGAGAGGTCCTGTCTATCGAAGTTCAGATAATTCTTTTGGAAACACTTCGCAGATCTCAAATCCACTTCTAAACTTTTCAGCGTTCATTTTCTTCAGTTAACATTTTCCAAAATCCAATCCTGTTCCTGCACTTTGCAAGATTCTTATCCCTTAATTAACACTTTCCAAATTCCTATCCCCGATGATTCCCCAATTGCGAGCTAACATCTCAAAGATGTTCGGGCTCACATGCGGTCCCCCTTCATCGAAATGTCATGGCTCAAATCCGTCTAGGTGTTGAAACACACGTGTCGCATTACACGCCCTAAATTTAATCACTTGTGACACTTAGTTAAATTGCCTAGCTGATGGAAAGTTTGCGAAATATGAAGTTACTATAACACATATTAACGGTCATAATAATATGGGAAACTAAATTAACGGCCCTTAAATGATGTAGGCCACTTAGCTCCGATTTGGTTAGAATAATGTTTGTTCAGAAAGCAAACTAATAGCGAAAGTAGTCGTATTTAGAGTTGCTGATGCACTCGAGCGCATATCCATTTGACGCAGTTCGTACACGCACTTTCTCATCACGAAACGCAAGTCCGCTACTCCAAATCGTCGTTTACACGAAAAATTAGAGTTCACATTAGGCGCGAGGCTCTCGCCGTTCAGATGCTAAGTCTCGTAGTAACACACAACGCGAAATTTTCTTAGGTCCGTCATAATTAACACTGCTACATCTCCCTGGCCACAAATAGCTTCTGCTGGGTTTCCCTATGACGCAGGTTCTCGCCCGTCTCACTCGCACACTACAGCGCTTAGGCCCCGATAGACAACAGAAACCTGGGAGTTTCCCCATCTCGTGGTGAATCTGCGCCCTTTGTGGCACACGGTCCTGGACGACAGAGTTCGTTTCGTAATTCCTGTAGGCTGACTCTTTCGGCCATATATTTAAATGAGAGTGCAATGATCGTTAACTCACAGAGTGGTAAATCCACACTAGTTTTGTCTTTGATGTGTTTTAATAAATGTATTTTAAACGTATCTTTGTGCCTTTTGAGTATGTGATTTATTGCGTACATGTAGCTGTCAATGAAAAATAATATTTTTAATGGAGGAACTGTATTACAACTGAGTGACACATTCAGAATCTCTTCGACAGTCAGTAAGTGTAGTTACCTTAATGTAGCCACAGAAACTGGTTATGTCTTACTAGACTCCTTCCCACCGTTCAGATAAAAGAAATTCCAAAACAGTTTCTCGTCCAGATAGCTCATCTTAGTTGTAGTAGATCGAGTTACCTTCAGTTTACTTTATACATGAATGTTCAGATTGAACTATTGTTTGTTTCACCTAATTACAAATGACATTTAATCATGAGTCATCAGACTGAAATGGCAACGAAAGCGTGTAGAAGCTACTCGATAATCAATGTTACACTATAGACATGATGATAAGATGGTATAAGCTAGCCATTACACTTTAAATGATACACTGAAACTACTGTGATGAATAGGATGCTAACTGTACTGACAATTCCATTTGAAACTAGAGTTGGCTGGAAATGGGGAACAAACACTACAGATAAGACACAGTAACTAGAGTAATTTAGCCAATCGCATGTACACTCGCACGTGATGTTAACATGTAAAACACATGGTAGTGAATATTTATATAAAAATACTCTATGGTTAAATATATGAGCAAGTTGTGTTGCACAAATAGTAGAATGCGCATTGTGGTAGCTGGTCGTTTGAGTATTTGTGTGAGCAACACTTTAGTTTGAATATGGTGGTTTTGAATAGTTGACTTTACTGTAATTAACATAAAAGCAAACGATAACTGAATGTGTAACTGAAATGTAAACTTTTTGTAATTAATATTCAAACTTCGTCACACGTAATGAAAGAAACTGTTTTCAATGTAATTAATTCACCACAGTGCATCTACTGAATAACGATGATTTTAGCTGGTTACCATTTGAAGTTAGCTTCGTTGCCTCTTTCACAGAATGTTGTATATTTGTCACCTAAAGCCCATTTATTATTTGTATACATTCATTGCATTTCTCAGATATTGGGTGTATTAATTTATTTGGGACCAGCTTCTGCTCTTACAACTGAGAAAGCTGAACTGACATAAGCACATAGAATATTTGACTGCGATACATTCACTATTTACTGGGTGAAATACGTAAATCCAAGAGCATTAAATTCTACAATAATTATTCAAATAACACTTCACACTTGTAAGAGCTATACTCCACAAAATGAAACACTTAACTCTGAATGACTGCGTCCTGTGACCAAATTCATCGTTTGCACAAGACTTCTGATAAATATGCTTCAGACCTGTCGTCATGTCAATGAGCAGCATGGTGTCTCTGTTGTAGATGCTATGTAATTGCGATAGCTGCAGTAAGCTTTTGATGTCTAGCTGTATACAACAAGCTTACATTCCATGTAATCAATGGTTCAAATGGCTCTGAGCACTATGGGACTTAACATCTATGGTCATCAGTCCCCTAGGACTTAGAACTACTTAAACCTAACTAACCTAAGGACAACACACAACACTCAGCCATCACGAGGCAGAGAAAATCCCTGACCCCGCCGGCAATCTAACCCGGGAACCCGGGCGTAGGAAGCGAGAACGCTACTGCACGACCACGAGATGCGGGCCCATGTAATCTGCTGATTTCTGTTTCGTATGTAGCTAGCCAAGCAACAATCAAGTCAAATTGTGATGTTCACTTTCATCATTATCTGAGTTTAGTTAAGCCCCTGTAGAACTGACGTCGGTGTTCTGCTGCGGTCTAATTGAAGAGCATCAGTATCATTTATCATACAATACATCAGAGGTTGAGTCCATGACTGCTCACTGACAAGTACCCTTGACAACTTCGCGAAGAAGAGTCACAAAGAAGGCTTGAAGGGTGGTACTGTAGATCGCTGTTTATGGGTGCTTCCGCTGACATACATTGCTGTTCTCCATACAGCCTTTATTTTGTCGTTATTTACATTTACACTTTGATAGTAACATTTACTAATTTATTTTATACGCAGTGTCATTTAAGCATGAAACATTTTTGTTATGAATGGAAACTATTTGAAACATGACAGTCTATGCATCTAGTTATTTATAGTATTTGTCACTGGGTGGTAGCACTGTACAGCACCCTACAGTTCTGCCAGCAATCCCTCATTGACTCCCACAGTTGCCACTAGTCGGTGTAAGCATGCACAAAGCTAATAGCCACTTGGCATTTACATTCAGACAGAGGCCTAGAAATGAAAATTTATTTTTAGAATGTTACGGTGTTGGCAGTATTCGTATTGTTATATATTCCCCTCCATTCCATCAAGGGTTATCAAAATTAACACAAGATGAATAAAATATACAAAAAATATGTACAAGAAATCCTACCATTATAAAGACAATAGGTCTTAATCACTATACAGTCTACTATAGTTTTCAAACTGACTTTTTCCCACAGTTCCTCTCGTTTAGACACTCCCTGATTGTATTTTAATAAATTAATAAAATTCTGATACTGAGGATAAGCTTTTGTTATCGTTTTATAGTGGAACAATCATAGTCAATTTTTTACAAGATTGTCCTAAACCTTTTATGGCTATTTGCACAGTCCTCTCTTTACTATTTCTCTATTTTAATATTTACATAGTCTCTTTACATTCACAGAATTGCAAGTACTACATTGAATTGCTCATGCATTCATATCTTATGTAGTTTTAAGTCCTCTATATTTCTTACTATATATGTCATTTTGCATTTAGGCACAATCTGGCAATAGACATTAGGATGAGGTATATCAGCCAACTATAGAAAGAATTACTCGTAGAAATTTCAGAGGTAACTTGTTTTGATTTTTCATGTGACTTGCGACCTCCTACTTGTACCTTAGTTTTCCCTTTTCAGCATGTCTTTTCTTACTGGTTATAATCAGAGTTCAGATTTGGCATATTTTGCATATCATTTTTTTACGGTACTTGATTTTGTATCTTTACAAATTACGATATTTTGGAGGTACTAAGGTGGTTTAAATTCAGACTTAAAATGCATATACACTCCTGGAAATGGAAAAAAGAACACATTGACACCGGTGTGTCAGACCCACCATACTTGCTCCGGACACTGCGAGAGGGCTGTACAAGCAATGATCACACGCACGGCACAGCGGACACACCAGGAACCGCGGTGTTGGCCGTCGAATGGCGCTAGCTGCGCAGCATTTGTGCACCGCCGCCGTCAGTGTCAGCCAGTTTGCCGTGGCATACGGAGCTCCATCGCAGTTTTTAACCCTGGTAGCATGCCGCGACAGAGTGGACGTGAACCGTATGTGCAGTTGACGGACTTTGAGCGAGGGCGTATAGTGGGCATGCGGGAGGCCGGGTGGACGTACCACCGAATTGCTCAACACGTGGGGCGTGAGGTCTCCACAGTACATCGATGTTGTCGCCAGTGGTCGGCGGAAGGTGAACGTGCCCGTCGACCTGGGACCGGACCGCAGCGACGCACGGATGCACGCAAAAACCGTAGGATCCTACGCAGTGCCGTAGGGGACCGCACCGCCACTTCCGAGCAAATTAGGGACACTGTTGCTCCTGGGGTATCGGCGAGGACCATTCGCAACCGTCTCCATGAAGCTGGGCTACGGTCCCGCACACCGTTAGACCGTCTTCCGCTCACTCCCCAACATCGTGCAGCCCGCCTCCAGTGGTGTCGCGACAGGCGTGAATGGAGGGACGAATGGAGACGTGTCGTCTTCAGCGATGAGAGTCGCTTCTGCCTTGGTGCCAAAATTGACGTATGCGTGTTTGGCGCCGTGCAGGTGAGCGCCACAATCAGGACTGCATACGACCGAGGCACACAGGGCCAACACCCGGCATCATGGTGTGGGGAGCGACCTCCTACACTGGCCGTACACCTCTGGTGATCGTCGAGGGGACACTGAATAGTGCACGGTACATCCAAACCGACATCGAACCCATCGTTCTACCATTCCTAGACCGGCAAGGGAACTTGCTGTCCAACAGGATAATGCACGTCCGCATGTATCCCGTGCCACCCAACGTGCTCTAGAAGGTGTAACTCAACTACCCTGGCCAGCAAGATCTCCGGATCTGTCCCCCATTGAGCAAGTTTGGGACTGGATGAAGCGTCGTCTCACGCGGTCTGCACGTCCAGCACGAACGCTGGTCCAACTGAGGCGCCAGGTGGAAATGGCATATCAAGCCGTTCCACAGGACTACATCCAGCATCTCTACGATCGTCTCCATGGGAGAATAGCAGCCTGCATTGCTGCGAAAGGTTGATATACACTGTACTAGTGCCGACATTGTGCATGCTCTGTTGCCTGTGTCTATGTGCCTGTGGTTCTGTCAGTGTGATCATGTGATGTATCTGACCCCAGGCATGTGTCAATAAAGTTTCCCCTTCCTCGGACAATGAATTTACGGTGTTCTTATTTCAATTTCCAGGAGTGTATATTTGCATATTTTTGGCGTCTGAGCATATTATTGTCATATTTAGAGGAAATAGCCGTAAAGATGCACGTTTTTGACATTTAGAGGTCATATTGAGGTTCATTTTGTTCCCTGACAACACAAGAACCTCGCAGAATATTAAGCCAATAAAATTCTAGAAGGAGAAAATACGGGACGAGCCATCAGAATAAAAGCCTTTCAGGTAAACAAAGGAGGAACATTGCCTTGTTTTTCCACTTAGGCAGTCTCTCGGATAAGGATCTTAAGGACTTGTGATGGTTCATTACTGCAGGATGGATTATCGCAGTAGAAACGTGCTTTGGTATTTGTTGCCCACAGTTAATGCATTTCCGCCAACAATGCCCTACTAGTTATTGTTGGGAGTTCGGAATATGACTCATTCTTTCGTGTGCTTCCATGCTGTTCACATCGACTCTTTGCTAGCTTCTTCAAATTACAAATATGCGCACGCCAAAAACAAATTATTTACGGAATTGGATCGGGAGCGATTGCGCTTTCACAACGGCCAAAAAAGAATATTCTGGCAAATGTGTGAAAAAGAGGTAGGTCTGATTTTTTTGTCCTTTTTCGATAATTTTTCCAAGAAATTAAAACAATTATTAAGTTCATCTGTAAATTTCCGGGCATGTTTTCTATGTACGAATGGGAAGGAACAAGAAAAACCTTTAGGAATTACCTTCGATGTTCTTACAAATTAAAAAAAAAAAGATGTTAAATGTTGTGAGAGGATCCAAATTCCAATTTTTGTGAAGTTATTTGTAGTCTTCATTCACTTCTTAGAGTGACAATCTCGCGGGTACACACTGTTCTATTACATTTTTGTGCAATTGTACGTACTTATTGATATTTATTCACTTCTCCAACGCTTTAGGTAAGAGTTGAGAAAAACTTTCAAATGGATCAACATAAAAAGACATCTCAGTACCAGAACAACGTAACCAAGACATGGTTAAAAACTTCACAGCAACCATTGATCTCCTCATTTACGAAGCATGTGGACGACAAAATTGAGATATTTTCGATGCTTTAATAAAAGCAAACATCCCCTTGAATAAGCTGGATAATTAAGGATTAAGGACCTTCTTGAAAAAATACACAGGAAAAAATATTCCTCACGACTCGACGCTTAAAAAGAACTATGTGGACCCATTGTATGAAAAGATAAGGTTTTTTGGTAATTTTTATAAATTTAGGTATGTGAAAGTCAATAGATATAATTTGGTATATACATGGTCCATAATTATTGTCGTTTAATTTTTAAGAAGAACGAAAAATAAATTTAAATGTATGTTTGAATGGTTATTTTTGTAAAATGAACATTGTTACTTGGATGTAAAAAAAAACTAAACTTAAAGTGAATGAAGTAATTCAAGAAAGGAAAAGACAAATGAAGAAAGGACCCGAGAAGGAGACAGTATGTCTCCTTTTTTTTAAAACAATATAATTATTTGTGTGAATTAAACAACTATTATATTGGTCAATGTAAATACATAAGAATATACAGGTAAGTACTAAGACGGATATAGTTTGTTTTCGTGTGTATGTCTCCTACATAGTGTCGACATGTTTATGAGTATTTTTTAATTTAATTTCGCTATTACAGACATTGGAGAATATTAGGAAAGACATTGGCGATTCTCCAGTCTGGCTATCCATTGACGAAACCACTGATTCTTGCAGACGGTATATGGAACACGTCATAGTTGGAAAACTCCCTGCTGACGAGACTGGACGAGGACACTTCATACTGTGCAGAGCAGTGGAATGAACGACACAGGCCATGTTTGCATGCACAGTGCGGGACGCACTGTGCGAGTTTCGTCAGTGTTCACTAGTTAAAAATAAATTGTAGGTAATATAAGAGTGCAGTTTTTCACACCATATCCCGAGCCAGTAATAAAATATAAAAAAATTGTAAGATTTGTAAAATCCTTTGGATTTCTTTCAGGCGTGCTATGGAGAAGCGAAGATCAGAAACGTGGGGAGAACAAGGTTTTGGCCATTGTGACGAATAGTGCCGCATATATATGCTGAAGACCGCAGAGTATCTCTGGGTGTTTTAACCTATTTATCTCGCGTGTCTGGCTGGTGGCATGAATCGAGTCGCTGAAGAGGTCAGAGCCACATTGCCAGAGATCAACAGCCCTATATCGTCGGCAAAGAAGGTTTTCATCAAGGCACCAAGTCGAGTGAGAGCTTTGAAGACGGCTCAGCCTGACTGTCTCTGCCACCTGAACCAGTCTTGACAAGGTGGGGAAGGTCGATTGCAGCTGCAAACTATTATGCAGACAACGACAGAAAAGTCGAAGAGGTATGGATGCTTATGTAGTTCTGCATAAATTTAATAAGCAAAGAAAACGAACCCAACATAGAATTCTAATGTTAAGCTAATTTCTCTGTACATCAGTTTTCAGCATGAAACCGACGTTCACTATATTACTTCTTTCTCGTTCCAGGTGGTAAAGGGCTTTGAAGATAGCAAAAATTTAGCCATACCAAAAGCCAATGACGCCCTGAAGAATTCCAGCGTGCTACATACCTATCTTGCATCCGAGCGCTCTTGGGTGGCCTTCCAGACCTAATAGAGAAACTTGAGACTCGAAACATGGAAGTTATGAAGGCCGTGTCTCTCGTCCAAGGACTCAAGGCACAGAGCAATAGTTGGCCATGTCTGATCTGTCAGAGGCTTAGAAAAAAATTGGATACAGTTCTCCATAGAAATCCTGGTTGGCCTACAATTCGGAAGATCACTCAGTTACTGGAAGGAAAGAAACGCTCCGAGAATGTAGATGATTTCACGTCGTCTGATGTTTCTGCTCTTACATTTTTACCTGTAGTGTCATGTGATGTGGAACGATCATTTTCAAGATTGAAAATGTCATTATCTGACCACAGGAAAAATTTTCATGCAGAGAATATGAAAAAAATTGTTGGTAGTTCAAAGAAGCTCTAATGTTTTTAGAATTTACCAAACTAATCCTGTTAGTACCTACGTTATACTTCGTTTTATTCATTAAATTATAGCCCTTACTGATAATATGTGATTGTTATTCATTAATTTTCCCAAGTAAGATGCGTATTTTAAGGAATTCATCTGAGAGGAATGTGTAATTCAAGAATTTTACTGCATATTTAAAGGCATATACTGGCAGTAAGAGCATATTTTAACTGCATATTTCGAGGAGTTTTGGTGCATCTTCGTGGGTTTTAAGTGCATATCGATCAGAACACTAGTTATAATGCTCCAGATCTAACCGTTTCTTTACTGTTAGTGACATCTCACTTTTGACATTCTCTTGTTTAATGTCAGGCTCTCGTATTGTGGGGCAGCGGGTGGAATAATTGTTAATCCGTTGTTATTGTTTATTTAATGCTGTTGTTTGCCGTTCTCAACACTGGCTCTCTAACTACAATATTGGCAACCAGAAAGTGATTAGCAAAACGTGAAGATTGTAATTAGAATTCTTAATTTAATTTGTGATATCCAGAATACTGTTTTTACTAAATTATTATGCAGAAGGAATCCAAATATATTTTTTTAAGTTTCTAGCTCTTTTCTGTTGCGCCAATGATTTTTACAGAAAAATGTCCAGATTTCGAAAATGGTTAAAGTTATTGAACTGATATTCAACACGTATCGATTTTGTATTACTCCTGACATGATAGAAACGTTTCACGTTATTTACTTCATTTTAAAGTATTGTGCAATATTTATGACGTCACAACTAGTTACAGCGAACTAGGCTGGCACACAATGGAAAGACTGATGTGAATTTTATAAGGCGTGAATATGCTGCTTCTCTACAGTATTCCTTTCATAATTTTACCACACTTAATTCCTGTACTCCCACGCCCAACATCCTTTGTCTTTGAGTAGTAATGAAAACATCTTCGGTTCCAGGTTCCAGCCCCACCACCGCTCATATATGAATAAAAGTCAGCGACAATGGAGGCGGAAGACCTGTGGCACAATCGTATCAAAGAGGGTGGACATATGTTCAAGGCACCCTCTTGTCCTCTGGGTGGAATACTGCCCCTAAAAATGATCAACGGCATGAGGATACAGAAGGCACTGGAAACCACTGCATTGAGGACACATAATGTGTATCCACAGGACATGTGGCCTGTAAATGAAAAAGTGTTATACTGATATTTCCATTGGCGAAAGTTCCGGACCACTCCCCTATTCGAATTCTGGGTGAGGAATACCAAGTGGGAGGTGACAATGAGAAAAAGTTTAAATAACCAACAAAAATATTATTTAATATACTTTAATTTCCTCGAACATATCTTCCCCAATGGTAAAATGTCCAGAAAAGCCTCTGAATCCCTGCCAAATAAGGACCTACTGCCAGGGCTACCCATACATTTCATGGGACCCTAGACAAACTTCTGTGAGGGCCCCCAAACCTTCTCAGCCCATAGGACTTAGTTATCATAAATATTGATTCTCCAGTACGTTGTTTTACACTTGAGGATAAATAAATGCTGCATACACTGTCAATTATCTATTTACTAATTTTATGTACTGTATTTGAATGTATACAAATGTTAGTCTACACAGTACAAATAAAAAGCACAGTACTAAAAAGTATCTACTAAAAGAAACAAACCTAGGATTTAGTTAAATACCTTTGCAGTTTACTTCGTCATTTTGAATTCAAAAGTCTGGTTGAAACACTCAGTGTCAGTTGAACTCTTATGAACAGCAGCAGATGGAACGCTGAATCACTATTCTTGCAGCTGATGAAGTTATCCACTACATCACAGAAGCATATTTTAGAAGCAAGTTCATGCTCTGTTGTTAACATGTTAGATGAGGAAGTTTATCTTGACCTAAAATTGGTCTTAAATGATTTTTGATTAATGTTAATTTACTAAATCTTCTCTCCCCTGAATCAAGAGACACAGGGCAGGGGAATGAAAATCCTGAATGCAAAGGTAAGGTGAGGAAGGACAAAAAATGTCATTTACAAGAAGAAATGGAAGCATTTTGTTTTCTGCTGACTTTGTCAAGTACAGAAAATTACCTTCACTCACTGACTTAAACATCTGTATTTCTGTGGTAAGATTACCACTTAGACGATTAGGATAAGCTATAATTGATGTCTTAATCCACTATCATCCAAAGTTCTATTTATTCTGAGAGTGGCTTCTAAAGTTGCACAAATATTTCTCATTTCTTCATACCAATAATTCGTCTGTGACACAATCATGTTTGTGACTATGTTATAAATCTCTTTTTAAAGTTATTGATCTTGCTTGAGTTTCAACAGCGAGTCATCTACCAATATCCCAATGAAAATTCATCAAAGGAAACCTTCCTTTCCCTTCCCCTCTCTTAAAAAAATAATAAAAGACCTACCTCAGTCCCAATTCAGTAGCCCTTTTTTCACCTTTGCTTAAGAGCTCTTACATCATTAATTATAGTAACTGTAAGATAATCAGTACTTTTCAATCCAGTGTCAAGGGAAAAATGTTTTGACTGCAAAATCAAACTTTCTCATGGGCCTGAAATCTCCTTCCAAAAATTCAAGAGTATCAATGTGTCAAACTTGAAGAAATAATTGATCAGTCCATTTACTTCCGCTATTCTATTATGGGACAGACTGCATTGACTTTCTTGTATTCAAAGCTTCTATTACTGATAGTAATTTTTCTGTTGTGGGCTTCATTGCCTCAATTCTTGCATTCCATATTGTTCCAGATAGACCATGAAGAGACCGACCGCCACTGTAGCTTCATAACCATTCCCATCTTCGTGGGCTTGTGCTGAAGAAATTGTATATCTGGTTCAGACAGCTGAAGTGTATAGCTACTACTACATTACTTTTTGTAGCATCGGATCCTACTAATTTCAGAGTATGAGCTCCACAAGTAGAAAATGTTTCCAGTGGATAAATAACTCTAATTTTTGATTGTTCACCTATTATTTTCCCAGCCATATATGATCTATTATCAAATCACGAACTAAGACAGTGCTGCAAATAAAATTCATGTTTGTTAATTACATGTATGGTACCAATACTAATTGCACCACCTGTCTTTTCCTCAAATCTAAATATTCCACAAACCTCTCATGGATTTGACATTTATTTTACTATGTGTTAAAAAGAAAATACCATCAAATGAGAGTATTCTGTTCAGTCATACTCACACCTGGAGCAACATCGCAAACAAATGAAAAACGTAGCTTCCTGCCTTTCTTCTAAGATTAAGATAAAAGCTCATTCTGAGCTTTCCAAGATAAACCGTGGTTTATCTTTTCATGTTTCTCTTGACAACTTTTAACATAAATTGTGTATTCTCCTTAAAATGGGTTGTATTTAGCCTATAACTTAATTAACAACAAGAAGTTATCATTACGTGACTCTCCTGACTGGTAGCTACTTCCCCAAAAGGCAAATTTCGTGACGTTAAGAAGATAGTAAAATCGACAATTCTTTTTAACAGTTCATATCAAAAGCTACTCTCTTTGAGCCATAGTTCCTGAAATGTGAAATGTGCACTGCATCCTATCAGGCTTTATTCATAGCATCTCCATGCTGAATAATTAGTCTTATTCAAAAAATTAACCTCATGTTCAGGAAAAATGGAGTGTAGTCAAATTATTCATCTACTTTACCTAACCTAGACATAACAAGCTTTTCGGGATCATTCTGAAATAATAATCATGGGCAATAGAAGAGTAGTTTCTAGCTGTCACTCCATACTAACTAATCTCTTTTTACTTAGAACATTTAGAATACAAGTATTTCTTTGTAAAGTTCTTACTTTGTCTAGAAAGTGTTAAACTGTTCTAAGGTCAATATTTGAAACGCCCTTTCTAACAATTCTGTCTGTATCACTATTGTTTTATAAATATGACCATTGCCTAGGATCAGCTGGATTGCACTCACAGTCACTACATCCAACACACTCAGACTTTTGTTCACCTACCTCTCCTCTCCTTTGTCATATGGCAAATCTCTAGCTCCTTCACAAATTTTTCATGGCGTTTATGTTTTTCTGGGACAAATCTCTAGCTCCTTCACAAATTTTTCATGGCGTTTATGTTTTTCTGGTCGCTTTTGCGCTGACTAGATTACAACATTTTCTAAAGGTGCACAGAAAGTATATCCTCTCCCTTGGCATTGTGCTTGTTGATCTCTTGAAAAGTTATGATTGTTTGTCCCTGAGGAAAACGCCAAAGATTGAACGTGGGGTTTTGTCAGCTGTCTGTACATGCTTGTTCGATAGCCCATCACAAACAGTTCAGAAAAATTTTCATTCTACGAAGAAATCACATCTGAATAAGGAAGAAAAATATATACAGCGATATAATTTTTTTTCCACGTGTTCCCCAAAACGCAGGACCCTCTGACATTTTTCGAGCTTACCCTGGCTTACAGGAGTCGCTGCTGATAGATTAATAGCTGTACGGTAAGTGGCAATGTATTTTAGTCCGATTCCTTGCACTTGTATACTAGTTTTCTATTTCCTGGAAATAGACAGAACCGTTATGAGACAAGATAGCTTGGTCTGCTTATTTTTATAAAATAATCATTAATCATCGTATCAGCTTCACCAGCGGCTTTCTCATCAGGTATAATTTAATGAATTCAGAAAACATATCAACTGCTACTTGAATATTGCAGAAACTTCAGTGTTCTCAACAAGAGCCCAGTCTAATGTATTTCTAATACATCTGTGGGTAAAATCTACTGAATGGGACCTCTACAGTTGTGATTGGTTACTTTCAGTTTTTGACACAGTTTAAAGTTTCATGTATTCCTCTAGACATATTATTAATATGACTCCATATTAATAAATGACTCCATCAATGTTTCTAAAGACATTTTCATTCCAGGGCGCCCACAACGCAAATAGATACAATCAGTTAACTAACAACATGTTCATCTGATGAACATATCCTTCAGACATCTAATGTCTCATCCTTTCTTCTACATAGTAACCCTGAAAAACGCAATAACATTTTTCCATCTTAAGATTACCTTTCTTCCCAAGACTAGTTTAACTAGTTTAAAATTGTGACAATGTGTTGTTCCCTTCATAGCTACTTTCAGGTATTTTTAACCTCTTTCTGATTTTTAACTCCTTTTATATGGTACTTTGTCTTGCATCCTTCTAGTCCTAGTTCATTTTCAGCTGGCATCATTCCTACTGGTAACCTTGACAAAGCATCTGACACGATATCTTGTAGAAGTAGTACAGCTAGCAAGTTGCCTTGCTCGGGAGAGCCATAGAAATCCACTTACATGACAAATACGTCAACGAGAAAAAGGGAAACCTCAGAGTAAGCAGATCTTGGACGCCTGTGTAGCAGTGAACGAACGTTGGAAGTAGCAAGGGGAGAACCACAGCGGAGATGACCAGGGAAAAGCCGTAAGATATTGACTTGATAGGTACCTATAGGCTATAAGAGCAGATATTTTTAAATGCGATAGCTTAATATGTACACATATTCGTGTGTTACTTTTCTCTGCGTCGAACAGTCTTCCCTCAAACACGTCACATACACGAACTGATGTTTTCTGCATGGTGGTTACTACACCACTAAGTGGACTACGGGTGGCAGTGTAGACTAACAGTTCTGCATCCACATGTCCTCATTTCAACAACTGACCTATGCCCAGGGGAAAGTAAGTATTAATGGCTTGTTCTTGCCACATGGACTTGGAGGTACTAACCAATCCAAAAAAAAAAAAACTTCCAATAGGTGTAATTATTAATAGGCAACTGACATTAATATTGATGTAACGTTGTTAAGTACACCATCATCAGTCACCAACAGAAATATATACACAAATAGCCGTTACAACCTGTATAATCTCTAGACCCTGGCTAGACACCAACAATGGTGGTACGTAAGAAATGAATATATGAGGGAGTTGAAGGATATTTTGAGAATATAAAGAGACTATACAATTATTAAAATAGAGAAAACACGGCAAAGATAGGACGATGCAAATTGCCAGAAAAACTTTGACAATGCCAGCCACTGGCGCTGGTGAAAAGTCGGAAAAATCGTGAAACAAACTTCGGCCGAAGAACCAGAGACAGAAGCCAACAGGCAATAGGTGTACTAGTGGCCATTACAGCCTGAATAATTCTGTAAATGTAACAAAGACCAATATGACGAAGAGACGCAGAAACGAATATAGTTACTTACCAAACATAGAAATTGTGGAAAACGCATCACGGGTAATGTGTTTAGTAAGGATGATTCTGAAGGACAGTACAACTATGGAGATATAAGAAATCGATTAATTCATTTGATAAAAGCTTTCTCCAACAAAACAGGTTCACTGCTACCAAACAGTGACATAAAAATTAAGTTTCGTAAACGATATATATGTAGCACAACATTGAATGGAAATGAAACGTGCACTTTAGAAAAGTCGAGAACAACTAAATAATTGAAAAATACTGCCACGGAAAATTTCCAAAAAATAAGCCAACACGCAATGTCGGAAGTTAATGAGAGAATGAGAAGAACGTACAAGTTAATCTCGTCATCTCTAAACCATCCAGGAACGGTTAACTTAGCATGGTGTGGAAGAGAATGTGATTGATATGGTGCGGCGGAGAAGTTGAGAATATACAGAAGGAGTTGTCGAGAAAATTGTCTATAGTATGTGTGCACTGATGAGGAAATTAGAAAAAGACAAGAACAGATGGCACTTCTGTCTTTCTGCTGCTTTGACTTCATATTCTGCAATCATATCCTTTTAACGCTACTCAGTAAGACATATTAGTTAGTGACATTCTATCTAGCGGCTTCAGATCTATAGAGCAATAATTCTGGCAACAAATTGTCATCCTGGCAGCTCACGATCCTCAATAGGGTGGGTGCGTATCTGTGAGAGTAAACAACACATCGCTACCCCATTAATCAAATATGTACAAGAGTCTGTCATGTTGTAGCCACGCCTGCCGGACAGTGCATCTATCACACGACACTCGCCTTCTGCCGTGAGTATACCTAGATGTAACTGTTACTGGGTCCTTTTCGATACGCTATTGTACCCACAAGCACCACACTGAATTAGGAAGCAAGTAACTTCTTCGCAGTATTGAGAGTGAATATAAACTTTCTTTTCGATTGGTAGCGTTCTACAATCAGTAATTAGTCATTTCTATCACATACTCTGTTAAAGCGTATCTCTGTAAGTTGGCTGTGTCTAAAAATTAGACCGGGTTCCCGGGTTCGATTCCCGGCGGGGTCAGGGATTTTCTCTGCCTCGTGATGGCTGGATGTTGTGTGCTGTCCTTAGGCTAGTTAAGTTTAAGTAGTTCTAAGTTCTAGGGGACTGATGACCATAGATATTAAGTCCCATAGTGCCCAGAGCCTTTTTTTCTAAAATTAAATTGAAAATGTCTGATTTCGAGTTTAGATAATCATAACGTCACTCAAGTGTTGTCCCCTGTTGCCAGACATGACATGTTCCTTTCAGTGGAATACTTGAAGCAATCAACCACTTCTGGTGCTAACTACTTGTCATTGTAAGGAGCTAGAGGTAAGCTGTGTACATCCTCATAACAGACTACGTAACCTTTGTGGCTGATATCTTCGGTCTTCGGTTGGCGTGAACTTGGCCATTCACTACTGTAAGTGTTTAGATGACCACATTTTGTGCACTGAAAGATCACCAATAAAATAACGTAGTGATTCCCAAAACGCAATTTCAACCGAAAAAATATGTTTCCTGCAGTACCAGTCTGTGTGTCTGTATGTGTGTGAAATCTTACGGGACTTAACTGCTAAGGTAATCAGTCCTTAAGCTTACACACTACTTAACCTAAATAATCCTAAGGACAAACACACTCACCAATGCCCGAGGGAGGATTCGAACCTCCACCGGGACCAGCCGCGCAGTACATGACTACCTGTCTGTAATCTAAGCGAATTCTGTCGATTATCTCTAGGACAGCGCGAATTACAGCCTAGATACTTTGGAGATAACTATTCACTTTTGCACGAGTGGCTGAGGCTGATACTAAAGTTTCCCACAACAGTTACCGAGGGACTCAGCTTCTTTTCAGCTGCAATACTTGTACAAGGTGTGTACAAAATCTCCTTACATAGTGAAAAATTTAATACATAGGTAAATGGAAAAACCACGTTTGCGAAATTTATTACAAAATGAGTGTTTTTGCCATAATTAAGACCTCTCTATGTGGTCAACATAGCTGCATGCAGCTTGCAGACACTCATCATTAGTCGAGATGGAATCAGTAAGTCTTTGCTTGAGAGCGATGATATCCTGTACTATTGTTCGATATACGATATCTTTAACACAAACTGATAGAAAGAACTTTAGCAGAATGGTATCTGGTAAAAGATATGGGCAGAGAATTGGTTCAATTGGCTCTGAGCACAATGCGACTTAACTTCTGAGGTCATTAGCCGCCTAGAATTTAGAACTAATTTAACTTAACTAACCTAAGGACATCACACACATCCATGCCCGTGGCAGGATTCGAACCTGCGACCGTAGCGGTAACTCGCTTCCAGACTGTATCCCAGAGAATTGGGCCAACCATTCCAATCCACTACGAAGGAAATTTTTCATTTAGTAACTCGAGCGTTTCCATAGTCTAATGAATCCCGATGCCTTCTTCATCATGCCAGTGGACGGCGCGAATCCGTCATCTTTCAGGGTAACAACTCCTTGACACCTGTAATGTGGGAGCCGGCCGGAGTGGCGAGCGTTTCTAGGCTCTTTAGTCTGAAAACGCGCGACCTCTACGGTCGCAGGTTCGAATCCTTCCTCGGGCGTGGATGTGTGTGATGTCCTTAGGTTAGTTAGGTTTAAGTAGTTCTAAGTTCTAGGAGACTGATGACTTCAGAAGTTAAGTGCCATAGTGCTCAGCGCCATTTGAACCATTTTTGTAATGTGGGACGGAGACAAACTGGCGGTGTCTCCATTATGCCTCAGGGAATATTCACGAGGGTATCCATCAGTATGGTGGAGCTCGTCCAAGGCACCATCACGGCCAAGGAGTATCGTACACTGGTTGAAAACCACGTACGTCCCTTGGTGATGACCATGTCTCCAGACGCCAGTGGTATTTTTGACACGGTCATGAGTGTGATGGTGTGGTCCAAAGAATACTATTGCGAATTTCAGTTGATGTGCGGGGCCTCCAACTTGCCAGATCTGAACCAGATTGAGCACATCTGGGATGTGATTGAACGTGGCGTCGTAGCTCATGGCCCCGTTCCCCAAAATTTATGGGAATTAAGTGACTTGTGTGTGCAGATGTGGTGCCAACTACATCTGGGACGTGATTGAACGTGGCGTCGTAGCTCATGGCCCCGTTCCCCAAAATTTATGGGAATTAAGTGACTTGTGTGTGCAGATGTGGTGCCAACTTTCTCCGCCGACCTACCAAAGTCTCATTGCTTCCATGTTACGACGCATCACCGCTGGTATCCGTACCTAAGGTGGACATACCGGCTATTATATAGGCGGTCATAACGATTTGTCTGATCATTGTATGTCTGGCAGCAGTGCGGATAGACTTCCTGGAAGAATGACCACAGGTTGAGTCACCGATCCTAATTTTTTCCAATAAACCGTGATACACCCTATGCCCACTCTTAATGAGTAACCACTCTGCATGGGATGCATTTCACAGTATCTCGAGTTAGCGATCGCCCTATTGAAATACTCTGTTAGCGTAAACGATACGCAAGGAATGGATCCCCTGCAGCCCACGTCACAGCGGCATGTCTATGGACTTACGTCTCCGGGCGATTGTACCACTCGAAGTGACTGTTAGTGACGTAACGTACAGGTTAAAAATACGGCCAGAGTTAGATTATTTGTGAGTTATGATAAATAAGTGTTCTTGTACATGGACAAATTTATTTTGCGAAATTGTTAAAGAACTCTTACAATAACACATCAGTGGTAAAATCGATAATGTGACCGTTACAACAGCCATATAAGTCCGTAGTAAGACCTTGCATTGTCAGTCGAGGGATAAATGCGATCGTATGTATTTTCAAAGCTCTTTTGGACAATTTTAAACATAGCTGTGAGACCGGAACTGTACAGTAATATGGTACGCACAATACAGCTCGCCAGCTGTAATAAAACTTTACTTTAAAGTGATTTCGACACCGACTACAGGTGTATTTATGGTAAAATCCAAACAGTTACCTAAAAAGATTTCAGAACCATTAACACAGGGAAACATGAAGAATAAATGCTTATTATACCGAACACATATATCTAGTGACTATACTCAAATGTATTTAACAGATGAACAGATTTAAGAGCAAAATTCTTTAGTTATATAAAATACTTCACAAAAAATATTTAACCCATATAAATTACAGACAATTTAAGTGACATATAGTTGTCAGTTGTCAGTAAAATTATAGCTACAAGGCGTAGCACACTGTAGGCCACTAAAGGCTGTAACAGGAAACAGGCACTACAGGTGGCGTCTAACTAACAGGCTCTCAGGTCAAACTTGTGTACCGGAAAAATGTCGCGCAATCTATTAGCAATCTAAGAAATCAGCTGCTTAAATTGCAAAAAGTATTTTAAACAACATATAAGTATTCATCCCACAAGTCAATACCCAGTATTACTCCAACTGAAATTTATACAGGACAGTGAAATAGCAACTATTCTGTATGTGAAATCTTATGAGACTTGAATGCTAAAGTCATCAGTCCCTAAGCTTACACACTACTTAACCTAACTTATCTTAAGGACAAACACACACGCACCCATGCCCGAGGGAGGACTCGAACCTCAGCCGGGATCAGCCGCACAGTCCATGATTGCACCACTTTAGACCGAACTATTTTGTACATTTTGTGTGAAAACGATCACAATCTGATAATTAAAAGAGAGGGAGGAAGACGACATTTTAGAGTCTCCCCCGAGGATAAAGAGAAGTCAACTTCAGGTGTTTCTAAGTAAGGGTTTTATACCACTGAAGAAATTTTATTACCTAGCTAGAACTGTTCATTCAGAATGAAATCTTCATTAAGAGGAAGGTGTTTTCAGTCCGAAGCGTTTCTTCTGTGTGAGCAGTCTGCTGACGTAATGAACTTCTTTAGGCTTACGGCATGTAATAAATCATCGCAAAGGACGTTATATATATTTGTACTTCCTTCCCTAGAAGATGGTTATATAGCCGTCCACAATTGCGAAAATGATGCCAGTACAGGATTTGTACACAAACAGACCTCTCGATTGTGTCCCATAAATGTTCGAAGGGATTCATGACAGGCGATCTGGGTGGTCAAATCATTCTCTCGAATTGTCCAGAATGTTCTTCAAACCAAACGGGCATAATTGTGGGCCGGTGACAAGGCGCTTGTCATCCATAAAAATTACATCGCAAATGGCTGGAATTGGTCTACAGGTAGCCGAACTTACCATCCCCAGTAAATGATAATTTCAGTTGGACTATAGGACCCAGTCCATTCAATGAAAACACTGCACACACCAGTAAGGAGCAACCAGAAGCTTGCACAGTGCCTTGTTGACAACTTGGTTCCATAGCTTCGTAGGGTCTGCGCCACACTCGAATCCTACCGCCCACTCTTACCAACTGAAATCGTGACTCATCTCAACAGACCACTGTTTTACAGTCGACTAGGGTCTAACCGACATGGTCGCGACCCCACGAGAGGCGCTGCAGGCGCTGTCGTGCTGTCAGCAAAGGCGCTGGCGTCGGTCGTCTGCTGCCACAATCCATTAACGTCATATGTCGCTGCTCTGTCCTGTCATACGTCCCATATTAATTTCTGCTGGTATTTCACGCAGTCTTGCTTGTCTATCAGCACTGAAAACTCTACGCAAGCGCTGCTGCTCTTGGTCGTTAAGTGAAGTCTGTCTGCCACTGCGTTGTCCGTAGTGAGAGGTAACACCTGAAATTTTGTATTCTCGTCAGGCACACTCTTGACACGGGGGATCTCGAAATACTGAATTCCGTAACGATTTCCGAAGCTGAATGCCCCAAGCGTCTAACTCCAACTACCATTCCGGAATCAAAGTGTATTAATTCCCGTCGTTTGGCTATCATTACGTCGGAAATCTTTTCATGTGAATCACCTGGGTACAATTAACACCTCCGCCAATTTGTCCTTGTGTACCCGATAATACTGCTATGTGCATGTGTGCATATCGCTATCCCATGACTTGTCAACTTCGTGCACAGCTAAGTTTATAGAAACCTGTGTTTTGTAATAGTTTCAGAAAACCTCTGTGACTTTTCTATAACAATAATTTCAAGAATTGTAAGTAAATATGTGTATTGTGTGTTAGAGTCAACAGATGGGGACGTTTGCAAGACATCAACCATTTGCACGAACAGTTCGACGACGTTTGCAGCAGCATGGACTATCAGATCGGAGACCATGGTTGCGGTTACCCTTGACGCTGCATCACAGACAGGAGCGCCTGCCTGCGATGGTGTACTCAACGACGAACCTGGGTGCACGAGTAACAAAATGTCATATTTTCGGATGAATCCAGGTTATGTTTACAGCATCATGATGGTCGCATCCGTGTTTGACGACATTGCGGTGAATGCACATTGGAAGCGTTTATTCGTCAACGCCTCACTGGCGTATTACCCGGCGTGACAGTAGGGGGTGCCATTGGTTACACGTCTCGGTCACCTCTTGTTCGCATTGACGGCGCTTTGAACAGTGGACGTTACATTTCAGATGTGTTACGACCCGTGGCTCTACCCTTCATTCGGTCCCTGCGAAACCCTACATTTCAGCAGGATAATGCACTACTGCATGTTGCAGGTCCTGTACGGGCCTTTCTGGATACAGAAAATGATCGACTGCTGCTCTGGCCCGCACATTCTCGAGAGCTCTCACCAATTGAAAACGTCTGGTCAATGGTGGCCGAGCAACTGGCTCGTCACAATACTCCAGCCTCTATCGCTGATGAACTGTGGTATCGTATTGAAGCTACATGGGCAGCTGAACCTGTACACGCCATCTAAGCTCTGTTTGACTCATTGCCCAGGCGTATCAAGGCCGTTATTACGGCCAGAGGTGGTTGTTCTGGGTACTGATTTCTCAGGATCTATGCACCCAAATTACGTGAAATGTAATCACGTGTCATTTCTAGTATAATATATTTGTCCGATGAATACCCGTTTATCATCTGCATTTCTTCTTGGTGTTTTTTTAATGGCCAGTAGTGTATGTAAACGACCTGACCTTCTGTCTAAGATAGAACAAGCAGAACTAGTTCTTGTTGCAGGTGACATTAGTATTATAATCATCGAAATATACATACGTCAACAGAAGAAAAGGTAAGTAATCCATTAACGTCATACGTCGCTGTTCTGTCCTGTCATACGTCCCATATTAATTTCTGCTGGTATTTCACGCAGTCTTTCTTGTCTATCAGCACTGAAAACACTACGCAAGCGCTGCTGCTCTTGGTCGTTAAGTGAAGTCTGTCTGCCACTGCGTTGTCCGTAGTGAGAGGTAACACCTGAAATTTTGTATTCTCGTCAGGCACACTCTTGACACGGGGGATTTCGAAATACTGAATTCCGTAACGATTTCCGAAGCTGAATGCCCCAAGCGTCTAACTCCAACTACCATTCCGGAATCAAAGTCTATTAATTCCCGTCGTTTGGCTATCATTGCTTCGGAAATCTTTTCATGTGAATCACCTGGGTACAATTAACACCTCCGCCAATTTGTCCTTGTGTACCCGATAATACTGCTATGTGCATGTGTGCATATCGCTATCCCATGACTTGTCAACTTCGTGCACAGCTAAGTTTATAGTAACCTGTGTTTTGTAAGGGAGAATGCGCAGGTTTGAAATTTTGAATAGTACTATTTTTTTGAGCTATTGTTAGTATAAAATGTTACTTTGCAGTCGCACTTTTTTTTGGAGGAGATGTGGCGTCGCAACTAGTGCGCGATCGCCAAGTTGTCTATTAAAAGCTTTACTTCTGAGTGTATCTGGGCTGCATTGTAAGCCGGTAGAGTATTATACGGTCAGTAACGGACGAGCTGTGTCCTGCAGACTGACGTCGCGACCATTTGTTGCAGCTGTGCGTGTGGAGCAGCGCTTGCAGGCCACTTACATTATACGAAACTAAAAATATTAATAACTAATAAAGGATAACCTGAGGAACGTCATATTTGATGTACGTCCTTCTGTTGTGAAAACAAACAATATGTCAAAGTCTGAGATCAAAAATAGTTGTATTTTGGAAGTTAGTAAAATTCCATACAAAAACGTAATTTTCCGACAGTCAAGAATTTAAATAAATACAGTGATGTAATAGTTCACCTTCAGTGACTATGTACGATGATCTGATAACACTTTCAGTGTTCATATATAAATTTGGAAAGTTTTTAGTTTCAGAAAACCTCTGTGACTTTTCTATAACAATAAGTTCAAGAATTGTAAGTAAATATGTGTGTTGTGTGTTAGGGTGTGTGTGAATGAGAATGCGTGCGTGAGAGTATGTGGAATGTTCGGCATTATTAAAAATCATTCATGTAATTCTCTACTGGAACTGGCAAGTGTTCCAACTCTGTAACGTGGGAATGAATCCACTAGTGGTTCCCCTACTAGTGAATGTCCAAGTATGTATGCTTATGTACAAGACAGCCAGAACATTGGCGACTACATAATAAATTTCCAGATATAGAGTAAAGCTTATAGTTCATTTTGTTTTGTTTAATTAATTAGAGAGTTTTGTGTTACTTATTTGATGACGTCAATGAGCCTAGAGAAGTGGTTGGTACTTGCTAGATTTTGGCGCGAGACGCGCCCTAGAAGTGAGTTCTCATTGGTCGTAAGTGCTGACAGCCAATGAGAAGCGAGACGGTTGGCCACCTACTGGGGAGATATAGTTTTGAGTGTGGGAGAGTGAGAGGGGAGTCGCGAGCTAGATTTGATTGGAGGCGGCTATGCTGGATGCTTTAGAGTGTTGTGATAATTCATTCCGACGAATATCGCGAGTGAACTTTGAATTATATAGCGTGGCGGTACTGAGTATATTCTTACTGAGTTTTTTACGGCGAGCCTAAACTTTAACTAAAGACAACCGCTGAATATCGTGTGCAGAAGTAATTGGCCGATCATTGACTGTGTTACAAGTAATTGGTTTCGGAATTTGGGAAGGTAAAAGTTCTGGCTGTTTTAGGTATGGTGATAACTGTGGGCAGAAACTTTAAAAATTTTCGTAAATGTGGGCTGATGATCTTGCTTAATGGCAATAAAGATCTATTGGAGGTTTAAATTTGAACTTCATGTTTAAACAACGAGTGACATCCCCTTTCCGAGTCATTTCTTTAAAGTACATAGACAATTTTCAGTAAATTTTACTTAAAGCGGCCTCCGGCGTGTAGCTATGAGGTTACAGTTTCCTCAACACTGCTTTTCTGTGATCTCGTAAGTAGCTGCAGTCAGGAGTTTACGTGCGAAGATGCAGCGCTGTAAAGAGGTAGGTGAACAAAAAATTATAAAAGCAATTTCATTGCAGCAGCAACGTATAATCCGTCGCAATTGGTAGATCGCATCGCACGCACGTAAAATCCGTCGCAGAGACTCGGAATTCTGTGAGATACAGGCCCTAAAGAAGGAATAGAAGGAAAAACCTCTTTTCATGGCGTCCGTTATTAGGAGAAGTGCCACGAGTAGTGATTCTATTATTGGTTTTATTTTTAAAAATATTATCCACTATGGCTGGTTCGTATCCATCTCGAATGCAATAGTTTTAGATGGATTTTTTCGAAAGAGGGTAGGGTTGGGGGTAAGGCTGTGGACGGGAACGAGAAGAGAAATTCATGATTCCACAGAAGAAAAAGCAATCCCCGAGAGCTACTTTTCTTTCCTCGAACTCGCGGCACTATAAAAACAAAGAAAAGGAGAACAACTTCTGCCGGGGCGGCGTTATTTCGCCGCCCCTTGTGTAGGTCACGGCGGAGTGCGAACGCGCGACCGATTCTTGGGTCGCTGCGCACGTAGAGTGCAGCTGCCGGCGGGCGCCACGGAAAACAGAAATTAGAAATTCGTTAGCTCGCTCGCGCCGCCGCTGCCCGCCTTGCGTCGCAGTCGCAGCCGTCGCCCGTGAGGAGCGCCCCGCTCTCATTTGCGAGACGTGCCCTGTTTCCTCAAGGAACTCATTTAAATTGCACCGAGCGCACGGAGGACGGGGCAGGGCGCAGTGGAACAAAAGGAAGCGCGCCTCACTTGGCCTCCTAGTTCCGTCTATCTGCCACTCCGTCTCTTCGATGCATATTTTTTTTCCCCCTCTTTCTCTTTCGCTACGGGATCTTGCAGTCGCCAAAGGGAATAACAAAAAGTCGCCAAAGGGAATAACAAAATGAGGCAAAGATAAACACCTCTCCTCCAAATGTCGTTTTGCAGTTTATCAACTGCACGCTGGGCTCCCAAGTGATTCTTAAGAATCGCAGCCATGGCCTGATGGGACCTGGAGACTGCTGTGAATAATATTGAGATAAAACAGAATGTTTTACATAGTAATTCAACTGATGTAGCAACGAGAGATTACTCTGACTAGAAAGAAATGAGATACGGCGTTCCACCAGGTTCAATATTAGAACCACTACTGTTTCCCATATACACTACTGGCCATTAAAATTGCTACACCACGAAGATGACGTGCTACAGACGCGAAACTTAACCGCCTGGAAGAAGATGTTGTGATACGCAAATGATTAGCTTTTCAAAGCATCCACACAAGGTGGCGCCGGTGGCAACACCTACAACGTGCTGACATGAGGAAAATATCCAACCGATTTCTCATACACAAACAGCGGATTACCGGCCTCGTGTAAAGTGGAGAAATGCGTACCATCACGTTACCGACTTTGATAAAGGTCGGATTGTAGCCTATCGCTATTGCGGTTTATGGTATCGTAACATCTCTGATCGCGTTGGTCGAGATCCAGTGACTGTTAGCAGAATATGGAATCGGTGGGTTCAGGAGGGTAACACGAAACACCGTGCTCGATCCGAACGACCTCGTATCACTAGCAGTCGAGATGACAGGCATCTTATCCGTATGATTGTCACGGATCGTGCAGCCACGTCTCGACCCTTGAGTCAACAGATGGGGACGTCTGCAAGACAACAACCATCTGCACGAACAGTTCGACGTCGTTTGCAGCAGCATGGACTATCAGATCGGAGACCATGGCTGCGGTTACCCTTGACGCTACATCACAGACAGGAGCGCCTGCCTGCGATGGTGTACTCAACTACGAACCTGGGAGCACGAATAACAAAATGTCATATTTTCGGATGAATCCAGGTTATGTTTACAGCATCACGATGGTCGCATCCGTGTTTGAGGACATCGCGGTGAACGCTCATTGGAAGCGTGTATTCGTCAACGCCTTACTGGCGTATTACCCGGCGTGACAGTAGGGGGTGCCATTGGTTACACGTCTCGGTCACCTCTTGTTCGGATTGACGGCGCTTTGAACAGTGGACGTTACATTTCAGATGTGTTAGGACCCGTGGCTCTACCCTTCATTCGGTCCCTGCGAAACCCTACATTTCAGCAGGATAATGCACTACTGCATGTTGCAGGTCCTGTACGGGCCTTTCTGGATACAGAAAATGATCGACTGCCGCTCTGGCCCGCACGTTCTCCAGACCTCTCACCAATTGAAAACGTCTGGTCAATGGTGGCCGAGCAACTGGCTCGTCACAATACGCCAGCCTCTACCGCTGATGAACTGCGGTATCGTATTGAAGCTGCATGGGCAGCTGTACCTGTACACGCCATCATTGCCAAAGCGTATCAAGGCCGTTATTACGGCCAGAGGTGGTTGTTCTGGGTACTGATTTCTCAGGATCTATGCACCCAAATTACGTGAAAATGTAATCACGTGTCATTTCTAGTATAATATATTTGTCCAATGAATACCCGTTTATCATCTGCATTTCTTCTTTGTGTTACAATTTTAACGGCCAGTAGTGTATGTAAACGACCTGACCTTCTGTCTAAGATAGAACAAGCAGAACTAGTTCTTGTTGCAGGTGACATTAGTATTATAATCATCAAAATATACATACGCCAACAGAAGAAAAGGTAAGTAATGCTCTTAAAAGCATCACTTAGTGGAATTTTACAAATGCCCTGTAGTCTCACTCTCAACCACAAAAATATACGACACATTCAGCTGTACACATCTGGAGGTACTACACGAATGCTAAATGTAGTACACCGTGAGGAACTAATAGTAAACATCAAAACTTTTTTGGTGTCCATACTGAAAATTTCAACAGAAAAATAAATTCGAACTAAAACACCTTATTTCAGCCACATTAGGATTTCTGAACAGTTCAAATCTTGAGGAGACACTAATCGATAAGTCAGCAAATTTCAGAGATTTTGATTTAATAACACAATATGGAATAATGTTCTGGTGCAACTCATCTTTAAGAAAGAAAGTTTTCATTGCTTAAAACCGTGCTGTAAAAACAGTATGTGTTACTCTTCATAAACATCGTATCCTTGAAGAAATTTGTTTTAGGCATTTTGGGTACAGCTTATCCGTATGTTTGCTCTCATGAAGCATCGCAGTACAAAAGAAACAATAATGTACATAATTACAGTACCAAAAGTGAAAGTGACATTCATTGTTTCACATTAAGGTTGTCCTTAGCACAGAAAGTCAACTTACGACGTGGTAGCCAACAATCCTTGCTGTGGTGACAATAAGTTATTGGGTTGAAGTACCACTCGGTATCACAGTCGAACACGAAGTGCATTGTGTCGAACAGCTAATGTTTACTATGGGATCACTAGTTGGGTATACAGGGTGTTACCGTAAGAACGTGCAAAAATGTAACAGGACATAGAAAATGCTCTACTGAACGATTTGAGGTAGGTAACATGCAGTCGAAGAGGCCGACTTGGGAGATTTGGAATTAAACTTGTCTACTGCTTTGTTTAGCAATACTTTTTCCAGTTTGTTTACAACAAGCGTAAACGTTTAAACGTACTGTGCTGTTTATTTACATGTACATTTTTCACTTCCTGCATGGAAAAGAGAAGGACGATCCTGGTTACTAGGAAATATTTCCTGGTCGCTGTATTGAAAGGGGAAGTCCAGTTCACTGGCCTGTGAGGTCACGTGACCAGAATCTCATCGATTTTTCCTATGGGATATCTAAAGTCACTTGTGTATGAGATCCCAGTGGATACGGAGATGGACTTGAAAAGCACTCCGTCTTCAGGCCACAAGTGGCCCATCGGCACCCGACCGCCGTGTCATCCTCAGCCCAAGAAGTGGATAGGAGGGGCGTGTGGTCAGCACTCCGTTCTCCCAGTCGTTATGATGGTTTTCTTTGACCGGAGCCGCTACTATTCGGTCGAATAGCTCCTGAAGTAGCATCACGAGGCTGAGTGCACCGCTAAAAATGGCAACAGAGCATGGCGGCCCGGATGGTCACCCATCCAAATGCCGGCGACTCCGGACAGCGCTTAACTTTGGTGGTCTGACAGGAACCGGTGCATCCACTGCGGCAGTGCCATTGCCGAGATCGAATTAGTTGCCAGAACTATAGCTGCCTGTGACGTGATTGGAAGCACCCAGGGATATTAGTAAAGGTGCGTCAGAATTTTGTTCGCCGATGTCATGTTAGAACTGAGGTTGATGGCCGTCACTTTCAGCGCATTGTGTAGGGTAGAGTACAAACGGTACGTTCATTGTGTCACTGATGGTATTTGCAGTTAACTGTAACTAACAAAAAAGTACACAGTGCTGTGATTTTATACCTATCATCTGCTTAAGCTGGCTTCTCTGACCCCATGTGTCGTGCCTCAAATTGTTCAGGGGAGCATCCTCTATGCCCAGTTATATTTTTGCACGCTTTTACGTCAGCACCCCGTACAGCAGACGAATGGGTCTAGTAACGTTCTGTAAAAATCTTTGCTCCAGTATTTGCAAAGTATTTTTACAAATATGAACGCAATTTGGAGACTATGCTGTTTGAAACAATTAGTGATTAGCAACACGTTTTAGTCCTGCACACATATACATTAAGTTACGTATCGGTCAGTCAGTGACTTCTGTTGAGTGAAAATGTACGGGGGATAGGCAAAATAATGTGAACAGTGGTAGTAATGGGATGGTTGTGTTTAACGGTCAACAACGCAGGTAAGTCACATGTCGCGCTGGACTGGCTGTGTTCAGCATGGATTAGGCATCAGTGCAGGTTGTTTAAGAGTAGTGCACACTTCGTATTTACTTTCAGAGGCCGAGGTCGACGTGCAATGAAAGACCTAACAGAGTTCCAAAGAGGGCAGATTGTGGGAGCCCGATTAGCTGGAGCATCAGTAGCCAAGGCAGCCAACTTATTGAATGTTTCAAGAGTAACTGTTTCAACAGTCATGACAGCCCAAACAAAACTTGGAAAGACATCATTGTGCAAACGTAATAGTGGGCGCAAAATCAAAACTAAATGACAGAGATCGTCGTTCGCTAACACGAATTGCGTTGAAGCAGCACACAAGTACGGCGGCTAAAGTGTCTGCAGAGCTCAATAGCCATCTTCGAGATCCTGTATCTATCGATACTGTCAGCCGACAACTCCATAAAGCAATATTCATGAACGACCTGCTATACCAAAACTATGAGTGACGACAGTCGACTAAAAGAACCGTAATACATAGTGTCAGTGTAGGGAAGCAGCCTACTCACGCCGTATAAAATCCACAGCAGTCTTTCCATTGTGTGCCACCAGTCCGCTGTAACTAGCTCTGACGTCATAAATGTTCCGCAATACTTTAAAAATCAAGTAAATAACCTGAAACGTTTCTAGCATATCAGGAGTAATACAAAATCAGTATGTGTTGAATATCAGTTCAATAACTTTAACCACTTTCGAAATTTAGACGTTTTTCTGTAAAAATCATTGGCGCAACAGAAAAGAGCTAGAAACTTAAAAATTCATATTTAGATTCCTTTTGCATAATAATTTAGTAGAAGCAGTATTCTGGACCTCACAAATTAAAATTTTGGTTGAAATTCATGATTTTCTGGTTTTGGTCTTAAAAATTAAGGAAGCAAGATAGATTAAGTAGGTGAATAAATAAAGGTAGGATATTTAAATTTAAGTAGAAGGGAGATACGCTACAATCATAAAGATGGGAGAAGTTTCAACTGAATAACTATAAAACTATAGCGATAGCGTATCTCCAAAGGGCAAGTTCAGAGCTCGTCTACTGCGTGTAGTGTAATTAAATTAATTCTCTCGCCCAAAATATTGGACTTAGCCACGTCAGACTTTTATTATGATTACTTACCTGTATGCTGATTGCACATTTAAATTGAGAGCTTCATTGGCCATCAGCGAAGGAAGCAATGATTTATTTAATAACTTAAAGTGGTGCATTACTATCCCAGCGGATAGTCGGGACAGCGAATTCAATCAAGCGCTCCCTTAGCCGTCCGCACCGCGGCTTTATATATAAGAACGCTGCGCGATGAAAAGAAGGCCCCAGTTCTGTCCAGACGCTGATCAGCGCACCATCTGTGCCGGGAGTCGCGTCGCGTCGGTATCATTGCTATAAACAGCCTCGGATGCCGTAATAAGTTACTCGGGATATGCGTAACCATGAAATCGTTTTCGAGTGAAGTGTTAATTTTTGGATATTAATTATCTATATTCAGTTTGCGTATGTCTTATTTTCACGTGCCGCCGCGGGACAGACATTCTACCATTATTTAGTGTGGCGTTTGATGAACATTATCATCAAATTGTGGCGAGCATTCACTTAAGCATTTAATTTGAACAGTTATAGTTGCATCAGCGCATTAGACTCTGAACTGCTCTGGTAGTTGGATTGTGTGGATTCTTTTTGGTCTGTGACTTTCAGAATATAGTGAACATTTTTGAAAGAATCGTTTTTGATTGTGAATCCCAGACAATCTCCTAATTCCTCAGAGCTGTAAGCTGTTGGTATAAGTGTATTTCTCAGTTGAAGTTGGCACTAGGAATTCTAATTACAGGCTTCACGTTTTGTTAATCACTTTCTGGTTGCCAATACTGTAGTTATAGAGCCAGTGTTAAGAACGGCAAACAACATCATTAAATAAATCATAGGAACATTTAATAACAACAAAATTCCACCTGCCGCTCAACATATGGTGCACGTTGGGAAAGACATTTAAAAAAAAATGGTTCAAATGGCCCTGAGCACTATGGGACTCAACTGCTGTGGTCATCAGTCCCCTAGAACTTAGAAGTACTTAAACCTAACTAACCGAAGGACATCACACACATCCATGCCCGAGGTAGGATTCGAACCTGCGACCGTAGCAGTCGCACGGCTCCGGACTGCACGCCTAGAACCGCGAGACCACCGCGGCCGGCAAAGACATTTCCACATTACATTTCATTCAACAATTATTTCCACCCGCCGCCCCACATCAGGAGTATAAATCCTTGACGGCTGATCAGTGGAAACACGTCTTAAGGTTCGACGAGTCAACGTTTTCGTTATTTCCAACATTAGGATATGTTTACACCTGGAGAACGCCAGAAGAAGCCTACAATCCTCATTGCTTGATTCCAACGGTTAAGCATGGAGGTGGAAGTGTAATGGTGTTGACAGCCATAGCATGGGAACTCTGCTGGTCCCATCATTACTCTCAAAGGCAGTGTTGCAGCCAACCATTGTGTAAACATTTTAGGTGATCCAGGTTCACCCCATGATCCAAACATTTTTCCCCAAAAATGGTGCCATATTTCAGGACGATAATGCACCTATTCACACAGCCAGGACAGCACAATCGTAGTATGAGGAGCATGCAATTGAACTGCAGCGTCTTCCCTGGCCAGCACAGTCTCCAGACTTGAACACTGGTGGTATTGGAGCGCAGACTCCGGAGCAGATTTCCATATCCCTTATAAGAGGTTCTGATCGAGGAGTAGCATAACATTCTACTTGAGGCTATACAATCATTATACAGCAGTATTCCAAGAAGAATTCCACCTGTATTTGGGGCAGTGGGAGTCCAACCCATTATTAATAAACCTTTCCCAAGTAAGTACAGGTGTTCACATTATTTTGCCTATCCCCTACTTAAACAGGGTGCACCAGAACTCCACCGACAGAACTTCAGAGGTG
This sequence comes from Schistocerca gregaria, assembly GCF_023897955.1. Taxonomy (NCBI): domain Eukaryota; kingdom Metazoa; phylum Arthropoda; class Insecta; order Orthoptera; family Acrididae; genus Schistocerca; species Schistocerca gregaria. The sequence continues at coordinate 1,095,373,270 of NC_064920.1, forward strand.
GTAGTATGCACCAAGACAAGAAAACATGTCCAGTAAACATGGGCTCTAAATAACTGTGAGCTATGAGAACTCGTTCATCTTCGCTACTGTGAAACACATCTTTTCTACTAAACACGAACTCATAGCTCTTGAGTTATGCATTTTAGGTCCGATTTGTATGGAACATATTTTTCTTCTTTTAGTCCGTACTGTCTTCTCCCAAAACATGAAAAGCAAAAAAAACTTGTAGTAGAAACGACGTGTTTAATTGTATTGAAAGTGAACGAATACTCACAGCTCCTAAGGTATAAATTAAGAGTCCATGTTTAATAGATTTTTTTCCTTACTTCAGTCCACGCCATAACCATACAGTCCATACCTCTCAGATTGTCGGTGGAGGTGGAATTCTTGTTCACCCTAATTTTGGCTATGAAGTTTAACACCTAGATAGTCCGTGTTCTTTATACAAAATGCTGCTGCATCAATTCATTCTGAGGTTTGGCTTTGAGTGTGCGCGATTTTCGATTTTTGCCTAGTTTTCTCTCATGGTGGTGGCCTTGGGATCACGTGAGAAATTTTGCTTTCCTTGCAGGCGACCAAGCCTTCCAGTCTGAAACTCCACTACGCGTTCTGTTTTGGAAGGTTGATCTAACGCCACGCTTAGAAGTTAACATTTTAATATTTATTACGTAGTACTAGCCGACAGCCTTTGAGTGCAAGCATGACTGACAGTCTTCTTGTAATGGCGCACGTGAGAATGCGGGTGGCTGAGATCATTGTCTGAAATTTAACGAAGACTTATTACGTTTATATATAGATAGTTGGACACGTCACCTTATGGGAGGTGTGATAATTTTGAGCTGAATTCATATGAAACGTTTAGGTATCGTTATTGACAAAAGCTGAGTCAAATCAAAATTATTGCATATACTGTGGCGGCTCCCATTCTTATAAATGGGGTCTTGAAGCTACTTAAATGTTAATCAGTCCATAGCCTTATAGCTGAATAATAATTTAATTTCTTTATGTGTGTGGCCTCATTGTCCGTAGCTGCCCTACAACTCCTGAGGATATTTTTGTTACGTCGTTACAACTACAAGAAAGTGCCTGTCTTTTTTCATCAGGGGCGTGTCGCTTTATTGAGGTAAAGAATCATCAGTAGACTGCAATTAAAGATATTTACAGTTTTATTTGTTTTCTACATCGAAAAACCATTCGTTAAATATTGTTGGTTTTTACTTACAGAAATTTCTGCAAATTGTCGCCTACATCAGCAGATCCAGTCTAACAATACGTCTTTCATTTCTTCTTTCTTTGTTAGGCACCGATAATTGCACTCTAATACACATTTACAAGTATACAGATAAACAGTAAATATTGGTGTGCGAAAAACTATGCAGTCTAAAACGTGAAAAATGCATATTACTTCAAAGCAGTGTAAAATTAGACCACAATTATCTGTGCGTGACGAAGAAAGAAAGAAAAGACGAGATAGCAAATGGCATTTTCCCGCCACTGCCTAAATTTTGATAAATAATCATCATTGGCGGCCGAAGACTTCCGGCATAAGAAGTCAGCCTCATTCTGCCAACGGCCTTGTAAAAGAGGGCGGAGGAGCGGATAGAGGTTCAGGGAACTCTCTTGTCCTAGGGGCGGGAAATTGCCCCTAAAGGCGGAAGAATCAGCAATGATCAACGACATGAGGATGCAGAAGGCAATGTAAACCACTGCATTAAAGACACGTAACGTGTATCCACAGGACAAATGGCCTGTAGTTGAAGAAGTGTCATGATGATCTCTCCATTGGCAAAAGATTCCGGAATAGTCCCCCATTCGGATCTCCGGGAGGGGACTGCCAAGGGGGAGGTTACCATGAGAAAAAGATTGAATAATCTACGAAAGGATAATGTTCTACGAGTCGGGGCGTGGAATGTCAGAAGCTTGAACGTGGTAGGGAAACTAGAAAATCTGAAAAGGGAATTGCAAAGGCTGAAACTAGATATAGTAGGGGGCAGTGAAGTGAAGTAAAGTGGAAGGAACACAAGGATTTCTGGTCAGAGGAGTATCGGGTAATATCAACAGCAGCAGAAAATGCTACAACAGGTGTAGGATTCGTTATGAATAGGAAGGTAGCGCAGAGGGTGTGTTACTGTGAACAGTTCAGTGACAGGGTTGTTCTAATCAGAATCGACAGCAGACCAACACCAACAACGATAGTTCAGGTATACGTGCCGACGTCGCAAGCTGAAGATGAACAGATAGAGAAAGTATATGAGGATATTGAAAGGGTAATGCAGTATGTAAAGGGGGACGAAAATCTAATAGTCATGGGCGACAGGAATGCAGTTGTAGAGGAAGGAGTAGAAGAAAAGGTTACAGGAGAATACGGGCTTGGGGCAAGGAATGAAAGAGGAGAAAGACTAATTGAGTTCTGTAACGTTTCAGCTAGTAATAGCGAATACCCTGTTCAAGAATCACAAGAGGAGGAGGTATACTTGGAAAAGGCCAGGAGATACGGGAAGATTTCAATTAGATTACATCATGGTCAGACAGAGATTCCGAAATCAGATACTGGATTGTAAGGCGTACCCAGGAACAGATATAGACTCAGATCACAATATAGTAGTGATGAAGAGTAAGCTGAAGTTCAAGACATTAGCCAGGAAGAATCAATAAGCTAAGGAGTGGGATACGGAAGTTCTAAGGAATGGCGAGATACGTTTGAAGTTCTCTAACGCTATAGATACAGTAATAAGGAATAGCGCAGTAGGCAACACAGTTGAAGAGGTATGGACATCTCTAAAAAGGGCCATCACAGAAGTTGGAAACGAAAACATAGGTACAAAGAAGGTAGCTGCAAAGAAACCATGGGTAACAGAAGAAATACTTCAGTTGATTGATGAAAGGAGGAAGTACAAACATGTTCCGGGAAAATCAGGAATACAGAAATACAAGTCGCTGAGGAATGAAATAAATAGGAAGTGCAAGGAAGCTAAGACGAAATGGCTGCAGGAAAAATGTGAAGATATCGAAAAAGATATGATTGTCGGAAGGACAGACTCAGCATACAGGAAAGTCAAAACAACCTTTGGTGACATTAAAAACAACGGTGGTAACATTAAGAGTGCAACGGGAATTCCACTGTTAAATGCGGAGGAGAGAGCAGATAGGTGGAAAGAATACACTGAAAGCCTCTATGAGGGTGAAGATTTGTCTGAAGTGATAGAAGAAGACACAGGAGTCGATTTAGAAGAGATAGGGGATCCAGTATTAGAATCGGAATTTAAAAGAGCTTTGGAGGACTTACAATCAAATAAGGCAGAAGGGATAGATAACATTCCATCAGAATTTCTAAAATCATTAGGGGAAGTGGCAACAAAACGACTATTCACGTTGGCGTGTACAATATATGAGTCTGGCGACATACCATCTGACTTTCGGAAAAGCATCATCCACAGAATTCCGAAGACGGCAAGAGCTGACAAGTGCGAGAATTATCGCACAATCAGCTTAACACCTCATGCATCGAAGCTGCTTACAAGAATAATATACAGAAGAATGGAAAAGAAAATTGAGAATGCGCTGGGTGACGATCAGTTCGGCTTTAGGAAAAGTAAAGGCACGAGAGAGACAATTCTGACGTTACGGCTAATAATGGAAGCAAGGGTAAAGAAAAATCAAGACACGTTCATAGGATCTGTCGACCTGGAAAAAGCGTTCGACAATATAAAATGGTGCAAGCTGTTCGAGATTCTGAAAAAAGTAGGGGTAAGCTATAGGGAGAGACGGGTCATATACAATATATACAACAACCAAGAGGGAATAATAAGAGTGGACGATCAAGAACGAAGTGCTCGTATTAAGAAGGGAGTAAGACAAGGCTGTAGCCTTTCGCCCCCACTCTTCAATCTGTACATCGAGGAAGCAATGATGGAAATAAAAGAAAGGTTCAGGAGTGGAATTAAAATACAAGGTGAAAGGATATCAATGATACGATTCGCTGAGGACATTGCTATCCTGAGTGAAAGTGAAGAAGAATTAAATGATCTGCTGAACGGAATGAACAGTCTAATGAGTACACAGTACGGTTTGAGAGAAAATCGGAGAAAGACGAAGGTAATGAGAAGTAGTAGAAATGATAACAGCGAGAAACTTAACATCAGGATTGATGGTCACGAAGTCAATGAAGTTAAGGAATTCTGTTACCTAGGCAGTAAAATAACCAATGACGGACGGAGCAAGGAGAACATCAAAAGCAGACTCGCTATGGCAAAAAAGGCATTTCTGGCCAAGAGAAGTCTACTAATATAAAATACCGGCCTTAATTTGAGGAAGAAATTTCTGAGGATGTACGTCTGGAGTACAACATTGTATGGTAGTGAAACATGGACTGTGAGAAAACCGGAACAGAAGAGAATCGAAGCACTTGAGATGCGGTGCTATAGACGAATGTTGAAAATTAGGTGGACTGATAAGGTAAGGAATGAGGAGGTTCTACGCAGAATCGGAGAGGAAAGGAATATGTGGAAAACACTGATAAGGAGAAGGGACAGGATGGACATCTGCTAAGACATGAGGGAATGACTTCCATGGTACTAGAGGGAGCTGTAGAGGGCAAAAACTGTAGAGGAAGATAGAGATTGGAATACGTCAAGCAAATAATTGAGGACGTAGGTTGCAAGTGCTACTCTGAGATGAAGAGGTTAGCACAGGAAAGGAATTCGTGGCGGGCCGCATCAAACCAGTCAGTAGACTGATGACCAAAACAAAAATGGTACGAGTACTAATTGCACCACCTGTCTTTTCATCAAATCAAAATATTCCACGAACCTCTCATGAATTTGACATTTATTTTACTATGTGTTAAAAAGAAAATACCATCAAATGAGAGTATTCTGTTCAGTCGTAGTCACACCTGGAGGAACATCGCAAATAAATGAAAAAACGGAGCTTCCTGCCTTTCTTCTAAGATTAAGATAAAAGCTCATTTTGTGCATTCCAAGATAAACCATGGTTTATCTTTTCATGTTTCTCATGACAACTTTTAACATAAATTGTGTATTATCCTTAAAATGGGTTGTATTTAGCCCATAACTTAATTAACCCCAAGAAGTTATCATTATGTGGCTCTTCTAACTGGTAGCTACTTCCCCAAAAGGCAAATTTCGTGACGTAAAAGACATGACATAGATAAACTTTGGCAGGGAGTGCTAGTTCTGTAAGATTCACAGGAGAGCTCCTGTGAAGTTTCGAAGGTAGGAGACGAGGTACTGAGAGAATTGAAGCTGTGAACACGGTTTGTGAATCGTGCTTGGGTATCTCAGTTGAGGCCGGCACGGTAGCTCAGCTTGTTCGGTCAGAGCGTTAGCCGTCCTCTCTAATAAAAAAAACTGTTAATGGAACGCCGATGAACTTGAACAAGCGTCGTGGGACGTTCGCCCCGAATAAATAGAATGAAAAATCACGAACAAAATAAGATCAAACAAATAGTTGGTAGAGCACTTGCCCGCGAAAGGCAAAGGTCCCGAGTTCGAATCTCGGTCCATCACACAGTTTCAGTCTACCAGGAAGTTTCATACCAGCGCACACTCCGCTGCAGAGTGAAAAACTCATTTTGGCAATGATTGCTTCAGCAGGGTATAACGAATAGGAACGAAACTGATAATTTTACAGCAGTTTGTAAACTCGGACAAAATTTTTGAAAACTGAATTTGAAATTGTATTAGCCCATTACTAACCAACACATAAAATTTTACTTCCTCATCTGTAATATCGTGTGTTTCATGTTCGTCCCCATTCATAACCTTACCATTACCCCAGTCTCTAGAATTTCGAGAAGCTGTTGCAGCACCCTCCGACAAAGCCTGCAGAAAGCGAGCGAGTTTGCAGCAATGCCTTCGACGGGAGCTCCCCAGGACTGTGTGAGAGGAACAGACGGAGCTAAGATGGCGGACGTCTGCAGCACCGCGCAGCTGCAGTCTGCAGAGGGAAGACGGCAGAAGGGTGGGGGTTAATTACTGCGCCAACCAGCCACGCCCCGCGTCATCGGCGATCAGAGTCCGCACCATTAACTGAGAGCTGCCTCTGGCGCCTGGCTCTGTCTGCAGTAATCTGGACAGGCCTTAGAGATGTCTTTGGTCTCCAGTCGGTGGTCTTCCAGAGGTGGCCAAGAGCGGGAGATTGTGCCCGCAGTAACCGGGTCTGGCGCAATCCACTGTAGCCAGCTGCACGCTGGTACAGTAGCTTCTGTGAGTGTAGCCTTAATGCTAAGCCTGTTGCCGTTCCGAGTACACCATCGTGGCTTATAGCCTCTGTGTGCAGCAATTTCTTCCGAGTCGTTCCACCTTGCAGTGAAGTAAGCTATCTTGGGAAGCATATCCTGTTACGTACCCGGGAAAAGAGCAAATTCCTTTTCTTTTCTTGTCGAAATTTGTTCACCAAACAATACGAAGAAAATATTCCATAATTCGAATCGAGAACAGCTGCCAACATGAGTAACGCAGAAATCTATGAACTCGGTGTAGTGAAGCCACTTAAATCACTCAACTTGCTGCCCAGACTGTATACCAGTTAGGTTCCTTTCAGAGTATGCTGATATAATAGCTCCATATGTAACAATCATATACAACCGCTCGCTCGACGAAAGACCCCTACTCAAAGACAGGAAAGATGCACAGGTCACACCAATGTTCAAAAAAGGTAATGGGAGTAATCCACTAAATTACACGACCATATCATCAAAGTCGATATGCAGCAGGGTTTTGGAACACATATTGTGTTCGAACATTATGAATTACCTCAAAGAAAACGGTCCATTGACGCACGGTCTAAACTGCTTTAGGAAACAACTTTCTTGTGAAACACAACTAACTCTTTACTCACAAAAAGTGGTGAACGCTATTGACAAGGGTTGACAAGAGATTTCCAACTGATTCCGAATTTCTAGATTTCGAGATGTGTTCTGACACTGTTGGGTTGGGTTGTTTGGTGAAGGAGACCAGACAGCGATGCCATCGGTCTCATCGGATTAGGGAAGGACGGGGAAGGAAGTCGGCAGTGCCCTTTGAAAGGAACCATTCCGGCATTTGCCTGGACCGATTAAGGGAAATCACGGGAAAACCTAAATCAGGATGGCCGGACGGGGGATTGAACCGTCGTCTTCCCGAATGCGAGTCCAGCGCCATCTCGCTCGGTTTCTGACGCTGTACCACATAAGTGGCTTGTAGTGAAATTATGTGCTTACGGAATATCGTCTCAGTTATGTGACAGCATTTTTGATTTCCTGTCAGAGAGGTCAAGGTTCGTGGTAACTGACGGAAAGTCGGCGAGTAAAACAGAAATGATTTCTGGCGTTCCCCAAGATAATGCTATAGGCCCTTTGTTGTTCCTTATCTATATAAACGATTTGGGAGACAACCTGAGCAGCCGTCTTAAGTTGTTTACAGATGACACTGTTGTTTATCGACTAATAAAGTCACCATAAGATCAAAACGAATTGCAAAACGATTTATAAAAGATATCTGTATGGTGCAAAAATTGGCAGTTGACACTGAATAACGAAAGGTGTGACGTCGTCCACATGAGTGTTAAAAAAAATCCTTTAAACTTCGGTTACACAATATATCAGTCAAATCTAAGTGTCGTAAAGTCAACTAAATCCTAGGAATTACAATTTCAAACAACTTAAATTGGAAGGAAGACATATAAAATGTTGTGGGGGGGAGGCAGGACACTTAGAAAACGGTAAAGAGACTGCCTACACTACGCTTGTCCGCCCGCTTTTAGAATACTGCGGCGCGGTGTCGGGTCGTTACCAGATAGGACTGATGGAGTATGTCCAGGAAGTTCAAAGAAGGGCAGCATGTTTAGTATTATAGCGAAATAGGGGCGAGAGTGTCACTGAAATGATACAGGATTTGGTATGGAAATCATTAAAGGAAAAGCGTTTTTCGTTGCGGCGGAATCTTCTCAGGAAATTTCAATCACCAGTTTTCTCCTCCGAATGCGAAAATGTTTTGTTGACGCCGACCAATATAGCGAGAAATGATCACAATAATAAAATAAGGGAATTCAGAGCTCGCACAGAAAAATATAAGTGTTTGTTTTTATTCGCGCGCTGTACGAGATAGGAATAATAGAAAATTATTGTGAAGGTGGTTCGATAAAGCCTCAGCCGGGCACTTAACTGTGATTTGCAACGTTTCTACGTAGATGACGATGTACCACGTGCGTACGATACATTATGCACACTCCATAATAATCTAAAGTAATAGTATTAAATTTTATTAGTTTGTTTTCATATTCGACATACAGATTTGCATTAATGATTCAACTATACCGTGAAAATCTCAGATCAGTAACTTCAACACTTTCTGAGATATAAAAAACTACCTACAAAGCTTAATAACTCCTCGGGTGTAAGAAAACTGAGTTACGGATTGTAATGCGTTCATTTACTATAACATTGGGAACTAACAGGATTCATACAAGTTATTCATACAAGTTATTTTTCTAGACTTTGTGTTCATTACAGTAGCTGCTGACCTAATAGTAATAACTTTGAAAATTATTATTTAGCTCCGTTTCGTTGTGTGGATTATGTGAAAAGAGTTAGAGAGTGTATTGAGGACATACGTGATGGATGGATGTTCTGTTTTGTCAAGAACTACGTAAAATGTGCGCTTGGGCAAGTTGTTCCGCAATTAGGAATCATGTATGTATTGTGTGTTCTTGTGTGCATGATTTTGTATAACAGCAGCCAGGAGGGAAATTAGATATTAAATCAGTTAGTATTTCATTTCTGGGGATAAACTGTCCTTTGCTTAATTCAAATTAAATATGGATCGTAAATACACAACTTCTTTTATGAACTGCTTTCTGTGATTCACCTGTGTGACTGAAGGATACTTGAGGGTAGGAGCTGTTCCAGAATGAAATATCCTTACTTCCAGGAGTATTAGTTCTGCAACGTTCGCAGAAGAGCTACTATGAAGTTAACGTATTTTCGCACTATGATACAAGACGGTCAATATCGTTATGTGAAAATGTTTCCGATCTCTTACAGTACTAAGACTGTAGCCAGGCGTGCACTTCTTCGTCCAAATCAAATCTAAGGCCACGAATCTCTTTTTTCAGGACTACAAAAATATAGGGAGACCTCGGGACTGTATGGAGGGTTGTAAGGGCTTTCCAGAGGGCTCAAAAGTCAGCAAGGTACACTTAATAAGTTTGCCTGGAAGTCATTACACGTCCTCCATACAGTCCCGATCTCTCGTCATGCGAATCCATATTTTAGGAGCCCTGAAGAAAGACATTCGTCACCGTCGATTTGCTTCAGACGAAGAGGCGCACGGGTGGGTGTAATCGTGTTTCCACAGGAGACCGCAAGCATTTGCACAGGGAGGCATTGGCAGTCTTGTCTTACATTGCGATAAGTATGCTAACAGTAACGACGATTAGTTTCGAAACAATAAATACTTTACTTCTTTTCATCTGTATCGTTTTCATTTGACTATGCACCATCTTCTTCGTGGTCGTCCTATCTTTCTTCTATCCCTGGATCTGTAGTCATAGGTTTACTTTTACCTGGCTTTAATCCACACGTAGTAACCAGCCAGACGTCAAAGAAGTCTCATTTCTAAAGTCCATACTTCGGATCCATAGAGCTATAGCGGCGCAGTCATAGAATATAAATGATTTCCTGGTTTTGTTCAGGAGCTTTCTGTTAACTGTATCTAGCACGTGCAAGTATCATCCCGGCTTCTTTTCAGCATCGTTATGTTATGGAGAACAAAGATCAGAGCCTAGGTAGTTGAATACTCTATAATACTGACTTGCTTAGTTCTAAGAGGGTCTTCCCACTAAAGGACATAACTCTAGTTTTCTTTGTGGATATGGTTAACAACGTTCATATGACAGCAGTAAATTAATCTAACGTTACACAGAAAGAAAGAATGGTAGAAACACCTACGCGTTATGGAAATAATTGCAAAGAATTTCCTTAACTTTATGTCTTTAAGAATTGAGTTACCTTCAATTCTTTGAATTAACTGAAAATATTTTAAACCAGAGGTGAAGCCTCACCTAAGTCTTCCAGTGTCAAATCTCTGAATAAGTTTCATAAACAAAAATATTAACTAACTTAACAAATTCATAAAAGCAATTAGAATTACTTTCCTTTGAGAGTGAGGCTCGCATACACTGACATATTCTTTAGTACACGTAATTGCAGACTCAGCCCACCGAAACAGTCGAAGCCAGATGAGCAATCGACAGCAATATTATTATTATCTTTAAATAAATTTCACGTCGGGAGGGAGGTATTTTTGAAAGTAAACATTAGATACTTTCAGTTAACAATATAGTGTGACGTTAAAGTACAGACAGCGCGTTATACACACATGGACCCACAGGAGATCGAGAACAAAACAGGCGAAAAACAGAGAACAAACAGAGATGAACAGAGATGAACAACACACACGTTCAAAATGTGCTCCGTTACCGAGGATACGTGCATCCACCCTCCGTCGCATGGAATCCCTGACGCGCTGATGCAGCCCTGGAGAATGGTGTATTGTATCATAGCCGTCCACAATACGAGCACGAAGAGCCTCTACATTTGGTACCGGGGTTGCGTAGACAAGAGCTTTCAAATGCCCCCATAAATGAAAGTCAAGAGAGTTGAGAGCGTAGAGGCCACGGAATTGGTCCGCCTCTACCAATCCATCGGTCACCGAATCTGTTGTTGAGAAGCGTACGAACTCTTCGACTGAAATGTGCAGGAGCTCCATCGTGCATGAACCACATGTTGTGATGTACTTGTAAAGGCACATGTTCTAGCAGCACAGGTAGAGTATCCCGTATGAAATCATGATAACGTGCTCCATTGAGCGTACGTGGAAGAACATGGGGCCCAATCAAGACATCACCAACAATGCCTGCCCAAACGTTCACAGAAAATCTATGTTGATGACGTGATTGCACAATTGCGTGCGCATTCTCGTCAGCCCACACAAGTTGATTGTGAAAATTTACAATTTGATCACGTTGGAATGAAGCCTCATCCGTAAAGAGAAGATTTGCACTGAAATGAGGATTGACGCATTGTTGGATGAACCATTCGCAAAAGTGTATCAGTGGAGGCCAATCAGCTGCTGATAGTGCCTGCACACGCTGTACATGGAACGGAAACAACTGGTTCTCCCGTAGCACTCTCCATACAGTGACGCGGTCAACGTTACCTTGTACAGCAGCAACTTCTCTGACTCTGACATTAGGGTTATCATCAACTGCAAGAAGAATTGCCTCGTCCATTGCAGGTGTCCTCGTCGTTCTACGTCTTCCCCAGTCGTGAGTCATAGGCTGGAATGTTCCGTGCTCCCTAAGACGCCGATCAATTGCTTCGAGCCAGCCGCGGTGTTCTCGCGGTTCTAGGCGCGCAGTCCGGAACCGTGCGACTGCTTCGGTCGCAGGTTCGAATCCTGCCTCGGGCATGGATGTGTGTGATGTCCTTAGGTTAGTTAGGTTTAAGTAGTTCTAAGTTCTAGGGGACTGATGACCACAGCAGTTGAGTCCTATAGTGCTCAGAGCCATTTGAACCATATCTTTTTAATTGCTTCGAACGTCTTCCTGTCGGGACACCTTCGTTCCGAAAATCTGTCTCGAAACAAACGTACCGCGCCACGGCTATTGCCCCGTGCTGATCCGTACATCAAATGGGCATCTGACAACTCCGCAACTTCCTCCATTCACCACCAGCTGGCCCAATTGAAGGAAGGTAATGTTGACTTCGGTGCTCGTGTTGACATGCGACTCATTGCTCTACAGTACTAGCATCGAGCACATCAGTACGTAGCATCAACAGGTTAGTGTTCATCAGGAACGTGGTTTTGCAGTCAGTGCCACGTTTACAATATTTACAATATTTGTCACAGGGCATTATCAGACTCGACAAAATGACTTATTATAGTACGGGCATTATTCTCTTTTTAGTTTTCATTCATAGAAGTTGAATAAAACGTGTCTTTTATTTGATATGCTTCCAGGTAACACCACATATCCTATAATTTCTCAAAATTTAAATTTTATCCGCCTGTCGAACGCCATTTTACAATCCATAAAAGCTCAACACGTTGGGAGATTAAATTCTCTATGCTTTCCTATTCGACGATTTACAAAGGAAACACTCCTTCAAAAAGCAAACATAAGGACAATCGTTTCCGTTCATGGAGAGTGGCGCACAAAATGTGTTACCAGTTGTTTCTTTCACAATTTACGACGCACATTAGATATCCAGCTGGGATTTCTACAGCAGTCCCAGCAGAGCTTGGAAAAACAAATGTGTTACAAAATTACGTGTAATTCACTATCCTGCCGCTAGGAGACTAGTAAGCAGCAATGGCTGACAATGGAAGACTGACGACACAGCAACGAACTGCAATTGCGTTACTTTTTCATGAAACTAAAAGCCTTGTTTTGCCTCAGAGGCGTTTTCGACAACAGTTTAACACACGTTGGGTCACTTGCAAGAAGACCATCCACAGGTTGTACGATAAATTTGAACAGGAATGATCAGTACTGGAAGCGAAGCGACTTCGGCCTAAGCCCGTTTGTTCGCCGGAGAATATTGAAGCGGTACGAGCTGCTGCACAGAGAAGTCCCGGGAAAACGTGTGGAAAGGCAGCAGTGCAACTGGGAATATCTAGACGCACCGTTCAACGCATTCTTAAAAGTGACCTCCGTATGTACCCATACAAGATGACCTGTGCACAGAAGCTCACCGAAGAACACAAGTAGAAGAGACTACTATTTGCTCAGTGGGCGGAGGATAGGGAAGAAACTCTCAACAACGTTTGGTTTTCAGACGAGGCGCATTTTCATTTAGACGGTGTGGTTAACAAACAAAAAGTACGATTTTGGGCCACTGAAAACGCACAACTGCTTTATGAACGAAAACATTACGCTTCGAGGATTACAGCGTGGGCAGCAATTTCCACTCACGGACTTACTGGACCCTATTTCTTTGAAGAAAGTGTGAACAGCGAGCGTTATTTGAGCATGCTTCGCAATAGCTTCATTCCACAGCTTCTTGCTACTACCTTGCCCTTCAACACGTAGTGGTTCATGCAAGATGGAGCAAGGCCACATACTGCAAACACTTTGTTGAAGTTTTTACACGAGCTTTGCGACATGCAGATCATTTCACTCAGGTTTCCAGGTCGCTTCAATGACGGACAAAATTGGCCTCCCAATAGTCCAGACCTCAAGCTATGTGACTTTTTTCTTTGGAGGTACCTAAAGGAACAATTTTTCCCGAAACGTTCAAATGATTTAATGGCGCTCACAATACTTACTCTTCAAGCTTGCAGTGAAATTAAGGAAGACATGTGCCGTAGAGCAATCACTAGCTTCAGTGTTCGTTTGAAGGAAGTTAGGAAACGAAATGGTGGACATATTGAACATGTGCTGAGTTAGAACAAATCTCCATGGACAGCTCTTCGTTGTAGTATATGTTCCTTTCAGATTGTATTGACAATACAGTTTACATTCAAAAACAAATTGGTAATACATTTCGTGCGCCACCCTGTATGTCACATGTTAGACCATCAATGCCAAAAATAGATCTCTGGATGGTTTATCTCGTTCAGCTTCAATTTTCTTAATAATTTATGGGAAGTTAATTTTCTTCACGCCTTGTGTCTGTTTTTAATCCACTCTCGAACCAAGGAAAACATCTGACGTCGCTATTGAGCAGGCTAGGAAGAGTTTCAATAATATTACATAATATTATCGTACAGCAATATTCTTGTCTAGGGGACAAGACCAGTATCGTGGTATAAAGGTCAATTTTCTGGGACAACGCAATTAACGGGACAAAGGAAAAGAATATAGCAGAAAACCTTATCACTACCCAGGTCTCAGTCTAACCAGCGTTTGTGATCAAGCACTCATCCGTCGGAGTTGCAAATGGCTAAAGCAATGTGTCTTTCGTGGAATAACGGAGTGGGCTTTGAAGAAAGAAAAGAGCAAGAAATGAAGTACAAAGGCAAAAATGTAGGCGCACCTGGAATCGAACTCGGCTGCGAACACCAACAGTAATTAAGTCTCATTGGACTTCAGGCAGTCTAGTACACAATAGCGTTACCCACAACACCTGAACAAGATTGCTGTGTCGCTTAACGAGGCATCATGAAAAAAAAAAATTGAATCACTAACTTGGCTGGAAACCCAAAAGCACATCATTCATCAGTCATACAATAAAACTACAGATGCTGCATCACGTACCTCACCATCCGTGCCTGATTATATACACGTACTTCGGAATTTATACAAGTTGGTGAGTTTTTAGTGCTCATTCATGTTTACATAAAACCGTGACGCCATCTGACGGCTGCGCAGTTGGTGCGAACTCGATTACGGCGATACAAACTAGGGCCCTCTCTATAAATTAGCGTTTCGAGCAGCAAATGCGAGTCGGCAGCGACATTTGTTCTGATAATCGCGTTAGGCCCGGGCGCTTTCTGCTCCACCGGCTGCGCCGCCGCCGTTACATTGTTTTAATGTAAAGTGGACATTAATACCGCGCATTTGCTGCCTCCTGCGTTCTGCCTGCTAATTTTATCGCCGACGCGAATGTGTAGGCGTGTGCGTCAGTGCTTGCGCGCGCGAACTTTTTCTTCTTTCTTTTTAATAAAAAAAAAATTCTAAAAAGAATGCTGTAGGAGAAAACGTGCCGGTTCCCTGAAATTTTATTAACCGGCGGAAGAACGAGGCTCCAATTTGAACAAAGCTTCTGGGATCTACATTTTTAATGGTCCACCTTCTAGGGCTCCGACCCGAAAGAACCGTGTTATTAAAGTTGGGCGAAATATGTGAAGCCGGTCGGGGCGTACCTGCTGCGGCGCTTAATTTAAATTTCTGTCCGCGTCCTTTTCTCCCGCGCTCTCCTCGTAATGAGCTGCTATTCATAACAAACCGGGACGCCAACCCCACGTCCTTCCCCGCGGCTAAACGCAGCCGTGCTCACACACACACACACACACACACACACACACACACATACATACACGAACAAAAGGAGACTAACCGAGCAGCATCTGCTGTCGGGCCCTTCAATACACCGTAAAGAATCCACTTCTTTAAAACTCTTCTTCTCCGTCGTGTTTGTCACACGTTGAAGAACTATTTATCCCTGAGATGGCAAGCTCACACTCTTTAGTTGATAGAGTACACAGTGCAATGGGCATTCGTGACAAGTTAAAACTGTGCGGGAGACCAGGCCCAATTGTAACAATTTTTTTCAATTATTTAGAAGATAATCTGAGCAGCCGTTGTTTGCAAATGATGCTGTCGTTTATCGACTAGTAAAGTCATCAGAAGATCAAAACAAAGCGCAAAACGATTTAGGAAAGACATCTGTATGGAGCGAAAATTGGCAACTGAGCGTAAAAAATTGAAAGTGTGAGGTAATCCACATGCGTGCAACAGGGAATCCCTTACACGTCGGTTACACGATAAATGTCAGATCTAAAGGTCGAAAATTCAAATAAATACCTAGGAATTACGGACAATTTATCTACCAAACAGACCTCTACACTACGCTTGTCCGTCCTCTTTTGGAGTACTGCTGTGCTGTCTGGGATGCTTACGAGATAGGATTAACAGAGTACATGGAGAAAGTTCAAAGAAGAGCAGCACGATTTGTACTATCGCGAAATAGAGGAGAGCGTGACACTGACATGATAGAGTATTTGGGGTGCACACCAGGGCGTTTTTCGTTGCGGAGGAATGTTGTTGTGTCTTCAGTCCTGAGACTGGTTTGATGCAGCTCCCCATGCTACTCTATCCTGTGCAAGCTTCTTCATCTCCCAGTACCTACTACAACCTACATCCTTCTGAGTCTGTTTAGTGTGTTCATCTCTTGGTCTCCCTCTACGATTTTTACCCTCCACGATGCCCTCCAATACTAAATTGGTGATCCTTCGATGTCTCAGAACATGTCCTACCAACCGATCCCTTCTTCTAGTCAAGTTGTGCCACAAACTTCTCTTCTCCCCAATTCTACCCAATACCTCCTCATTAGTTATGTGATCAACCCATCTAATCTTCAGCATTCTTCTGTAGCACCACATTTCGAAAGCTTCTATTCTCTTCTTGTCTAAGCTATTTATCGTCCATGTTTCAGTTCCATACATGGCTACACTCCATACAAATACTTTCAGAAACGACTTCCTGACACTTAAATCAATACTCGATGTTAACAAATTTCTCTTCTTAAGAAATGCTTTCCTTGCCATTGCCAGTCTACATTTTATATCCTCTCTACTTCGACCGTCATCAGTTATTTTGCTCCCCAAATAGCAAAACACCTTTACTACTTTAAGTGTCTCATTTCCTAATTTAATTCCCTCAGCATCACCCAACTTAATTCGACTACATTGCATTATCCTCGTTTTGCTTTTGTTGATGTTCATCTTATACCCTCCTTTCAAGACACTGTCCATTCCGTTCAACTTCTCTTCCAAGTCCTTTGCTGTCTCTGACAGAATTACAATGTCATCGGCGAACCTAAGGTTTTTAGTTCTTCTCCATGGATTTTAATACCTACTCCGAACTTTTACTTTGCTTCCTTTACTGCTTGCTCAATATACAAATTAAATAACATAGGGTATAGGCTACAGCCCTGTCTCACTCCCTTCCCAACCACTGCATCCCTTTCATGCCTCTCGACTCTTATAACTACCATCTGGTTTCCGTACATATTGTGAACAGCCTTTCACTCTCTGTATTTTATCCCTGCCACCTTCAGAATTTGAAAGAGAGTATTCCAATAAACAATGTCAAAAACTTTCTCTAAGTCTACAAATGCTAGAAACGTAGGTTTGCCTTTCCTTAGACTTTCTTCTAAGACAAGTCCTAGGGTCAGTATTGCCTCACGAGTTCCAACATTTCTACGGAATCCAAACTGATCTTCCCCTAAGTCGGCTTCTATCAGTTTTTCCATTCGTCTATAAAGAATTCGCGTTAGTATTTTGCAGCTGTGACTTATTAAACTGATAGTTCGGTAATTTTCACATCTGTCAACACCTGCTTTCTTTGGGACTGGGATTATTATATTCTTCTGGAAGTCTTCTCACGAAATTTCAATCATCACATTTCTCCTCTGAGTGCGAAAATATTTTGTTGACAGTAATGTACCGAGGGAGAAACGATCATCATAATAAAATAAGGGAATTCAGAGCTCGCACTGAAAGACGTAGGTGTTCGTTTCTTCCGCGCGTTGTTCGGGACTGGGATAATAGAGAACCCTCTGACACGCAATTAAGTGTGATTTGCAGAGAATCCTTGTAGACGTGCTGTAGAAATTAAAATTTGGCGACAGACTGGACCTAGTTGTTACAACTGTTTTCGATAGCTTTTGTTCACTAAACTTTCAGAGTTATTTTATTGAAAAATACCTTATAATGCAGTACCGTTATTATGAGCGAGTTCGAAAGGGGCCAAAACATGGCCTTCCGAGTGGTGGGATGGTCCTTTCGGAGAACACAAGTTGGGCGTGCTGCGTCAGTTGCACAATGATACTGGCATCAGTGGTCACGTGAACATGCTAACACCGGTAGACGATGTTCTGGACGTCCATGCAGCATAGACGCCCGCCAGGATCGTCGTGTTGTGAGGGCCGCAGGACAAACAAGAGGGCTTATGGGCCCAGACGTGTCGACACGAACTGTTGCAAACCGGTTATTGGCACACCCCTAACTCGTCTTCAACTCCGAAGCAGCACCGACGTGCATGGATCGACTGGTGCCGTCAGAGGACCACTTGCAAGATGGAACGGTGCCCTGTGGTCTTCAGCGATGAGAGCAGATTCTGTACGCACGTAGTTGATAGTCGTTTGCGAATACGATGTAGACCACCTGGTGAGACTGTCTCGCACGGTACTCTCATCCAAGACACATTAGCCGCACCCCAGGCCTTTTGATCTGGGGCGTGATAAACTACAGCCTTCGTCCACTTTTGGTGTGTCTGGAGGGGATACTAACCAGCGCTGGGTACATGCAGAATGACTTTACTAGGCGGTAAATGACAGCAGCATCTGCAAAGATTCTAATAGGGCTAATCGGATTGTCTCGTAAATCGTTTTTATAGATCACGAACGGCAGAGAGTCTACAACACTGGAAAGCAAAATATCACTTCTGTTTTACTCGGTGATTTTCCATCAGGTACTAGTAACTGCGAACATTCTGTTAGGAAATGGAATCCTATACCGCAACGGATGCGATACTCCATACGTGCGCAATTTTATTAGAAGTCGCTTTTGAGGAACGGTGTCAGAAGCCTTCTGGTAATCTGGAAATATGGAATTAGTCTGAGATCTCCTGCCAGTAGTACGCATAACCTATTGTGAATAAAGAGCTACACCCATGCTCATAAATTAAGGATAATGCTGATACATGGTGAAATAACGCTCTGGTGGGCGGTTTGCTGGTTTAAGTCACCTCGGGGTATGACCATGCGGTGCATTTGACCTGCGGTCGTCGCACGGTGGCGCTGGTAGCAGTCCACATACACAGAGGTGTGTTGGTGCATGTTAGAGTACGGTGCAGAGAGTAAGTGCGCAGTCATTTTCAGACGTGCTAGTGGTGACTGTGTGTTGAATATGACTCAAAGAACACATATTGATGACGTTGCGAGGGGTACACTACCAGGGCGACTGGAGGCTGGTCAAACACAGCAGGTCATAGCACGGGCCCTCCATGTGCCACAAAGCGTGAGCTCAAGATTATGGCAACGATTCCAGCAGACAGGAAACGTGTCCAGGCGCTACAGTACGGGACGTTCACAGTGTACAACACCACAAGAAGACCGATATCTCACCATCAGTGCCCGCAGACGGCCACGGAGTACTGCAGGTAGCCTTGCTCGGGACCTTACCGCAGCCACTGGAACAGTTTTTTCCAGACACACAGTCTACAGACAACTGAACAGACATGGTCTAGTCGCCTGGAGACCTGCAAGGTGCATTCCACTGACCCCTGGACAACCCTGGACACAGGAGAGCCCGTAAAGCCTGGTGTCCAAAAAACAGTACATGGTCATTGGAACAGTGGTCGCAGGCTAGATTCACGGACGATTCCAGGTACAGTCTGAACAGTGATTCCCGCCCAGTTTTCATATGGCTTGAACCAGGAACCACATAAAAAATGGCTCTGAGCACTATGCGACTTAACCGCTGAGGTCATCAGTCGCCTAGAATTTAGAACTAATTAAACCTAACTAACCTGAGGACATCACATACATCCATGCCCGAGGCAGGATTCGAGCCTGCGACTGAGGAACCACATACCAACCCTTTAATGTCCTTGAAAAGGACCTGTACGGAGGCCGTGGTTTGATGGTGTTGGGTGAGATTATGATTGGTGCAACTACACCCCTGCATGTATTTGACAGAGGAACTGTAAGAGGTGAGGTGTATCGGGACGACATTTTGCACCAGTATGTCCGCCTTTTCAGGGGTGCAGCGGGTCCCACCTTCTTCCAGACTGATGATAACGCATGGCCCCACCGAACAGCCATCGTGGAGGAGTACCTTGAAACAGAAGATATCAGGCAAATGGAGTGGCCTGCCTGTTCTCCCCCATGGTGCAAGAATGGGAGGCTATACCCCAACAGCTGCTCGACCACCTGATCGAGAGCATGCCAACCCGTTGTGTGGCCTGTGTACGTGTGCGCGGTGATCATATCCCTTATTGATGTCGGGATACATGTGCGGGAAACAGTGCCGATTTGTAGCACATATGTTTCGGGACGGTTTTCTCAACTTATTACCAATACCGTGGACTTATAGATCAGTGTCGTGTGTGTTCCCTATGTGCCTATGCTATTAGCGCCAGTTTTGTGTAGTTTCATGTTGTGTGGCACCACATTCTGCAATTATCCTTAATTTATGAGCATGAGTGGAGCTGTGTTTCACAAGAACAATATTTTCTAAATTCGTGCCAATTGTGTGCCGACAGATCGTTTCTTCGAGGTATTTCGCAATGTTCTAACACTGCATATGTTCCTAAGTCCTACTGCAAATCAAGGTCAGTGATTTGAGTCTGCAATTCAACAGATTACTACAATATTCTCTCTTGAGGATCGGTGTGACCTGTACAACCTTCCAGTATTTAGGTAAGGATATTTCATATAGTAGGGGTCAGTGAAGTGAAATGGAACGAATTCAAGGATATGTGATCAGATGAGTATGGGGTAATATCAACAGCAGCAAAAAATGCTGTAACGGGAGTAGGACTCGTTATGAATAATAAGGTAGGGCAGAGAGTGTGTTACTGTGAACAGTTCACTGACCGGGTTGTTCTAATCAGAATCGACAGCAGACCAACACCGACAACGATAGTTCAGCTATACATGCCGACGTTGCAAGCTGAAGATGAAGAGATAGGAAAAGTATATGAGAATATTGAACGAGTAATACAATACGCAAAGGGAGACGAAAATCTAATACCCATGGGAGACTGGAATGTAGTTGTAGTGGAAGGAGTAGAAGAAAAGGTTACAGGAGACTTGGGACAAGGAATGAGAGAGGAGAAAGACTAATTGAGTCCTGTAATAAATTTCAGCTAGTAATAGTGAATACTCTGTTCAAGAATCACAAGAGGAGGAGGTATACTTGGAAGAGGCAGAGTGATACGGGACAACAAGCGACACGCAACAGCAGCCTACAAGACAGCAGGAAACACACTGCTTCCATACCTCGCACTGAAGCAGCTGATCGACAACTCACCTTCAGAGCTCAGCGTCAGGTGCATCAGTGGATCGGAAACTACTTGCATCCAGAACAATGCGGCGTCAGAGATGACAATAAATGGGTTTTCTCAGCTTCCTCAGCTTATAATTAATGTGCCAAATCTGATAAAGTATTGTGTTTTGTAATGAGCACTCTGGATCCATTGCTCATACCCGAGGGATGTTTTCATTGATAGCTAACAAATGGATTGATGTAAAAAACATAAATTCTGTTGAATTTATTAAGGCTGAATAACGAATTGTTAGAAATTTCTTCATTTCTTGTACAGAATTTTTCAGATGTGCTGAAGATGGAGTCACACTTTTGAATGAGTGCAGATAAAATGGCAAATATAAATAGAACTATGATCCAATGGAAATTGTTGTAATTAAACATTTTGGTACGTATGAATAGTCGTATGACACTGTAAAAGTTGCTATAATTAAATATTACGGTAAATATTAAGAGTGATGTAATCCCATGAAAGTTTTTTAATTAAAAATTTTTAAGTAGCGTATACTGTGAAGAATTTTCGTCGATTTTCAACCTTTTTCCTAAACATACAGGTAAACATGCGGTTAATCAAGGAAACTAACAACTATGCATAACTTTACTTTGAATATAACTTTTCTGTCAACTGAAATCCGCTTTGTAAATTGGATGCGAAACTAACAAGTTTTTGTAAAGTAGTATGCATAAGCAAAACAGACAACAGCTTAAAATGTCTTGACAGCAAACGA
Organism: Schistocerca gregaria; assembly: GCF_023897955.1. Taxonomy (NCBI): domain Eukaryota; kingdom Metazoa; phylum Arthropoda; class Insecta; order Orthoptera; family Acrididae; genus Schistocerca; species Schistocerca gregaria. The sequence goes on from NC_064920.1 coordinate 1,095,394,778, forward strand.
TCTCCCTGTCTGTATTAAAGCAGGAAAAATAACGCTCATTACACAATACCACTTAATAAGAGAGGAGCACAGCTAATTTAGACATGACGTAACTTTAACAGTTTATTCTTAAAAGACAGTAACACAACAATGATTATCAATATTACGCTAGCTGGTACAATTACAATTTGTCTTCAAGTGGAACATATAAATATTTGTATCATGCAGAAAACAAGTAAAACATGGTGACCCAGAAGCTTTTAATATCTTCTCATATTGTATCCAGTTATCTTCATAAGAACAATGATGTCTTGATAACGACTACTACACTTAACAACAGACTTCATAACACACTGTAAGAGTCGTTTAAATATTGGCTCAACATTAAGTGTCGGCCTAGTTTATGCACACACTTCTGGTTAGGCATAGTCAAAATGCATACATAAATGGAAATATTAGAATGAAAGCGCTATTACAAACCTGGAATAGTTATTGCAGGCTTTAAACTGTAATGACCTATAAACATTCCTAATAATCGCAGTTCCACTCTCTTGCTTCAATACTGAGCAAAGCTTTTGTTTAGAATGAAAATTGAATGGTGCAAGTAGGAATTTTTCTCAGAAATTATTCTTCTGCAATACTTTAACTAGGCATACAAAAATTAAATAAACACTTGAGAGGACTATAGCCTCAAAAGCAAATAAACAATTTCAAAGAGTACTGATTCTATAGTTCGGACAATCAGAATTACTGCTCCACTAGAAAAAGAAGTCTGTCTAGGTAAGTGAATAACGATTATTAACACACACTTGAAATTAAATTATTTCTTATTTGCATGTAGAGCAACTTACTGGCCCATGCAAATAAATACAATACCAAACTTTACTTCTAGCGAAGGTGGTGACTGTGGCGATCTTCTGTGGCATTAATATGAAATAACCATACATAATTCTGGAGGTATGAATTAAAAACCGCCTTCAATCACAAATTTTCGTGTTTTATTCAGTACACGATGTATTTCGGACCCTGTGGGTCCATCATCATGTGTAATTTGTCTTAATATACGCTTTATTTTTTTCTATTGAATGAGGTGAAATGTATAATCCAAATAATCCAAGACAAGAGTTTTTAACGTTTTGGCACCATCATACGTTCCTTTCTCCACCGTTTTCGTTCATATCACTTCATTCAAGAGGCACATGCGCATGCACCTGTTTGTAAACACTAAAAGATGAGACTGAAGGCGTTTTTTTTAATTCATACCTCCAGTAGATTGAATACAGTCATCTTTTTAAGCTGCGAAATATGGATAAAATTTTAAAAAATCATACATACTCTTGATGTAAGACTGCTCTGTAAACCGTCTTCTTGGGACCAAAATTTTACGATTCACAGCAAACCAATAATTACCATGATCAAATAGCCATTACACACCTAGATCTGAGGCATAATTAATCCAGCCTTGCTCTCAAGATGTTCGCTGTTGGCAACCTAGCCACTGACTCCATCTCTCACAAAGACTTCTTGCAATACTTTGCGTCAAACCAACTTTCATCTTCTCGTCTTCAGCTTTTACATCTATATAAATCTAAGTACCCAATGCAAGAGCCAGTTTTATACACAACAGTTTAACATATTTACTTTATTAAAGAACATAGCTTTGAAAAATACAATCTAAAATTAAATTCTTTAAATAACTTGACATAAAACAACAACAATTATTTACATATGTAATGAAGCAAACAACGTAGCCACACAGATATCGGATTATAGCACATGGATAGGGGGGTGCTGTTCTCAAAGCAAGAAGAGTTGTGATCACCGTTCATCGCAGTGAAACAGGTGGTGTTTAACACATGGGAGATGCGAAAAGAGATGAGACCACTAGGGGAAGTCTTCGGTAATTCTCGAAAGTGTGCAGAGAATCACAGTGTGATGCAAGAAGTTGCGGGTTATGTAGGCGAGTACATGGGACTTACGAGAGGTTGAGGGACGAATTGTCGTTCCAAGGCGTGGCAGACAGCGAAAGGCGTCCCCGGAGGCTGATCAGAGAGCCTCCCCGGTGCGTCTGACAAACCGGTTTCAGGCACTGTCTCTGGCTGAGCCAGATGCAGCTCCCTGCCCTGTTTCAGAGGATCATTCTCAGCCTTTAAGGTCCGGGCAATCGCAGAGGGTGGGCTTACTGGTAGTTGGGAGCTCCAATGTTAGGCGCGTAATGGGGCCCCTTAGGGATACGGCGGCTAAGGAGGGGAGGAGTCATTCCTGGTGTGGAAAGGGTCCTTCCGGATGCCATGAAAAGCACAGGGTGCAGCGAGCTGCAGGTGGTGGCACATGTCGGCACTAATGACGTGTGTCGCTTTGGATCTGAGGAAATTCTCTCTGGATTCCAACGGCTATCTGATTTGGTGAAGGCTGCCGGTCTTGCTTACGAGATGAAGGCAGAGCTCACCATCTGCAGCATCGTCGACAGAACCGACTGCGGACCTTTGGTGCAGAGCCGGGTGGACTGTCTGAATCAGAGGCTCAGACGGTTTTGCGACCGTATTGGCTGCAGATTCCTTGACTTGCGCCATAGGGTGGTGGGGTTTCGGGTTCCGCTGAATAGGTCAGGAGTTCACTACACTCAGCTGGCGGCTACACGGGTAGCGGAGGCTGTGTGGCGTGGACTGGGCGGTTTTTTAGGTTAGAAGGCCTCGGGAAAGTGCGGGATGGGCTGCAATGTCAAAGGGTGCTTGGCAATTACAGGACGTGCTTGGATCAAGGAACAGTCGGAATTATAGTTGTGAATTGTTGTAGTTGCGCTGGAAAAGTCCCTGAGCTTCAAGCGCTAATAGAAAGCACAGAAGCTGATATCGTTATAGGTACAGAAAGCTGGCTAAAGCCTGAAATAAGTTCTGCAGAAATTTTTACGAAGTCTCCGACGGTGTTCAGGAAAGATAGATTAGGCAGAATTGGTGGTGGAGTGTTTGTGTCTGTCAGTAGTGGTTTATCTTGTAGTGAAGTCGAAGTAGATACTCCGTGCGAATTGGTATGGGTGGAGGTTATACTTAACAGCCGAATTAAGTTAATAATTGGCTCCTTCTACCGACCCCCAGACTCCGATGATACAGTTGCGGAACAGTTCAGAGAGAGTTTGAGTCTCGTAACAAATAAATACCCCACTCATACGGTTATAGTTGGTGGGGACTTCAACCTACCCTCGGTATGTTGGCAAAAATACTTGTTCAAAACCGGTGGTAGGCAGAAAACGTCTTCCGAGATTGTCCTAAATGCTTTCTCCGAAAATTATTTCGAGCAGTTAGTCCACGAACCCACGCGAATTGTAAATGGTTGCGAAAACACACTTGACCTCTTAGCCACAAACAATCCGGAGCTGATAGAGAGCATCATGACTGATACAGGGATTAGTGATCAAAAGGTCGTTGTAGCTAGGCTCAATACCATTTCTTCCAAATCCATCAGAAACAAACGCAAAATAATTTTATTTAAAAAAGCGGATAAAGTGCCACTAGAAGCCTTCCTAAAAGACAATTTCCATTCCTTCCGAACTGACTATGCGAATGTAAACGAGATGTGGCTCAAATTCGAAGATATAGTAGCAACAGCAATTGAGGTATTCATACCTCATAAATTGGTAAGAGATGGAACGGATCCCCCGTGGTACACAAAAAAGGTCCGAACGCTGTTGAAGAGGCAACGGAAAAAGCATGCGAAGTTCAGAAGAACGCGAAATCCCGAAGATGGGCTAAAATTTACAGACGCGCGAAATTTGGCACGTACTTCGATGCGAGATGCCTTTAATAGGTTCCACAACGAAACATTGTCTCGAAATTTGGTAGAAAATCCGAAGAAATTCTGGTCGTATGTAAAGTACACAAGCGGCAAGACGCAGTCAATACCTTCGTTGTGCAGTGCCGATGGTACTGTTATCGACGACTGTGCCGCTAAAGCGGAGTTATTGAACGCAGTTTTCCGAAATTCCTTCACCAGGGAAGACGAATGGAATATTCCAGAATTTGAAACACGAACATCTGCTAGAATGAGTTTCTTAGAAGTAGATACCTTAGGGGTTGCGAAGCAACTCAAATCGATTGATACGGGCAAGTCTTCAGGTCCAGATTGTATACCGATTATGTTCCTTTCAGATTACGCTGATACTATAGCTCCCTACTTAGCACTCATATACAACCGCTCGCTCACCGATAGATCTGTACCTACAGATTGGAAAATTGCGCAGGACGCACCAGTGTTCAAGAAGGGTAGTAGGAGTAATCCATTTAATTACAGACCTATATCATTGACGTCGGTTTGCAGTAGGGTTTTGGAGCATATACTGTATTCAAACATTATGAATCACCTCGAAGGGAACGATCTATTGACACGTAATCAGCATGGCTTCAGAAAACATCGCTCTTGTGCAACGCAGCTAGCTCTTTATTCGCACGAAGTAATGGCTGCTATCGACAGGGGATCTCAAGTTGATTCCGTATTTCTAGATTTCCGGAAAGCTTTTGACACCGTTCCTCACAAGCGACTTCTAATCAAGCTGCGGAGCTATGGGGTATCGTCTCAGTTGTGCGACTGGGTTCGTGATTTCCTGTCAGGAAGGTCGCAGTTCGTAGTAATAGACAGCAAATCATCGAGTAAAACTGAAGTGATATCAGGTGTTCCCCAGGGAAGCGTCCTGGGACCTCTGCTGTTCCTGATCTATATAAATGACCTGGGTGACAATCTGAGCAGTTCTCTTAGATTGTTCGCAGATGATGCTGTAATTTACCGTCTAGTAAGGTCATCCGAAGACCAGTGGCAGTTGCAAAGCGATTTAGAAAAGATTGCTGTATGGTGTGTCAGGTGGCAGTTGACGCTAAATAACGAAAAGTGTGAGATGATCCACATGAGTTCCAAAAGAAATCCGTTGGTATTCGATTACTCGATAAATAGTACAATTCTCAAGGCTGACAATTCAACTAAGTACCTGGGTGTTAAAATTACGAACAACTTCAGTTGGAAGGACCACATAGATAATATTGTCGGGAAGGCGAGCCAAAGGTTGCGTTTCATTGGCAGGACACTTAGAAGATGCAGCAAGTCCACTAAAGAGACAGCTTACACTACACTCGTTCGTCCTCTGTTAGAATATTGCTGCGCGGTGTGGGATCCTTACCAGATGGGATTGACGGAGGACATCGAAAGGGAGGAAAAAAGGGCAGCTCGTTTTGTATTATCACGTTATAGGGGAGAGAGTGTGGCAGATATGATACACGAGTTGGGATGGAATTCATTACAGCATAGACGTTTTTCGTCGCGGCGAGACCTTTTTACGAAATTTCAGTCACCAACTTTCTCTTCCGAATGCGAAAATATTTTTTTGAGCCCAACCTACATAGGTAGGAATGATCATCAAAATAAAATAAGAGAAATCAGAGCTCGAACAGAAAGGTTTAGGTGTTCGTTTTTCCAGCTCGCTTTTCGGGAGTGGAATAGTAGAGAGATAGTATGATTGTGGTTCGATGAACCCTCTGCCAAGCACTTAAATGTGAATTGCAGAGTAGTCATGTAGATGTAGATGTAGATGTAGATGTAGACGCAGGTTCTGGGGATTATGCTGAATACGAGAAGGAGGAGAGGTTGGATCGATGAGGAAGGCTGATCTTATGAAAACTGTATTAAGGGCAGCTGACGAGGAGGACATCAGGTGGCTGAATGACACACTGGAAATAATGAAACAGTGTGTGAACTGAAACAAACGAAGAAAATCAGTGACACACCACGCAAATACATCTTACACATAGGGGAACGTACAATTCATACGATATCGAACGTATGTGTTACAGATGTACCTGCAAAAACTGCTAGGATTTAAAAAAGCCGTACTCTGCGCTCAACTCATGAAGTTACTCTAGCATCTACGTGCCCGTAATTGCTATCTGTTCCTTCTATAACTTTTTTTTATAGAATTGATCCCTGTCACTAACAGCCTAGATCCAGAATAGTGCAGTCATTTGTATGTTTAGCGGAATAATGTTGGTAGCTCTCGCCTCGAGGTGTGATGGATACGCAAAGTAGTGGCTGCAAAGAGCGAAAGGGAGAGCGGGAGATAGATGACGCGTTCGCAGCAGCGAGTGGAAAACATTGCGTGCGATTCTGACGTCGGTGCAAAGACGAAATGTGCAATGTTCGGGAAAGAAACAGTAATCACAACCACGACAGTTAACAAAAACATTCAATGTGATCGAGTTTCACCTACGGTCTAGTTGCCAGCACAGAAGCTCATAGTGTTCAGTCAGAGAGCTGCCTGCCCTCTATAATTAAAAAAAAAACTGAATTATTCAAAGATGAACTTGAAGGTGTGTCATGAATAGTCCTCCAAGATCAAATGAGAGCAATGACGAACAGGAGGATAGAGTCTTTGACAAATAATCACAACGTCTTGGATCCGGGTTCGAGCCTAACTACTGCTGCTTAAATTTTGATTAAAAATTACCGGCAATGGCTGCGGAAGTCTTCGTACATAAAACGTCACTCTCCTTCTGCCAACGGCATTGCCAAAGAGGGCAAAGGAGCGGGCAGAGATTCACGTTGTCCTTGAGGTGGGAAACTGTCTGTGAAAGACGGACAAATGAGCAATGATCAACGCTATGAGAATGCAGAAGGCAGTGGAAGCCACTCCGTCAAAGACATGTTATGTGCTTCCAGAAGACATATGGCATTTAATATAAATGAAGTGTCAAGATGATCTGCCCATAAGACTCCGGATTAGTCCCTCATTCGGATCTCAGGGAGGAGACAGCCAACGGGGTGGTGAGTTCAGAAAAAGATGGAATAACCGACGACTCTTAGTCGGAGCATGGAATGCCAAAAGTTTGAATGCAGTAGAAAAGCTAGAAAACCTGAAAAAGGAAATGAAAAGGCTCAACCTAGGTACAGTGGTGACCAGTAAAAGTGTAATGGGAAGAAGATGAGGATTTCAGGTTAGACGACAGTAAGGTAATGACGTAGGATAGTATCAACAGCAGCAGAAAACGTTGTAACAGGAGCAGGATTCGTTATGAACGGAAACGTAGAAAAAAGAGTGATCCAATGTGAACAGTTCAGTGATAAGATTGTTCTCTTCAGATTCAATAGCAAACCAATGCTGACAACGATAGGCAACTATACAAGCGAACGTCGCAAGCAGAAGATGAATAGATGGAGAAAATATATGAGGATATTGAACGGTCAATTCAGTATGCAAAGGAAGATGAATATCTAATAATCATGAGAGATTTGAATGTGGCTTTTGCAGAAGGATCAAAATAAAGTATTACGGGAGAATATGTGCGTGGTAGTAGCAATGAGACAAGAGAAAGACTAATTGCAGATTTCATCATAGTCACACAGAGATTTCGAAATCAGATACTGGATTATAAGGGGTACCCAAGAGCAGATATGGACTAAGAACGTAATTTAGTAACCTCTAAGGTATTCTACTGCTACCCTTTTTCTTGTACACATATGCTCCAGACCTCGTTGATCCTCGCCCATTCGGCTGCCAGGCACTTCGTCACCAATACATGTATTGCTCATCAAAAAATACATACGCCTGTGCTCTTGATATTCTACTTTGTCAAAAGTAAAACCGTACACAGATGACTTGAATTTTGACAAAGCCTATGTATAATGTCGGTATTCACCCCCGCAATGACGACATGGCATGAGTTATAAACACATAATGGAACACAAGTTATAACAAAAAAATTTTGCAGGTCAGAAGATGATAGTTTCAACTGTCGAAATCAGTCGTCAGCAGTAAATTAATGCGAACTTGCCTATAAAAAGCTTTTCTAGCAATAAAATGTTCTTTTGTATGTCGTGTAAGAATCATTTCAGAAGCTACGGACAGAGAATTGAATATTTGTTCAGATCTATGAGTGCTATCTAGACAGAACGTTAGAACAGTACAAAGGCACTATATTTGGGTGGTACAGCCACACATTTAGATACAGCAGTATTCAGACACGTGTTTATAAGAGGTTTATACTAGCATAAATTTATAGACTAGGCTTACCATATCCTGCTGAGTAGCACTTGGGACTGTTGTCAGTTAATTGCACTTTGAGCTTCCCCTGGCATTGAAGTAACCCAGAGCATTAAATTTGTAGCACTCAAAAACTTGTATTTGGGGATGTTGGCACTGTTGACAAACTCCTACAATATTTTATAGAGTGCTGCATCGTTGGATGCTAATAAGATCTGGAGGCTGCTTAGGAACTGCTGACCAAGACTGCGTACCGTACGTCTATGTGATACGTTGCTGACGACACTGTAAAAATGTTTTGCATTTTCTTCCTCTCTCCAAACACATAGAGAGGTGGCGCTCCAGTTGAACCGATAGAGATGTTTATTTAACTTCCAGTGATTAAATTTCACCCATGCTACAACTATCGTCAATTCCTCGATGCTTGCGTCTTACTATACCATAGTACTTCAAATGGTTCAAATGGCTCTGAGCACTATGGGACATAACTTCTGAGGTCATCAGTCCTCTAGAACTTAGAACTACTTAAACCTAACTAACCTAAGGACATCACACACATCCATGCCCGAGGCAAGATTCGTACCTGCGACCGTAGCGGCCCTGCGGACCCAGACTGAAGCGCCTAGAGACGTTCGGGTACACCGGCAGGCTACCACGGTACTCTCGGAATCGTGGGGTGGATTAGTGCGTACTGACTGCCTTTGATTTCTTCTTGCTAGTCCAATGACAACCGCTTTGATTCGTTGTTTGGGGAAAAAGACCGGACAGCGTGGTCATCGGTCTCATCGGATTAGTGAAGGATGGGGAAGGAAGTCAGCCGTGCCCTTCCAGAGGAACCACCCCGGCATTTGCCTGGAGTGATTTAGGGAAATCACGGAAAACTTCAATCAGGATGGCCGGACGCGGGATTGAACCGTCGTCCTCCCGAATTTAAGTCCAGTGTCTAACCACTGCGCCACCTCGCTCGGTGACAACCGCTTTCTGAGAATGTGTATCGTTTCTGTAGGTGGGAGTTTATCATACACTCCTGGAAATTGAAATAAGAACACCGTGAATTCATTGTCCCAGGAAGGGGAAACTTTATTGACACATTCCTGGGGTCAGATACATCACATGATCACACTGACAGAATCACAGGCACATAGACACAGGCAACAGAGCATGCACAATGTCGGCACTAGTACAGTGTATATCCACCTTTCGCAGCAATGCACGCTGCTATTCTCCCATGGAGACGATCGTAGAGATGCTGGATGTAGTCCTGTGGAACGGCTTGCCATGCCATTTCCACCTGGCGCCTCAGTTGGACCAGCGTTCGTGCTGGACGTGCAGACTGCGTGAGACGACGCTTCATCCAGTCCCAAACATGCTCAATGGGGGACAGATCCGGAGATCTTGCTGGCCAGGGTAGTTGACTTACACCTTCTAGAGCACGTTGGGTGGCACGGGATACATGCGGACGTGCATTGTCCTGTTGGAACAGCAAGTTCCCTTGCCGGTCTAGGAATGGTAGAACGATGGGTTCGATGACGATTTGGATGTACCATCCACTATTCAGTGTCCCCTCGACGATCACCAGAGGTGTATGGCCAGTGTAGGAGATCGCTCCCCACACCATGATGCCGGGTGTTGGCCCTGTGTGCCTCGGTCGTATGCAGTCCTGATTGTGGCGCTCACCTGCACGGCGCCAAACACGCATACGACCATCATTGGCGCCAAGGCAGAAGCGACTCTCATCGCTGAAGACGACACGTCTCCATTCGTCCCTCCATTCACGCCTGTCGCGACACCACTGGAGGCGGGCTGCACGATGTTGGGGCGTGAGCGGAAGACGGCCTAACGGTGTGCGGGACTGTAGCCCAGCTTCATGGAGACGGTTGCGAATGGTCCTCGCCGATACCCCAGGAGCAACAGTGTCCCTAATTTGCTGGGAAGTGGCGGTGCGGTCCCCTACGGCACTGCGTAGGATCCTACGGTCTTGGCGTGCATCCGTGCGTCGCTGCGGTTCGGTCCCAGGTCGACGGGCACGTGCACCTTCCGCCGACCACTGGCGACAACATCGATGTACTGTGGAGACCTCACGCCCCACGTGTTGAGCAATTCGGCGGTACGTCAACCCGGCCTCCCGCTTGTCCATTATACGCCCTCGCTCAAAGTCCGTCAACTGCACATACGGTTCACGTCCATGCTGTCACGGCATGCTACCAGTGTTAAAGACTGCGATGGAGCTCCGTATGCCACGGCAAACTGGCTGACACTGACGGCGGCGGTGCACAAATGCTGCGCAGCTAGCGCCATTCGACGGCCAACACCGCGGTTCCTGGTGTGTCCGCTGTGCCGTGCGTGTGATCATTGCTTGTACAGCCCTCTCGCAGTGTCCGGAGCAAGTATGGTGGGTCTGACACACCGGTGTCAATGTGTTCTTTTTTCCATTTCCAGGAGTGTATTTAATAGTTCCCTGTTGAGATGCTTGCTATTCTAGGGTATCGATTTGATCCTTACCACATACCCCAGAGAGGTCTCTCATCCATACCATCACGACGTTGCGGTTGTTCCTCTGCACGCGGACACACGTCGATAAATGCTACAACTGTGGGGTTGCGCCAATTATTACGATGGTTTCTAATGAGTTGTATGACTGCCATACTATCAGAGATGGTGACTATTTTGTCTGCTGTGGTCGCCTATGCTTGTAGTAGAGACTCCAAAATGGCAATCAGCTCGGCTGCCATAATATTGAAGTGGGGATCCAGCTTGTATAGATATTGTCGTTTACTTCGGAAAAACCAAGAAGTACTACCTACTCCGAATTTTTCTTTTGTTTCCTTTACTGCTTGCTCAATATACAGATTGAATAACATGGGGGAGAGGCTACAACCCTGTCTCACTCCCTTCCCAACCCCTGCTTACCTTTCATGCCCCTCGACTCTTATAACTGCCATCTGGTTTCTGTACAAATTGTAAATAGCCTTTCGCTCCCTGTATTTTATCCCTGCCACCTTCAGAATTTGAAAGAGAGTATTCCAGTCAACATTGTTAAAAGCTTTCTCTAAGTCTAGAAATGCTAGAAACGTAGGTTTCCCTTTTCTTAATCTTTCCTCTAAGATAGGTCGTAGGGTCAGTATTGCCTCACGTGTTCCAACATTTCTACGGAAACAAACTGATTTTCCCCGACGTCGGCTTCTACCAGTTTTTCCATTCGTCTGTAAAGAATTCGTGTTAGTACTTTGCAGCTGTGACTTATTAAACTGATAGTTCGGTAATTTTCACATCTGCCGGGGGCCTTGTTTCGATTTAGGTTTTTCAGTGCTATGTCAAATTCTTCACGCAGTATCATATCTCCCAATTCATCTTCATCTACTACTTCTTCCATTTCCATAATATTGTCCTCAAGTACATAGCCCTTGTATAGATCCTCTAGATACTCCTTCCACCTTTCTGCTTTCACTTCTTTGCTTAGAACTGGGTTTCCATCAAAGGTCTTTATATTCATGCAAGTGGTTCTCCTTTCTCCAAAGGTCTCTTTAATTTTCCTGTAGGCAGTATCTATCTTACCCTTCGTGAGATAAGCCTCTACATCCTTACATTTGTCCTCTAGCCATCACTGCTAAGCCATTTTGCACTTCCTGTCAACATCATTTTTGAGATGTTTGTATTCCTTTTTGCCTGCTTCATTTACTGCATTTTTATGTTTTCTCCTTTCATCAATTAAATGCAATATTTCTTCTGTTACCCAAGGGTTTCTACTAGCCCTCGTCTTTTTACCTATTTGATCCTCTGCTGCCTTCACTATTTCATCCCTCAAAGCTACCCATTCTTCTTCTACTGTATTTCTTTCCCCCATTCCTGTCAATTGTTCCCATATGCTCTCCCTGAAACTTAAATTCATAGCTTTTTGCATTTTCTTCAGTTTTAATCTACAGTTCATAACCAATAGACTGTGGTCAGTCCGCAGTTCGTGGTTGTGCGGTAGCGGTAGCGTTCGATTCCCGGCGGGGTCAGGGATTTTCTCTGCCTCATGATGACTGGGTGTAGTATGATGTCCTTAGGTTAGTTAGGTTTAAGTAGTTCTAAGTTCTACGGAACTGATGATCGTAGATGTTAAGTCCCATAGTGCTCAGAGCCATTTGAACTATTTGACTGTGGTCAGAATCCACATATGCCCCTGGAAATGTCTTACAATTTAAAACCTGGTTCCTAAATCTCTGTCTTACCACTATATAATCTATTTGATACCTTTTAGTATCTCCAGGGTTCTTCCATGTATACAACCTTCTTTCATGATTCTTGAACGAAGTGTTAGCTATGGTTAAATTGTGCTGTGCGCAAAATTCTACCAGGCGGCTTCCTCTTTCATTTCTAAGCCCCAGTCCATATCCACCTACTACGTTTTTTCTCTCCCTTTTCCTACACTCGAATTCCAGTCACCCATGACTTAAATTTTCATCTCCCTTCACTATCTGAATAATTTCTTTTATTTCATCATACATTTCTTCGTCATCTGCAGAGCTAGTTGGCATATAAATGTGTACTACTGTAGTAGATGTGGGCTTCGTATCTATCTTGGCCACAATAATGCGTTCACTATGCTGTTTGTAGTAGCTTACCCGTACTCCTACTTATGTATTCATTATTAAACCTACTTCTGCATTACCCCTGTTTGATTTTGTGTTTATAACCCTGTATACACCTGACGAAAAGTCTTGTTCCTCCTGCCAACTAACTTCACTAATTCCCACTATATCTAACTTTAACTTATCCATTTCCCTTTTTAAATTTTCTAACCTACCTGCCCGATTAAGGGATCTGACATTCCACGCTCCGATCCGTAGAACGCCACTTTTCCTTTCTCCTGATAACAACGTCCTCTTGAGTAGTCCCCGCCCGAAGATCCGAATGAAGGACTATTTTATCTCCGGAATATTTTACCCAAGAGGACGCCATCATCATTTAATCATACAGTAAAGCTGCATGCCCTAGGGAGATGTTACGGCTGTAGTTTCCCCTTGCTTTCAGCCGTTCGCAGTACCCGAACAGCAAGGCGATTTCGGTTAGTGTTACAAGGCCAGATCAGTCAGTCATCCAGACTGTGTCCCCTGCAACTACTAAAAAGGCTGCTGCCCCCCTTCAGGACCACATGTTTGTTTGGCCTCTCAACAGATACCCCTCCGTTGTGGTTGCACCTACGGTACGGCTATCTGTATCGCTGAGGCACGCAAGCCTCCCCACCAACGGCAAGGTCTATGTTTCATGGGGGAGGGGGGGGGCTGATGTGGTGCGTTAGAAAAGGACTTTTCCACGCCTTGCGCTTTAATGCCTGCATGTTCTGCCACACAACCTTCTTACTGATGATGGTATAGTTAATGTTATAACAACCTGGTATGAAGATTACCGTCGCTTGTCATGTGCTACAGCTCCTGCAAGCTACCCTCTATAGTAATGCTTTAAGAAATTTGTGTGGTCCACAAAATTATAGGCCCCTGTGAGTTATTGCCGCGTATTAATAATTTCTAGCAGGAGGGCTTACCCAACAGGTAAAAATTTGAACGCAACGGATAATGTAATATTTTTTTGGAACCACTATAGAAGGCACCTATGCAGGGCTTAATAGGGAGCATAGAGCCATTATATGCTTTCCTGACCCAGCACTGAGCTGTGGTGCTGACTTTCACCTATTCTTTATGATGAACGAAGGAAATAATCAGTCATAGGGTAAAGGTCAATTGATATTTATTCAATACCGATGGCATTTCAATAACTAGCCATGTGTCTGTTGGAATATATATTATCCCAACTGGTCTCTATAGTTAACATGATTACCTTTCGTCACGTAATTATGGAAAGGGAGAGGGGAGCTTCAACGTAATTTTATGCATGCACACAATTATACCTAAACCCATACTTATGACCATCAATTACTATAGGTCACCCAGAACAAACTCAGCAAAAACACTACAATCGAACTTGGTCAGGGCGGAAGAGGAAGAGTATTTGCATAAATATTTCAATTTTCGTTAAAATGTATTCTGAAGAATGGGTAGCAAGTGGTGCACTTAACTATGAATTATTCTTGCTTTGAGAAACAACACCACGTTACTGAGATGGGGGGGGGGGGGGAGAACATTTACTATTGTATGGCGGGAAAATTTTTGCAAGTCTTTATTCCATCGATGAGGATTAAAATTTGAACTTTCCTAGATACAAGAGTTTAAACTGTGTACTCCTACGTAACGCACTTCGTTGTAGGCGAATCAAACAGTTAGGGGGAGGGGGAGCACAAGAAACATTAACTATCACATCAATACTATTCTACACACCTGACCAAGCAGCGGTAGCCAACATAAAATACAGACACACAAGATTATTCCTTCTTTATCTTACACTCACGCATTACCGTTTGGTTGTTCACTCGACTATTATACATTTTCAGACCGAAACTACAGTTGCCCAATGCGGCGGTTGCTACAACCGACCACGTGGCGGGAAAGGAAGTACACAAAGGAAACACATGAAAAATATAAAAAATCCCCCAAAATACTACTGTAAAAGAAAGAGCACATTAAATTACATTAAATGAGTGAACTTCGGTTAAAGACGTAGCAATAACGCGACCGTGAGCTTAAGGCCCATGGTGCGTGGCCTGACCAAGGCACAAACGCAAAGATGTACTGAAATTTGAATAAATTATGGAAATAGACTCCCTTATGGGAGTTTGGTGGTAATCTCACACCTGATTTCAACATATGGACTGTATTATTAGCAGTTTTGAGACATTCTGATACCTTTGTTAACATCATCACAATGGAGAACTGCGTCTCCACGTCTGTCCAGCGCCGCTACCCAGGAACAAGTGAGCCTGCGAACACCTCGCCTAACCTTAACTTTTCCCGGCGAATCGAATGTTCAAATAACTTACGGGTTTGCTGCCGGGTGACGTTGTCGGACTCCGCCGATATTTCGACAGGAGCATACCCTACCATTCCCAAGACACAAATGCAAGGAAGAAAAAATGTGCAAGCAAATTTAATACCTCGGTTCATAGAGGAGAAACAAGGAAGATACCACACACAGAACAAGTGTCAACACAACCAAAGATAACCAACATCAGAAATATCGATGGTTGCTATTAATCAACAGGTGAGGTAGCACTAATTTTGTCCCTCTGTTTTTTGAGGGAAGGCAGAGCCGGATTCCAAGTATCATTTAAACAAAATCCACCATCTCTGTTAACAAGGTTTCTTGATAGTCTGATTTCAACAGCTCTCTTAATAACACTATCCCAATAGTTTGACGTGCAAGCCAGAATTACCGTGTTGTTGTATTCCATAGGACGACCGGTGTCAAGGCAATGTTCTGCAATAGCGGATTTGCTCGGCTGTTGTAAGCGTGTGTGACGCTTATGTTCAATACACCGGTCTTCCACAGTCCTGATTGTCTGACCAATATATGACATGCGACAACTGCAAGGAATGCGGTAGACCCCAGCCTTACACAAACCAAGATCATCTTTTACGGACGCCAACAGGGCCTTAATCTTGGAAGGTGGTCGAAAAACACATTTCACATCAAATTTCCGTAAAATACGGACAGTCCCGTTGGAAATGCTTCCTGCGTAAGGCAAAAAGGCCGTAGACTTAGGTGCCACTTCGTTGCTATCGTCACTCACCCGTTGCACAGAAGATTGATGGCGCAACTCACGTTTGATCTGCCTCTCACTATAACCATTCTGACGAAAGGTGACTTCGAGATGTGCTGGCTCAGCCACCAAACTTTCAAGGTCTGAGATAACGTGGGCCCTGTGAACCAAGGTGCGAAGTACTCCTTCACGCTGAGCTGTATGGTGACGACTATCAGCTAGCAGATACAAGTGAGTGTGGGTGGGCTTCGTATAAACAGAATGTCCGAACGTACCATCAGTCTTCCTTTTGACCAACACATCAAGGAAGGGAAGGTATTCATTGTTTTCCACGTCCATAGTGAACTGAATATTCGGGTGGATTGAATTCAGACGTTCCAAAAACCGGTTTAAATTCTCACTACCATGAGGCCACACAACAAAAGTATCACCTACATATCTGAAAAAACACACAGGTTTCAACGTCGCTGACTCCAGTGCACGTTCCTCAAAGTCCTCCATAAACAAATTGGCCACAATAGGTGACAACGGGCTTCCCATTGCAACTCCATCCGTCTGTTCGTATTACTGACCATTGAATAAAAAGTAAATGGAAGTCAGGACATGTCGAAACAAATTTGTTTATTCGAGACCAAACTTAACCTCAGTTAGCTGCAACGAATCAGATGGTGGTGGGGGTCGTTAGTGTTTAACGTCCCGTCGACAACGAGGTCATTAGAGACGGAGCGCAAGCTCGGGTTAGGGAAGGATTAGAAAGGAAATCCACCGTGCCCTTTCAAAGGAACCATCCCGGCATTTGCCTGAAACGATTTAGGGAAATCACGGAAAACCTAAATCAGGATGGCCGGAGACGGGATTGAACCGTCGTCCTCCCGAATGCGAGTCCAGTGTGCTAACCACTGCGCCACCTCGCTCGGTAACGAATCAGGGAGAGGAACGCGAGTGAAAAGACAAACCACATCAAAACTGACTAAAATATCAGAGTAATTCAAACGCAGTCCTGCAATCGACGTAAGAAATTAGCAGAGTTCTTAATGTGGTGTTCACACCTACCTACTAGTGGGCTCAACAAACTAGCAAGATGTTTAGCTACACGATATGTCGGAGCACCAATAATAGAAACGTCGTCTGACAAGACGACGTTGTTTGTTTTAGTCAAGTCGATGAATTCAAACATCACATAATTATTCCGAGGGAAGTTTACTGTATGTCAGTAACTACCAATACATTCACTTACTTTCTTATTTATTTAGTTATTTCATTAACAGTGAAGAGTAGCCCACCACCTTGAAATGAAAGGTGCGTCAGATGCTTATAAATCTAACAACAAAGACTTCTTGTTTTTTCATTCTTATTGGTATACAGATATTAATGCTTTTTTTAAATAATATAAAGAACGTAATATATAAAAATTTCTCTGAAGTTTTAGAGAACTGAATGCTTAACAGTTGTTAAAGTGGTTATATGTAATTTATTTCTCCTTAGTTAATGAGAATATAGTATGTTTACTGCAAATATCAAAGAGAAATTGAAAACTGTAATACAATAAGTGTGGCGAAAATAAGCTGCAATATGTAGACGAATTGATTCACAATATTTGGAGGTTAATATAGTCTAAGTAGCTTGTTGGTTGATAATAGCCTAATCCTACCCATTTCACGTGAGGTCTCGATAGAACCATGAGCTATTCTCATCTGAAATGGTTTGTGTTTAAGTATGTTTATTGTCTTTGCGTGTATTGATATATTACTTGGAGTGCTGCATGTCAGGACACTACATGATATTCAGTAGTTGTTTATCTTATTGTTGGTTGTTGTGGTATATTCTGTGTGATACCTTAGATACTCACGCCTGGTATTAAATAGGTTTTCACTTGTTCCTTTCCTTTTCGAAACCTAGGTTGATTTCCTGCTAATGTTTTCCTATCTTTCGTCGACCATTCTAAGCACCACTTAAAAATCTTTTCCATTACCTTCGCCTAAAATGGTAGTAAGGTGATAGGTCGATACGATTCAGGTTTATCACATCTTTTTCCCCATTTGTGTATGGGAACGGCATGATATGTATTCAGCGAGTCGCTATTGATCTGTTGAAGTCCCTAAAGACTTCCGAAATGGAATGTTGAACGCGTTTAGCTTCAGCTACCATTTTGCGTTCCAAAATCTGTTAACTTCCGTCGTGTTGATATTATCAGGTCGAAAAACTTTTCAGATGAATTACCTGAGTACAAATGTCAACTCACTAATGCATCTCAGTGCAATAATATGGGCATAATATGTTGTTGTTGTTGTTGTCTTCAGTCCTGAGACTGGTTTGATGCAGCTCTCCATGCTACTCTATCCTGTGCAAGCTGCTTCATCTCCCAGTACCTACTGCAACCTACATCCTTCTGAATCTGCTTAGTGTACTTATCTCTCGGTCTCCCTCTACGATTTTTACCCTCCACGCTGCCCTCCAACGCTAAATTTGTAATCCCTTGATGCCTCAAAACATGTCCTACCAACCGATCCCTTCTTCTAGTCAAGTTGTGCCACAAACTTCTCTTCTCCCCAATTCTATTCAATACCTCCTCATTAGTTACGTGATCTATCCACCTTATCTTCAGTATTCTTCTGTAGCACCACATTTCGAAAGCTTCTATTCTCTTCTCGTCCAAACTAGTTATTGTCCATGTTTCACTTCCATACATGGCTACACTCCAAACAAATACTTTCAGAAACGACTTCCTGATACATAAATCTATATTCGATGTTAACAAATTTCTCTTCTTCAGAAACGCTTTCCTTGCCATTGCTAGTCTACATTTTATATCCTCTCTACTTCGACCATCATCAGTTATTTTACTTCCTAAATAGCAAAACTCCTTTACTACTTGAAGTGTCTCATTTCCTAATCTAATTCCCTCAGCATCACCCGATTTAATTTGACTACATTCCATTATCCTCGTTTTGCTTTTGTTGATGTTCATCTTATATCCTCCTTTCAAGACACTGTCCATTCCGTTCAACTGCTCTTCCAAGTCCTTTGCCGTTTCTGACAGAATTACAATGTCATCGGCGAACCTCAAAGTTTTTACTTCGTCTCCATGAATTTTAATACCTACTCCAAATTTTTCTTTTGTTTCCTTTACTGCTTGCTCAATATACAGATTGAATAACATCGGGGAGAGGCTACAACCCTGTCTCACTCCTTTCCCAACCACTGCTTCCCTTTCATGCCCCTCGACTTTTATGATTGCCATCTGGTTTCTGTACAAATTGTAAATAGCCTTTCGCTCCCTGTATTTTACCCCTGCCACCTTTAGAATTTGAAAAAGAGTATTCCATTCAACATTGTCAAAAGCTTTCTCTAAGTCTACAAATGCTAGAAACGTAGGTTTGCCTTTCCTTAATCTTTCTTCTAAGATAAGTCGTAAGGTCAGTATTGCCTCACGTGTTCCAACATTTCGACGAAATCCAAACTGATCCTCCCCAAGGTCCGCATCTACCAGTTTTTCCATTCGTCTGTAAAGAATTCGCGTTAGTATTTTGCAGCTGTGACTTATTAAACTGATAGTTCGGTAATTTTCACATCTGTCAGCACCTGCTTTCTTTGGGATTGGAATTATTATATTTTTCTTGAAGTCTGAGGGTATTTCGCCTGTCTCATACATCTTGCTCACCAGCTGGTAGAGTTTTGTCATGACTGGCTCTCCCAAGGCCGTCAGTAGTTCTAATGGAATGTTGTCTACTCCGGGGGCCTTGTTTCGACTCAGGTCTTTCAGGCATAATATACTGGTGTCATATTACAGACTTTCCAATTGACTTGCAGCATATCCATATGTATTCCACAATTTATCTAGCTGTAGGACAGTGTGGGGAGGAAATGGAGCTACTACATCTGCATCTACATGACTACTCTGCAATTCACATTTAAGTGCTTGGCAGAGGGTTCATCGAACCACAATCATACTATCTCTCTACTATTCCACTCCCGAAAAGCGAGCTGGAAAAACGAACACCTAAACCTTTCTGTTAGAGCTCTGATTTCTCTTATTTTATTTTGATGATCATTCCTACCTATGTAGGTTGGGCTCAACAAAATATTTTCGCATTCGGAAGAGAAAGTTGGTGACTGAAATTTCGTAAAAAGGTCTCGCCGCGACGAAAAACGTCTATGCTGTAATGACTTCCATCCCAACTCGTGTATCATGTCTGCCACATTCTCTCCACTATAACGTGATAATACAAAACGAGCTGCCCTTTTTTGCACCCTTTCGATGTCCTCCGTCAATCCCACCTGGTAAGGATCCCACACCGCGCAGCAATATTCTAACAGAGGACGAACGAGTGTAGTGTAAGCTGTCTCTTTAGTGGACTTGTTGCATCTTCTAAGTGTCCTGCCAATGAAACGCAACCTTTGGCTTGCCTTCCCGACAATATTATCTATGTGGTCCTTCCAACTGAAGTTGTTCGTAATTTTAACACCCAGGTACTTAGTTGAATTGACTGCCTTGAGAATTGTACTATTTATCGAGTAATCGAATTCCAACGGATTTCTTTTGGAACTCATGTGGATCATCTCACACTTTTCGTTATTTAGCGTCAACTGCCACCTGACACACCATACAGCAATCTTTTCTAAATCGCTTTGCAACTGATATTGGTCTTCGGATGACCTTACTAGACGGTAAATTACAGCATCATCTGCGAACAATCTAAGAGAACTGCTCAGATTGTCACCCAGGTCATTTATATAGATCAGGAACAGCAGAGGTCCCAGGACGCTTCCCTGGGGAACACTTGATATCACTCCAGTTTTACTCGATGATTTTCCGTCTATTACTACGAACTGCGACCTTCCTGACAGGAAATCCGAATCCAGTAGCACAACTGAGACGATACCCCATAGCTCCGCAGCTTGATTAGAAGTCGCTTGTGAGGAACGGTGTCAAAAGCTTTCCGGAAATCTAGAAATACGGAATCAACTTGAGATCCCCTGTCGATAGCGGCCATTACTTCGTGCGAATAAAGAGCTAGCTGCGTTGCACAAGAGCGATGTTTTCTGAAGCCATGCTGATTTCGTGTCAATAGATCGTTCCCTTCGAGGTGATTCATAATGTTTGAATACAGTATATGCTCCAAAACCCTACTGCAAACCGACGTCAATGATATAGGTCTGTAGTTAAATGGATTACTCCTACTACCCTTCATGAACACTGGTGCGACCTGCGCAATTTTCCAATCTGTAGGTACAGATCTATTTGTGAGCGAGCGGTTGTATATGAGTGCTAAGTAGGGAGCTATAGTATCAGCGTTATCTGAAAGGAACCTAATCCTGGCTGCAAAATTGTGGTCCATTGTCCGTGACTATGGCTTTTGGTAATCCTTCCAAGCAAAATATTTTTGCAAGGGCTGATAAGGTAATGTGTGTGGTGAGTGCTGAACACCAAATGATATACACTCCTGGAAATTGAAATAAGAACACCGTGAATTCATTGTCCCAGGAAGGGGAAACTTTATTGACACATTCCTGGGGTCAGATACATCACATGATCACACTGAAAGAACCACAGGCACATAGACACAGGCAACAGAGCATGCACAATGTCGGCACTAGTACAGTGTATATCCACCTTTCGCAGCAATGCACGCTGCTATTCTCCCATGGAGACGATCGTAGAGATGCTGGATGTAGTCCTGTGGAACGGCTTGCCGTGCCATTTCCACCTGGCGCCTCAGTTGGACCAGCGTTCGTGCTGGACGTGCAGACCGCGTGAGACGACACTTCATCCAGTCCCAAACATGCTCAATGGGGGACAAATCCGGAGATCTTGCTGGCCAGGGTAGTTGACTTACACCTTCTAGAGCACGTTGGGTAGCACGGGATACATGCGGACGTGCATTGTCCTGTTGGAACAGCAAGTTCCCTTGCCGGTCTAGGAATGGTAGAACGATGGGTTCGATGACGGTTTGGATGTACCGTGCACTATTCAGTGTCCCCTCGACGATCACCAGAGGTGTACGGCCAGTGTAGGAGATCGCTCCCCACACCATGATGCCGGGTGTTGGCCCTGTGTGCCTCGGTCGTATGCAGTCCTGATTGTGGCGCTCACCTGCACGGCGCCAAACACGCATACGACCATCATTGGACCAAGGCAGAAGCGACTCTCATCGCTGAAGACGACACGTCTCCATTCGTCTCCTCCATTCACGCCTGTCGCGACACCACTGGAGGCGGGCTGCACGATGTTGGGGCGTGAGCGGAAGACGGCCTAACGGTGTGCGGGACCGTAGCCCAGCTTCATGGAGACGGTTGCGAATGGTCCTCGCCGATACCCCAGGAGCAACAGCGTCCCTAATTTGCTGGGATGTGGCGGTGCGGTCCCCTACGGCACTGCGTAGGATCCTACGGTCTTGGCATGCATCCGTGCGTCGCTGCGGTCCGGTCCCAGGTCGACGGGCACGTGCACCTTCCGCCGACCACTGGCGACAACATCGATGTACTGTGGAGACCTCACGCCCCACGTGTTGAGCAATTCGGCGGTACGTCCACCCGGCCTCCCGCATGCCCACTATACGCCCTCGCTCAAAGTCCGTCAACTGCACATACGGTTCACGTCCACGCTGTCGCGGCATGCTACCAGTGTTAAATACTGCGATGGAGCTCCGTATGCCACGGCAAACTGGCTGACACTGACGGCGGCGGTGCACAAATGCTGCGCAGCTAGCGCCATTCGACGGCCAACACCGCGGTTCCTGGTGTGTCCGCGGTGCCGTGCGTGTGATCATTGCTTGTACAGCCCTCTCGCAGTGTCCGGAGCAAGTATGGTGGGTCTGACACACCGGTGTCAATGTGTTCTTTTTTCCATTTCCAGGAGTGTAAAAAAAGAGCTGCTAAGGTGAAAACTAATAGCCTTATAATAAACTCCAAATTTCCCGTAAGCGCATAGCAGATAACCATAATTTGACAGTGACGGTTTGCATACGGGGACTTCTCAAACGTAGTTGACAGTAATTAGAAGTCTGCGTATGCCCATCTTTTCATAGTCGGTTGCGACGCCTCGGCTGTCTAGTACAGAAAATCAAACACCTTTCAGCTGTCCAAATTTGCAGACTGTTATTTTATTGACCTAGGGGTTTCAGCGATATGTTACGCCAGCTGCAAGCCCCTTGACAGACGTGTAGGAAAATTCGAACCTCGGTTTCGTTCAAAACACGTGCCAGTATTCGAAGACTGCTACTTGTAGATTTCATATACTGTGATCACTTCAAACATCACTACTGATTGTTAGATAAACAGTCAACGACTCCTCTTTTTATGTCGTTTTGTTGTCTCTGTGGAGCTGTATCATGAGCAGCAAGGAGAGGATGTTGTTTGGTGGCCAGTATCCTCTTTCTATAACACAAACCACTTGCATACATTAAATGGGTTCTATATTCATAAGAATAGAAAGTTACATATCTCAAGATCGTCGTTGTGGAACAAGCTCTCTTTACTATCAACATTAGCCTCACTGCTGGTGAAGTGCAGAGTCCACTGTGTACACTATTTTGGTTGTTGTGTGCTGTCTGCCTCTGCGTTAATGGCAGAGCTAACTGCTACTTCGATTGTCGCTGGGCTGCGACTGGTGACACTGGAATTTACTCGGTGTGACAGACTGCGACAGACGCGACCTCCGGTCCGCAGCAGCGATTTTAAATACTGGCGGGCGAGAGGGCGTTGGCGGCCCATTTCCTGCGAGTCTGTTGTTGGCCTCGGTCTACATCTACATCTAGATCTACATCTACATGGATACTCTGCAAATCACATTTAAGTGCCTGACAAAGGGATCATTGAACCACCTACACAATTCCTTATTATTCCAATCTCATATAGCACATGGGAAGAATGAACACCTACATCTTTTTGTACGAACTCTGATTTCCCTTATTTTATCTTGATGATCGTTCCCCCCTATGCAGATCCGTGCCAACAAAATATTTTCGCATTCGGAGGAGAAAGTTGGTGATTGCAATTTCGTGAGAAGATTCCGTCCCAATGAAAAACGCCTTTCTTTTAATGATTTCCAGCCCAAATCCTGTTTCATTTCTGTGATACTCTCTTCCATATTTCGCGATAATACAAAACGTGCTGCCTTTCTTTTGAACTTTTTCGATGTACTGTGTCAGTCCTATCTAGTAAGGATCCCACACCATGTAGCAGTATTCTAAAAGAGGACAGACAAGCATAGTGTAGGCTCTCTTCTTAGTAGGTGTGTTACATTTTCTAACTGTCCTGCCAATAAAACGCAGGCTTTGGTTAGCCTTCCCCACAACATTTTCTATGTATTTCTTCCAATTTCAGTTGTTTGTAATTGTAATACCTAGGTATTTAGTTGAATTTACGACTTTTAGATTAGACTGATTTATTGTGTAACCGAAGTTTAGCAGATTCCTTTTAGCACTCATGTGGATGACCTCACACTTTTCGTTATTCAGGGTCAACTGACACTTTTTGCCCCATTCAGATATTTTTTCTAAATCTTTTTGCAATTTATTTAGAACTTCTGCCGATTTTGTTAGTCGACAAACGACCGTGTCATCTGCAAACAACCGAAGACGGCTGCTCAGATAGTCTCCCAAATCGTTTAGGAGGCCTATAACGCTACTTTGGGGAACGCCAGAAATCATTTCTGTTTTACTCGATGACCCTCTGTCAATTACTACGAACTGTGACCTCTCTGACTGGAAATCACAAATCCAGTCACATAACTGAGACGATATTCCACAAGCACGCAATTTCACTACGAGCCACTTGTGTCGTACAGTTTCAAACGTCTTGCAGAAATCCAGAAATACGGAATCGATCTGAAATCCCTTGTGAAGAGCACTCACCACCTCATATGAATAAAGAGCTAGTTGTGTTTCACAGGAACTATGTTTTCTAAGTCCATATTGACTGTTTGTCAATAGACAGTTTTCTTCCAAGGAATTCATAATGTTTGAACACAATATATGTTCTAAAATCCTGCTACATATCAACGTTAACGATATGAGCCTGTAATTTAGTGGATTACTCATACTGGCTTTCTTGAATATTGGTGTGACCTGTACAACTTTCCAGTCTTTGGGTACGGATCTTTCGTCGAGCGAACGGTTGTATATGATTGTTAAGTGTGGGACTAATGCATCAGCACACTCCGAAAGGAGCCTAATTGGTATACAGTCTGGACCAGAAGACTTGTTTATAAGTGGTTGAAGTTGCTTCACTACTCCGTGGTCTGGTTTAAGTTGCTTCACTACTCCGAGGTCCGTCGCCTGTAGCTGAGTGGCAGTCTGCCTTCGGCAGGGCAACAGAGCGGACGCGTACGTGTTGACTGAGTGCGGAGCGCGAGCTCGCCTTGTTTACATTCTGACGGCCGTTGCCTAAGTGCCGGTTTACCTTGTACGATCCATGGCGAACCTTTACCGTAAATCTACCCTCCGATTTAC
Source organism: Schistocerca gregaria (assembly GCF_023897955.1). Classification (NCBI taxonomy): domain Eukaryota; kingdom Metazoa; phylum Arthropoda; class Insecta; order Orthoptera; family Acrididae; genus Schistocerca; species Schistocerca gregaria. The sequence continues at coordinate 1,095,419,862 of NC_064920.1, forward strand.
TTTCTGCAACGATTATGCCCGACCCAAAGCACTCGAGGTGGAGCGTTTTCTGCGAGAGGAAGTGAAGATCCCGGCGACCGATATTGTCGGCATACATTTGTCAATCGTGAGCAGCACGGTCTATGTGAGAATCATTAACGACGCGGCGTGCGAATGTATACTACGTGAGACCAAACAGGGGCTCCGCTTCTGTCATGCTGATGGCAATGTAGGGGAGGTAACCGTCGACCACGCAGGCTTAGGTATGCGAACGACACGCATTTTCGAATTGCCATTCGAACTTCCTGCTGAGGAAGCCGTCGCGGCACTCCGCCCATACGGCACAGTCCACGGCCACACTGCGGAGAAGTGGACACAGCTTCGGACGTATCCCGTCCTAAACGGGGTCCGACAGGTCACCATTGAAGCCACGTCCCGTCCTACTTACAGATCGGCGGATGCCGTGCAATAATTATATACGACGGCCAGCCTCGGACTTGTTCCGGGTGCGGCAAACAAGGCCACCTTAGATCCGAATGCCTACAACGGCGTATAACGCAACTTCCAGCTGCCGAAGAACCACCCACGTCGCAACCTACTGTGCTACCGGTGACCTATGCCGCTGCTCTAGCGTCTCCTACCGCTTCGCAACGTCGCCCGGTAACCAGAAACGACGCCACCAACGAGCCCGACCAGACACCGACGGAGAGCGCCTCAGACGGCCCGCCGCCTCGGCCGGCCAACGACGCCGCTTCGACGGTGCTGACGCAACCGGACGCTGACCCTGACCCCGTAAACACGATGGAGATCGACTCGCTCGTCGTTCCTACAGCGGCCTTTCTGCCAGAACGACGCGACTCCCTTCCGTCGTCGGACACGGAGAATCGCACAAGGAAACAACGTTCTTCGAAACGTCGCAAGCGTAGACATCGCACATTTTCCGGCCAAGAGATGACGTTAAAAGTCGAGGAGGACGTAACCTTCGACCAGCACGAGGCCTCAGAACCCGCTACTGCTGACGAAGACGTTATGAGCGCGGAGACTTCTAGCGGTGTGCTTGCGCCCCGTGCTGAACTAAATCATGAACGTATCACAGGCGACACTACACCACGCACCATTACAACATCTTCTGCAGACAAAATGGAAGATACACCAGTGTCCGCTTCCACGGCGTGGCACGAGGAGGAGGTCGAGGAGCAGGGCCCGTTACGGGGCCCTGCGCCGCCACGGCCGCACCACTAATCATACTCTCCCCACACTCCCCTGCGGGCCCGCGGGATAACGTTCCGCTGCGACGCCCTCGCCCTTGTGCGGACAGCGGAGTGGACCAGCCTCCAGCAATCCGACACCAGGCCTACCGGATAGCAACCGTCAACACCAACAGCATTCGTTCCAGGGTGAAAATCCGCCTTATGCAGGAGATGATCTGGACTTCGGATATCGATTTCGCCCTTCTGTACGAAGTTCGCTTGGCTAGTCTCCCGGATATCAATGGCTATACCGCCCATGCCTCCGTGAGTGATCCTTGGGCCGCGGAGTGGCCATCTACGTCCGCCACGGGATATCTGTGACCGATGTTGCCTTCCTTCTGTAAGTAGGCTGTTTAGGTTTTTTTATTGGTAACGCCGCCGCCACGTAGCGCTCTGTATGAAAAATCACTGGCTGTGCTGTGTGCAGTCAGTGGCTGGTTGGCATTGTTGTAATACTCGCCATTGTAGTGTTGGGCAGTTGGCTGTTAGCGGCGCGTAGTTGGAAGTAAGCCGCCAGCAGTGGTGGACGTGGGGAGAAAGATGGCAGAGTTTTGAAATTTGTAAGACTGGATGTCATGAACTGATATATATATTGTGACTGTTAAGGTAAATACATTGTTTGTTCTATATTAAAATCTTTCATTTGCTAACTATCCCTATCAGTAGTTGGTACCTTCCGTAGTTTGAATCTTTTATTTAGCTGGCAGTAGTGGTGCTCGCTGTATTGCAGTGGTTCGAGTGACGAAGATTTTTGTAACGTGAGTGGTTTGTGAAACGTGTAGGTTAATGTTAGTCAGGGCCATTCTTCTGAAGGGATATTTGAAAGTCAGATTGCGTTGCGCTAAAGACTATTGTGTGTCAGTTTAAGCACAGTCTTGGATAAATTTTTCATAGGGGACGTTTCACTTCCATCAGCTCGGGGCATAGCACTCACTGCCATGGAACATGCATCATTAATGTCTACGCTCCCTCAGGCACCGACCGACGGCATGAAAGAGCCCAGTTTTATTCCGAGGAAATCGCTCTCCTGTTTTTAGGGCGTTATGAGCATTGCCTACTAGGAGGTGATTTTCACTGCTTTCTGCATCCTAAAGATCAGATTCCCCACTATACTACATGCCAGGAACTACGTATAGTGGTGCGAGACCTCCTGCTTCACGATGCCTGGGAAGTTCAACACGGCGACCGTTCTGGCCATACCTTTCTTACCAGTCATTCCGCAAGCCGACTAGACAGGATATATGTCTCACAAACTCTTAGATCTGCCTTTTCCGACCATTGCGCCTACATCTATACGGTCCTCCTTCCGCCGCAATCAGTATGGCGCAGCCGTGCGCCATGGAAACTCAATACTTCACACTTGCATGACCTGGCGTGTCGCCAACAAGTCACTGAAACGTGGACAGCCTGTGAAAGACGCCTTCATCTCTACCACTCGACATTGACATGGTGGCTGGACTGCACCAAGCCGGCGATCCGGAGGACACTGATGAGATACGGGAAGGACATTGCCGACTGGCATCGCACCACTGTTGACTTCTATTATGCGATTCTCCGAGATCTGGACGCTCAACCGCCAACCCCGGACAACCAGTTGGAACGGCAAAGAACTAAGGTGAAGATAATTGCGCTGGCACGCCGGAAGCTGCAAGGGGTCGTGATACGGACGCGACGCCACGATCACGTGGATTTAGAAATTCCATCCATGCATCATATAGTGTCCGACAAACGACGGCGTCGTCAGCAGATCATCAGCACTCTGACCACGCCTCGTGGCACTCAGGTGACCACTCAGAATGACATCGTCCACGCATTCGTCGAGCAGTACCGTCGTACTTATAGTGAAGAAGACGCTGAAACTGCAGCAGACGACTCCATTTTGCATTACGTCACGCGCACGCTCCCCCACATGGAGGCGGATGCTTTGACAATGGCGGTCACCCTAGACGAAGTCAACAACGCAATCGCCAAGGGTGCTGTCAACAGATCGCCCGGCATTGACGGCTTACCGATTGAGTTTTACCGTACCTTTCGAGACCTCATGGCACGACGGTGGACGACTATGTATCAAGAACTGATGACATCTGACCACGCAATCCCACCCGCCTTTGCTGAGGGCATCATCATCCCAGTCCACAAACCTGCCCGTGGGTCGATGGTCACGAGTTACAGACCGCTCACCCTACTCAATGCCGATTACAAGATTTTCGCGCGCTTACTGGCAATGCGGCTCCGAACAGTACTCCCTCATATCCTCTCGCCAGAGCAAACGACGCCTGGAGGACAGGTTAACATACAGACTGCCACAGGGGAATGCCGAGACTTAATTGCGATGGCGGCGGCCTGCAGACGCCGTGCAGCGGTCGTCGCTATAGACTTCGACAGCGCCTTCGATAAAATGCGTCGACGTTTCCTGTTTTCGGTGGCGGCCCGAATGGGCATCCCCCCCCCCCCCCCCGTTTCTCGACGTCATCCGGCGTCTTTACGACAGTGCCAGTTCACGTGTCCAAGTCAATGGACGTTTAGCAGGGCCGGTACCTATCTGCCGTTCGATACGGCAGGGGTGCCCCCTCTCTACCATCCCGTATGCCATTGCCCTTGAGCCCCTTATTGGGGGCTTGACGACCAAGCTCTCTGGCCTCACCCTACGCCAACACACTTTTCGCTGTCGGGCATATGCTGATGACCTCCTCCTCCTCATTCGCTCCGGCTCTGAGATTCAAGAAGTCCTCCAATTTATTATCCGTTATGGGGCTGCCGCTGGCATTGCCATGAATGTCGCCAAATCTTCTGCAAAGCACATTGGACGAGGCCTCCAGGGGGGTGCAGTGACACCCCTGCCGCTTGTGCGGACTTTCCGATACCTGGGCATTACCTTTACCCCCACGGTCACACGCACAGCGGCAACGAATTTCCGTCGCCTGTTACACGTCATCCGCAACGACGTCCGCCAGAATCTCTTGCGCCGCCAGGACACACTTCAACGGGTTGAGTTTCTTAATCTTTATGTGGCATCAAAATTGGTTCACATCGCGCAAGTTCTCCCTCTGCCAACGGCAATTGGGAGCAACCTTCAGTCGGCTTTTGGCTATTATCTCATGGCTGGTTCAATGTTCAAAGTCCGTTATGAGACACTTACCCTGCCCCCACGGTATGGTGGCGTCGGGCTCGTCAATGTCTGTCTGCGAGCTGCAGCCTTGTACATGAGTACCATGAGAAAACAGTGGATGGGCCACGGTACATCTCTAACACTTAGCTTGCTTGCGGTCCTCCTACCTGCTTCCACCTCACCACCGGTGTCTGTCGGCCATATCGTGCCTCATTTCTCCCATCTTTAGACCTTTTTCGTCGACTACAGTTACATACATACCAGTCTCCCAGATACACGCTCACCCAGGACTAAGGATTTTTACAGCCTGTTGCTGATCTGTGTTCCCCGGAATGTGATGGAGACCAAACATCCCTCCATCCAGTGGCCCATAGTGTGGACTACCGTCCAGCAGCCCTTCCTCCCTACGAACGTCCGGGCACTGTGGTATCACATAGTCAACAGGAAATTTGCCACGAAGCAGCGACTGCACAACATTGGCTTGTCAGAATCCCCTCTTTGTCTCCTTTGCCAGCAACTGGACACTGATGAACACCGTCTGACATGCGTCTCATCGCAAGATGTATGGCGCTTCGTGCAGCAAATCATTGCCTGCTATCTCCGGGTGCCACCAGACACAACCGAACCTAGAATGTTTCTATATCCAGAGGACCGACATTTCCCCGACGCCAAATGTCACGCTATTACGTGGGTCAAAGGGTGGACGATCGCTTATCTCTTTTATGAGGGACCTAAATCCCGCCTCGACTTCTGGACCTATTTATGAACAGCCCATGCAGCTCTCGAAAACACGCCACGTTACCGAACATTATTTGCTAGCTATCTTCTAGCGGTCTTTGTTAGACCTCCACTGAGTTGGGGGGTGCCTGGCTCGGAGGGCAGCTACCCCTCCTCCCCCGGCGGTGTCTGATTTTCAACCGCCTACGATCTATTCTACTTCTGACCTCCGCGGATGGGAGGGCGCGTCGCAGATTGCGCGGATTTTATTTCTTTTTGCTTTTCCTTTTTCCTTTCGTTTTCTTTAACCAGAATTTATATTTTTTTCTCTTTCGCCGATGTGTTCACATAATTTCACGATATTAGTGAATAATACAAAAAAACATGCAAATAAATAAATACCAACGCCTTCCACTACTGTTGATTCCTGTGTCTCCCATTTCGCTAAGCACCGCAGGCTGGTGGTGGTGAGGAGGGCAGTGTGGCCAAGCCTCGGGTTTCGACCCCTGCCCGCATTGACCCCCGAGCCCCCACCGGCCCAGTACAAAAAAAAATAAAAATAAAAAAACAAAAAAGAATAAAAAATAAAGTGGTCAGCGTGACAGAATGTCAATCTAAAAGGCCCAGGTTCCATTCCCGGCTGGGTCGGAGGTTTTCTCCGCTCAGGGACTGGGTGTTGTGTTGTCCTAATCATCATCATTTCATCCCCATCGACGCGCAAGTCACCGAAGTGGCGTCAAATCGAAATACTTGCACCAGGCGAACGATCTACTCGACGGGAGGCCCTCGTCACACGACATTATTATTTACTACTCCGAGGATCTTATTGCAACCACTTTGCGGCATGTTGTGCTGGCGGCAGTTTGAATGTGTATCTAACAGTCAACAGATGATGTTTGAAGTGATCTCTTGAAGTTATTCCTGCATCAGAAGTCTTCGAATGCTGGCACCTATTTTGACCATAACCGAGGCTGGAATATTCACACTCGTCGGTCAGGTGCCCTGAAGATGGCGTAATATTCCGCCGAAACTCGTAGCCCAATAAAAAAACAGTCTGGAAATTTAGACAGCTGAAAGGTGTTTTATTTGCCATTCTGTAACTGCGAGTATTTCAAAATAACGATTCTGAAAAGCAGCTGGATAAAAATGAAAATAGGAGGGCATTAACGGCTTCCTAGTTACGGAACTCTTCTGGCGGTCCCGGGGTGCGTGCTGCTCGTATCGGTGTGTTCGCGCGGTCTGCAGCAGGAGGCGCAAATTACTTCCAGCAGCAGCACACACCCCGAAGCGCCGTGTAGCGGCTGTTGGCGCCCACCGCCCCACGTTTTGAGCTGGGGGGGGGGGGAGGGAGTTTTACGGCTCCCAGGGCGCCCCCCCCCCCCCCGATTTATCGAGCAACGCCCGCCGACGTTAACAAGCTTTAAGCAGCGCCGCGGTCGCAGCGACGCGTGCGGAACGCAATTTGGCGGCGCGGTGAAACGCGGCAGTTGTCAAAAAACTCGCAGGCCGCTAGGGCACCCTGCGGGATTCAGCCCGTGCTCTGCAGCAACTAACACATTACCTGGCAGAACGGAACGCGCGCACTGATACACCCAGTTAGAGGCAAACAAGAGCAAATTGTGGCTTAGCAGCTGCCCCTACCTTTGTATTAAAAAGGATGGACAGAAAACAACCCGGTAACAAATTCAGAGCAAGGGTAGGGGGTTTTCGGACTGGGTGGATACCAGAAAGCAAGCGCCAACGTGTGTGCTTCTTGGACATGCAGAGGCAAGCCAATACCGAACTGAATCCGCCTCACGGATTGACGATGAGGGCTGGATGTGGCTTTTAGGTGGTTTCCGACACCCCACCAGGTGATTACTGAATACTCGTATCCTACCCCATGTACATTATTATGTATGCAAACAGTATTACCAGCGGGCTATAATTAAATTTGCCCTATTTAACCGGTGCGGTTCTAGGCGCTTCAGTCCGGAACCGCGTGACTGGTACGGTCGCAGGTTGGAATCCTGCTGTAACATACACGAGATAAATTTTAGCTACAGTGCGACAAGAGGAAATTATGCCTGTAACAGTTATAAACATTATCTATTCGACATATGAAAAAAATTATGGAAACGATGATAAATATTAATTACTTATATAATATTTTATGATGTAATTGGACATATCGATGTGTATAATACAAAGACAATGATAATTGTAAATTCCTTTTGTCATCTGCGTTTGTCTTCCTTTGGTTTTACCTTTTCTTGGTTGGCTTTTGTAGGTTGCGGACGCACATCACACTGAGGTCTGTTAAGAAATTGTAATTATTTGTTAATTACTACTTGATAATGTAGTTCATTATTATTATAAATATGAGTGAATAATTATTTGTAACTTTAATTCCTCTCTCAGTAAGCATTATCTGTGTTAATTATTTCCTTCCGCTGCAAGGAGCGCAGCCATTGATGATAGCGATTTGTATCGCGTTTTTGTCTGTGTTTTCCTTAGAAACAAATCAAGTGTTTGCTTGATGAAGTCTAAATAGTGCACAATACGGAAGTAAATTTTAATAAGCATTTCAAATACTTACTTATTTGCCCTAACAATAGAAAGTCTCTATCAACTGTCTGGCGCCATCTTAAGAATCATCTCAGCAGCAGATTCAAATTACGCAACTCTGCAAACATAAATGCCGAACGTACTACAAATGTCTAAAAATAAATGTGCACCGGTGGTCCCGAACTCATTTTAATGAAAATGATTCGAATCAGATTGGTTCTTCAAAACAGTTCTCATAGCACGATCCTTATAACAAACTTTTGTAGCTGATTTATGGAGCCGAAATTAATTACGCACGAGTAGCGAAGAATATTGTTTCAAATAACATACGTCAGTGTTGTGCGCGGCTGATATTCGGTGGTTTTAATGATCATTTTGCTGAAGATAACTGTTTCCATCATAATCCATAGTTGTGTAGAATCTGTTGTATGAACTGTGATTTAATGACCCTTACCCAACTTACAGACAACACTTTAGCACGACTTTAACTTGGAGTTCTTTAGCAACTTGACCAATTTCTTTAGCCGGGGGAAAAGTTATTTAGTAATTACTCAATGTAATAAAATAAGATTATCATTTTCATTTACAAATTAGTTAAATACCAAACCACAGAATAAAACACCGAACGCCACACTGCCTCGGGCATGGATGTGTGTGATGTGCTTAGGTTAGTTAGGTTTAAGTAGTTCTAAGTTCTAGGGGACTCATGACCTCAGATGTTCAGACCCATAGTGCTCAGAGCCATTTGAACCATTTTCCCCCTATTTAACACGTTATAATACCGATACTAATTACCGGATAAGTAGCAAACTTGGTAGCAGTAGTGTCAGGGACATGGAAAAGAGATTTAATGCAGAATTAGTTCAACTGAAACACTTTTCATGCGCTGCTACGGTACATCATACTATTACATACCGGTATCATTTCTGCCACAAAGGGGGCTCAGTATGGCGCTCATCAGTGTCCAGAAGAGTCTGACAGCGCCAGATTGCATTCTGAACAGCAGAACGAAGCATGTCCGTAGGTATACTGGCTACCCCTCTTGATATGCTGCGTTTCAGATCAGCACATGCGTGAATTTTCATCTAGTAAACGCTGTCCTTCAGGTAGCCTCACATCCGGAAATGGGAGTGAGAAAAAATGGTTCAAATGGCTCTGAGCACTGTTGGACTTGACATCTGAGGTCATGAGTTCTCTACAACTTAGAAATACTTCAACCTAATTAACCTAAGGACATCGCACACTTCAATGCCCGAGGCAGAATTCGAACGTGCGACCGTACCGGTCGGGCGGTTCCAGACTGAAGTGCCTAGAACGGCTTGGCCACAGCTGCCAGACAGGGAGTGAGATCCGGGGATCATGACAGCCAAGCATTTGAAAACGATTGGCTGATAATTCGATCACTTCCAAAATTTTTTCTGAGAAGCAAGTGAGCTTCACGAGCAATGTGCGGTGGGACGCCATCTTGCATGAAAACTTTTGAGTTCAATGTGTACGTCTTCTGTGCGGTCGGTATGACATGCTGGCAAAGCATATCGCAATAACGCTGGCCAGTCGCACTGCACGTCTTTGGTCCTTGAGCGCCAACTGGTTCAAAAGAAGGGACCAACGATGAATGTAACCATGAAGCCATACCACATTCAGCATACAGAGGAACTCCACTCACAGTGACTGGTGGTGAAGATCCCCTCGTTCGGCAATTCTGAGATCCGTGTCAGAGAAAAATGAGCTTCGTCCGCCCACAGAATGGTCCTCGTCAACTTCAGTCCTTGCGAGAAAGTGGAGAGCAAAATCAACACGTCGTTGCGCATCCATTTCAGAATGGTTCGAAGCACCTTCCGTACAGCGGACCTCGGGATTTCCAACAGTCATGACACAGCACGCACACTGCCTGACGATCGGGAATTTCGCACAGAGTTGTCTGTCATAGCAACAGCGTTTTCATCAACGACCTGTGAAACAGCCGGTCGTCGGCCTTTATCTGGAGCGGCGCCCATTCTCCAGTTGATTCGAACTTTTTCAACATGCTCCGCACAGCAGATAGAGAAAGAGAACCCTTCCGTAATCCTTTCAGCTGGCGATATTCCCAAAGTACAGCTGCAGCATTAGTGTTGTTTTGATAACAGAACTTCATCAATAATGTCCTGCTCCTTTTGTCCAAGCTCGTGTTGACACAGCAAGTACACTGCAACTTGTCAGGTGAGTGAGACTATGAATTTGGAAATGGACGGTGGCGCTGTGACACATGAAAATCTGCGCCCCATACGCTGGACATTAATGCTACCGCCTCGAGGGGTAGCCCCACGGTCTAGGGCGCCTTGTCACGGTCCACGCGGCTCTCCCCGTTGGAGGTTCGAGTCCTCCCTCTGGCATCGGCGTGTATGTCGTCCTTAGCGTAAGTTAGTTGACCTCATCAGTTTGGTCCCATAAGACCTTAACACAGTTTTCCAAATTTTTTTAATGCTATCAAGTTCTGTACTCGCACGATAATTACTTTCCATAAAGTGTTAAATAGGGGGAAGTATAATTATAACCACCCGGTACATCATCGCACTTGAACATGACACCTATACCAGACGAAGTATACGCTAAGTAGATTCCTTCCAAGTGGAATTGGTGGCGTCAGGGGGACATCCGATAAGCAGATAACACTACCAAAACCGATGCGTAGCTATGTAGACCCGTAGATAGAATTAAAAAGGCAAAAGAAGTGGAAGAAACTGGATGAGACCAGGGAGGAGCAGAAGGAGAAGGGCAGACCATTACGAATCGCGCAATTATTGCCGGTTGGAGTCCATACAAAATAACATGACTAGTGGCTGTGTAGACAATGTGGTAGTGCAGGGAACAGCAGCAGTTACGCCGAACCCATTGTGAACGACCATTGCCTGACATGAAAGGTTCATTTCGACAGCTGAAGCCAACTGTGAAATTAGGAATGTTATTATGAAACGTAGTCTGTTCTCTTGCTGATTCTAATGCGACCAACCTATGCAACCATATGATTGAATAAATTTTAACATGGAGATGCTAAACTCTGGTGCTTCGACCAAATAATAACTCGTGAGCCCTCAAGAGCATCAGTACAGAGAAAAAAACTTGGAAAACAAGGAGCCGGAGGAGGTGGCCCTGCGGTTCTGGCGCTGCTGTCCGGAACCGCGGGACTGCTACGGTCGCAGGATCGAATCCTGCCTCGGGCATGGGTGTGTGTGATGTCCTTAGGTTAGTTAGGTTTAATTAGTTCTAAGTTCTACGGGACTTATGACCTAAGATGTTGAGTCCCATAGTGCTCGGAGCCATTTGAACCAACCATTTGAAAACAAGGATAAAATACTATTCGTAGAGCCTCCTCAAACGGTGGTTGGATTTCGAAAACGATGGCTGCGTTTTTATCTAAGGGCCAACCAACACATCCGTCACATTAATCGTAAATAAATTCAGCCACAAGTGCAATACACGCAGATATGAAATTATGTTCACTATTGACACCATTTTGAAATTTTTTAAGAAACTGAGTTAAATAAAAATTATAAAAAACCATTTTTCGTAATTAGTAGTCATTACTTACTACGTTGATAACTATCTGTGTGAGGGTTTAAATAAACTGAACAGGATCACACATTTTCATAAACTTCCGAAATTGTGAACTAGCGAAATTCTAAGAGTATATCACTCTCAAAGTTAATTGCAGAGAAGTTTTTAAAGTTTGGAGCATACCACCTAACGCGAAATATACAATGTCAACACACGTGAATGTCACAAGTCCCCAAAGCAACCAGTTCTGCTGACGTGGAATGTTCTAAGTCTACACAATCTTTAAATGTTTCAGTGTGTTCATTATCGAAACACTCGAAAATCGCAAGCCCGCGACCACATACTTAAAAACATTACTGATACACTCACGATGCGACTTACTGCGACTCATACGCCCTACCTATTCCAGATGTCATCTTCTGGTTACCCCAGACACAGAATGCGGTCCCCAAAGTGCTCGTCTAAGACATGAAACACTCTCCTGCTTCTATGGGGCCGAGCTCCGTCCTGCATGATCCACATCTTTAGTCAAAATCAGGGTCACTCTGGGTAATGAGGATAAAATCATCTTCCAAAACCTTCTCGTACCGTTCGGATATCACGGTGCCATCCAGGAATATCGCACCGATGATTCCATCACTGGATACTGCACACCACACAGTCACCTGTAGGGAATGAAGAGACTTCTCGATCGTGAAATGCGGGTTCTCAGTCTACCAAATGCGCCAATTTCGCTTTTTGACGAAAAGATTCAAATGAAAGTGAGCTTCGTCGATAAACCAAACTATACATGCGAAAACCAATTCCTATCATGCCCCACGTCCAACCGTGCAGGTTGAACGTCCTAACTCAAACCGTTCAGAATTTATGATGATTTTATTTCATGTAGTTCAATAATTATAAACCTGTGTATGCTAAAATTTGTCTTTATAACTGTGCTAGTGGATTTTATGTCACTCGTTGCGTTTAGTCTTCATTCGAGTTTCCCTTGTTTGATATTTTCTCTGTTAAGACGGCCATGGCGAATAGTCTCGCAAGCCCACGCTGACGGCCGTGTTTTTCGGTTTGTGGAGGAATGTGCCATTAGCTCTCCATACACAGATAATGAAATCCGCATAAATAACGAGCTGCTGATTTTCGTATTCGGTGATGGCGCCACATAGAGGCACAGATAAGTTCCGTAGGATTTAAATCATGATCACCGAGACATCAACGCGACTTCACTATAATGCTCTTCAAACCAATCTTGCATGGTTTTGGCTCCGACTACATGGACAGTTACACTGCTGGAGGATGACGTCGTCGTCGGGGAAGACTTCACCCATGAAGGGATGCAGTTAGTTGGCAGCTGCCAGCGTATCGATTACTATCACAGGACTTATGCAGGTGCAGGAGAATGTCTCCCATAGCATAACACGGCTCCTACCAGCATGCGTCCGGGGCGCGCTGCACGTTTCGAGCCGACGTTCACCTTGGCGATGGCGTTTGTGCAGACGACCATAGACCTTGTGTAGCAAAAATGTGATTCACCCGCTGGCACGTTTCCATTGACCCACCGTACAATCCCGATGGCCCGGTGCCCACTGGAATCGAAATTAACGATGTCGTTGGGTTAAACCGGGAACGCGTAAAGGTGGTGTGCTGCGGAGCTCCATGTTCAACAATTGAACGGTGTGTTCCGAAACACTTGTGCGTCCACCGACAGAAATGTCACTGATCACCGTCTACCCTACTTAACAGACCAGATAAGCTTCCGAACCTTACATTCTGTGAAGAGTCGTGGAAGTCCAACCATTTAGCGGCTAGTGGTAGTTTCACTGTCCTTCTAGATCTTTCGACAGACGCTAACGTCAGTATCTACATCTACATCCTTACTCCGCGGAGGGTACCTTGAGTACCTCTTTCGTTTCTCCCTTCTATTCCAGTCTCGTATTGTTCGTGGACAGAAAGATTGCCGGAATGCCTCTGTGTGGGCTCTAATGTCTGATTTTATCCTCGTGGTCTCCTCGCGAGATATAATAGGAGGGAGCAATATACTGCTTGACTCCTCGGTGAAGATATGTTCTCGAAACTTCAACAAAAGCCCTTAACGAGCTACTGAGCGTCTCTCTTGCAGTCTTCCACCGGAGTTTTTCTATTATCTCCGTAACGCTTTCGCTATTACTAAATGATCGTGTAACGAAGTGCGCTGCTCTCCGCTGGGTATTCTCTTATCTCTTCTATCAACCCTATCTGGTACGGATCCCACACCAGTGACAGTATTCAAGCAGTGGATTAACAAGTATACTGTAACACACTTCCTTTGTTTTCGGACTGCATTTCCTTACGATTATTCCAGTTAATCTCAGTCTGGCATCTGACTTCCAGTGATTAATTTTAAATGGTCATTCCACTCTTATATAATTTATGGAATTTACTGCTTCCAGTTGCTGACCTGTTACACTGTAGATAAATGATAAAGGATCTTCCTATGTATTCGCAGCACATTACACTTGTCTACATTGAGATTCAATTGGCATTCCCTGCACCATGCGTCAATTCGTTGCAGATCCTCCTGCATTTCAGTACAATTTTCCATTATTACAACCTCTCGATATACTACAGTATCATCCGCAAAAAGCCTCAGTGAACTTCCGATGTTATCCACAAGGTCACTTATGTATATTGTGAATAGCAACGGCCCTACGGCACTCTCTCCATTGAAAATGACATGCTGCTTTCTGTTATCTAGGAACTCTTCAATCCAATCACACAATTGGTCTGATAGTCCATTTGCTCTTTGTTCATTAAACGACTGTGGGGAACTGTATCAAACGCTTTGCGGAAGTCAAGAAACACGGCATCTACCTGGGAACCCGTGACTATGGCCCTCTGTGTCTCGTGAACGAATAGCGTTAACTGGGTTGCCACGATCGTCTTTTTCGAAACCCATGCTGCTTCCTACAGTAGAACGTGAACACTCGACCGCCTTCACCGTTCTCGAGATACAAGTTCGCAGTCTCCGCTTAATAATAATCTGCCCTTCGCTTATTTCAATGGATTACCCCTTCTGCAGCCCACGTCTTCGCTACGGTGATCCCCCGTCCTTGTTTGCTCCGCTCGCATACTTTTGTTGCCGCGTAATGTGCACGCAACACCACCAGGAGGCATCCAACGTAGTGGTGGGCAGTGGTTATAATCTTTTGGCTTATCAGTGTACACTCTATAAAGTGAAACCAGAAAAACGTTATCCTCTAAGTCACAACTCAAACGAGAGCGTATGTTGAGTGATAGGGACAGACGGTCATTGAAAATGATGAAACATACACTACTGGCCATTAAAATTGCTACACCAAGAAGAAATGCAGATGATAAACGGGTATTCATTGGACAAATATACACTCCTGGAAATTGAAATAAGAACACCGTGAATTCATTGTCCCAGGAAGGGGAAACTTTATTGGCACATTCCTGGGGTCAGATACATCACATGATCACACTGACAGAACCACAGGCACATAGACACAGGCAACAGAGCATGCACAATGTCGGCACTAGTACAGTGTATAGCCACCTTTCGCAGCAATGCAGGCTGTTATTCTCCCATCGAGACGATCGTAGAGATGCTGGATGTAGTCCTGTGGAACGGCTTGCCATGCCATTTCCACCTGGCGCCTCAGTTGGATCAGTGTTCGTGCTGGACGTGCAGACCGCGTGAGACGACGCTTCATCCAGTCCCAAACATGCTCAATGGGGGACAGATCCGGAGATCTTGCTGGCCAGGGTAGTTGACTTACACCTTCTAGAGCACGTTGGGTGGCACGGGATACATGCGGACGTGCATTGTCCTGTTGGAACAGCAAGTTCCCTTGCCGGTCTAGGAATGGTAGAACGATGGGTTCTATGACGGTTTGGATGTACCGTACACTATTCAGTGTCCCCTCGACGATCACCAGAGGTGTACGGCCAGTGTAGGAGATCGCTCCCCACACCATGATGCCGGGTGTTGGCCCTGTGTGCCTCGGTCGTATGCAGTCCTGATTGTGGCGCTCACCTGCACGGCGCCAAACACGCATACGACCATCTTTGGCACCAAGGCAGAAGCGACTCTCATCGCTGAAGACGACACGTCTCCATTCGTCCCTCCATTCACGCCTGTCGCGACACCACTGCAAGCGGGCTGCACGATGTTGGGGCGTGAGCGGAAGACGGCCTAACGGTGTGCGGGACCGTAGCCCAGCTTCATGGAGACGGTTGAGAATGATTCTCGCCGATACCCCAGGAGCAACAGTGTCCCTAATATGCTGGGAAGTGGCGGTGCGGTCCCCTACGCCACTGCGTAGGATCCTACGGTCTTGGCGTGCATCCGTGCGTCACTGCGGTCCGGTCCCAGGTCGACGGGCACGTGCACCTTCCGCCGACCACTGGCGACAACATCGATGTACTGTGGAGACCTCACGCCCCACGTGTTGAGCAATTCGGCGGTACGTCCACCCGGCCTCCCGCATGCCCACTATACGCCCTCGCTCAAAGTCCGTCAACTGCACATACGGTTCACGTCCACGCTGTCGCGGCATGCTACCAGTGTTAAAGACTGCGATGGAGCTCCGTATGCCACGGCAAACTGGCTGACACTGACGGCGGCGGTGCACAAATGCTGCGCAACTAGCGCCATTCGACGGCCAACACCGCGGTTCCTGGTGTGTCCGCTGTGCCGTGCGTGTGATCATTGCTTGTACAGCCCTCTCGCAGTGTCCGGAGCAAGTATGGTGGGTCTGACACATCGGTATCAATGTGTTCTTTTTTCCATTTCCAGGAGTGTATTATACAAGAACTGACATGTGATTACATTTTCAGGCAATTTAGGTGCGTAGATCCTGAGAAATCAGTACCCAGAGCAACCACCTCTGGCCGTAATAATGGCCGATACGCCTGGGCATTGAGTCAAACAGAGCTTGGATGGCGTGTACAGGTACAGCTGTCGATGCAGCTTCAACACGATACCATAGTTCATCAAGGGCACTGACTGGCGTATTGTGATGCTCCAGTTGCTCGGCCACCATTGACCAGACGTTTTCAGTTGGTGAGAGATCTGGAGGATGTGCTGGCCAGGGTAGCAATCGAACATTTTCTGTATCTATAAAGGCCCGTACAGGACCTGCAACATGCGGTCGTGCGTTATCCTGCTGAAATGTAGGGTTTCGAAGGGTTCTAATGAAGGGTAGAGCCACGGGTCATAATACATCTGAAAAAGTGACCGAGGCGTGTAACCAATGGCATCCCATACCATCGTGCCGGGTGATACGCCAGTATGGCGATGACGAATACATCTTTCCAATGTCCGCTTACCGCTATGTCGCCAAATACGGATGCGACCATCATGATGCTGTAAACAGAACCTGGATTCATCCGAAAAAGTGACGTTTTGCCATTCGTGCACCCAGGTTCGTCGTTGAGTACACTATCGCAGGAGCTCCTGCCTGTGATGCAGTGTGAAGGGTAACCGCACCCATGGTCTCCGAGCTGATAGTCCATGCTGCTGCAAACGTCGTAGAACTGTTCGTGCAAGTGGTTGTTGTCTTGCAAACGTCCCCATCTGTTGACTCAGGGATCGAGACGTGGCTCCACGATCCGTTACAGCCTTGCGGATAAGATGCCTGTCATCTCTACTGCTAGTGATACGAGGCCGTTGGGATCCAGCACGGCGTTCCATATTACCCTCCTGAACCCACCGATTCCATATTCTGCTAACAGTCATTGGATCTCGACTAATGCGAGCAGCAATGTCGCGATACAATAAACTGTAATCGCGATAGACTACAATCCGACCTTTATCAAAGTCGGAAACGTGATGGTACGCGTTTCTCCTCCTTACACGAGGCATCACAACAACGTTTCACCAGGCAACGCCGGTCAACTGCTGTTTGTGTATGAGAAATCGGTTTTAAACTTTCGTCATGTCAGCACGTTGTAGGTGTCGCCACCGGCGCCAACTTTGTGTGAATGCTCTGAAAAGCTAATGATTTGCATATCACAGCATCTTCCTCCTGTCGGTTAAATTTCGCGTCTGTAGCATGTGATTTTCGTGAAGTAGCAATTTTAATGGCCAGTAGTGTAGTTAGGCGACAGCTGGAAAATTCATTGCAGAACTAGATGTCGCAGTTGTGAACTCTGTGATCACTAAACCTGAAGGGAGCTACATAAACAGGTATTTACAGGGCGACCTGGAACTCTAAAACCACTCATCAATTATGCAGATGCTAGTAATGAAACGTGGTGTGGTCGCCATAAAACGTAGACATTGGAGAATGAAAGAATATCATTTGGTCGGTTTACTCTTGTTTTTATTGTTTCGAAATTCAGGTCGAATTTTTGTCCAAAGAGTGCAACATGGCGGGAATAGGTGATGATTAGGGGCACCCATAACATTGTGTTCGAGGCACCCCATGATTACGCTGGAAGGTCGCATTGCTGCCAAATACTGTGTCCACATTCTCGCTGGTAAGGTCCATCCCAAGGTACAATATTTGTTCCCCCAATTGGTGAACAGTGTTCTAAGACGACAGGGCCCTTGGTTCACACAGCTCGCTCCGTCGAGTACTGGTTTTGTGAGCACGATGATGAATTTTCGCATCTCCCCTGGTCCCCACATTCACCAGATCTCAATGTTTTTGGCCCTTGTGGTCTACTTTGGAGATAAGGGTACGTGATCGGTCTGCACCTCCATCATTCGTTGCCTAAACTTGCCAATCTTTTTTCAGGCATAATAATACAAGATTCCCCTAAAAACGTCACAGGATCTGTATTCATCCACTCCGAGGCGACTGCTAGTTGTTGTGAATGGCAACGTGTTTCCTACACAGTGTTAGGCCTAGTAATGTGTTTAATGTGTTTCTTATTTTTCTAAAACCCCTATATTTGTTAACACCATTCATTATCATCTGAAGCGGCTGCCCTAAGAGCACTGCTACTGTCATATCTGATATGAATGACGGATCTTTTTTTAATGACGGGCGCGAAACTGGGTTTCAGAATAAACCATTAGAGGGCACAGACAATCCTCATACCATACCGGAAGTCTATCAGCAGAAGTTTCCACGATACATTTCCTCCGGTACTTATTGATGGTACCTTGTTACCCAGTCATAAAACAGTAAAAAATGTTGCTATAAACGTGGATGAGCGTCTAAATTTGGAAAAGCAAACTATTGCAGCATGCAGGATATTTCTCTCTTGTCTACATGGAATCTACATGTAAAGGTTTACTCCAAACTTGAAAAGGGTTATCATGTCAAGGTAGACCAAGAGACATATATTTCGCTCATTGACCACAAAAGCAAGATTATATAAATTCAGGCTTGCGCAAATGCACGAGAACTCAACTGTCCACCGTAAAGGAATACGAAGGGGGATGAATGATAGTAGAACACTCTCAAGTTACACGTCCTGCTTGTAACACCATAGCTCTAATGCTCTACTAATTTAGTTTACCTTTTGTTTTATTTAATGTTACATCGTTGAGCTTCTGTAAATGTGTGATTGAATCGATAACACAAAATTGTATACTTCTTTCTTTGTATAAACTTTTATGTCTTCTAGACTGTAAGGCCGCGCAGGATTAGCCGAGCGGTCTCAGGCGCTGCAGTTATGGACTGTGTGGCTGGTCCCGGCGGAGGTTCGAGTCCTCCCTCGGGCCTGGGTGTGTGTGTTTGTTCTTAGGATAATTTAGGTTAAGTAGTGTGTAGGCTTAGGGACTGATGACCTTAGCAGTTAAGTCCCATAAGATTTCACACACATTTGAACATTTTAGAGAGTAGGAAATCTAATCTCTGTAACATGCACAATATGAGCAAATGATCTTTTGTCTTCCTCATATAATCTCTTTGGTTATCTTTAAAATAAATAATTTTATTTAAATAATTTTGTGTAGAAGTACCAATAAATGCAAATGTTCTGTTTTGTTTAAAGTGTTTGTTTGCTGTTATGCAAACTGCTGACCTTCCTTTAGGGTTCTTAGTTATTTTGTATGTAAAAGATGGTGTGGTTCCCCTCCGGAATGCAACTTAGCAGCGCCCGCAAAATTTGGTTGGCATAGATAGAAAGGTGGAACAAAGAGTCAGTCGGGCACGAGCTACCATACTATCAATTGTTCATGTAAAAGTTGTGTATTGTGCTGGTTCTGAGAGACCGAGAGATGCTTTTCCTGACGCTTTCCAATGCCTCGGATGGACGGATAAAGAGCTGGAACTATAATGGAATTGGTATCTATCATCGCCACCAAGAAATGACAAAGTCCAGCAATTCTACCTCCAAATCCACCTACTAACGTGCAATCGCCACCACATTGCGCAATCACTGAAATGGAGCACTATAGTAATGTACAGTGAAGGATCAGCTCATAGGATGTTATACTGTACCCAAATATAAGGTAAAATTTGACTGAACTCATGCACTTACCGTGATTTATGCCTTCCACGCTAAAGTGTTTACCGAGTGTTCTTTATTGAAGGCATATTAAAGTTAATATGACAATAGAGTGTGCTCAAATTAACATTGTTTGTTGAAAGGATCTTACAAATATCTCAAATTTGTGTTTCACTGCAGTAAAAGTTCAGAACTGCAACTGTTGAGAGTTATATGTTCATGCTTGCTAAGTACTTATTTCTTTAGTGTATTGAAAGTGTGTTTAGTTTGCTCTGCTACAGTGGTCAACATTAAGGGCCTCCCTTCATTTAAAGTAGCACAAATGCACAAAGTTACTTAACTAACTATAGCAAAGTTTCAATTACTCTTGCTATTCAAGTGAAATTCTATGCAATATTGGGTTCCTCTTGTGTATTAAAAGTGCATATTAATGGTGTAACAGGATCAACAGTTTGTCTACTGTGCTCATGCTAGATAACAATTAATAGAAAGACCACTATCTATGAAAACAATAGTTTCGTTATTCATAAGACAGTGATAAGTAATCTGTTAGTGAAATCCAATTAATTTTCATTCTAAGTGGAAAGGTGTATAGTAGTGAGAGACTTAATCTAAGCATAATAATTAATTTTGCTGTGAACCATATCCATATTTCATGCCAGACAGGAGTATGTTAGATAAGGTAATATTGAACCTATGTCCAGTTTATAATTCTAAAATTCACTGTAACTGTAATATTATTGAGACCATTCAGTTTGACTAAGTCCTCAATGTAATAGTGTGTTTCGTTATCTGCTGTATTTATGCGAATAATTTGTTCTGATCTGGCAGATCCAACCTTAACGTGGACATACTGTATTCAGGTACCAGAGTTCATTGCACTCGTGTGTGGCAAAGTATACGTTGTGTTAGACCGTTAAAATTACTCAGTGATTTTCATTAACAAGAATGTCACTCATTCTCTTGCCTAATTAGGATGCCGACCGTTTTCTTTATTTTTTTGAACAGTGTAGATAGGTAAAATATTGTTTGTTACTGTTTAAATATTTACGTAATTCTGACTTTAATTTCCGATAAGCCACCTCCGTTAGGTACAACATGGTCAACATAACGAAATTCCTCTCAGAAGGTAACACTAATCTGTTGCTTTATACCATAATTGCTTGAATAAAAATAATTTCATTATACGAACTGCCTCCAACTGTAAGGTTATGGTATAGCAGTAGCAGACGGTAGTGTTATACGTGACTTTTCCGTGACAGGACTATATGTTCTGTTGGAACATAATACGTAATAAAGTACATTTGGTATCTGATTGCACACGCTACGTGAAACCGGTTGCAGTGTTAATGTTCCCTTGTTGCCTGTAGCACGTCGTGTAATAGTCGTGGTTTCACAGTAGGACAATCACAGAATGGCAATATTTTTACAGCAATTCAGTATACTGTACAGTTTCACTATGCCCTTCTCCAATAGGTTGGCTAACAGGATATAAAATTAGTTGTCAGACCTCTTAGTATCATTCAGCGTGCCGCTGCACGGACGTCGTATAGCCTGATTTCACCCACTGACATTACGCCATGTATACGGCGTGCTCTATAGCCTGGAGGCTGCTTTAAAAACAAAAACAGAAAGATAAACGGAAATTATAAAGTCAAGTAGTATCAGATGGGGGAGGAGAAATACATGTGACTTTTCGTGACCAAAATGGCAGCCTTTTTGGAAGCCGCCATTTTGCATGCAATTCGAAATTTCAAATGGAAAGGTGGTGTATGTGACCCATCAAACGGACAGAGAATCTCAAGAGACAGACAATTGTGTCTTTAATTTGAGCACAACTTTATTCATTCTCGAGTTGTATCACATTTTTTACAACATAAGCCAATGCTGTGAATGAGGCTTAAAGACACATTGTCCAACACGTTGTAAGGTTCTGTTACTTTCTTCACTCATTCCTCCTGGTCTTTAACCAAGACATCAACCAAAATTAGAGTGCACACATCAACAGTCCACTCCATGCGGTGTTCAGGTTTTCTGATATTCACCGCATACACAGCTGCCTTCACATGTGGTCACAGACAGAAATCTACTGGACTAAGACCTGGGTACGTGGCGGCCATTCCACTGGCTTCTACAAACTTGCGAGTGTAGCAAAATTGTAGTCTCTGATATACGGCTGACCCCGTTCACCTGGTCTCTCAGCTGTAGCTGAATGGTGCCAGAACAACGCCTGAGGTTAACTGAGTAGCTTTCAGTTGGTCTCTGACAAAGCCCGTTTCACGAGATTTCGTGAGAAACTTCGCCGCCCCACTGTGGATCTAACTCGGTGCTATTGGTAGAAACCCTTTCCAATACCGCGTGTGGTCCTCTGTAGTAACAGCCCAATGTCAGTGAGACTGACCCATGTGAACGTCGTCAGTTTTCGAGTCACCTCCAAGGAACAAACATCAGTAATAACTAGATAGTGAGTAAAGCTATGCTTACGTACACTATCGATTTTCTCGTGTATCTCTCTGTTTGATATGTCAAGTGCCCCCCACCCCCAACTTTCCATTACAAAATTACTAGTTGCATACGAGATCGTGGATTTCAGAATGGTCGCCGTGTTGATAACACAGGCTCATAAGTTTCCACAACTTGTCTCCCTTTTGCATCTCATACTACCTTAAATTTCTGTTCATCCATCTATTTTTGTTTTAGAGTGGTGGTTCGACACCTGCAGACCACTGTGTATTGTGTTCTTACATCACTACCCGTCGCTGCTCCGTAGGAGACATGAAACTAAGAGGATAAAAAACACAAGATGCATCCTTATTAAGTGTCGGACCTCCTTTTTCCCGGCGAAGTGCGTCATCTCGACGTGGCATGGACTCAACAAGTCGTTGGAAGTCCCCCGCACAAATATTGAACCATGCTTCCACTACAGCCATCCATAAATGCAAAAACGTTTCGGGTGGGGGATTTCGTGCGCAAACTGACTTTCCATGGGATTTATATTGGGCTATCTAGGTGCAAAATCACTCGCTCGAATTGTCCAGAATGTTCTTCAAATCAATCGCGAACAATTGTGGTCCGCTGACATGGTGCACTGTCATCCACAAATATACCCTAGTTGCCTGGGAACATTAAGTCCACGAATGGCTACAGATAGTCTACAAGTAACCGAATATAACCATTTCCAGTCAATGATCTATTCGGCTTGATCAGAGGACCCAGTCTATTCCATGTGAACACGGAACACACCCTTATGGATCCACCACCAGCTAGCACTGTGCCTTGTTGACAACTTGGCTCAGTGGCTTCGTGAGGTCTGCGCCACACTCGAACCCTACCATCAGCTCTTACCACCTGGAATCGGGACTCATCCGACCAGGGTACGATATTCCTGTTGGGTCCAACGGTTGTGGTCACGAGCCCAGGAAAGGCGCTGCAGGCGATATCGTGCTGCAAGAGCACTCGCGTCGGTACTCAGCTGCCAGAGCCCATTAACCACAAAGTCCTAACGGATACGTTCGTCGTACGTTGCACATTGGCTTCTGTGTCTATTTCAAGCAGTGTTCCTTTTCTGTTAGCACCAAAACCTCTACGCAAACGCCGCCGCTCACAGTCGTTAAGTGAAGGCCGTCGGCCACTATTTGTCCGCGGTAGGAGATAAACACTGAAACGTGATATTCTCGGCACACTCTTGACACTGTTAATGTCTGAATTCTGAATTCACTATCTATTTCCAAAATGGTATGCTCCATGCGTCTAGCCATAACTACCATCCGTGTTCAAGGTCTGTTAATTCCCGACTTGCGGCCACAATCACGTCAGAAACCTTTTCACATGAATCACCGGAACACAAATGACAGTTCCGTCAATGCATGGCTCTTTATGCATTGTGTACGCGATACTATCGCTATCTGTATATGTGCATATCGCTACCACCGCGGGGTGCAGTATTGCTCAAAATAAAAGAACTGAAAGAAAAAAACAGTACAATGGTTTCTGAAATCATTCGTCTAAAGGTAAAAAACAAAATTGATTAGAGAAACAATTTACGCGCCATTGAATGATGCTCGAAAACTTGTACAGCAGACTGGACGGAGTACTTGTATACAACCCTCCAGATAAATATCATGTAGTACTCCTGATCATCCTAAGTCAAACATTAAAAATTAAATTCTTAGTCGGCACGCCATTTGCTTCTTATGATTTCGAGCACCACTGAAACGTGCGTTAAGTGATCTCCTAATCTACTTTATTTCTTCTTTTAGACAAATCGATTAAAAACTCCTTTGATTTCTCTGTTCTATTTTTATTTTCAATGTTGGTCCAGAAAACATGAAATGTAATATACTTTCCCTGATTACTTTCAACCTATTATATCATTATTTTGCTCTTAGAACACGTACGAAAATGCTCTGTGTAACTTCTATGGAGACTTTTATTTTGAGGCACAATATTATTGACAGTTAAATATCACAACAGTATAACTTTTCAGAAACAAAACAGCTAGATCTTGAAGAAATGAACTTCTTTATTGTTCAGCTGTTAGTGAAACGTTTCAGCTTTCCGTTAAACCATTAATTAAGATTTCCATAAATAACATACTTACTTACGAGTAATTAAATTAATTTCATATCCAGTTCTCCCATTTCGCATTCTTTGTTTCGTCACGGTCCGTGCGGCTCCCCCCGTCGGAGTTTCGAGTCCTCCCTCGGGCAGGGGTGTGTGTCTCGTCCTTCGCGTAAGTTAGTTTAAGTTACATTAGGTAGAGTTTAAGCTTACGGACCGGTGACCTCAGCAGTTTAGTCCCATAAGAGCTTACCACAAATTTCCATTCTTTGTTTTGCTATGAAAAGTATGACAAAGAATTTCGCTCCAATTACTAATTACGTTTTCCTATATTACCCTCTTTTCCCACTCCTCGTTTAGCTACGGAAACATTAGAATGTGTAATTACTAAAGAATATTGTTCTTGCTCCGCTCAATCATTTCACCAAAAACTGCTTCATTGTTTCTGAGAACGATTTTGAACCTTCCCTCACAGCAGTAAAAATGTGAAGACATCGAGGACCTGCTGCTACCCCTCCGTAACAACCCAGGCCTGCATAAGTCCAGCACAATTCTCTCATCTCTGACCTCAGCGCCCATCTCTCCATAACTTCCGCTCTTCCGAACGTATCATAACATCTCCCGTAATTAACATTTCACGGCAGTTGAATACGTCAGGTGAGATGAATGTAATTGTCACAGAACTAAATGCTGCGGTTTGTATGGCATTTAACAATCAGAGTTAATTTAGTTTCTGTGGACGACAAGATAATTAAACCAACGCTTACACACTGCTACATCACTATTACAGTTTACAAATAGTTACTGTGCAAAACTGTAGCTTTCAGGATTTATTAACACCAACGTACCACCCACAGACGGTTATTGTTAATACTGTTAGTAGGAAGAAGGAGAATTCCGTGAGTTTCTCACAGATTTATAGCAGAAAAAAGTGTGTGTAAAATGTTCAAATTATGTGTCAGACACAGAACTACTGTCGCATGATAAAGTTACTTAAGCTTCTGTGGAGCACCTCCGCCGAAATTTACTGAATAGTAACATAATCAGAAGGTTCGAACGTACAAAAATATTTTATGTAACAACGAAAATCGCGAGCAGCCGTGCAACTTGAAGCATTATTTTACATTATTTTAACAACCAGTTTCGGCAATTCAACATGCCACCTTAGGGCCACATATGCGCCTCATGTATAGGCACTCAAACGTATCGATATTGGCATTCTGCAGCATCAGTTTCTGGATGACGTGAATTCTTAGTTCAAGAAACTGATGGCTGCAGTAAACTCTTCGGAAATATTAATTAATGCCTGTCGGTCGATGGGGTCATATGCCTTCTGAAAACCAACAAACACGACCACATAGTTATTTCCTGCATTTTTTTGTACCTGATGATGTTCTTCAGGTTAAAGATCTGTTCTGGACAAGAACGACCCTTTCGGAAACCAGCTGGATATTCCCCAGTCAGTTGGTCAAGTTGACCTTCTATTCTGTTTTGTATCGCTTTGGAGAGAATCTAATATGGAAAAGATACTAATGAGATGCCCCTGTAATTATTGACAATCTTTTTATCGCCTTTTTTGTGTAGAGGATGGATTAAAGCTGACTGCCATTCAATTAGTATCATCCCAGTTCTCCAGATCTCCTCAAAAGTTGAACTAGTACATCTAAAGTTTCAATATTTTCCAGCTTCAGGAGTTCCTCCATTATTGAATCCTCTCCAGCTGCCTTATTATTCTTAAAGTTGTTGATGATCTGTTTGATCTCCTCTTCACTAGGTGGAGATGAGTTGGTAGTTTGTGGATCGGGGCTCATACAGGGAATCTTTCTTTCGGTTCATCACAATTAAGTAGGTTTTCAAGATAACGAAACATGATGGTGCAGTTTTCTTTGTTGGTCATGCCGAGCTTTCCATTTTCGTCTCTAAAACAAAGACTAGGTGCTCGGTATCCTTTCAGATTCGATTTGAACGTCTGATAGAAGTCTCTGACATAGTTTTTCCGGAAATCCTGAACAATCTGTTCTAACTGCTGTTTCTCATACAATCGCTTAGCCTTTCGTAGAGCTCTGGCTGCACTTCATGGAACACATAAAAATCTTATGGTCTCCTGGTCGAGTTCCACTTTTTTCAAATAAAATGGCTCTGAGCACTGTAGGACTTAACATCTGAGGTCATCAGTCCCCTAGAACTCAGAAATACCTAAACCTAACTAACCTAAGGACATCACACTCATCCATGCCCGAGGCAGGATTCGAACCTGCGACAGTAGCGGTCGCACGCTTCCAGACTGAAGCACTTACAATCGCTCGGCCACACCGGCCGGCTCCACGTTTTCCATGCATTTGTTCATTGAGCCACCACCCCTATACTTTCTCATTTCAGCTGTCAGGATTTCAGTATTAGGTGCTTGTTGGATCTTGGAAGCATTGTCCGTCCATTTATGGGATTCAAATGGTAGTTGCAGGTGGTATTGTTCCAGTACGTTTTGATTGATTTTGAGCTTCGCAGCGTCATATTTATGAATTTTATTTCCAG
The DNA here is from genome assembly GCF_023897955.1 of Schistocerca gregaria. Classification (NCBI taxonomy): domain Eukaryota; kingdom Metazoa; phylum Arthropoda; class Insecta; order Orthoptera; family Acrididae; genus Schistocerca; species Schistocerca gregaria. The sequence goes on from NC_064920.1 coordinate 1,095,446,493, forward strand.
CTTTCAGGCCTTATTGAGAGGGATGAAATTCATTTTTATCTTGGAGAGGTAATGATTCGAGTCAAACTGGGCAGCTCTCTGTACTTTAACATTCATTATTTCCTTAATTTCTCTCCTAGAGATTGCTACATGATCAATCTGTTTCTCTCCACACACACACAACCTGGTGATTGCCAAGTCTTCTGTTTACTCGGCTTGTGTTTGTAAAATGTTCACATTATCTGAAGACTGAAAGATCGACACAGATTGAAGAGTCTTATACCATTTCTGTTAGTCATCTTGTGAACAGGATAGTTTCCAATTGTTGATCTGAACTGCGGTTCTATTCCCAGCTGGGCGTTAAAGTCACATAGTAGGATCTTTATGTTCATAGATGGTATTTTCTCTAACTTTCTCGGGATCGCGTCTGTTGTCTTCACTGACTGGTGCATGTTCTTAGCTATTTTGGCTGCACCTTTGCACTTATAAATCATGTAACCTTGAATGTCCATTGTGTCCTCATCTAGGTATCTGGTTTCTTGAATGGCCAAGATGGTTATGTCATGTTTGTACATCATCATCCGTCAACTTTTTGTGTTTCCCAATTTTCAATAGAGAATTGACGTTCTGTTTTGTCTTGAATTTTGTGTGCGTAGCTGTGTCTTCAAAGCATCTAGGTTCTGGTTACTCAAAATCCATAGGCGTGATTGCACCGCTAAGAGTGGTAGATTCCTCAAAGAGGTACTACGTGGAGTAGTGTCCTTTTTGTGACGGCATTCCATGATGCTTGGTTGTTTAAACCAGTGCGGGTTGGACAAATCCTTGCCAGTAATAGAACCGAGGTTGTAAGCCCCGGAGCTCGATAATAGGCCGCTCCTCTGGAGTCAGACGCCCTTCGCAGCCTCTTCTCTGAAGAACAGACCCTGCTAAATGAAGATAGTTCATCTGCTTAATCCGAAGTTAGGACATGGTTGTTGTCTTCCGCGTTCAAAACCGTTGACCATCTTCACCATCACCCTGGCAGGGGTCCTCACAAGGGCCTATCAGCCAGGCCAGCTGAATCAAAGCTTTTTAAAGAGATATTACTCCTCTATAACTACACTATTGTTCTGGCTTGTGACAGACAGAGTCTGTCTCTGACGTAAGTAATAACCTAAATTCCAACCTTCTTCAAAATCGCAAGTTCCTTTTCGAATTTCAAAGACAGAGTAGTCGTTGGATAAAAGAAAAGACCAAATGACACTGTCCTTTAAATATTTATACGAATGACAAGCCCCTCCCATGTAGTGGAAGATGCTTCAGATACGTGGACGAACGAGCTGCTGCCACTCAGGTAATTCACTTCGATATTGCAGGAGTTATCAGAAGATTTACATGAACTACACTGAAGAGCCAAAAAACTGGTACACCTGCCTAAAATCGTGTAGGGCACCCACGATCACGCAGAAGAGATGCAACACGACTTGGCAAGGACTCGACTAATGTCTTAAGTAGTGCTGGAGGAAAATGACACCATGATAACAGCATGGCTGTCATGGCTGTCCATAAATTCGTAAGAGTACGACGAAGTGGAGATCTCTTCTCAACAGCGCGTTGCAAGGCATCCCAGATATGTTCAATAACGGAGAGCGTATTGACCGACGGAAGTGTTTAAACTCAGAAGAGTCCCTGGAGCTACTCTGTAGCAATTCTCAATGTATGGGGTGTCGCATTGTCCTGCTGGACTTGCCCAAGTCCGTCGGAAAGCACAATGGACATGAATGGATACCGGTGATCAGACAAGATGCTTACGTACGTGTTACCTGCCAGAGTCGTACCTAGACGTATCAGGGGTCCCATATCACTCCAACTGCACACGGCCCACGCTATTACAGAGCCTCCACCAGCTTGAACAGTCCCCTGCTGACATTCAGAGTCCATTGATTCATGAGGTTGTCTCCGTACCCGTACACGTTCGTCTGCTCGATACAGTTAGAAACGAGACTCTTCGGACCAGGCAACATGTTTCCAGTCATCAACAGTCCAATGTGGGTGTTGACGGGTCCAGCCGAGTCGTGCACTCATCGAGGGTACACGAGTGAGCCTTCGGTTCCGAAAGCCCATATCGATGCTGTTTCGTTGAATGGTTTGCACTCTGAAATTCGTCGATAGCACTGCAATTTGCGGAAGGGTTGCACCTCTGTCACGCTGAACGATTCTCTTCAATCGTCGTTGGTCCCGTTCTTGCAGGATCTTTCTCTGGCCGCAATGATATCGGCGACTTGATGTTTTACCGGATTCCCCACTTCATCGCTACCTCGAAGATGCTGTGTCTCATCTCTCGTTCGCCGTCTATAACACCACGTTCAAAGTTAAATCTTGATAACCTGTCGTTGTAGCAGCAGTAGCCGATCTAACAACTGCACGAGACACTTGTTTTATACTGGAGTTGCCGACCGCAGTGCCGTATTCTGGTCGTTTACGTATGTTTGTATTTGAATTCGCTTTCCTGTACCAGTTTATTTGACGCTTCAGTGTAACATACGCCAGAGGAAAACAATTCAAGCCTAACTCATGAAAAGCGCATGTATATGTCATCCATCTATAGAAGAAGTAAACTTGAAAGAAACTGCAGGCAGGTTCGAAGGACGTTGAGTCGTATCACTGCCCACCACCAAAGTATTTAGACGTACAAGTGGATCGCACTCTCACTTAAAAACAAAAACCAAAACCAAAAACAAAAACTGCATGAAGACCAAACGCAGTGTCAGCTGAAAATAGCGTCCCTCGCAAATTCACTGGAACTAGTTAAAGTACACAACAATGGCTCCGGCTATGTGTTACCCTGCTGCGCAGTATGCTTGGCCGATGACATGAAACACTGTTCAAAAAAATGTTCAAATGTGTGTGAAATCTTATGGGACTTAACTGCTAAGGTCATCAGTCCCTAAGTTTACACACTACTTAACCTAAATTATCCTAAGGACAAACACATACATGCCCGGGGGAGGACTCGAACCTCCACCGGGACCAGCCGCAGAGTCCATGACTGCAGCGCCCCAGACCGCTCGACATATCCCGCGCGGCACGTGAAACACTCATCCTGCTGGCAGGACGACAGGAACACTTATCTAGCTGTAAATCGTCAAATGCACTTCTTACTGGCGTTCACAGATCCAGAGTGCGTAATATTAGGTGTGGATGCCCTAGCCCATCTAGACTCTGCGAATGTGACGAACATTAAACCACTAGCTATTTCATGAACTCCAGCAAGCGCACTTTAAGTTACACAGTGGAGGACAGCAACACGTAACTCCCGTGATTTGGAAAAATTCTCGCTAGTATTTTTGTATGTTTCGTTATTAAATACTATTATTTTATTTTTGTCGTTCTTTGCCTCTGATGCGAATGAATGAACATACCTGAAATTTTATTCCGATACTCGTGTCTTGCGCTAGATCGAAAAATGGTGTTATTGCAAACTCGAAAATCGTTAGCATATTTTAGAAAGAACAAAGGACACAGAATGGAACCTTGTGGTACGTCACATCTGGCTATTAAAAATTAAACTTTCGACAGCCACAACTGTGTAGAATTTGTTACCAAGTGATAAGCAGTCCATCATGTTTCTTTTTTTTCCGGCGGCCAGGGTGTAGTGCGGTGGCAGCCACAGTTGCGTCGCCCTCTGGCGCCTCAGCAACAGCCGCTTCGACCGCTGGGCGGCTCTCGAGGTGCCAAATTTGTGTGGCTTGCCCGAGGCTGGCGGCGTTTTTGGGGTGACACGCTGTCTACTGCTCCCAATTACCGACCCTTTGTCGCTACGTAATTAGCGGCCGCCACGCTGGCCAGCTCCCACCAGCCGCGCACCTGTCTGTCAAATGCCTCATGGCGGCCTCTGGCCAGCGTACTTTGGCGGAACACGTGCACAAAGACGAGGCGCGAATAGAGCGCGAGGTAGCTGACACATCGAAGTGGAAGAGGGGTGTTTTAACGTTTCATTTAGCAGTTCCTGCGTCACTCGTTCCTAGGAAAATTTCATTTTTAAGTTTGAAAAGCAATGTGCGTTTTTGCCCTACATTTTTTTAACCCCTTGCGGGTTATTCTTCCATCGTCACGAAACAAGTGACTATTGTCCACCAGAGACATGAGTGTGTAGGAGACCAAGCTTTATAAACAGAGACACTATCGATCATGAATGCATGATGAGGCGAAATGGCTCTACAGATGGCAGTCTCGTACAGATTCCCGTATGGAGGACATAATGATAGACATCCCAGGCGTTGTGAAGCAGCTGAATGGGTTGAAAATAAATTAATCGCCAGGTCCTGATGGGATTCCAATTCGGTTTTACAGAGAGTACTCTACTCCATTGGCTTCTTCCTTAGCTTGCATTTATCGCGAATCTCTTGCCCAACGTAAAGTCCCTAGCGACTGTAAAAAAGCACAGGTAGCGCCTGTATATACGAAGGGTAGAAGGACGGATCCTCAAAATTACAGACCAATATCCTTAACGTCGGTTTGTTGCAGGATTCTCGAACATATTCTCAGTTTGAATATAACGAATTTCCTTGAGACAGAGAAGTTGCTGTCCATGCATTAGTAGAGCTTTAGAAAACATCCCTCCTGCGAAACGCAACTCTCTCTTTTTTTCACATGGTATCTTGCGAACCATCCATGAAGGGTATCAGACGGATGCAATATTTCTTGACTTCCGGAAAGCGATGACTCGGTGCCCCACTGCAGACTCCTAACTAAGGTACGATCATATGGGATTGGTTCCCAAATATGTGAGTGGCTCGAAGACTTCTTAAGTAATACCACCCAGTACGTTGTCCTCGATGGTGAGTTTTCATCGGAGATGAGGGTATCATCTGTAGTGCCCCAGGGAAGTGTGGTAGGTCCGCTGTTGTTTTATATCTACATAAATGATGTTTTGGATAGGGTGGATAGCGATGTGCGGCGGTTTGCTGATGACGCTGTGGTGTAAGGGAAGGTGTCGTCGTTGAGTGACTGTAGGAGGATACAAGATGACTTGGACAGGATTTGTGATTGGTGTAAAGACTGGCAGCTAACTCGTTCTGTTTGGGAGTGGAACAGGGAGAGAAGATGCTATTTTTGGTACGAGGTACGCTCCACCACGCACCGTATGGTGGATTGCGGAGTATGTATGTAGATGTAGACTTAGGCAGTACGTTGCTTTGAAGCCAGCGCTGCTATTCTAGATTCCCCAAAAATTACCAGACTACTATACGCGATTGCTTCTTGTTCTTAATTTCTGGAGTGTGCATGCAATGGTTGTTTGAAATAGAAAATGCGCCAGTGCTTTCCCGAATAACGCAACATCAAGAAGGCATTTTCAGACTACATTGTTACCAGCATCAAGTCCCAGGTTCAAACTAGTTAATTCCCTAAAAAACACGCTCAGAGCGTCGTTGCGCGAAAGTGGTAGGGAGACACGATATAGAACAAACAGACACCAACATGAATGTTTAGAAAATCACATATGTAGAACTTAATAACGATTTATTTATTGTGTGGATGGCGTTCAGCCATTGGAAAAGCAGGTAATGATGGAACAAAACTGAAGTCAAGTGCAGAGGGATGTTCCCAAGGGCCGCGCGGGATTTGCCGAGGAGTCTGAGGCGCTGCAGTCAAGGACTGTGCGGCTGGTCCCGGCGGAGGTTCGAATCCTCCCTCGGGCATGGGTGTGTGTTTGTCCTTAGGATAACGTAGTGTGTAAGCTTAGGGACTGATGACCTTAGCCCATAAGTCCCATAAGATTTCACACAATTTTTGAACATTTCTTTTGTTCCCAAGGCAGCGATTTTTGGCACATCTGTTTAGATCTTAAAGACACTTTATGTTGAGTTCTGGAAGAATGCAGGCCTTCCAGTGGTGACACGCATGATTCAGTCAGTCAGAGAGTGTTTCGAGATTAGTTGATAGGAAATCTCAAGTCACATGACAGAAATAAAACCACCACAGTAAAAGCAAACAGCGCAGCCAAAGTTCATGAATAAAAATGAAAATATCGAGTCCACTTACGAATGAAATGCGGTTCCTTTATACTTTTGACTACAATCAGAATGATTAGTAATTGCCTAAATGAAAGGAGCTTCCATCAGAAGCTAATGTTTGGGGCAGCTAACATGCCGGACGTCAGCTTCACATTTGTGTCATCCTAACAAATCAACAGACACATGGCAGGTGAGAAATGTCAAAAAAGTGCTCATCAATCGCGTTATGCATGAAACATTCACAAATTATGATTTATCAGAGTAGTGTGTAAGCTTAGGGACCGACGACCTCAGCAGTTTGGTCCCATAGTTTCTTACCACAAATTTCTAAATTTCCAAAAACACTTGCCAAAATCTAGCCATAACATTCTCCCTTGTGTGTCTCGCCAGCAAAGCCTCTAGGTCGATCCCCAGAGTGGAATGGCTTCGATAGATCCCCCGCAAGGAAGCATGTCCACGCCATACAATCGCTCCTTTACACACGGCTTCTACATTTGTGCTCAGGCGACGAATGCGACCTGCCATTACAAAAATACTATCTCCCACTAGATGGGTCATGGATCTGTCAGCCAATCGCCTGGAGCTCGTACTCCTATCAGAGGATTTTCTGGTAGTTTCCATTTCCCCTCCTACATCCTTAGCATTCCGCAAATCGAAAACTCATCTCTGCTTGTCATTGGAAAGCTTCCAATGAGAAGTTTCCTGAGAGGTCAGCTTGTGACCATACTTTATAACGCTGCGCCTTCCTTAAGACAAAAAAATAATCTATTTCCGTCTTTTTCTACACCTAACACTCTTATGCCAGTTATACTACTCTGAAAACGTTTTTTTCGGGCAACTAGAGTGCAGCCTCTTGTCCGCATTCAAAGCACTACCCGGTTTCTACGACCTCCATCGTTGTAAATCGTCGCCTCGCCGCTCTGTTGTCTCAGGGTAGTAAATATCCGCCCCTGCAGAACACAACTCTCTTCCCAGCCCCTATTTAGCCCACAGTGGCTTCTGAGGAACGCATCGCCCTCGTGCCCTTTCTCTTAGCGTTTATCTCTAATTAATTCCCGGACATGTAGTACTATGGAACTTGTTAGTACGTGGTGCTATCCAGTATCAGCCAATAAAAAGATTAGTAATCTGACCATGCATTACATCTATTACCGATATAAATTTAAAAGAATTTATAGAATATTGGCAATAAGGTGGGAAAAATCTTGCAACTTTACAATACAAAAGACAAAGGAAATATCCAAGAATGTGAGTAAAAATTATAACTTCCTTATGAGCTTGTATTCTTGCATTAAAGCATAAGTTGTTTGTTGTTGTTGTTGTGGTCTCCTGTCTGATGACTAGTTTCATGACACTGTGCACTCTACTTTATCCTCTGCTACGTTCTTCATCTCTGTGTAACAGATGCAAGCAACATCCGTCTGAACCAGCTTCCTGTAGTCATTCGTTGGACACTTCTCTGCCATTTCTACGTCCCACGCTTCCCTCCACTACTACTCCGACGATACCTCTGGATGTGTCTTACAAACTATCCCTTCTTTTGACCAAGTTCAACCATAAATTTATTTTCTCTCCAGTTCATCTCAGTACCCCCTCGTCAGCTACCCGATCTTCGCATCTGATCTTTAGCATTGTTTGAAAGTTCCCGTTGTCTCCTTTTCTGAACTGCTTATCGTCCACGTTTCACTTTCGTACTAGACTGCACTCCAGACAATATATCATCAGATGAGACTTCACTATACTTGAATTTATATTTTGTCTTAACCTAGACTTCTTTTTCAGAAAAAAGTTTCTTCCTGTCGCCAGGCTGCATTTTATATCAGCTCTACTTCGTCCATCCGTAGTTGCTTTGCTACCCAAATAGCAAGTTTCATCTACTATTTTTAATGCCCCAATTGCTAGTTTAATTTCATCATCATCACCTCATTCCATGTCACTATATCCCATTACTTTGTTTTAGCTTCGTTCATATATATCTTATAACCTCTCATTATGACACCGTCAAATGCGTTCAACTGATTCTCCAAGCCCTTTTCCGTCTCTGTCGGAATTACGGTATCCTTTGCAAACTCAAAATCTTTTTTTAACTCTAACCGCCTTCAGATTTCTCCTTTGTTTGCTTTACTGCTTTACTGCTTGCTCAATGTACAAGTAAAATAACATTGAACGCCGGCTACAGCTGTCGCTCACTTCCTTGTGAACCACTACTTCGGTTCGCATCCTTCGACTGCGGTCTGTTGCAAATAACCTACAGCTCTTTGTATTTTACCCCTGCTATCTCCATACTTGCACAGCATGTACCTCATTGAATATTGTCAAAAGCTTCCTCTAAATCAGTAAATGCTGTGAACTTAAGTTTACCTTTCATCAGTCTGTTTTGTAAGATATGTCATATGGTCAGTATTGCCTCGTTCGTCTTTCATTTCTCCGAATACAAACTGATCTTCCCTTATGTCAACTTCTAGCAGCTTTTCCATTCTGCCGTAAACAGTTCGCACCAGAACCTTTGAACCTTACCTCATTAAACTGACAGTTCTCCAATATTCGGAACTGTCGGCAGCTACCTTTTTTGGAATTCGAATTATTACTATGTTTCCAGAATGAGATTTTCACTCTGCAGCGGAGTGTGTGCTAATATGACACTTCCTGGCAGATTTAAACTGTGTGCGGGACCGAGACTAGAACTCGGGACCTTTGTCTTTCGCGGGCAAGTGCTCTACCATCTGAGGTACCCAAGCACGACTCAACGCACACTCCGCTGCAGAGTGAAAATCTCATTCTGGAAACATCCCCTAGGCTGTGGCTAAGCCATGTCTCCGCAATATCTTTTCTTTCAGGAGTGGTAGGTCTGCAGGTTTCGCAGGAGAGCTTCTGTAAAGTTTGGAAGGTGGGAGACGAGATACTGGCAGAAGTAAAGCTGTCAGGATGGGCTGTGAGTCGTGCTTGGTAGCTCAGTCGGCGCCGGCACGGTAGCTCAGCGTGTTCGGTCAGGGGATGAACTGCCCTCTATAATAAAAAAAAAAACTGAGTGAATGAATCGAAAACGAACTTCAGTGGGCGTCAGGTGACGTCCGCCACGAGCAATTGAAACGAACAATAACGAACAAAATGAGATTAGAAAAAAAAAGCTCGGTACAGCACTTGCCCGCGAAAGGCAAAAGTCCCGAGTTCGATTCTCGGTCCGGCACATAGTCTTAATCTGCCTGGAAGTTTACTACTATGTTCGTAAAGTCTTCAAGTGTATTCCGTCTGTTAGTTCCTTTCTTCAAAACACTCTGTTGCGATAATCCATCATATATACAAGTTTGTCATCATTTTTCTTGCAAAACAAAAAACAGCTCTTGCACAAACGAATGCCACGGCCACACTAATTTGTCTACAGACACCCGAGATGCCGCATTCGACTGTGAAGGCTTCGCGCCTCACAACGGTTGTTCGTCCATCTTTGACGCCTCCATACTTACCTCCGTACTTTCTCTGCGACATCACTCCCATTATTTTATAGCAACACTTGTACATCTCGCCTCATTTAATGAAACTATTGTATTGTACTTAGCTGGTGCGTAAGTCCGTACCGTTTTGCCATAAGTTTAATAAACACGACAGATACACAGAGACTTTTAGTTACCATTAATATAATTCTTGAGTTTCTCCCGGCGTATTTGATAATCAAAATATCCACGGGTGTACTGCCGGTCTATAGTGTCCAACGGACACAATATTTCGGCGATCAAACATGTCGCCATCATCAGGTGAACTGACGGACTGAGCTCCTGTGAACGTGCCGGCACGGAGATCCGTACGCTATGGCTGCTCAGGGGGAACTGGGTTCGGTGAGTTGCTTATCTATATTAATGTTTCACAGAAGCACCACAGGGCTTTACCCGTCTGACTTCCAATATGGCTGTATGGTATTTAGAGGAATAGCTTTAGTTATTTATCTGAATAGTGTTTGCATGTCTGCTTGTTTTGTCTGTAACTGTTATTCCCTAAATTCTCTGTTTATTGTTGAAATGGGACGCTTGTCTGAAGCATTAGGATAATCGGTTCCTAACTGATATATTAGCCGGTGGGTCGAAGTCGGTGTTTTTTCGTATAGGTTTTCTGATTTTGTTTTAATATAAGTATATATGGATGGTTCCTCTAGTAGGTCCTTAATGTGGATGTTTGGTGTGTAGCGGTCTGCGTCGGCGATGACGCGGAGAATTCTGTTCTGTAGGCTCTGAATTTTTTGTAGATGTACGTCTGCTGCCATGGACCAAACTTCCGACCCATATAAAATACTCGGTAGAATAATTGCCCTGTATAATCTTAGTTTTGTTTTCATGCTGAGTCCTCCACCTTTTAATAGTGGGTACAGTTGAAAGAAAGCGGTGTAGCCTCTACCTCTGGATCTGTTTATCTGCTTTGCAAAGGTTAGGCGTTTATCTAGTTCAAGGCCTAGATATGTGGCTGAGCCACTCCATTCTAATTCCTTTTCGGCTACCAAAATCCGTTTGTTTGGGGGGGGTCAGTTTCCTCGTAAACATAACAGCTACGGACTTATCAGGATTAATCTTTATTTTCCAAATCTTGCACCATTTTACGATTTGGTCCAAGTGCTCCTGCAGCTTTTTTACTATGAAATTGAGATTGCTGCTACTCCTGTAAACCGCCGTATCGTCGGCGTACAGCGCTATCTCACCCCCTGCCGACCTTGGCACGTCGTTTGTGTATAACGAGTATAATATGGGGCCAAGAACTGAGCCCTGTGGAACTCCTGCCACAGCGTCCCTGATCGTGCTTATATGTGTGCCACACCTGACGCGATACTGCCTCCCCGCCAGAAACGAGTCAATCATGCTGATGATATGTCCTGGAATGCCTAACTGGGATAACTTGTATATTAAGCCATCATGCCAGACTTTGTCGAATGCTTTCTCGATATCGAGAAAGACTGCTCCTGTGCTGTGTTTCCGGTCTCTCGCCCTGCATATGTGTTCCACCAGGCGTAGGGATTGATGGATGGTGCTGTGTTCAGGGCGGAATCCAAACTGCTCAGGGATGATTGTGTTGTTGTCTCGTAGGAATGTGGATAGGGCGCTTAGGATCAGGCACTCCAGTACTTTCCCTAGAAAGCACAGGAGTGAGATCGGTCTATAGTTTTGTGGAAGGATAAGGTTCTTATTGGGTTTTGGTAGGGTTACGACCTGAGCAGTTTTCCAGGCTTTTGGGAAGTAGGTTAGGGAAAGGCACTGGTTGTATAGTGTGGTGAGGTAGGTGATTGCGTTGGGAGGCAGGTGTTTCAGGTATGGGACACGGACCTTGTCAGGACCGGGTGATTTATTATTCCCTAAGCGCCTAATGTAGGCACACACAAGTCGATCGGAAACAGGAGTAAACTGTGTATCTGGCCTTTGTTGCCTCAATTGAGCCACTCGTCCGTTTATTATTTCTTCCTGCCTCTCACTCTCGTCATCTTCGATGACGTGAGTACGGAATTGTGACTCTAACGATGTCGCCAGTAATTCTGCTTTGCCCTCGTCGTCATATACTAGCCCATTTGGACCTCGGAGTGGCCTGTCTACCCTGGGAGTAGCCTTCTGCGCTTTTGTGATTTTCCATACTCGGTTTATGTCTTGTTCTGCGTTCCTAAGTTTCTCTTCCCAGCAGAGGCCTCTGTGCTCTATCAGTCTTTCCTTTACCTGGGCTTCGAGCCGCCTAAGCAGGCGACGATCTGCAGGATCGCGATAACGTTGCCAATCCTTCCTCGCGCGCCGCTTTGCGACTATCAGCTCCCAGATATCAGGGGGCAGGTCCCTGGCGCCAGGCTCGGTGGCTAGCCTGGTGCTCGTCTCTCGAGCACAGGTCTGGAGGACGTTCGTGAAATACTCTACTGCTGTATCCACCTCCCTCTCGTTCCGCATTTGCGGAATGTCCTCCAGGTGTTGTCCTACCAGGGTGGTATATTGTTCCCAGTTAGTTTGATACGTTGTGTTTGCCATCCTCCGGATTGTGTCTTCGACATTGGCACATTCCAGGACAACCGGGTTATGGTTTGAGTCCAGCTCGTGATGGACTGTTGGCGCAACCCTCCAAGGCAGACCCTTGCACAGGAAGACATCTAGGATGTCTGGCGCATGTTCGGGGTTGTAGGGGATGTGAGTAGGCTCGTCGGGAGCAATTAGTCCTACTTGGGGATTGCTCTCGATAAACCTCCTCAATCTCCAACCTCTAGCATTTGTAGTGTTGCACCCCCAGTCCACACTTTTGGAGTTCAAGTCCCCTGCTATTATAACTCTATCGCCGATTTCTGTCAAGTGTTGAAGATCCTGCGCGCCGAAGTTGCTGTGTGGTGGTTTATACGCTGATACTACTTTAATTACATGGTTACCGACTTTTAATTCTATGCCGGCCGCCTCGACCGTGGCTAAGTTTGGCACTTCTATTGTCTGGTGACAAATCCTCCGCTTCACAAGGACAGCGACTCCTCCGCCTGCGCGGTCTTGTCTGTCAACCCTATGTACGGAATAGTTTCGCACCTTTAATCGGTCGGCCGGCTTTAGATGCGTTTCCTGTATGCAGGCTATGTCTATGGCGTGACGGTCTAGGAATGATTGCAACTGTGGGACCCTTGAGGATATGCCGTCTGCATTCCATGTTAGCATTTTGAATACTCTTGTATCGTTACGGTTCATTACAGAACAGTGTCATAGCTGCTTCCGCGATTACTAACATTTTTGCGAATCTATCTTTCGCGGCTCGGACTGCCGCTACCGTTTCTTTTAATTTTTGGACTACTGCTCCCAGGTTTATTCCCGCAAACAGTTTCCCCAGTTCTCTGAGTTCCCTCAGAAAGCTGAATTCCCTCATAAAGCCTCCAAGATCGTTGTCCTCGCTTGGACCCGCCTGTGGCTGCTCCTTTGCTGGAGCATCAGTGTCATTTGTCATTTCGGTTATCTGTTCCCTAACTACCGGTGGTGGTGAAACCTGTAGCGTGGGTGGGGGAGGTGTAGATGGGGCTGGGGGCAAAGTCGTCTCCTGCACTGTCGCAGGTGGTACCGCTGACGTAGAGTGAGCGGGGGGAGCGGGCATAGCTGCCCTCTGAGGTCTCATGCTCGGGAAATCTCTAGCTCGCGCTTCAAAGCTTGGTTGCTGGCGAGTCTGAGCATTTGATGTGGCTGTTGTTGCTAGGGCAGCTTTCCGCTGCATCTGGTTTTGCAACACTTTCTGGTACACTTCACAGCCGCGGTAGTTTGCTGGGTGGGCACCGTTGCAATTTGCACAGATCGGGTTTGCCACTCTCTGTTGCTTGCACAACTTGGTAAGGTGGGGCCCTGCACACTTTACGCATCTCGGCTGTAGTGTGCAGTTGCTACTCGAATGGTTAAATCTTTGGCACCTGTGGCACTGCCCAGGACCTTCCGGTTTATTATACCGCTCTACAGTTATTCGGAATCTCAGCAGGTATCGGAGTTTGAACACCCGCTGAGCGTCCTCGTTGTTCTCTATCACCGCCAAGAAGTTCGGCTCTTTCTTGCGGCCGCAGTTTTCCCCTGTATTCGGAGGAGGCTTTGAGAATTGGTGTACCGAATGTACTATGAATCCTTCCTCTATTAGCTCTTGTTTTACCTCCTCTTCCTCAGCATCGATAGGTAGATGCTTTAGCACTACTCTCAGAGCATGTTTGGGGTCGATAGAATAGGTGTGGAACTCGATTTCTTTCTTTTCGAGTTCTGATTTGACCTTCCTATAGTCCTCTACGTTTTCTAACTGTATTTTTGTAGTCTTAGGGCGATATACTGCCGTCAATTTCCCCTTTATCCCCGCTTGCAGCTCCTTGAGGAGTATCGAACTTCCTTTCGTAATATAGGCGATGATTGGCGGCACTCGCTCTTTTCGTTTACGCCTAACCGTCTGCATTTCGCTTTCCCCGTCCGTGTCCTCATTCTCTAGGGCTGAGAACGAGTTCGCGGTCGGTACATTTACGATCACTTTCTCCTGCTCCTCGCTCTCCCCATCATTCTCCGTTTCTCTCCTATCATTTTCCGACTCTCTTCTGTCTAAGTCTATGCAGAGCCTACCTGAACCCGGACTGTCTGAACTATCTGAACTATCAGAGCTTTCCTCCTCGTACACCGTTTGCAGACTAGCCTTGTGAGTGTTAGCTGTTTGTGCGGCCCTACTCTGACTGCGGGTTCTCTGACGAGAACCGCAGCGGTCTAATTGTGAGGTTTCCCTCGAACGACTTGTTGAAGCCATATTAGCAGTCAGTCAGTCAGCATGTGGTGCCGCCATGGGACACTGGTTGGTGTTTAGTTCCCACCTCCACAACTAAGTGGCAGGTATCCACACCAGAGCCAGTTACTACGCCTCTGCAGACGCGGGTAACCGTGCAGCGCAACGGGCCCTGGCCTGCTAATTCCCTAATACCCTATGGTGGAGCAGGGAGGATGCCCCGCGGCGGCAAGAAAAGAAACGCACCCGGCAAGAGAAGCGCCAAGAACGGCTCCTCAGTCCTGCAAATCGTGGCCGCAGCCTCCGCGCTCGCCAGCAAACCGGCAAACGGTAACGCTACAACCGCGAAATGCTGATCTGTTAGGTGCAAACACGACAATTTTGCAGCATACACACGACAATATTGCTTTCTACCCTCCAATTCGACGAGAAGAGTGCTTTCAGCAGAGGAGACGAAAGGAAAGATAAGAGAAAAAAAGAAAAACCCAAGACAGCAGAACAAAGGCTCACGCGCGCTACGCAGTGCGTCCGCCCAGTGCGCCAGTCGCTCCGCTAATTGGGTTCGGTCGCGGCGGCGGCCGATTTAAATACCCTCCGCCCGCGGCGCGCTCCCTCCGCCGTCCGCGCCCCGCGCCACCGTCTCGCGGTGGAACAGATTGCGACGGCGTCTGAGATGACGTCGGTGTGATGGCTCTGTCCGCCGTGGTCGTCACAACTATACGTTTGCTCGATTTACTCTTGATTAACCCAATCGCTGGTTCCCAAGCCTTGCTAAGATTGTAGCCACAGTCACGGTTTATGAGGTCGTCGTTGGTGCGAATTTCGATGGCCTCTCTAACAACGCTGTCCCAGTATCTCGACGTCTGTACCAGAATCCTCGTGCGGTCATACTCCATAGCGTGATTTTCCGACAAACAATGTTCAGCGACCGCCGACTTGCTCAGATACATTAGTCGAGTGTGCCTCTGGTGTTCACGGCATCGATCCTCGACAGTACGCATCGTCTGACCAATATACGACTTGCCACATTGACACGGAATCTGGTACACGCCAGCCTTCCTCAAACCGAGGTCATCTTTGGCGCTCCCCACCAGTGCACGAGTTTTATTCGGAGGACAAAACACAGTTCTGACACGGTGTTTCTTCAGAATGTGGGTGATTTTCCCCGAGAGTGCGCCTGTGTATGGAATAAATGCAGTGCCTACCTCCTCCCTCGTGACTTCATCCATATCAACAGGTTGTGCTGCAGTGGTTGGGCGGAGAGCACGTTGGATCTGCCACTCTGAGTACCCATTTTTTCGAAACACAGTTCTCAGATGTTCCAATTCCTGGGGTAGACTCTCTGTGTCAGAGATAGTGCGCGCCCTATGTACTAGAGTTTTAAGTACCCCATTCCTCTGTGAAGGGTGGTGGCAGCTGTCTGCGTGCAAATACAGATCAGTGTGTGTTGTCTTTCGATACACCCCATGACCTAGGGTGCCGTCAGCCCTTCTCCTGACCAAGACGTCAAGGAAAGGTAATTTACCCTCCGTTTCAGTCTCCATAGTGAATTTGATGTTGGGGTGTATGGAGTTTAGATGTGTAAGGAGCAAACGCATAGTTGTGACGACCACGGCGGACAGAGCCATCACACCGACCTCATCTCAGACGCCGTCGCAATCTGTTCCACCGCGAGACGGTGGCGCGGGGCGCGGACGGCGGAGGGAGCGCGCCGCGGGCGGAGGGTATTTAAATCGGCCGCCGCCGCGACCGAACCCAGTTCCCCCTGAGCAGCCATAGCGTACGGATCTCCGTGCCGGCACGTTCACAGGAGCTCAGTCCGTCAGTTCACCTGATGATGGCGACATGTTTGATCGCCGAAATATTGTGCCCGTTGGACACTATAGACCGGCAGTACACCCGTGGATATTTTGATTACCATTAATATAGTCTCCTTCACTATTTACAACAGTCTGCCAACGTTGGGGCACGCCACGACTGCAGAAATCACGTGGTTGTGAGACAAAGAACTCTTCGAGCCGCGTTCGGAGCGCATTTTTGTCCGGAAGGGACGTTCTTAGAAGGTCATTCGGTAAAGAGCAGAAAAGGTGAAAGTCTGAGGGTGCAAGATCAGATGAATAAGGAGGGTACGGAATGACTTCCCAAACCAAGTCCCGTATAGCGTTTTTTGTCAGTCTATCAAAATGCGGGCGACCTTACAGTTGACCACCATCACTTCACGCAGTCTTCCTCCTCACTGTTCTTGGATTTCATCTACATGACGTCTCAAGTGGACGGTGTGGTGTGCTCTGAAGTTAGGTAGGTAGTTACATGACCCATGGAGCAATATCACTGTAACTGTTATGATGTGCAACCTGTCAAGTGCATAAGAAATGCACTTATGAATCGAGGATTTTTTAAGCTTAAAGCTTTTATTATCTTCCCGATTCCCTTAAATGGCACAAAATGCATGTATTGCACCTATAGATTTATTTATTTCTATTCAAGAATTCATCTTTTCTATAGACGGAGTTGTCAAGGAGATATTGTGATGTGATTCAACAAGGCATGAGTAGTGAAAACAAAAGACGGCTAGAGCTAACCATGAATGCCTGTGTGCGTTACACCTGCAACATTCGCCGATATGATCATGTTAGTGCTTCATACTCCGAGCTAGGGTGGCTGCGGCCGGACAAACTGCGTGACTACCACACTCTATGTCTACTTCACCGACTCCTCATCGCGCAAGCACCCCAGTACCTAGCTTCAGAGATTAAAAACCTGTCATGCCATCATAATCGAAACACGAGGTCACTCTTATCTGGTATCCTAACTGTGCCCACTCACAAAACAAAAACTTTTGCAAACTCCTTCTCAGTTTCCGCTGTCCGCCTCTGGAACAAACTGCCCCTTACCTTGAGGAAAATTCAATCTACTGTTGCTTTTAAGAAGAAGTTGAAGCATTTCCTACTATCATCCGCATAAAATTCTCCACAAAATTAATGTGCAAGGCCAATCCTCTCATCTGTCAAATAGCAAAGCTAGCGACTCCTATCTTGCTCCTGAGATGCCTTCCACTTCATCTATCTCTATTAGCCACACAGTCTTCTTTTCCTTTATATTTTCCTTAATCATGTTTCATCGTGTCTCTCTATTCTTCTCCTCCCTTCACCATGAGTCTCCCTCATACTCCCTGCTGCCAGCACTCCTACCTAAAATCTTTCTCTTCAATAATGTATTTTTCGAGGTGTACCTTTCTAATTGTTTATCTCACTTTTTGTATTAGATGTAGTTTAACATGCCTACTAAAACATATGACTGTAAAATAAGTAGAATGCCTGGTTAGATGTAAGAGAGGGCCTTATGGCCCTAATCTTGCCAGGTTAAATAAATAAATAAATAAAATAAAATAAAAATATGATTTCAGTTTATTTTTGAAACTATTACTGTAGTCTGTCAGACATTTTATTTCATTTGATAATTTATCGAAAAGTTTTACAGCAGCGTATTTTACCCCTTTCTACACCAAAGATAGATTAAGTAGAGGAAAATGCAAGTCTTTCTTTCTTCTGGTATTATAATTACGAATGACACTCTCGTTTTTAAACTTAGCCATGTTGTTGAGAACGAAGTTCATTACTGAGTAAATGTACCGTGAGGCTGTTGTAAGAAAGAATTCCTACTCTTTTAAACAGCTGCCTACAAGACGTGCGACTATGAGCCCTATACATTATTCTTACCACTTTCTTTTGAGCAGTGAATGTTTTCTGCTTAAGTGTTGAGTTACCCCAAAATATTATTGCGTATGACATCAGAGAGTAAAAGTATGCAAAATACGTTAGCTTACTAATTTCTATATACTCAAAATAGGCAATTAATCTGATTGCAAAAGTTGCTGAACCTAGTCGCTTTAGGAGATCCAAAATACCAATTTTCCAATCAGGATTCTCATCTATATGTACACCCAAAAACGTAGTATGCTCTACCCTGATTACTGACTTCCGTTGATGTGCTATTTTTATTCTAGGAACTTTACTCCTTGCAGCAGAAAATTGGATATTGTATTTTTTTCGACATTCAGAGCAAGCACATTCGCAGGAAATCAATTAATAACTTTTCCAAAGACATTATTTTCATCATTTTCTATTGGAGTTTCTTTTCCTGCATTAATAACGATGCTTGTATCATCAGCAAACAGTGACAGTTTAGCTTCTTGTTTCAGATAAGAAGGGAGGTCATTAAAGTATATAAAGAACTGAAGGGGATCCATGATCGAACCCTATGGAACACCTAATGTAATTTCACCCCAGTTAGCTGAAATGGCAAACTTCCTTAAATTACGTAAACCACATAAAGAAACTTTTTGTTTCCTGTTATGTAGATATGACTTAAACCACTCATATTCAGTCCCATTTATATCAAAGAGTTGTAATTTCTGCAACCTATTGCCGTGTTCCACACAATTAAATGCATTAGATAAGCCACAGAAAATTCCCATTGGTGACATTTTACTATTTAAAGGCTCTATTATGTGAGTAGTGAAATTGTATATTGCTGTCTCAGTGGAACAGCCTTTCTGAAATCCAAACTGTGATTTACTAAGTATCCCATTACTGGTGAGATGGGTAGCCGCTCTAGAGTACATTACGTTCTGACGATTCGCTATAGAGTACACTACTTTCTAACGAGTTTTGAAAAATCCAATAAGATAGGATACTGGCTGGTAATTATTGACATCTGTGGTGTCCCTTTTTTGTAGAAACGCTTAACAATGGTCTACTTTAACCTGTCTCGGAAAATACCTTGAGTTAGTGATGCATTACATATCTGACTCAGAACATCAGCTGTAAACGCTCCACATTGTTTTAATATCTTGTTAGAGATGTCATCTACTCCAACAGAACATTTATTTTTCAAAGATTTAATGATTTTCCTTACTTCACAATGGGTTGTTAGGTGAAAATTAATCTGACTAAGCTTTCTCAAGACTGACTCCTTCATACAGTGCTTGGCTTTTTCTTTTGAACTACTCTCAGCAATTTTTTCACCTACACTTAAGAAATGGTTGTTAAGTACATTAGCTACTTGTGTGCTGTTGGTTATGATGGCCTCATTCTCTTTAACAGCAACACTACCCACCTTTTAATACCTGTAGTTATTCAAGGTTTCTTTGAAAACTGTTTGGTGTTACATTTAGTAATTTTTTTAGGAAATAATGTTTAAAAACGGATATAAGTTTATCAAGAAATGTTACATTTATCATCAGCATTTGCCTCATTATACGTGTCCCCAATTATTATTTCTTAAACTTTCTCTAAAGTGCTCTATATATGCCAGATTGAGCCACCGTATACTTTTACTTAATGGTTTCTAAACTGTACACCCTGCTAGATTTTGTAAGTTAATCAATTGTACATCATGGTCCGATAATCCATTTGTCACAGGGAACGCATTTGTTAGCTTTACATCATCTTGCTTTAAAAAAATACATTATCTATTAGAGTGCTACAGTCTTGAGCTGTACGTGTAAGGAAATTTATCACTGATTTTAAGTTACATGTCATTAACAACACTTCTAGTTCACTTTTCCTATCACAATTTCTTAGAAATTTTACAATGGAATCACCACAGATTAACAACTTCTTCTTTTTGACTGCTTTATCAAGGTGTCACTGCTGACATGTATTGTAAACAACTGATTAGTGATGGTTACACCGCAGGGAAGCAATTTGTACTACACCACACTGTCCATGACTCACAAGATGCATAATGTTATCTTTTGTAGAATCGCGTAGGTGTTCACAAAGGGAGTTGCTGCTTTGTTTGGGCTCAGCCATTCCTTATGTTAACATAATGAGACCATTTCTCGTCACCAGTAATGACACGGGACAGAAATGGTCAGTATTGTACACGAACCAATTGATGCACTTACGACCACCAGCAGATTTTTGTGAGTTTGCCGTTTTCTTCTTTTTTATGTTTTTCGTCCTCTCAGGTGAGGGGGGCTACATTTAGATTTTAGCTTCTTTCGACCATATGTGCTTTTATTCTCATTTTTTTTATTCTTCATGGCTTTCATTAATATATATCTTCTATGTCTATTTACTATTTTCTCCTTCTTCCTTCTTCCTGAAGGGAATGGCGTTATATTCTGGCATTCGCTTTATGGGTAGAGGAAACTCCTATTTAAACGCCTCCTGGGATAATCTGTCTTACATTCTTTTTTGATTGACATTAGATTTATATTTGTCTCGTGGTAGTTAATTTAATCCTACATTAGTGCACTATAGTACTTCATATCTGCACTTTAGCTTTCATTAAGTAAATGGCTAATGTTATTTTATGGTCCAAGTGGAAATGTTTCGTCAATTTATTCGTAGATATCTCTAATGCCTTGTGCTATTGTGTGTGATCGGTATTTGTAATGATAACGTGGAAAGCTAAAGTGCATAAATTCTCCTTTTAGCGTTTTGGTTGTTAGCGTGCCGAAGTGAAGTCTGTTCTGTCCTAGATTGCTGGTAAGATCGATAAGTCAGTGCTATAGTGATTGTTTACAGATTTATAAATATTGCCAACTGTAGTACACAGACTTGGCCTGGTGGCCATTCGCAGGATTTTCCTTTCTGTACTTAAAATTCATTCTGCATGATATTTATTTGAGATCCCTGTTGGTGCACCATATACAAGGATGGGTCTTATAAACGTTTGATAGGTGTAGATCAGTGTGTTGGGTGTTCTTCTTATACGTCCTCTAATTAGCTTTAGAAGGCCTAGTCTTCGCTACGATATTATCTTTATGAGACTTAGAGCGTGAGGTACACCATACACGCGATTTTTGTCAATTGCCCATAGCATGCAAACGTCACTCGAAGATGGAATAATTACAGTTCATCCTATTTGACAGTTCTCGAGTACAGTGAAGTGGATCATTGTGGATTAATGCGTTTAAATGATCTTTATGAAACCCCAGAGGTCTTCCTGAATGTGGAGAGTCACTAAGTCAAGACGATCCTCCTTAAAACATGAAAAACATTTTCTTTCCGTACTGTCCAATGGCATTATCTCGATGCACGCCGCGAATGCATCTGGCTGCCTCGGGTGCTGTCACCCCTCTATTGAACTCAAACTGAAAAATATGTTATGTCGGAAATGTTCCGATGTCTCCACTTTCTATTTTTCTCTATTTTATAGCGTCCATAGCTCCACTCATTATCTCCAGATGACAATATGAGAAGTCAAATAGTTACAGTGAACTACAAATAAAAAATGGCAGTCGATAAATGAATCTATGGCATCGGAATCCAGCATGCAAAACATAAACGCTACGAACTTATACACCAACCTAATAATCCCCTAGACAATCCAGTCCTTATATCTTCGACTCAAGCATTACTTTCTTTGTGTGTCATGTAGACGTGCAAAATCGACTGAGCTTCACTACTTTTGTAATGGGTGCAGCAAATCCCGGCCATGAAACTTGCCCCGCGGTAGCAGTTTTCCCTTAATCCGCCGTGCAGTTCTCACAAAGTAAAGCCGCTGATGACGCAGGCGGGGTGTTGCGCCCTTAATACCCGGCGGGATCGCCGGCAGCTAACTCTATCGCTACCGGCTCCATCGCCCGTAGCGCGTCTGCGAGGCCGTAGCGCCTGCGACCTAAATCGCATCACGCGCCTTAAAGGAGCCAGCGCGGCCCATTAGACGTAGAAACGGGCCCTGGAACCGCCAGTCTTATAAAGTCGATGCCCCTTGATGACCGCTGGGTCGCTCGGGGCAGCCCATGCCGCCTAAGCGGCACTTCCTGCACGAACACTGCCGTGCGTGCGTGCTAGCCCGCATCATCACGGTACAGCCTTCAGTTACTGGCGGCTGACTACCCGACCCTTAAAGGTCTGCACAAGCTTACAAATCTTTAACATAATGCAGCGCGTCAGCAACCGTGAAATGTACAGAAAATAAACAATTTTTGAGCCTTCAGTTGCAAGGTAATTTTTACTCATTTACCTAGGTTTCGATTCCAGTAATGGAATCTTCTACAGAACAAAAAATTAAATTATTTTGAGAGCCACACGTGTGGTCCTTATTTCTGGCTGGCGTAGCTCCGTCTACGTTCGCCGTAATGGTTTTAATTTTGACAGACATAATCTTATGATTATGCGTCTTTATTGTTTTAATTTTTAATCTGTGACATGGCCAGTGTTTGGCTCTCAGAATAATTTAATTTTTTGTTCTGAAGAAGATTCCATTATTGGAATCGAAACCTAGGTAAACAAGTAAAAATTACCTTGCAACTGAAGGCTGAATAAATTGTTTATTTTCTGTCTGCACAAATATGGGAGGTCATTTCGCTGTGTATCGGTCTTTTCATTACCTCCCATATAAACTGAGGTTTTATGGAACTAATGGCATAACCAAGCAACGGACCCTGTCATAGCTTACGAAAAGGAGGCAGGGAGTTCTTCTTGATGATTTAACCAATGTACCCAGGAAAGATTCTTATGAGTGGACACAAATCACTTTGGAGGTCCCACAAGGATTAGTCTAAGGTCCATTATTGTTTGTCATATAAGTAAACGATTTTCAACCTAAGCAGAATTAGTCCTGATCTGTAATCAACATAAACACACGTACGACAGGAAAAGAAATAGCAGATATATCTACATGCATGTCTCAAAGAACAGGCACTGTTAACAATATGCAGTTGTACGAAATATACTCTAAGATCAAAAGGACGTCATATCATGATGGAACTGTTTGAGTGGGACGTAAAGCAGCAGATGTGATGTTAATGAATGGACAAACAAATGATTACAGTTTCAGTAAAATTGGATCATTTATTCAGGAGAAACAACTTCAGAAATTGAGCAAGTCAGTAACACGTTGGTCCACCTCTAGCAATTACGCAAGCAGTTGTTTGGTTTGGCATTGATTGAAGGAGTTGTTGGCTGTGCTCATGATGGATGTTGTTGTTGTTGTGGTCTTCAGTCCTGAGACTGGTTTGATGCAACTCTCCATGCTACTCTATCCTGTGCAAGCTTCTTCATCTCCCGGTACCTACTGCAACCTACATCCTTCTGAATCTGCTTAGAGTATTCATCTCTTGGTCTCCCTCTACGATTTTTAGCCTCCACTCTGCCCTCTAATGCTAATTTGTGATCTCTTGATGCCTCAGAACATTTCCTGCCAACCTGTCCCTTCTTCTTGTCAAGTTGTGCCACAAACTCCTCTTTATTGTGTCTCACTGGTTAGAGGCACAAAACACGTGGGTGTTTTCAGCTCGTTACTAAATGCAAATAAATAGGAGGCCGAGTTGATAGGAGCTGAAGGAGTCCAGGTTGCAATAATATACGGTACGGCACACTGTTAGAGAGAAGGATTATTATTCAAGAAACACATAGTACAATGAAATTACTTGTCATCAGTAGTTTGTAGGACTGCAGCTGCGGCTGTGAACTGACAATCTCGTCACATGGAATGGCTCTGAGCACTATGGGACTTAACATCTGAGGTCATCAGTCGCCTAGAACTTAAGAAGAACTACTTAAACATAACTAACCTAAGGACATCACACACAACCATTCCCGAGGCAGGATTCGAACCTGCGACCATAGTGGTCCCGCTGTTCCAGACTGAAGTGCCTAGAACCGCTCGGTAACATGGAATACCGTGAACTAACATAGCATATTCTCTGGGACTAAACCTGGTGGGCCCTCCTCAAAGAATCAATGCAAACATTACAGAAGTGGCTGAGGGCCGATTATGAAAGTGCGTTGCCTAGGTTGAAATCTAGCTAAGAAGTGAACGAGGCACACTCCAGTTCCGTCGTGCAGCACAGCCCGCTAGAGTGCGCTGTGCTCGGCAGACGACGGGTTGCCCACCTTGAGTTGGCGGGGCGTTGTAGCAGTATCTGTGGCATTGATACTAAATTCTTCTTCCCAATTCTATTCAATACCTCATTAGTTATGTGATCTACCCATCTAATCTTCAGCATTCTTCTGTAGCACCAAATTTCGAAAGCTTCTATTCTCTTATTGTCCAAACTATTTCTCGTACATATTTCACTTCCATACATGGCTACATTCCATACAAAGACTTTCAGAAACGACTTCCTGACACTTAAATCTATACTCGATGTTAACAAGTTTCTCTTCTTCAGAAACGCTTTCCTTGCCATTGCCAGTCTACATTTTATATCCTCTCTACTTCGACCATCATCAGTTATTTTGCTCCCCAAATAGCAAAACTCCTTTACTACTTTAAACGTCTCATTTCCTAATCTGATCCCCTCAGCATCATCCGACTTAATTCGGCTACATTCCATTATCCCTTCAGGGATATCGTGCCAAATTCTGTCCAACTGGGGGGTTAGATTGCAAAATCCAGATGAGGTTGCAGGGTCCTGCCCATAATACCTCAAATGTTCTCAATGGAGGAGATATCCGGCGACCTTACTGGCCAAGGTAAGGTTTGATAAGAATAAAAATAATCTGTAGAAACTCTTGATATGTACCAGCGGGCATTATCTTGCTAAAAAGAGTGTCCAGAATAGCTTTCCATGGATGGCAACAAACGTGTCTTAGAATATCGTTGACGTACCACTGTACTGCGATAAAAACTAAAAGTATCCTTCTAGGAAAAGAACTGGCCGTTGCACCTGATGGCAGATAACAGTCAGGTCGCTATCCACAGCTGTCTGTCGCAATTTATTTTACAGGTCCGTCTTGATCACACAAACTGTTACACTTCTCTGTTACTGGTTTCGGCTACTGCTATCTTCAGATCTGTTTGGGGAAAAAAACAGGGTGTAACAACATTCTGATGTACGTACCAACGTCAAACTATATATGTGGATACTTAGTAATTGCTGGTGAAGGTCTGGATGCGTATGGTATTTATACAAATAACTGAAACCAGCTCAGCTTTCTATAGCTACGGTACATGGGCAGCCAGTATTACAAATGCAATGGTTAAACTGCAGTATGCGTAGTTATTAATTAAAATTATTTCATGTGACAAAATGAGCGTCTGGCACTAAAAAATGTACTGACATACAACATACGGAATTAGATCCATACTTAAAAACCAAATAGAATGTGCAAATAGTAATAATGTGAAACTCCTAGCCTGGCAAAGTAAAACACACAATTGTGTAAAAACCAGTATAAAAAGGTTTAAGAATAAAATCACATCTATAAAACGAAATCTGCCAGCATGACATAACCATTACGCCACAACTGTAAGTGTAAGGTAATTAACGAAACAGTGATTATTAATTAAACAGTCAATAGTCGATAATACATCCGGCGTGGGTTCTCAATGGCACTGCCTTGTGGCTTCTCTGTATGACGTTTTCATTCCCTAGAGGCGGAACCTGCGGAGAAAGTCCCGGCACCCTCGTCGCTGGTGGTCGGCGCACACGACACATCAAAATAAACATTCAGGTTAAACTCATTCTGTTCATTCAGTAGTAATCCCGGTTGTCGTTTTCTATATCCATAAATCTTCATTTCCTCCAGTTGGTTCAGTACTAGCCCTCTGGTACCCCATGTAACACTTTCATATTATCTTCAATACTTATCCTCTATGTTTCTTGCCGAATGTTATTCTCTGTCCAAATATATACAGAAAGCACTATTTTTTTTGGTTATGCGTATGCTTTCTAGTGTAATAGCCAACTGTAAAAATTTGTGGGATCAAGACGGGTCTGTAAAATAAAGTGACACAATACGATCACGGACTTATTTTCAGACTTAAATTTGTCTGTGGCATTTCCAGATACGTCTTCAGCCTTGAATCCCATTAGCTGCAGTAGAATTGTCTTGAGTGATGAGGAGTGATGAGTCCTGCTTCGAATTAAGCCCCGATGTGCAGCGAAGATTTTTCTGATGATGCCCTGGACAGTGGTGCGATACTAATCTGTGGTTGGCCAGACGAAACAAAATCCAGGTGTGATGGTTTACATAGCAGGACCCCTTTGGTTGACATCCGCGGTACCCTTACAGCACAGTGAGACGCCGACGATGTTCAGTGCCCAGTTTTGTTTACCTTCATGGCAAGCAATCCTGGTTTACATTTCAGCAAGGTAAAGCCTGCCCTCACACGTCAAGAGTTTCTACTGCCTGTCTTTGTGTTAGAAAACTGTACCTTGGCCAACAAGCTTGCCGTATCTCTCCACCACTGAGAACGTGTGAAGCATTATGGGCAGCGCCCTCCAACCATTTCAGGATTTTGCTGATCTAACGCAAACGTCTAACCCTCTAATTGGGCAAAATCTGAACCGATATCCCTCACAAGGACATTGAATAACTCTGTCCATCATTGCCAAGCCGAATAACTGCTGTTAAGCGCCAAGGTGGAGACTTGGGTTGTTGATTTGCTTAATTCCTGAAACACTTGCTCCTGAAAAAGTCAATCAAATTTTCCGAAATTGGACTATTTGTTTGTCTGCACATGTTCATCACATCTACAGTTTTCCGTCCCAGAATTTAACAGTGTACTTTGAAGTTAGTTGACTGACTACGAATTTCTTGACTTCAGCTGTAGTAGGTTCAGGAGTGGATCAATTGCCCAATACTGATATCGGAAAATTTTTTCCAGGCTTGTACTCGAACCCAGAGTTACTGCTTATCACCAGCTGTCGCCTGAACCACCTCGACAGTGGGTAGCAGATGTGGTTAAGGTCACCACTTGCAGTGTGTGGGAAATCTTACATACTTACATGGGGGACCTTGAAGATCGTATGCCTCCAGCACACCCTGTGCACCTTCTGTCCAGTTTCCCATGAACCGTAGGTGTTGCACGTCTTCCCATAGCCAATCCTACAATCTCGTTCATAGTCTTCCATGAGGCACTTTCCCTCTGACCTTCTTACCAACACTGCTTTAGGAATAGCAGCCTCTGTCATCCTTGCAACGGGACCAGTCCAATGTAGCCGCTTAAACTTTGCACATTATTAAGCGTTTATTTCTTCATTTTTCAGTCTTCTCCATCCTGTTCCTTCCTTCACTGCTCCTAAAATACTGGACACTATCTTTCTCTCAAACACCATCAGTTTTTCTCTGTCGCTGTTGGTGGCACTCACCATCTCTAAGCCACATAACAACAGCAGTGGGACAATTGTTGTATTATATGATTTCATTTTAACTTTTATTGAGCTTATCTTTGATTTCATGATTGCTTTTAGGCAGCTATATGATCTGAAAACATTAACAATTTCTTGGTTTACTTCTAGTTCGATGTTATTCCATGGGCTGAAATTTATCAATTAACTTCAACTTCACCTCTCCCGGCTGTAAATCCCCCGGCACATTATGGTTCTTCCTCCTACTTAATTCCATCTCTGCCGTATTTTCTGGAGATTTTCTGAAGCCTACCTTCCCTTCACTTCCACTCATGTCATCCATTGTTTTAATCATCACTTTTCTTGACACTGATACAGCTGTCGTATTTCGTATGCTAGCATCTGCAGATTTCCGTTTAGAGTGATGCCCTTTCCGACTCCCTTTATCTTGCATACAACTTGTTCTCGAAGGAGGTTAAATAACTTGGGTGACAATGCGTATATCAGATCGTACCTCCACTTCCTTTGTCATTCCATCTTCATATCTTACTTAAGCTTTCTTCTCTGTTGTACACACTATTACTAGTTTGACTAATTTCTCAGGTACTCTGATCCACCTAAGGGTAACGTATAGTTTCACTCTGTGAATACTGTTGTATGCCTGTAAAGCATCTATGAAAGCAGCGAATATCGTTACAATTCCGATATTTTTTCCATAGCTGCCTCACAGTAAATACAGGGTGGTCCATTAATCGTGACCGGGCCAAATATCTCACGAAATAAGCGTCAAACGAAAAAACTAAAAAGAAAGAAACTTTTCTAGCTTGAAGGGCAAACCAGATGGCGCTAAGGTTGGCCCGCTAGATGACACTGCCATAGGTCAAACGGATATCAACTGCGTTTTATTGAATAGGAACCCCCATTTTTCTTATATTCGTGTAGTACGTAAAGAAATATGAATGTTTTAGATGGATCACTTTTTCCGCTTTGTTTTAGATGGGGGTGTAATAGTCACAAACATATGACTCACAATTTTAGACGAACAGTTGGTAACAGGTAGGTTTTTTAAATTAAAATACAGGACGTAGGTACGTTTGATCATTTTATTTCGGTTGTTCCAATGTGATACATGTACCTTTGTGAACTTATCATTTCTGAGAACGCATGCTATTACAGCGTGATTACCTGTATATACCACATTAATGCCATAAATGATCAAAATGATGTCCGTCAACCTCAATGCATTTGGCAATACGTGTTACGACATTCCTCTCAACACCGAATAGTTCGCCTTCCGTAATTTTCGCACATGCATTGACAATGCGCTGACGTATGTTGTCAGGCGTTGTCGGTGGATCACGATAGCAAATATCCTTCAACTTTCCCCACAGAAAGAAATCCGGGGACGTCAGATCCGGTGAACGTGCGGGCCGTAGTATGGTGCTTCGACGACCAATTCACCTGTCGTGAAATATGCTATTCAATACCGCTTCAACCGCACGCGAGCTATGTGCCGGACATCCATCATGTTGGAAGTACATTGCCATTCTGTCATGCAGTGAAACATCTTGCAGTAACATCGGTAGAAGATTACGTAGGAAATCAGCATACATTGCACCATTTAGATTGCCATAGATTAAATGGGAGCCAATAATCCTTCCTCCTATAATGCCGCACCATACATTAACCAACCAAGGTCACCGATGTTCCACTTGTCACAGCCATCGTGGATTTTCCATTGCCCAATAGTGCACATTATGCCGGTTTACACTACCGCTGTTGGTCAATGACGCTTCGTCGCTAAATAGAACGCGTGCAAAAAATCTGTCATTATCCCGTAATTTCTCTTGTGCCCAGTGGCAGAACTGTACACGACGTTCAAAGTCGTTCCTGGTGCATAGAAAGATGGTACGGGTGCAATCGATGTTGATGTTGACGTTTTTCAGATTCCCGATTCTCGCGCAATTTGTCTGCTACTGATGTGCGGATTAGCCGCGACACCAGCTAAACCACCTACTTGGGCATCATCATTTGTTGCAGGTCGTGTTTGACGTTTCACATGTGGCTGAACACTTCCTGTTTCCTTAAATAACGTAACTATCCGGCGAGCGGTGCGAACACTTGGATGATGTCGTCCAGGATACCGAGCAGCATACATAGCACACGTCCGTTGGGCATTGTGATCACAATAGCCATACATCAACCTTTTCCGCAATCGGTGAACGGTCCATTTTAACACGGGTAATGTATCACGAATCAAATACCGTCCGCACTGGCGGAATGTTACGTGATACCACGCACTAATATGTTTGTGGCTATTACAGCGCCATCTATCACAAAGCGTAAAAAGTGGTCCAACTAAAAGATTCATATTTCTTTACGTACGACACGAATATGTAATAAAAAATGGGGGGTTCCTATTTTAAAAAAAAAAGCAATTGATATTCGTTTGACCTATAGCAGCGCCATCTAGCTGGCTACACATAGCGTCATCTGGTTTCGCCCTTCAGGCTAGACGAGTTTCGTTCTTTGTAGTTTTTTCGTTTGATGCTTATTTCGTGAGATATTTGGCTCGGTCACTATCAATGCACCACCCTTTATATGGTCAATTACAGCTTTTCAAATATGGTTCAAATGGCTCTGAGCACTATGGAACTTAACATCTTAGGTCATCAGTCCCCCAGAACTTAGAACTACTTAAACCTAACTAACCTAAGGACATCACACAACACCCAGCCATCACAAGGCAGAGAAAATCCCTGACCCCGCCGGGAATCGAACCCGTGAACCCGGGCGTGGGAAGCGAGAACGCACCGCACGACCACGAGATGCGGGCTATAGATGTTCCAGCTTGGTAGTATCATACTATTTTGTCGACTTATGGCTTAACATTTGCCAGTATTATACCTCGTATTCAGCAGTGATATTTCTCTACTGAATGTCCCAGGACGAATGGTCAATATTCAGGGATACGACTGGCTAGGCCATTTCTGCGCAATATCGTTTCTTTGAGGAGTGCTAGTTCTGCAAGTTTCTCAGAAGAGCTTCTGTAAAGTTTGGACAGTAGGAGAAGAGGTACTTGTCAGAAGTAAAGCTGTGAGGACGGGTCGTGAGTCGTGCTTGGGTAGCTCAGATGGTAGAGCACTTGCCCTCGAAAGGCAAAGGTCTCGAGTTCGGGTCTCGGTCCGGCATACAGTTTTAATCTACCAGGAAGTTTCATATCAGCGCACACTCCGCTGCAGAGTGAAAATCTCATTCTGGAAACATCCCCCAGGCTGTGGCTAAGCCATGTCTCCGCAATATCCTTTCTTTGAGGAATGCTAGTTCTGCTAGTTTCGCAGGAGAGCTTCTGTAAAGTTTGGACAGTAGGAGACGAGGTACTTGTCAGAAGTAAAGCTATGAGGACGGGGCGTGAGTCGTGCTTGGGTAGCTCAGATGGTAGAGCACTTGCCCGCGAAAGGCAAAGGTCCCGAGTTCGAGTCTGCCAGGAAGTATCATATCAGCGTACAGTCCGCTACAGAGTGCAAATCTCATTCAGCTCATCCGTTACTCCACAATCTCTTCAGGGTCTCTCCTCACGTGATTAAAAAAATGCACCTACGTGGCGTACTGAACACTATGCACGTGCGTCTTACGAGTGGGATTCGGTTACTTTGCCAGTGTTTCAGGTGTGTCCTTTACTTCTCCATACAGCGTCTGGGAAATGTTACGATGTTATGACCAGGTAAGTGTTTTTGGTGTTTCTGATTGATGTCGATTTGACGTTAATTATGAGTCTTGAGGTTATGGGCTACTGTTGTGGGACACAAGCGGCTTGAGACTTTCTGCATATTTAGACCTGTACCGATAAATTCTTTGATCATTTTCGGGTTCTACATCACTTGGTGTGTTTTAAGTTGTATTGTCCACTACATGATTACTTTATAACATGATGCCAGTTAATAAATACTTTTTCGTGCACAATTGTTGCCCCTCTTTGGGGCAACAGTATGTTACTTAACAAGTGGGCTTATAGTTCGGTGCTGTGTAGGTCTCCGCACATATATCTGTCTTTTAGCTTTATCTATAGTCGTACTACCTATCGCGATACAACTTCCCATGTGCCAGTTCCTGTTTAGATTGGTTCGTCATTTGATGGACAGGTCGTCAGTGTGATACCTCATACTCCCAGGGAAATAGTATGAGGTCGTCAGCTGAGACTTTAGTTAATTGGATCTGAGGCCTTTGTTCGTTCCACTGATGCGTTTCCCGTCTCTTCATTAACGTAAGGGACATCGAGTCATATCTTTTTTCTTTGATCTTGCATATAAAGTATGCTCACAAGGTATTTTTTTGAGTATTCTCAGCGTGTCCTTTTCGTTTCGTTTTTCATTTAATATGTCTTCTGACGTTGGGTCTTGTAAAAGCTTTCAATTTTGATGCTGTAATTTTATTTCACCATTAGTGATTAAACTCAGGGCGCAGATATGCACAGCATTATGTATTTCATAGATTATAGCGCGATATTTTACTTTCTACCAGGACAGCTCCTCATATATACGAGGGCTCTTCGGAAAATAACGTCCGACCGGTTGCGAAATGAAAACCACAGTGAAAATCCAAAATGTTTTGTTCCCACCAGTTAGCCACACCTTCCAGCTACCTCTCTAAGTAGTCGCCGCTCCGATTTAAGACACTTTTCCTGATCTTGCACAAACTTTCCCATACCCTCGTCACAGAAAGCAGCCAGCTATGCTTTCCGTCAATTCTCTACGCTCGTCTCCCTTTCATTGTTTGTGCCAAAATGTTGTCTTCGTAAACAGCGGTGATTGTTTGAGCAGAGATGAAAAAAGGAGGGAGCCAGTGAAGGGCTGTATTGTGGGTGATCAAATACTTCCCATCGAAAAAGCTGCAGGACCGTCTAAATTGCCCCTACAGAATGCGGCTGAAAATTCTCTTGAAGAAAAAAGTGCATGACGTTTACGTTATGTTGACTAAATAGCTTCAGGCGAAATCTCTCACCAGATCTAATTTGCTTGGCGGGAGACACAGTCGTTGTAGGCATTTCTACGTGTTCACTTTGCTCTCTGAACTATAAAGAGCGACGTGAAGCGATCAATAGACACACTAAAGACACTGACCAACAAATGTGTGCAAAGTTCCATCGGTTTTTCGCAGTGGTTTCCATTTCGCACCTAATCGGACCGTACTTTCCGAATAAGCCTCGTACTAGGGTTTTTCTCATCTATAGCAGTTATGTAGGATTTTTATATTTAAAAAAACTTGCCAAGCTTTTTAGGGGAGCTTCTGATTGTACTTGTCAATTTCTGGTCTTTTTAATGTTTGTCATGTTCTCTTATAAATTCATGATGTTAAAATATTTTCAAGACTACCAAGTATGTACATATACACATATTTTTAAAAGTTTTGCATCACCCCGGTTCT
Source organism: Schistocerca gregaria (assembly GCF_023897955.1). NCBI lineage: Eukaryota > Metazoa > Arthropoda > Insecta > Orthoptera > Acrididae > Schistocerca > Schistocerca gregaria. Next base: position 1,095,479,145 of record NC_064920.1, read on the forward strand.
GAGAGTTTCGGACCTGTACAGAAAATTGGAATAGAGATCAATATAAACATCATTTCCGCCTTTTTGTTCTTCATGAAAACCGCACATTTCATGTTGTACCACCATACAGTGCCCTTCAGATGTGATGGTCCAGATTGGTGTACACACACCAGTACCTCTAACACCCAGTAGCACGTCCTCTTGCACTGATGCATGCCTGTATTCGTCGTGGCATACTCTCCACAAATTCATCAAGGCATTGTTGGTCCAGATTGTCCCACTGCTCAATGGGGATTCGGCGTGGATCCCTTAGAGTTGTTGGTGGGTCACGTCGTCCATAAACAGCCCTTTTCAATCAATCCCAGGCATGTTCGATAGGGTTCACGTCTGGAAAACATACTGGCTACTCTAGTCGAGCGTTGTGGTTATCCCGAAGGAAGTCATTCACAAGATGTGGACAAATTGTCGTTTATGAAGAAGGATGCCTCGTCAATACGCTGCCGATATGGTAGCACTATCAGTCAGAGGATAGTATTCACGTATCGTGCAGCCGTTACGACGCCTTCGATGATCACCAACGGTATACGTCGGCCCCACATAATGCCACCCCAAAAACAGCAGGGAACCTCCACCTAGCTGCACTCGATGGACAGCGTGTCTGAGGCGTTCAGCCTGACGAGGTTGCCTCCAAACGCGTCTCCGACGATTGTCTGGTTGAAGGCATATGCGACACTCATCGGTGAAGAGAACGTGATGCCTGCCCTGAGCGGTCGATTCCGCATGTTGTTGGGCCCATCTGTTCTGCGCTGCATGGTGTCGTAGTTGCAAAAATGGACCTCGCCATGGACGTCCGGAGTGTAGTTGCGCATCATGCGTACAATTTGAGTCGTAACACGACGTCCTGTGGCTCGACGAAAAGCATTATTCAACGTGGTGGCGTTGCATTCATGGTTCCTCCGAGCCATAATCCGTAGGTAGCGCTCATGCACTGCAGTAGTAGCCATTGGGCGTGCTGAGCGAGGCATGTCATCGACAGTTCCTGTCTCTCTGTATCTCCTCCATGTCCGAACAACACTTCTCCCTTGTTGAAAGCCCTCCCTAGCACCAACTAACAATGCGGCTCGATCGAACCACGGTATTGACCGTCTAGGCATGGTTGAACTACAGACAAGACAAGTGTTGTACCTCCTTCCTGGTGGAATGACTGGAAATGAACGGCTGTCGGACCACCTCCGTCTAATTAGCGCTGCTCATGAATGATTGTTTACATCTTTGGGTGGGTTTAGTGACATCTCTGAACAGTAAAAGGGACTGTGTCTGTGATACAATATCCACATTCAACGTCACTCTTCAGGAGTTCTAGTAGCCGGGGTGATGCAAAACTTTTTTGGAGTGTGTATTTTATTCTGTTGTGCCATATATACACAGGCATTTGTCTTAACGCTGCCACTTTCATTTTGCAGTTTTAAGTGGATTTATTGTTACCCGTTACTTCCTGTAGAGCATCTGTGGTGGATCTTGATGTATACTCTTTTTATTAGACAGGTGCCTGAAGATGGGATGATAAATTGTTAAAACGAGTGGCAAAAATAAAATAACATTTCAGATGCACGGCTGTTGGCGAATTCCATTTTTAAATAAATATGTACGTGGGACGTCGAAGGCGCGGCGTGTAGTGACGTAAATTAGGAGATAATTAGCGGCCGTCATGAGCAGCTGCGACGCGCCGCGTCTTGACATCCGGCCTGCGGGGAGGATCATCCTATCAGCGTGCAGCGGCCCCTCTGCTTCTCCGGCACACACACACACACACCCACACACGTACTGCGCTGTGGCCTCCAGTTGCCCTGCCCACAGGCGGCTGCATGCTTCCCTTATAAGATGCTGGGCACGGCCTGTCGCCTGCTACAGCAAGCTCTAAGCTGGCCGCTTTATCCAGCCAGCTGCAGCGGCCGAACAGAGAGCCTAATTTGTCGCTCGGTACGGTGTGTCGCCTGCCGGTAATGTGTGGCACGCGCCGAGATAGTGGCCAGTTTCACGCTCGGTCCGGAGATGTGCGGTACGTACGAGGTCTGTTCAAAAACTTTGCCCACAACATTTTTCTACGGTTACCTTTTACTTCTTGTGCATGGTCTCTTTCGAAATACTCTCCTCCACAATTGATACCCCAGAAAGACGCGCACTTCATTCACCATTCAGTGCTGGTATTTCATATTCCTAATCCCAGCATTCTGGTGTTAGATAAAATAATAATTCAGGCAATATTAATAATTTCTATGGGTATCCTGATTTGTTTGACGATCTTTACAGTTTGTCACTGTTGTATTCTCCAACAGATTATTGAACGTAACTTCTTCTACAATACAATAGCTGGCTTTACAATAGACGTAGACGTCCGTCGATCTAGCTGGAGATGTGGTTCTTCTCGGTCTGCTGGTACTTCGATCGGCGGTGCAGTACAGCGGCTTTGGTGATATCTTCTCGGAGACTGTGCTATAGCGGTTGCCATTAGCAGCGGACGAAGACTGGTCTGCCCCCTCCCCCCTTTTTTGTTTTTTGTTGTTTTTCATTGATTTTCAATTCCCCCCCCCGAAGGGGGCGGACTGGCTGCAGCTTAGTACGCTGCTCTACAGCCTACAGAATTATTTTTTTTAAGAAAAGGAAGAAGAAAGAAACAAGGAGAAACAGGCGATAAAATGATGGCTTAAAATGTAAAACGGCGTAAAAAATGCGGAAAGTTAAAACAGAAAGCAAAAGGGGTTGGCAATGTCGATAAAAAACATGGCGACAGTCTGGTTTCTGTTCGCAAGAGATAAAAAATCACACCCAGCGACAGTATGATGGCTGTTCGCTACACTTCCCTAAAGACACACCTCGGAACACTCACTGGAAACACACACACTGTGAAACACTGCACGAAAATGGTGGCACAGATATGACACTCCCGAGCCAAAGGCAGATGGGGAGGGGGGGGACCTGGAGAAGGGGGAAAAACAAGGAGGGAGGAGAGGGGAAAACGAAAGGGGGGAACCAAGGAGGGAGAGGACTCGTAAGGGGGAGAGGGGCAGGGCAGACGCGAGAGGGAATAAGAAGAGGCAGAGGAGGGAAATGCAGGAGGACTCGGGGGAGAGAAGGGGGCAGAGAGAGGGGAGGTTAGGAAAAAGGAGGATTGAAGGGGGGAGAGGGATCCCAGGAAAAGGACAGAGGAAAGGAGGGGGAGCGAGGATCAGAATTGATAGGAGAGATAAATGGAGGGAGGGAGGGCATCATCCGGGAGGGAGAGTTGATGAAAGCCACCTTGGGAAAGGAGATGTAGGGTGTACAGATGGAGGGTGGGGGGATACAACAGTGAAGACGTGTTAGGGGGCAGGGATGGGAGAGGAGAGGAGCAGCCAGGGGGTGAGGGAGGTCTAGAGGATGTGGATATGTTCGAGGAATAGGAGCAGATGGGGGAAAGGAATGAGATCATAGAGGATTCGCGTGGGGGACGGGAGGCATATAGGGAACGCAAGGCAGAGTGCATGATGCTCAAGGATCTGGAGGGACTTATAGAATTTGGAGGGGGGGGGGGGGCCGATATCCAATCAGAACTGGCATGGCAGAGGATGGGACAGATTAAGGATTTGTAGGTGTGGAGGATGGTAGAGGGGTGCAACCCCCATGTCCGGCCAGATAGAAGTTTGAGGAGTTGGAGGCGGTGGTGGGCTTTGGATTGGATGGAGCAGAGATGAGGGATCCAGGTGAGGTGATGGTCAATGATGAGGCCAAGGTAGGTGAAGGTGGGGGTGAGGCGGACAGCACGGCGCAGACAGTAAGGGAGAAATCCAGGAGCCGGAAGGAGCGAGTGGTACAACCTACGATGATTGCCTGGGTCTTGGAAGAATTGATTTTCAGGAGCCACTGGTTACATCAGGCAGCAAAAAGGTCAAGGCGGTTCTGGAGAAGGCGTTGGGATCGTTGGAGGGTAGGAGCGAGGGCGAGGAAAGCGGTGTCATCGGCATATTGCAAGAGGTCTACTGGAGCGGGGGTTGGGGCATATCTGCCGTGTACAGAAGGTGGGAGAGGACAGAGCCCTGGGGCACGCCTGCAGAGGGATGGAAGATGTGGGAATTGGCATTATGCATGGTAACATAGGAGGGGCGGTGGAAGAGGAAGCAGGCCATCATAAGGATGTAATGGATAGGAAAGGAGTAGGTTTGGAGTTTAAACAGGAGACTGGGATGCCACACACGATCGTAGGCCTTTTCGAGGTTAAGGGAGACAAAAATGGCGAAGTGACGGGAGTTAGGCTGGAGGGAGAGGAGATGAGTGAGATGGAAGAGTTGGTCATCAGCAGAGGAGGAAGGTCGAAAGCCACATTTGGTGTTGGGGAGGAGATGGTTTTGGCAGAGGTGGTGATGGATGCGCCGGGAAAGGATGGATTCCAAGAGCTTGCTGAACACCGAATGTGAGACAGATAGGACGATAGGAAGAGGCATCAGATGGAGGCTTGTTGGGTTTGGAGAACATCAGGATACGGGAGGTTTTCCACATGTCGGAATAGAAGCCAGTGGCAAGGATGACATTGTAGAGGGTGGCAAGGACTGAATGGAAGGAAGGAGGGCAGTGTTTGAGGTGGCGGTAGGTAATGCAGTCGTGGCCGGGAGCAGTGTTGCGTTTAGTGCAGAGTTTAGTTGGTTTGTTTCCCTCATAGCGTGGCTGTTATGCGGTGCTGCCTGCCATTTAGGGAAACCCGATGGCAGACAGTACAGTCTAACGCTGATCTGTGAGAGGAGCTTGGCGCCAGGAATTTTCTTTATTTATGGGCGAGGGCAGCAGTCTTCCTAGCAGCCATGATGGCACCCCGTTTCCTATCCTTTTTCCGATCGCCAGGGTAGCACGTGGTCTCGTTTGAATGTTCAGTATTGGCCAAAGTTTCTCCTGTCTTCAGTTCCCCAACCTGCCTTACCAACCTCGTAAACGCTATTTCTGCTCAATTTTAACGTCGCGAGGTCGCCTCCCTGTAAAATTCCGGCCCTCTGATTGGCCAGTTCAGATGCGCGCCTGTTTTTCGCAGGCGGGCGCCAACCGCCCTCCTCGGATGGGTGGCGGACAAAGAGGCAGTAAGCAGTTCTAGTGTGACCGTGCCGCAGACCAGAGGTGCCGCTTTCTAGAGATGAAGTTCAGTAAGCATGAGCGCCGACGTGCACTGTAGATTCGCGCCCTGCGGCCCGGAGGGAACCTGATAGGTCATTGTGAATAGTTTCGCGTCTTGCGGGTTTTTTTGCTTCAGTAGGGGAGGCTAATGAGCAATTCACCTACAGTTGCATCTTCTTAGTCTTTGTCTGATTCCTGATGGTGGTCGTTGAATGCCTGAAACCCCCTCACTTAGGAAATTGGACCCCATTTCATAATATGGCGATCGTTACTAAAATTCGTTTCCTCCTGCTATCGTGGTTTGTTATGAACGTACGTTGCGACAGGCTGCTGAACTCGAAGCTTTCTCCACCCCACCCATTTTGGTTGTATTATTGTTCGATTCTCAACTGTTTAATAAATGAGTCCGTTAATTTCACATTCTCTCTCTTTCATTACGTGAACTCACCCCTAGTGTAACAGAATAATGCAGAACTATAACGGTTGCTATCCAGCGCCATTAACAATAGTATAAAGATTCAATATCGCGCGCCTGGCACAACCATTGCACGCATGGCACCGATACAGTAGTAATCACGTTCAATTATTCCCCATTGATAAACTTGGAAATGTTCACGGCTCAGTGTGAGTACCTGAGCACTAAATCCACTTTATGTGGTGGAAGTAGTGGCCTCTCCTTTACCTTGCTGGTTCAGACAAAAAATATCAAAAATAACAGCCCCTACAGCAAGGAATAATAACCTGTAAAATGAATCGAGCCACCGCTTTTACCGCGTCCCAACGCCGTTTCCACTTCCGGAAGCAGTCTTGGTGCGCCTCTTGCTGGATCGCGCGAAGAGCCGTCTGCGAATTTTCTTTTATCTCGTCTATCTTTGAAAATCTCCGTCCTTCCTATGGGCTTTTCAACTTCGGAAATATAAAAGAGTCCGCAGCGGCCAGGTTTGTAGAGTACGGAGGATGAGGCAGCACAGTGATTTCGATTTTTGTGCACGCACAAACAGGGATGAATGTGCGTGTGCGTTATCGTGATACAAAAGCCATGAATTGTCTCGCCAGATTGCAACCCGTTTCCTTCTCACATTTCTCGAAGGCGACGCAACGCGTCCCGATAGTATCACAGATTAACAGTTTGCCCTTCTGGCACGAATTCATGATGAACTAATCCTTCAAAGTTCACTTGACCTCACAAGCTGTTTTTGGTCTTGAAGAAGCTTTACCAACCCATTGTGAAGATTGAACCTTGGTCTCAGCATCATAACCGTAGACCCACGTCTCATCACCAGTTATGATTCTCCTAAGGAACACCTCTTTGTCATTTGCGCAATCGAAAAGCTCTTCACAGATTGCAAGGCGAAGGTCTTTCTGGTTTTGACTCGTAAGACGTGTACGAACACGGCGGCAACAGGATGTATTCCAAGATGCTGTGCCAGAACTTCGTGACATGATGCAACATAAGTGTTACATTCTTCTACAATCTTTTGGATTGTCAGCCTTCTATTGGCACAAACAGTTTCGGTAACGTTGCTAAAAGGAGCGTCGTCGGTAGATGTCGAAGCGCGTCCTGAACGAGGGTCACACTTAATTTTCGTTCGGTAATTTTTTCCGGCAGTTGTGACCGAGCGGTTCTAGGCGCTTCAGTCCGGAACCGCGTTGCTGCTACGGTCGCAGTTTCGAATCCTGCCTCGGGCATGGATGTGTGTGATGTCCTTAGGTTAGTTAGGTTTAAGTAGTTCTAAGTGTAGGGGACTTATGACCTCAGATGTTATGTCTGATAGTACTTAGAATCATTTGAACCATTGTGCCATTTTTAAACCATGTGAACCATTCCTAACACCGAGTGCGGCTTAACCACTCATCCCCATAGCCTTCCTGCATCATTTGGTGTGTGTCTATAAATGTCTTCTTGAGTGTCAAGCAAAATGTAATGCAGACGCGTGGCTCCTCTTACCCTGCCATCTCGAAATTCGCAAACTGTGCGTCACAACTTTCTGCTCAATACAGCACTGAACAATAACTAGCAGACATACAACAATGAAACTTTCGGCAGTTGCGCATTAAACACTGGCGAGTGCAGGGACACCAACTACATTGATCTCTAACACTGGTTCAGACTAGCACATGGATGATAAATAATGAGCGAAACCAACAAATATTTAAACTTCAAATATTTATTACTCTGGTGGCCATCTTAATTCTACTGTCCACCAAAGACAATGACACAACACAAAGTAGTACTTCTTTTACATGTTCTTTGCATTGTTTATCCACCTCGAACAATAACACACAAACTCACTCTACCAAAGTGACATTCCGACTGCGCTCCCAACCCTTCTTGCTGCTTGTATTTATAACCTGTTATTAAAATGACAGACAGATTTTTTGACTTGACATAATAATTTCTTGTTACAAAAAGGCCGTTTTTTAGAAGTTTGCCAATTGACTCCTCTAATTTGCATAAATAAGTAAATAACATGAACTATTAAGAATTACATTGGTTTTCGTCTAAAATAGGAGTGTTTACGTGAATACTGAGTGAAAACGATCTTAGTTAACAAATAGGTTTCACTGGATGATTTTTATTTAAGGAGATCCAAAATACGTAAGTTGGCCACTATTTTTCATACTTCATATTAATTATTTAAGATGAACTTTGTGTTTTTACATGATGACATTTGCTGTATCAGTGATCAAGTGATATTACGTTTTGTGTCGGTCAGTTATTCATTATAATTTAATTGGTTTACTGTTTATGGAGACATGTTATGCAGTCATTGTTAACATACACAGTAAATTTTCTTTAATCAGAAATACTTGTTAAACTGGTTGGATTTGGAGGGTATCGCATACTTCGATAAAGTAAAGCCTTTAATAGGTTCCATTACAAAGGGCAGCTGTACCTGTACACGCCATCCAAGCTCTGTTTGACTCAATGCCCAGACGTATCAAGGCCGTTAGTACGGCCAGAGGTGGTTGTTCTGGGTGGTGATTTCTCAGGATTTATGCATCCAAATTGCGTGAAAATGTAGTCACATGCAGTTCTAATATAATATATTTGTCCAATGAATACCTGTTTATCATCTGCATTTCTTCTTGGTGTAGCAATTTTAATGGACAGTGGTGTAGTTCTGCTCGTTCCCGCCTAAAGTGCCTAGTGCCGCCTGTCTGCTGGCGTTATAAGCTCATGTGATAAAACATTTTCTATATTATTAATCGTAAGCAAATCTTCCCTTTTGAACACGTGTTTGCACCCTGAGGCGTCTTTGATGCAGAGCTTCCACATGACATACGTTAAAGCAATTAGTTTTACCGGGTGACAGTTACTGAACTATATGGAAAAAAAACGTAAGTTAGTTACAAACAACATGTTGTGTTGTTCTGAGAGCGTTTCCCCGCTGTTGCCTTTTTGACAGTATGACCGAAGGGTAATTCATAGTAAGAGACCGATTAAGAGAAGTTCATTTACTAGTAACTCCACATAACTGAAGTTTACCCGATTTAGCAATGACGTCGACTAAAGTCCCTGTAGTGCGAGTTCAGAGAGAATGAGACTGTTGTTTGGTACAGTAAAAGCATTCATGCTAATTATTTGTTGCTCATGACTGTTCCTAACACGCTCTTTATCCACTGAACGATTCAAATCAAATATAACCTACATAAGAGAAAAGAGTAGCAGCAAAGTTAAATTAAGTCAAACAATTAAGAAAATTCCGACAGCTCAGTTCAGTGCCAGCTTGATTAGGGGCACGTTTTTAGCAAGCGATTACCTACCTCTGTGCTTAATGTGTGGGCTGAAGGTGTTACTAGCGTTATCCTTTGCATTTCTTAACTTATTAATTCTAGAGATCATGAAAAGCAGTTTAAAGCCGTACCATTGAGAATAATTAAACAGAATCTTAGCACCCCAACCTCAGCGTACGGCAAGAGGTAAAATTTTATCTTAACAAATACCATAGGATAGTACAGAGATAATAATGACAGCAAAAACAAATTGCTTATTCACATGCAGCCAAACCAAAAGGAAAATAAATTTCAACAGCAGACTACTGGAGTAGCCACGCAACCACAGAGGCGATAGCGACGCTTCACCTTAAAGAGATTACGCTCTTAGGAACTCCTCCTTGCATGGTAATCAAGCAAAATGGTGCCTTTATTTATTTATTTCTACTTCAGCCTGTCAGAGTGAACCGAGCGCCGGCCGGAATTCAATGTCGTTACCAAAATTAACGACCGCTTACCTTCCGCTGCAGTCTTTTCTTGGTCGTTCGGAGAGCGATAGTAGAATAATTTATCACAATCTCCGTCCTACTTATTCAAAGAGCTCTGTACTTGTGAAGGCAGCGAAATGCTCCGTCTACGTTTCGAGTGGTGATGTAGCCACGTTTACGGAGGTGTTTCGAATTTCACACACACGAATTTGTACGTAGACGCCGGGATAGCAAATCGTGTATCATCGTACATAGTGTACAGTCTACGATACACAGAAGAGGTTAGCTCGTGATTAAATCTGATTCATACATCCCTTGAAATGAATTAACACATTAATGTCAGCTACTAAATATGAAAGTGTCTGGTATTTTAAGTGCTACCGTTCTGCAGAATGCGTTTGGAATATGTCACAACAAGGGACTTAGACTCCACGTCTTCCTATATGACCTGAAAAATGTAAATTTTCCGCTGTTTTTCCGTAAGTCACTAAAAATGAAATAAGAGCGAGGTCTTTCAACAACGAGGAAATACGTAGCCTCGCTCTCCTTGTCAACACCGAAAAATATTGACCGAAAAGTCGTGGAAGTTCACCCATCGACTCGAAGGATTCATACGTGAGACGACGTGAGGATCCTACATTCTCACAAACAACAGATATTTATCATTTTTCGACGCAATTTTACAACTGTCATTCTTTCCAGTTGCTGCAAGTATCGTTATTGATGATCATGCAGATGGAACTTTTTAAACTATTTCCAGTGGTTGAAAATTTATCTGCCTTGATTTAATAAGGGAAACAAAGCAAAAGCGGCCATAGGCACATGTTTTCGGCAGCTAAACTGAGTTTATCGTGCGGTTTCATTCCCTGTAATACTAGATAAAACCAGATAGTGCCCATGAAGAGCCGTGGGAGATCAATTGCTAGATCTTGGTTAGGCGCAGTCTCCTCAGAAATTAGGACTCAAATATTTCTTGTCTTTTCTCCTCCAGTACTTCATACTACAACATTAAATGTGGTGCGGGGCTTAACAAACAGCACACAATGTCTCAACACCAAGCTAAAAGTGTCACCCTGAAACAATATTCGGAAACTCACTGCCACTAACTAGGGAATCCACTTCATCAAAACCTCCGCCATGGCACTTTTTCCGCAGGGGAGTATGCTTGCCATTATGGTACAGTGTTGCCCACCTGGTTCTATGTAAATCGCTAAGGGGGTCTAAAGCTACCATTCAGTCTTTTGTTGACCAGTCTGATGCGGCAGTTGACGATAGTAAAAGGAAAGCCGAAGTATTAACTTTCACGTTCAAGAAATCGTTCACACAAGAGAATCATGCAAACATACTGTCTTTTGACCATCAGACAGAAGCCCGTACGGACCAAATAGCAATAAGCATTCCTGGCGTAGATAAAAGTCAAAGAAAGACCCCAAAATTACAGTCCAATATCCACACCTTCGGTCTGCTGCAGAATCCTTCAACATATTCTCAGTTTGAATATAGTAAACTTTCTTAATACTGAGAAGCTTATCTCACAAATCAGCATGGTTTTAGAAACTATCCCTCGTCCCAAACTTGCCCTTTTCCCACATCATGTACTGTGAAATGTGGATGAAGGACGAGCCGGCCAGTGTGGCCGTGAGGTTCTAGGCGCTTCAGTCTGGAACCGCGTGACCGCTACGGTCGCAGGTTCGAAGCCTGCCTCGGGCATGCATGTGTGTGCTGTCCTTAGGTTAGTTCGGTTTGAGTAGTTCTTAGTTCTAGGGGACTGATGACCACAGATGTTAAGTCCCATAGTGCTCAGAGCCATTTGAACCATTTGGATGAAGGACGTCACATTCCGTATTACTAGATTTACGGAAAGTATTTGACACGGTGCATCACTGCAAACTGTTAGCGAAGTTACGACACATGGAATAAGTTCACAGATATGTGAGTGGCTCGAAGACTTCTTACGTGAAAGAACCCATTATGTTGCCCCCGACGGCGACTCTTCTTCAGAGAGAAAGCTTTCACCAGGAGTGCCCCAGGGAAGTGCAACAGAACCTCTTGTGTCCTCTATATTCATAAATGATTCGGTGCACGGGGTGGGCAGCAATCTGCGGTTGTTTGCTGATGATGTTGTGGTGTAAGATAAGGTGTCGAAGTTGACTAACTGTAGGAAATTTCCAGTTGGTGTGATGGATGGCAGCTGGCTCTAAATGAGGAAAAAAGTAAGTTAATGCGGATGAGTAGGAAGAACAAACCTATAATGTTCGGATACAGTATTAGTAGTATACTGCTTGACACAATTTTAGGGTACGATCCTATGGGACCAAACTTCTGAGATCATCTGTCCCTAAGCTTACGCAGTACTTAATCTAACTTAAACCAACTTACGCTAAGGATAACACACAAACAACGATGCCCGAGGGAGGACTCGAACGTCCGAAGGGGCGAGTCGCGCTAACCGTAACGAGACGCTTCAGAGCGCACGACTACCCTGCGCGACCGTTTGACACAGTCAAGTGGTTTAAATATCTCGGCGTAACGTTGGAAAGCGGTATGAAATGGAACGACATGTGGGGATTGTGATAGGGAAAAAAATGGTCCACTTCGGTTTATTGGCAGACTTTTATGAAAAAATGGTTCATCTGTAATGCTCGGTTTACACTAGCAAGTTATTGCAGCAGTTTACTTGCGCGGAGGAACTCGCCGCGCGATTTGCGAGTGTTAACTTATCGCCAAGTCGACTTGCGACCGCAGCAATTTATAGCGGAAGTGACTTGCTGCATTTTTTCCGCTTCCAGTGTGAACATCTCGCAAGAAGTATCTGCAAGTAACTTGCAACTCTTAGGATTTATTTCTATTTCCTGTAAGCAGGAACCGCAAGTTATAGTAAGTAAGTCGTCTGCATAACACTCATATTTAACATTTTACTTAACGTGATGACTTAGTTTTATGCAACCATCTTATGTATTATATGCAAAGAAATTTCAAAAATGGAGGAGAAACAGGAATGGATGCAGCAGGATACAGGACATTTTATTGAAGCTGTGGAGAGCTACCCCGAAATATGGAACGTGAATAATCGAGACTTTAATGATAAAGTGAACAAGATGAAATGATGATGACAAGATGATGATGAAGAACAAGATGAAACATTAAATGAAATCTCTTCGATATCCGACAAATCTGTGAAAGAAGAACGGAGAAAGTAGCATAACTTGAAGAAACAACCCTTTGCCACTTGCATCCACTCGCTTGTTGTTTTAGTAGGAGTCTAGAAAAAGACTATGTGTAATTATTACGTGTTGTATTTAATTAGCTTGTCACTTTCCATTATATGAGAATTAGGGGGACAAAAACATTTGTATAAGCATATCATTCTGTAAAATGCAGATTATTTCAATAAAAATTTATTTTCATTGTTGTGTTTTCACATACCTTCAAATAATTTTCCCATTTCAAGACGTCATAAATGGCTCTACATACATTGGGTACCACTAGAAAAATCGTGCTGACGGGAGTATGAAACAAGTATATTAGGGACTTGTATGAGTCTCCTACAAAGAAGAAATTTCAAAATTCAAACTTTTTTTGGTTGTATGTTTCACATAAATAAATGAACTGCGTATTTTATTCGTAGCTCACCTGTCGCTATAAATCTTAGAGAGACTATCAAACGTTCCTTTGCTCAAATAACAATACGGAAGTTTGTGTCTCGTTTTGATGTGACGGGTGCTATTAACATCAGCAAATCATTTGAGGACATTCTGCAAAAGTTTTCGAAAGTATCCATGCTCTCGATATTAAGTTCTTGCAAAAGGTTATTATACACACCATTTTGCGATCTTCTCATTATCCACTCTCTAACCTAAATACTTCTCTTTTTCTTTTTCAAGTTTTGCATTGCAATTACAAGAGCTGCAGCATATCTCACCTGCCTACTTGTCATTTTATACTTCGGCTGACACTCGTAGTGGTATTGAAAACAAATGTAAGCAGTATCAGCAAGTTGTTGACGCAAGTTTCTTGCCAAAGAACTTGTGGAAGAATCTTGCTTAATTCTTGCGCGGCTGTGTAAACACAGCAGCAAGCGGCTAGCAATAACTTGCAGTAATAACTTCTGCAAGCGACTTGCTGGTGTAAACCCAGCTTAAAGTTGACTGCATATAGAACGAGTACTGTTCGAGTGTTTGGGATCCTTACCAGATCGGATATTAGGAAGACACAGAGGTAAGGCAGAGGCGGGCTGCTAGGTTTCTTACCGATAGGTTCGAACAACACATAAGTGTTAACGGAAATGCTTCGGGAACTCAGATGGTAGTTCCTGAAGGGAAGTCGACACTTTTTCCAAAAAGACTATTGATAAAATTTAGAGAATCAATATTTCAAGCTGACTGTCACACGATTGTACTGCCGCCAACATACATTGCGCGTAAGGATCACAAAAATAAAATACGAGATATTCGGTCTCATACGGAAGCATATAGACAGCTGTTTTTCATCCAGTCTACTTGCGATTAGAACAGGAAAGAAAATGACTAGTAGTAGCACAGGGTACCCTACTCCTACCCCAGAGTATCAATGTTGATGTAGAAAGCAAGTGGAAGTCGCACTGCATAAAACTACACCACTAGCCTCTGGATGTCTGAAATCGACACCTACAGACGAAGTTTGTTGGCTGGCAGGTATTGTACCCCTGATACATGTCGTAAAGCAGATGAAGTCGTTGAAAGGAAAAAGGTTGAATGCAATCACTTAGAACCTTACGAACACCAAAATCTCAGAACAGCCTATGCATTGACTACGTCTCCACACACGGACAGAGAAGAGCTGTCAGCATTTATATGTGACTAACTCCAAACGTGGTTGAAACCTGCTGAGTTCGTACCGCCTGGAGGTACTTTACACTGATCCACCTAGAGACCATCGAACAGGCTTGGGTCAGGTGTTGGTTCCCAGGACAACCTTGTCAAACAAGTACTGTCCAAAAGACCGACATAATGTGAATGCAGAGGACAACCAGTGGAACACTGTGCCCCTGTCCGCACTGCCTGAGCCATTCAGTGATGAATAGCTGATGAAGAGTAAATGCGCTGTCGCCTAATTCTAGGTGACGGTCATTTATTTCATATTTAAAATTGTTATTTCTTAATTTTGTAAGTTACTGTTTTATAATTATTCCACAACATTGTACAAAGTAGAGTTTAGAATGGCTTTGGACTCGAGTAAAAAGAAAACAGCTCCCACATATCCTAGTCGGCACTTAAAAGCTTCTATCTCTATACCGATTGTGTGCAGATGTATCTTAAAGTTCGCATGGCTCGTCTCTGGACGTACCACGAGTTTCATCAGCCCCCTGCTCAAGCCCAAACTTGCCAAACATGCCAGAATGAAATTTTCACTCTGCACCGGAGTGTGCGATGATATGAAACATCCTGACAGACTAAAGCTGCGTGCCGGACCGAGACTCGATCTCAGGACGTTTAAATTTCGCGGGCAAGGACTTTACCATCTGAGCTGTACCAGTCCTCCACGCTCGCTACTTTGAGATTGGTTCAAATGGCTCTGAGCACTATGGGACTTAACTCCTGAGGTCATGAGTCCCCTAACTAACCTATGGACATCACACACATCCATGCCCGAAGCAGGATTCGAACCTGCGACCGTAGCCGTTACGCGGTTCCAAACTGAAGCGCTTAGAATGGCACGGCCACACAGGCCGGCCTACTTTGGGATTCCCGCAGGAGGTCGGACGTAACTGCGCATCCTCACTCAAGGTGGTAGAGTCACTGCCCATCGAGGCGAATCAGTTGTATTCTGAAAGAATAGACACCATGCATTCATAAAAACGAATGATTATATTTTATCACCTACGTACCTGCATCTGGAGGCAGCACTTGGAATACTGGACTAAAACACAAAAACATAGGAAACTGTGGAAGACGAAACCATGTTTTGCAATCCAGGGGCAAATGCTCTACCATCTGAGCTACCCAAGCACAGCTCACGACCCCTCTTCACAGCTTAAATTCCGCCAATGCCTCGTCCTCTACCTTCCAGACTTCACAGAAGCTCTCTTGCAGACCTTGCATAACTTAGCACTCCTGAAAGAAAGGATACTGCGGAGACTTGGCTAAGCCACGGCCTAGGGGATGTTTCCAGAATGAAATTTTCACTCTGGCAGGCTAAAACTGTGTGCCGGACCGAAACTCGAACTCGGAACCTAGAAACATCCCCCCAGGCTGTGGCTAAGCCATGTCTCCACAATATCCCTTCTTTCAGGAATTCTAGTGCTCCAAGGTCCGTAGGAGAGCTTCTGTGAAGTTTGGAAGGTAGGAGACGAGGTGCTGGCGGAAGTAAAGCTGTGTGGACGGGTCGTGAGCCGTGCTTGGGTATTTCAGATGGTAGAGCACTTGCCTGTGGATTGCAAAAGATGATTTAGGTTTCCATAGTTTCCCATGTTTTTGTGTTTTAGTCCAGTATTCCAAATGCTGCCTCCAGATGCAGTTACATAGGTGATAAAATATAATCATTCGTTTTTATGAATGCATGGTGTCTGTTCTTTCAGAATACAATTGATTCGCCTCGATGGACAGTGACTCTATCATCTTCATTGAGGATGCACAGTTACGTCCGACCTCCTGCGGGAATCTCAAAGTAGCGAGGGTGGAGGACTTGTACAGTAACTGTGGATAGGTGGCGCATGGTGGGAGTGGGAGTCGGCCGACAGACGTGAGAGGGAGTTCGCGCGGTTGCGATAAACACTGTGTCCCGGTGGCGCAGTTGTTAACGTAACTGCCCAGTAAGCAGGCGAACTCAGTTCCGAATTCCGTTCCGGCACACATTTTCACTCATCGCCGCAGATTCAGCATAAAGTCTAGATGCAACTGACATTAATATTTCATTCCCTTTCCTCCCCCCCCCCTCCACCACCTTCTTCAATACACACAATATACCCATTCGTGTTTCACCGTTGCTTTTTGAGCGCAGTTTACAGTTTCGGTTGGTGGGCGGAATTCATGACATGTGTGACGCTAGACATTAATTACGATATTCGATATTAGATACAATCGTGTCACGATTTTTGGCAGAACCGAAACTTCAGAGGGAAAGAATTTCTCAAAAATCGTGGAAAACAGGCTTTAACAGACATTATTTATTTTCGATTATTCGTGTTCGAAACGAGATACCGAAGTAAACGAGAAGTTTCTTACCCATAACTGATTATTCTACCTTACAGCCTTCACTGCCCGCATCATCGTCTGATTCTAAGTAGAGTTGTGTAACACACAATTTGAGAAAGGATATCTTTGGAGCGTAGGAAGAGATTAATGTGAAATTGTCAATTTGGCAAGTGTTACAAGGTCCCAAACGTAAACAGTGACTGCCATCACCGTGGTCTCGCGGTTCTAGGCGCGCAGTCCGGCACCGTGCGACTGCTACGGTCGCAGGTTCGAATCCTGCCTCGGGCATGGATGTGTGTGATGTTCTTAGGTTAGTTAGGTTTAAGTAGTTCTAAGTTCTAGGGGACTGATGACCACAGCAGTTGAGTCCCATAGTGCTCAGAGCCATTTGAACCATTTGAACTGCCATCACCAAGGAGCTAGCAAATTTAAACATTCGGCTTGCTTTGAACATACCAAAAATAATCGGCCGGAGGTGACAGAGATGATGGTAGTGTACGCAAATTTCATATCGTCGCAAAATTATGACATGCAGAGTTGAAACCTCTAGATACCCAGCGCACAAGAGTATCCTCCAAAACACTTTAAACTTATGTATACAGATGTTGTTGTTGTGGTATTCAGTCCAGAGACTGGTTTGATGCGGCTCTCCATACTATTCTATCATGTGCAAGCTCCTTCATTTCCAAGCGACTACTGCACTCTACATCCTTCTGAATCTACTTAGTGTTATCATCTCTTGGTGTGTCTCTACCATTTTTACCCTCCACACTGCCCTCCAATACTAAATTGGTGATCCCTTGATGCCTCAGAACATTTGCTACCAACCGATCCCTTCTTCTGGTCAAGTTGTGACACAAATTCCTCTTGTACCCAGTTCTATTCAGTAACTCCTAATTGCTCGAACAGTCCAAGGGTATACTGCCGGTTCATAGTGTCCAATGAGCACAATATTTCGGCGATTAGACATGCCAACATCGTTAGGTGCGCTGCCAGTTCGTCAGCGCACCTGACGATGGCGACATGTCTGATCGCCGAAATGTTGTGCCCCTTGGACACTATGAACCGGCAGTATATCCGTGGACTGTTCGAGCAACAAATACGCCAAGAGAAACTGAAGAATCACAACTCCTCATTAGTTATGTGATCTTCCCATCTAACCTTCAACATTCTTCTGTACCACCAAATTTTGAAATCTTCTATTCTCTTCTCGTCTAAACTGCTTATCGTCCATGATTCACTTCCATACATGGCTATACTCCGAACAAATACTCTGAGAAAAGACTTCCTGACACTTAAATCTATACTCGATGTTAGCAAATTTCACTTCTTCAGAAACGCTTTCCTGGACATTGCCAGTCTACATTTTATATCCTCCCTACTTCGACCATCATCAGTTATTTTGACCCCCAAATAGCAAAACTTTAAGTGTCTCATTTCCTAATCTACTTCCCTCAGAATTATGTGATTTAGTTAAACTACATTCCCTTACCCTCGTTATGCTTTCGCTGATGTTCATCTTATAACCTCCTTTCAAGACACTGTCCATTCCATTTAACTGCTTTTCCAGGTCCTTTGAGGTCTCTGACAGAATTACACTGTCGTCGCAATTCGCAAAGTTTTTATTTCTTTTTCATGGATTTTAATTCCCACTCCAAAGTTTTCTCTTCTTTCCTTTATTGCTTGCTCAATGTATAGATTGAATAACTTCGGGGAGAGGCTACAACCCTGTCGCACTCGTTTCCCTCTCATGCTCCTCGACTCTTATAACTGCAATCTAGTTTCTGAAAGAAATTGTAAGTAGCCTTTCGTTCCCTGTATTTGACCGCTGCCACCTTCAGAATTCGAAATGTAGTATTCCAGTCAACATTGTCATAAGCTGTCTCTAAGTCTACAAATGGTAGAAACGTAGGATTGCCTTTTCTTAATGTATCTTGTAAGATACGTGGTAGGGTCGGTATTGTCTCACGTGTTCCAACATTTCTACGGAATACATACTGATTTTTCCTGACGTCGGCTTCTACCAGTTTTGGATCCGTCTGTAAAGATTTCGTCTCAGTATTTTGCAGCCGTGACTTATTAAACTTACAGTTCTGTAATTTTCAAACCTGTCAACACCTGCTTTCTTTGGGATTGGAATTATTACATTCTTCTTGAAGTCTGAGGGTATTTCTCCTGTCTCATACGTCTTGCTCACCAGACGGTAGAGTTTTGTCAGGGCTCGCTCTCCCAAGGCTATCAGTAGTTCTAATGGAATAATATCTACTCCCGGGGTCTTGTTCCAACTTAGGTCTTTCAGTGCTCTGTCAAGTTTTTCATGCAGTGTCATATCTCCCATTTCATTTTCATCTACGTCCTCTTCCATTTCCATAGTATTGCCCTCAAGTACATCGCCCTTGTATAGACTTGTAATAAACTCCGTCTATCTTTCTGCTTTCCCTTCTTAGCTGAGGACGGGATTTCCATCTGTGCTCTTAATATTCATAGACGTGGTTCTCTTTTCTCCCAAAGTCGCTATAATTTTCTCGTAGGCAATATTTGCCTAGACCTAGTGACACATGCTTCTACATCCATACATTTGTCCTCTATCCATCCCTGCTTAACCATCTTTCACTTCCTGTCAATCTCATTTTTGAGACGTTCGCTTTCCTTTTCGCATGCTACATTTATTGCATTTTTATGTTTTCTCCTTTCATCAATTAAATTCAATATCTCATCTATTACCCAAGGATTTCTACTAGCACTCTTGTTTTTACCATCATCATCCTCTGATGCCTTCACTATTTCACCTTTCAAATGGTTCATACGGCTCTGAGCACTATGGGACTTAACATCTGAGGTCATCAGTCGCCTAGAACTTAGAACTACTTAAACCTAACTACCCTAAGGAGATCACCCTAATCCATGCCCGAGGCAGTATGCGAACCTGCTACCGTATCGGTAGCGCGGTTCCAGACTGAAGCGCCTAGAACGGCTAGGCCACACCGGCCGGCCCACCCATTCTTCTTCTACTGTATTTCTTTCCACTGTTCCTTTCAATTGTTCCCTAATGCTCTCTCT
Organism: Schistocerca gregaria; assembly: GCF_023897955.1. NCBI lineage: Eukaryota > Metazoa > Arthropoda > Insecta > Orthoptera > Acrididae > Schistocerca > Schistocerca gregaria. The sequence goes on from NC_064920.1 coordinate 1,095,498,697, forward strand.
GAATGTATCTACAACCTCTGGTTCTTTCAATTTATCCAGATCCCGTATCCTTAAGTTGCCACCTTTTTGCAGTTTCTACAGTTTTAATCTGCAGTTCATAACCAATAGATTGCGGTAAAAATCCACATCTGCCCCCGGAAATGTCCTACAATTTAAGAGCTGGTTCCTAAATCTCTGTCTTGCCATTATATAATCTATCTGAAACCTTCCAGTGTCTCCAAGCCTCTTCCATGTATGCAAACTTCTTTAATGATTCTTGAACCAAGTGTTAGGTATGATTAAGTTATTCTCTGTGCAAAATTCTTCCGGGCGGCTTCCTCTTTCATTCCTTACCCCCTTTCCACATTCACCTACTACTTTTCCTACTCTTCCTTTTCCGACTATCGAATTCCAGTCCCCCATGATTATTAAATTTTCGTCTCACTTAACCATCTGAATAATTCCTTTTATGTCATCATACATTTCTTCAATCTTTTCGTCGACTGCGGTGCTAGTTGACATATAAACTTGTACTACTGTGGTAGACGTGGGCTTCGTGTTTAAGTTGGCTACAATAATGCGTTCACTTATTAAACTTCTCCTGCATTACCCCTATTTGATTTTGTATTTACACACATCAAAAAAAGTTTTGCATCACCTCGGTCCCGAGAGTTCCGGAACCTGTATAGAAAATTGGAATAGAGATCAACAGAAACATCATTTCCGCCCTTTTTATTGCTTGTGAAAACTAAACATTGCATGTGTACCACCATATAGCGAGACCTTCAGAGGTGGTGGTCCACATCTCTGTACACATGGGGACCTCTAATACTTGCACTGATGCGTGCCTGTATTCGTCGTGTAATACTACCCACGAGTTCATCAAGGCACTGTTGGTCCAGATTGTCCCACTCCTCAACGGCGATTCGGCTTAGATCCCTCAGAGTGGTTGGTGGGTCACGTCGTACATAAACAGCCTTTTTCAATCCATCCTAGGCATGTTCGATAGAGTTCATGTGTGGATAACATGCTGGCCACTGTAGTCGAGCAATGTCGTTATCCTGAAGGAAGTCACTCACAAGATGTGCATGATGGGGACGCGAATTGTCGTCCATGAATATTTCAGTAATTAACGTTTGTCTAATGAAAATATGCTGTCAGAGCTCATCATTGTCTCTAATCTCTTTCACTGCTGTGCCCATTTACCAAAGCATGTTTATGTACTAACTTCATTACTATTCTTACGATAACGTATTTGTGGTACTATAAGTATGACTTTATTTGGCTGGTTTTATTTCTGGATTGTTCTTACTTGCCGAGCCCTGATCACAGGGAACACCATATATAGAAACGTGTACAATGATGTGCGCTGACAGAATATTTTCAATGGACAAACGTCAAATCACTTCATTATTTGGCTTTTTCCGATGCGAGGCTTTGGTAAATACTAGTTTTATTCTTTGGCTCTGTTTTATGATGTATGTGACATTTCTACCCCTTTGCTGGGACTCGGGTCTCTGTAAGACGTGTAATTTTGGACACACATATTTCCGAGTTTGTAGTTATTGCTGTTAAATTACCTTCAACTTGTGTTTCCGAAGAAGACGGGATTACATCCGTCGAACTCGTGATCAAAGACTGAATGAAACCACCTTTTGTTGTCTGCTTTTAATTCATTTACTATTATTCTTTATGTTGTTTTGTCAGAAATTGACATGATGAGACTGTGGTTGTGTGAAGATTCAGATAAATGCTTACAACAAAGCAAAAAAGCAACCAACCAATATTAATAATTCCGTACAGTAGCTAAAATAAAAAGACTCAGAATTTTTGATGTAAATAACATAAAAGTAATTCAGTTCTTATCTTAGGACGTTGTTTACACAATTACAGTTCATTGTTAACGCAATGCACAATGAAAGTGTCAATTTTTCTTACCGTTTTTTTCTATAGATCACCACCACCCCAAGGAACTTTCGCCACAGTCAGCGAACATCAAATGTACCGCAAAATGTAAATTTAAATATGAACAGTCGTCTGAACATTAACATCTCGCTTTCAAACCGGTAATGGGGCACTGTTTGTTCATAAAAATAGCATAATTAACATTGGCTGGTTGCTTTTTTTCTTTTTTAACTTCATTGCATAAAGTTTATTATGTGGGTTGACCGGTACTATTCTACATAATTTTACCCACAGTATGCAAGGCTCGATGGTAATTTGTCGTTGTTACAGAACGCGATCATATGAGATAATGGTTCGATTAAAACAGGCGGATGGAATAGCGTCGTTTCGTTTCGCTCGTGATTCCACTGACGCACGCGTTGAATAACGATGTGGGCATCAACGTCCGTATTAAACACATTTGTTGTGTACATTCCGCTGCGCAGATTTGTGTTTAACATCGAGTGCTTTTCTGCCGATCGGCTTAACTGCTGTGTGCTTAGCGTCCCTTACACGACAAATTGCAATCACTAATTGCCGGTATTAAACTAGAAGCTTTTTCTAGTGTGCAAACGAACTAAAAAAGCTAGAAAAATCATTGCAGTAACTGTCTTAGAATCTGCTAGCATCTGTTGGTTGAAAGCATTCGCACATAAATGCGTAATGTTAGAAACCGATCTCTGCGTCTATGGGTGATCCTGTGATGTCGATGCTTATACGGATAATTAAGAAAGGAAACTGTGTCAGTTTGAGTCTTGTCCGGGAAAGAGTAAAAAGAAAACACGAGACGGTACTCATAAAGTTTTAATTACACAGTGAGCCAAATAACTACTGGTGCAAGTAGTACTACGTCCAAAGTAAGAACTTTGTTTTAATTTCGCAGTTACATGGATTCAAAATATTCACCTTGCACCTCCACTCAACGCTTGTATCGATAATACAAATTGTTGAAAGAACTCTGGAAGCCCTGATCGTGTACGTTCTTCTTGCCCACAGCATGCTGGTTGTCCTCATTGCAACTGAAGCCCAATTAGTTTTCAGAAATACAAAAAAGTCTGCTGGTACCAAATCTGGCAAGTAAGGCGAGTATTAGAGGACGCTGATCTGCTTCGCTGCCAAAAGCAGTTTCACAGGCAGTGTACAATGCGCCGGTGCACTGTCTTGCGGAAGAACCCAACTGTTGCTCTGGAACAACTGCGTCCTGACACGAGACATGCGACTAAAGAGGAGTTCTACGACTTCTACGTAGTACCGTCCATTCACTGTTGTGCTGACAGGAAGAAATTTAACCTGGTCCATCCCAGAGGCATTGAAAATAACAAAAACACTTTTATCTTAGAGGTTTCCATACTCCTAAACACCCCTAGGTGTGATAGTGATGTAGAAACGTGAAGAGACACGTACGGCACAAAAGCGTACAGGCCGACCTCGTCTGTTGACTGACAGAGCGCCGACAGTTGAAGAGGGTCGTAATGTGTAACATACAGACATCTGTCCACTCCATCACACAGGAACTCCAAATTGCATTACAATCCACTGCAATTAATATGGCAGTTAGGCGGGAGGTGAGAAAACTTGGATTTCATGGTCTAACGGCTGCTCATGAGTCACACATCACGCCAGCCGTTGTGGCCGAGCGGTTCTAGGCGCTTCAGTCTCGAACCGCCTCCTAATGCTGTGGACATGGTGGAGAGAGATGCATGTACTGATGGACTGGTCACGTTGCACATTCACGGTCGCAAGTTCGAATCCTGCCTCGAGCATGGATGTGTGTCCTTAGGTTAGTTATGTTGAAATAGTTCTAAGTTCTAGGGGTTTGACGAAAAAAGTGGAGGTTCCAGACTGTAGCTCCTAGAACCACTCGGCCACCCCGTCCGGCGGGGCTATCACCTCAGATGTCTGAACCACAAATGACGCCGATAAATGCCTAACGACGTCTCGCTTGGTGTAAAGAGCATTGGACGATTGAAGAGTGGAGAAACGTTGTGTTGAGTGACGGTACACAATGTGACGTTCCGATGGCACGCTTTGGGTATGGCGAATCCCCTGTGAACGTCATCTGCCAGCGAGTGTAGTGCCAACAGTAAACTTCGGAGGCGGTGGTGTTATGGTGTGGTCGTGTTTTTCATGGAGGGGGCTAGCACCTCTTGTTGTTTTGCGTGGCACTATCACAGCAAAGGCCCACGTTGATGTTTTAAGTACCTTGTTGCTTCCCACTGCTGAAGAGCAATTCGGGAATGGCGACTGCGTCTTTCAACACGATAGATCACCTTTTCATAAAATGGTTCAAATGGCTCTGAGCACTATGGGACTTAACTTCTGAGGTCATCACTCCCTTCAAACTTAGACTACGTAAACCTAACTAACCCAACGACATCACACACATCCATGCCCGAGGCAGGATTCGAACCTGGGACGGCAGCGGTCGCCCGGTTCCAGACTGTAGCGCCTAGAACCTCTCGGCCACCCCGGCCGGCACCTGTTCATAATGCACGACCTGTGGCGGAGTGGCTACATGACAGTAGCATCCCTGTAATGGACTAGCCTCCACAGAATCCTCACGTGAGTCATATAGAACACCTTTGGGACGTTTTGGAACGCCAGTTTCGTGCCAGGCCTCACCGATTGATATCGATACCTCTCCTGAGTGTAGCACTCTATGAAACATGGGATGCCATTCCCCAAGAAACCTTCCAGCGCCTGATTCAACGTATAGCTGCAAGAGTGGAAGCTGTCATCAAGGCTTAGGATGGGCCAGCACCATATAGAATTCGAGCATTACCGATGGAGGGCGCCACGAACTTTTTCATTTTCAGCCAAGTGTCCGGATACTTTTCACCAAATAGTATAACGGTATTGCAGGAGTCAGTTTGAACGCGGATAAGCTACTACGAACAGCATAGTGAAAGCCTTATTGTAGTCAAGACATACATGAATCCCACGTCTACTACAGCAGTACAAGTTTATATGCCAGCTACCTCCGCAGATGATGAAGAGATTGAAGAAATGTGGGATTGGATAAAAGAAATTATTCAGATAGTTAAGAGAGATGGAAATTTAATAGTAAAGGGGGACTAGAATGCGATTGTAGGAAAAGGAAGAGAAGGAAAAGTAGTTGATGAATATGGACTGGGGGTAAGGAATGAAAGGGGAAGCCGCCTGGTAGAATTTTCCACAGAGCATAACTTAATCATAGCTAACACATGGCTTACGAATCATGAAAGAAGTTTGTATACATGGAAAAGGCCTGGAGACACTGGAGGGTTTCAGATAGATTATATAATGGTAAGGCAAGAGATTTAGGAACCAGATATCAGATTGTAAGCCATTTCCAGGGGCAGATGTGGATTCTGACCACAATTGTTTGGTTATGATCTGTCGATTGAAACTGAAGAAACTGCGAAAAGGTAGGAATTTATGGAGATGAGACTTGCATAAACAGAAATATCCAGAGGTTATAGAGAGTTTCAGAGAGAGTATTAGGGTACGATTGATAAGAACAGCGAAAGAAATGCAGTTGAAGAAGAAGAATGGTGGCTTTGAGAGATGAAATAGTGAAGGCTGCAGAGGATCGAGAAGGTAAAAACATGAGTGTTAGTAGAAATCATTGGATAATAGAAGAGATATTGAATTGAATTGATTAAAAGAGAAAATATAAAAATACGACAAATGAAGCAGGCGAAAAGGAATACAAACGTCTCAAAAATTAGATCGACAAGAAGTGCAAAATGGTTAAGCAGGGATGGCTAGAGGATAAATGTAAGGATGTAGAAGCATGTATCACTAGAGGTAAGATAAATATTGCCTACAACAAAATTAAAGAGACCTTTGGGGAAAAGAGAACCACCTCTATGAATATCAAGAGCTCAGATGGAAATCCCGTCCTAAGCAAAGAAGGGAAAGCAGAAAGGTGGAAGGAACATATAGCAGGTCTATCCAAAGGCGATGTGCTTGAGAGCAATATTATGGAAATGGAAGAGGAAGTAGATGAAGATGAAATGGGAGATATGATACTGCGTGAAGAGTTTGACAGAGCACTGAAAGACGTAAGTTGAAACAAGGCCCCGGGAGTAGACAACATTCCATTAGAACTACTGACACCCTTGGGAGAGCCGGTTATTACAATACTCTTCCATCTGGTGAGAAAGATATCTGAGGCAGGAGAAATACCCTCAGACTCCAAAAAGAATATAATTATTCTAATCCCAAAAAGAAGATGTTGACAGGTCTGAAAATTACCGAACTATAAGTTTAATAAGTCACGGTTGCAAAATTCTTTACAGACGAATGGAAGAACTGGTAAAAGCCGAACTGGAGCAAGATCAGTTTGGCTTCTGTAGAAGTTTTGGAACAAGCGAGGCAGTACTGACCCTATGACTTATGTTAGAAGATACACTCCTGGAAATTGAAATAAGAACACCGTGAATTCATAGTCCCAGGAAAGGGAAACTTTATTGACACATTCCTGGGGTCAGATACATCACATGATCACACTGACAGAACCACAGGCACATAGACACAGGCAACAGAGCATGCACAACGTCGGCACTAGTACAGTGTATATCCACCTTTCGCAGCAATGCAGGCTGTTATTCTCCCATGGAGACGATCGTAGAGATGCTGGATGTAGTCCTATGGAACGGCTTGCCATGCCATTTCCTCCTGGCGCCTCAGTTGGACCAGCGTTCGTGCTGGACGTGAAGACCGCGTGAGACGACGCTTCATCCAGTCCCAAACATGCTCAATGGGGGACAGATCCGGAGATCTTGCTGGCCAGGGTAGTTGACTTACACCTTCTAGAGCACGTTGGGTGGCACGGGATACATGCGGACGTGCATTGTCCTGTTGGAACAGCAAGTTCCCTTGCCGGTCTAGGAATGGTATAACGATGGGTTCGATGACGGTTTGGATGCACCGTGCACTATTCAGTGTTCCCTCGACGATCACCAGAGGTGTACGGCCAGTGTAGGGGATCGCTCCCCACACCATGATGCCGGGTGTTGGCCCTGTGTGCCTCGGTCGTATGCAGTCCCGATTGTGGCGCTCACCTGCACGGCGCCAAACACGCATACGACCACCATTGGCACCAAGGCAGAAGCGACTCTCATAGCTGAAGACGACACGTCTCCATTCGTCCCTCCATTCACGCCTGTCGCGACACCACTGGAGGCGGGCTGCACGATGTTGGGGCGTGAGCGGAAGACGGCCTAACGGTGTGCGGGACCGTAGCCCAGCTTCATGGAGACGGTTGCGAAAGGTCCTCGCCGATACCCCAGGAGCAACAGTGTCCATAATTTGCTGGGAAGTGGCGGTGCGGTCCCCTACGGCACTGCGTAGGATCCTACGGTCTTGGCGTGCATCCGTGCGTCGCTGCGGTCCGGTCCCAGGTCGACGGGCACGTGCACCTTCCGCCGACCACTGGCGACAACATCGATGTACTGTGGAGACCTCACGCCCCATGTGTTGAGCAATTCGGCGGTACGTCCACCCGGCCTCCCACATGCCCACTATACGCCCTCGCTCAAAGTCCGTCAACTGCACACACGGTTCACGTCCACGCTGTCACGGCATGCTACCAGTGTTAAAGAATGCGATGGAGCTCCGTATGCCACGCCAAACTGGCTGACACTGACGGTGGCGGTGCACAAATGCTGCGCAGCTAGCGCCATTCGAAGGCCAACACCGCGGTTCCTGCTCTGTCCGCTGTGCTGTGCGTGTGATCATTGCTTGTACAGCCCTCTCCCAGTGTCCGGAGCAAGTATGGTGGGTCTGACACACCGGTGTCAATGTGTTCTTTTTTCCATTTCCAGGAGTGTAGGTTAAGTTAAGTAAAAGCAAACCTATTTTTCTAGCATTTGTAGACTTAGAGAAAGCTTTTGACGATGTTGACTGGAAAACTCTGTTTCATATCCTGAAGGTGGCAGGGGTAAAATACAGGGAGCGAAAGGTTATTTACAATTTGTACGGAAACCAGATGACAGTCTTAAGAGTTGAGGGGCATGAAAGGGAAGCAGTGGTCGAGAAGGAAGTGAAACAGGGTTGTAGTCTACACCCTGCGTTTTTATCTGTATATTGAGCAAGCAGTAAGGGAAACAAAAGAAAATTATGGATCAGGACTTAAAGAGCATGGAGAAAAAATAAAAACTTTGAGGTTTGACGACGACGTTGTAATTCTGTCAGAGACAGCAAAGGACCTGGAAGAGCAGCTGAACGGAATGGACAGTGTCTTGAGAGGAGGCTATAAAATGAACATCAACAAAAACAAAACGAGGATAATGGAATGTAGTCGAATTAAATCGGGTGGTGCAGAGGGAATTATGAAATGAGACACTGAAAGTAGTAGATGAGTTTTGGTATATGGGAAGCAAAATAAGTAATAATGTTCGAATTAGAGAGGGTATAAAATGTAGACTGTCTATGGCAAGAAAAGCATTTCTGAAGAAGAGAAGTTTGTTAACGGCGAGTATAGATTTAAGTGTCAGGCAGTCCTTTCTGAAAGTATTTGTTCGGAGTGCAGCTATGTAAGGAAGTGAAACATGGGCTATAAATAGTTTAGATAAGAAGGGAATAGAAGCTTTCGAAATATGGTGCTAGAGAAGAATGCTGAAGATTAGATGGACAGATCACGTAACTAATGAGGAGGTACTGAATAGAATTGGGGAGAAGAAGAATTTGTGGCACAACTTGGCAAGAAGAAAGGATCAGTTGTTAGGACAGATTCTGAGGCATCAATAGATCGTCAATTTTGTACTGGGGGGAAGCGCGGAGCGTAAAAATCATTGAGATGAATACACTAACCAGATTCAGAAGGATGTAAGTTACAATGGCTCTGAGCACTATGGGACCCAACATCTGTCATCAGTTCCCTAGAACGTAGAACTACTTAAACCTAACTAACCTAAGGACATCACACACATCCATGCCCGAGGCAGGACCTGCGACCGTAGCAGTCGCGCGGTTCCGGACTGAAGCACCCAGAACCGCTCGGCGATGTAAGTTACAGTAGTTATTCGAAGATAAAGAGGTCTGCACAGTATAGAGGAGCATGGTGAGCTGAAATAAACCAGTCTCTGAAGACAATAACAACAACATCGAACCGACAGCGCCTACTTCAATACAAAGTCACAATTCTTTTCAATAGATTAGCATCCTCATCAGTTGCGGCGATAAACCTAGCGCATAGTACAGTTCGATGTCCACTCTACTCTCCCGTCAATGAATGGGGCACTACTTGGAAAGAACCATTCTCTCAAGCAAGTGTTTCTCTAAAATGTACGAAGCCGTTACCTTACCGAAACTGAGTTCCACTGGAAGCATTCTGATGGTAATTCTTCTATCACGGGCAACAATTTGCTAGCCTTTTTCTACAATTTTATCCGCGTGTGCAGATACTGGAAATCCTACGCGTGGTTCTCCTTCTACGGGCAGTCTCTCTTTCCCAGAGGCTGTAAAACAGAGGAACACTTTGGCACGTCTAAGACAGTCCTCCCCATAAATACGTTGCACTCATGTGTAAACTTCTGATGCTACTTTTCTTCAATCACAGTAAACGTTAATAGCAGCGCTTTGACCCATGATACTACGTTTGACTGCGGCTATTTACACAACGTTACTCTCACGGCAGCTCTGCGGGCATTTACTGAGTCATCGATACAATTGAAGCGTCTGCGTGTTGAGCACAATGTTGCGGGTGAAGTGGTGATCACATCTGGTGCGTTTCTCGAAAATGTTCCTAGGAAAAAAATTTCAGTCACTTTACTTATTCGGTGCACTGTGTGCTACTTCGAAAGAAAAAACAAGCTACGTCCATGAAACTTGGTATTGTTCCTTCTTGCTACAGAATTGACACAACTCAAAACATCAGGTTTTCCGAAAAACAAGAAAAACGTTTTTGGCAATAACTAAACATTATTAAGACAAACAAATTTATCAGCACTCATGACAATGGACATAAATCAGGTTCAAATCGTGTTTTAGCAATTTCTGGCATTAACTGCTGGAAACTGCCTTTTATTCTATTTATGTCACTTTTAGTGTCTATCGGACATGCAGTTGTTGACCGTTTATAGTTCTAGAATAAAATAAATATGTCACTTTTAATGTTCTCTTTGTGTTTATTAATAATATTTTATTTCCAATTAAGTTGCATATTGTGTAGCATAAATTTTGATTAACAAGTTTTTGCTGCGAACACTTTACGGTTTATGAAACTTAGAAATAAAAGTCAAACGGTAGTAGCATTTACCATTATACAAATCTGAAATTAACGAATCATAATGAGGAGTTCAAATATTCAACCAGTATTTATAAAAACTATTATCATAATTCTTTGGCAGTTTTAAATATGGCTTTAGCCAGCAACTGTACAAGAATATGATTTGTACAATAGAGTCCAGCGATTACGATAAGATTTAACTTGACCTAGTTTTAACACCGGCTATGGTTGTCTTCATCAGAAAATCCAAAAGAGTTACCTCTGTTTACAATTTTCTTTTTTATATCTTTATATTTCGAAACAGCCTTGGATACATAGAGGCACGTGACCATTCAGATTTGTCACAACTCTGAAATATACCAAGGTCTAGATCGCACAACTCTTTATTAAGCGTTACGCGTTCCAAAATTCATCATCAGACTGAAGCTGTGGGATAAAGTGTACGCGAAAATTAACGATGCCAAATATGTAAATAATAACATAAGAATTTCATATAAAGAAACTCCAATCAGTATCGTACTTATATTTAAATAGACTGAAAATAAGACATATCTCATGTCATACCGGCATATCTGACAGTGCCGTTGTCTATTCGACGAGAACCAGTATCGAACTGCCTGTGGCTATCTAAGAAGTAAACGAAGGCCACTAGGTGGAGATAGCATTACTCACAGATATGAAGTCAAAGAGCGATTTTACGAACATCTACATATTGCGATGAACTACATGTGACAACATCGTGAGCAAATTGAAAAAGACACATTTATGCTATTTTGTGGAGAAGAAACTCACATACTGACAGTATGAAATGTGCATCGTTAGGTAGCATCGTGAACAATGTTACAGAGATAGTCTTTAGTCAATAATCAGAATATAAGACATATTTGCAACCACTGACTAGCGTGGTACTAAATAAACATAGATAACAACATCAGAATGTATAACAGCCTAGCTACATTCTGATATTATTCCTACACGCTTTTTAATATAAAATAAAGAAAAAAGGGAGATGAGATAATTGTAAAATAAGCTTCTACTTTATTCCAAATTTTTAACACTAATCTAGGCTTACCAAACTCGTTCTGTTATATGTCATCCATTATATGCTCAGCTGTCCTAATATGAGTATAGTTGGTCATACTTTTATAAAATTTCATATTGTAATGGTTGTATACCGATAACAGATGGAATGTTATTACGAACTAAGACTACGCCATTAAGTTTTTCAGGAAAATTAAAAAAATCGCTTTTATTGTAGTAATAGCTTCCTTTTCATTTCAAATTGTTGCCACTTATCAGGGCTCACCTATATGATTCTGCAGTACGTCATTTATTATGCGTTCGGCTATCGTAATACATCTACATCTACATGACTACTCTGCAATTCACATTTAAGTGCTTGGCAGAGGGTTCATCGAACCACAATCATACTATCTCTCTACTATTCCACTCCCGAACAGCGAGCGGGAAAAACGAACACCTAAACCTTTCTGTTCGAGCTCTGATTTCTCTTATTTTATTTTGATGATCATTCCTACCTATGTAGGTTGGGCTCAACAAAATATTTTCGCATTCGGAAGAGAAAGTTGGTGACTGAAATTTCGTAAAAAGGTCTCGCCGCGACGAAAAACGTCTATGCTGTAATGACTTCCATCCCAACTCGTGTATCATATCTGCCACACTCTCTCCTCTATAACGCGATAATACAAAACGAGCTGCCCTTTTTTGCACCCTTTCGATGTCCTCCGTCAATCCCACCTGGTAAGGATCCCACACCGCGCAGCAATATTCTAACAGAGGACGAACGAGTGTAGTGTAAGCTGTGTCTTTAGTGGACTTGTTGCATCTTCTAAGTGTCCTGCCAATGAAACGCAACCTTTGGCTCGCCTTCCCGACAATATTATCTATGTGGTCCTTCCAACTGAAGTTGTTCGTAATTTTAACACCCAGGTACTTAGTTGAATTGACAGCCGTGAGAATTGTACTATTTATCGAGTAATCGAATTCCAACGGATTTCTTTTGGAACTCATGTGGATCATCTCACACTTTTCGTTATTTAGCGTCAACTGTCACCTGACACACCATACAGCAATCTTTTCTAAATCGCTTTGCAACTGATACTGGTGTTCGGATGACCTTACTACACGGTAAATTACAGCATCATCTGCGAACAATTTAAGAGAACTGCTCAGATTGTCACCCAGGTCATTTATATAGATCAGGAACAGCAGAGGTCCCAGGACGCTTCCCTGGGGAACACCTGATATCACTTCAGTTTTACTCGATGATTTGCCGTCTATTACTACGAACTGCGACCTTCCTGACAGGAAATCACGAATCCAGTCGCACAACTGAGACGATACCCCATAGCTCCGCAGCTTGATTAGAAGTCGCTTGTGAGGAACGGTGTCAAAAGCTTTCTGGAAATCTAGAAATACGGAATCAACTTGAGATCCCCTGTCGATAGCGGCCATTACTTCGTGCGAATAAAGAGCTAGCTGCGTTGCACAAGAGCGATGTTTTCTGAAGCCATGTTGATTACGTGTCAATAGATCGTTCCCTTCGAGGTGATTCATAATGTTTGAATACAGTATATGCTCCAAAACCCTACTGCAAACCGACGTCAATGATATAGGTCTGTAGTTAAACGGATTACTCCCACTACCCTTCTTGAACACTGGTACGACCTGCGCAATTTTCCAATCTGTAGGTACAGATCTATCGGTGAGCGAGCGGTTGTATATGAGTGCTAAGTAGGGAGCTATAGTATCAGCGTAATCTGAAAGGAACCTAATCGGTATACAATCTGGACCTGAAGACTTGCCCGTATCAAGCGATTTGAGTTGCTTCGCAACCCCTAAGGTATCTACTTCTAAGAAACTCATGCTAGCAGATGTTCGTGTTTCAAATTCTGGAATATTCCATTCGTCTTCCCTGGCGAAGGAATTTCGGAAAACTGCGTTCAGTAACTCCGCTTTAGCTGCACAGTCGTCGATAACAGTACCATCGGCACTGCGCAGCGAAGGTATTGACTGCGTCTTGCCGCTTGTGTACTTTACATACGACCAGAATTTCTTCGGATTTTCTACCAAATTTCGAGACAATGTTTCGTTGTGGAACCTATTAAAGGCATCTCGCATCGAAGTACGTGCCAAATTTCGCGCGTCTGTAAATTTTAGCCCATCTTCGGGATTTCGCGTTCTTCTGAACTTCGCATGCTTTTTCCGATGCCTCTGCAACAGCGTTCGGACCTTTTTTGTGTACCACGGGGGATCGTTTCCATCTCGTACCAATTTATGAGGTATGAATATCTCAATTGCTGTTGCTACTATATCTTTGAATTTGAGCCACATCTCGTCTACATTCGCATAGTCAGTTCGGAAGGAATGGAAATTGTCTTTTAGGAAGGCTTCTAGTGACACTTTATCCGCTTTTTTAAATAAAATTATTTTGCGTTTGTTTCTGATGGATTTGGAAGAAATGGTATTGAGTTTAACTACAACGACCTTGTGATCACTAATCCCTGTATCAGTCATGATGCTCTCTATCAGCTCTGGATTGTTTGTGGCTAAGAGGTCAAGTGTGTTTTCGCAACCATTTACAATTCGCGTGGGTTCGTGGACTAACTGCTCGAAATAATTTTCGGAGAAAGCATTTAGGACAATCTCGGAAGACGTTTTCTGCCTACCACCGGTTTTGAACAAGTATTTTTGCCAACATACCGAGGGTAGGTTGAAGTCCCCACCAACTATAACCGTATGAGTGGGGTATTTATTTGTTACGAGACTCAAACTTCCTCTGAACTGTTCCGCAACTGTAACATCGGAGTCTGGGGGTCGGTAGAAGGAGCCAATTATTAACTTAATTCGGCTGTTATGTATAACCTCCACCCATACCAATTCGCACGGAGTATCTACTTCGACTTCACTACCAGATAAACCACTACTGATAGACACAAACACTCCACCACCAATTCTGCCTAATCTATCTTTCCTGAACATCTTCTGATACTTCGTAAAAATTTCTGCAGAACTTATTTCAGGCTTTAGCCAGCTTTCTGTACCTATAACGATGTCAGCTTCTGTGCTTTCTATTAGCGCTTGAAGCTCAGGGACTTTTCCAGCGCAATAACAACAATTTACAACTATAATTCCGACTGTTCCTTGATCCAAGCACGTCCTGTAATTGCCAAGCACCCTTTGACATTGCAGCCCATCCCGCACTTTCCCGAGGCCTTCTAAAATAAAAAAAACCGCCCAGTCCACGCCACACAGCCTCCGCTACCCGTGTAGCCGCCAGCTGAGTGTAGTGAACTCCTGACCTATTCAGCGGAACCCGAAACCCCACCACCCTATGGCGCAAGTCAAGGAATCTGCAGCCAATACGGTCGCAAAACCGTCTGAGCCTCTGATTCAGACCCTCCACCCGGCTCTGCACCAAAGGTCCGCAGTCGGTTCTGTCAACGATGCTGCAGATGGTGAGCTCTGCCTTCATCTCTTAAGCAAGACCGGCAGCCTTCACCAAATCAGATAGCCGCTGGAATCCAGAGATAATTTCCTCAGATCCAAAGCGACACACGTCATTAGTGCCGACATGTGCCACCACCTGCAGCTGGCTGCACCCTGTGTTCTTCATGGCATCCGGAAGGACCCTTTCTACATCAGGAATGACTCCTCCCGGAATGCACACGGAGTGCACACTGGATTTCTTCCCCTCCTTAGCCGCCGTATCCCTAAGGGGCCCCATTACGCGCCTAACATTGGAGCTCCCAACTACCAGTAAGCCCACCCTCTGCGATTGCCCGGACCTTGAAGGCTGAGAAAGATCCTCTGAAACAGGGCAGGCAGCTGCATCTGGCTCAGCCAGAGACAGTGCCTGAAACCGGTTTGTCAGACTCACCGGGGAGGCTTTCTGATCAGCCTCCGGGGACGCCTTTCGCTGCCTGCCACGCCTTGGAACGACCTCCCAATCAACCACAGGCGAGGGCTCAGCCCCACTGCGGGCAGCAACCGGGGCAACCACAGCGGCAGACCGATCTAGGGACAGACGGGACTAGGTTGACATCCCCGTGATACCCAAGTCCGGCTCCCCACAGTGGTGCCCATTGGCAACAGCCTCAAGCTGCGCGACCGAAGTCAGCGCCGATTGCAGCTGTGAGCGAAGGGATGCCAAGTCAGCCCTCATCCGAACACAGCAATCGCAGTCGCTGTCCATTCTAATCGATGTTGAACAACAGTTACTGAAACACGAGTCCGTGCCTAGATAACGCAAGCGAAACTCGCAAAGAATGTATCAACTAACCTGTACAAATGCCTAACGACTGCGCTACAATCTGCTGAATTTACGATTATAGTAACTAAAACTCGAAATTGCACCTCCTATACGAAACTCACACGCAATTTAAATAAGAATCTACCAAGTAAACACTAAAGCGCGATGCTGCAACTGTCAAATACTATAATACGCCCGAAATATATTAATTAAACAATGCAAGTACCCAAAAACACGCAAAGAAATTAATTAAACTATCTAACAAATAAGTAAGCTAGGGTTATACGACTTGCTGCTGCAGCTGATTATCCAACGGCGGCAGGGAGCACAATGACGGCCTTTGGTGATATTTATACAACATTTTATTTAGTGATGGATGTAAACTTATTTTTCACAGCTTATATTTTATTTTTGATCTATATTGGTTTTATGTTTATATTGTGTTACACCAGTTAATGGTTGCAAATATGTCTTCTGTTCTAATTGACTAACGACTATTTCTGTAACGTTGTTCACGATGCTACCTAATGACGCGCTTGTCATGCTGTAAATATGAGTTTCTCCTCCATAAAATAGCAGAAACGTATCTTTTTCATATTACTCACGATGTTCTTCCTTTATCTCTTTGATAGTTTAATAACCACAGTCAGTTGGACACTGGTTCTCTTCGAACAGACAACGGCACTGTCAAATATGCCTATATAAGATGAGATCTGTCTTATTTACAGTCTCTGCGCTCACTTTCGTGAGCTTTTTACTAAACTTTGATTTAAATGTAAGCACGATATTAATTTAAATTTCTGTATTTGGATTACAAGGTGCATACTGGTAGGAAGACGGGAGGGGGTGGGGGGTCGGTATTGGTGAGGGTAGATGGACTTACTTTGGAACTTGGAGCTAACGACCCTTTTAAAACCTTTAGAGTGGGATACCTTGGACACAGTTGAGTTAAAAGCCACTGGACGGTAGATCTACAAAACGTTTACTAACATCATTTCTAGGAACACACATTTGCACTTACAACATTCGGCAGGATCACTTATTTAAGTATCATGGTTCCAAATCATGAGTTGTTTTAATCAAATGCAAAAATGTTAACATTACTGATTGCAGGCTCTAAGCCTCTTAGAATGTTCTTAACAAAACTACGACGATTTGTTTAATTACTTTAAGGTGCTTGACACACTTATTAAACAAAACGGTAATAACAACATACAGGTACAGTGACATCTTGACCTAAAGCAAATGGGTACAGCTTCCGATTCTCGAGGTGGCCACCCGCTGTATTATCTTCAACCGAAGGCAAAGCAGCAGCCATTATCCACGCGACTAGATAATAAATATGCACGACGCCAAACCATAGGCCCTTTAAAATTTATTATGTAACGAAACAAAATTTTTGGACTACAGAACATGGGCACTATCCCCTTCAGGAAAGCATAGGAAGTTTAAAGGCAATTTGCATACTACAAGTACAACATTTACACCAAAATCGCATCGACGCGGTCACTAGTCCTTGGGAATTAATTATCTTAAATTTGAACCTCAAATTTAGCAAATTTTCCAAAGTGACTTGATATTTAACCATTTAAAAAATTACAAGACACACATAAACAATACTGAACCAAGACAAATTATAACACACATTTTAGATACACACAGTAAACGACCTAAACTTCAGGCACTATCCTTCCTTGAAATTTTCCTCAAAGGAGCCCAAATCTATGGCACAGTGTGGTTATTCAAACTCCCACACAAGCAAGTCTGACTACAGGTTAATAGGCCAATTTTCCTTAAGCGCTATGACGTACGCAATAAGAGGAAAGATAATTTCAGTTTGAAATCAACAACCACATTGAGCAACACGGCAACTGTGGTTTCCCTTAAAATTTAACACTTAATTTGGTGCATTGAGCTATTGTCATTAAAGAGAATGATATTTCAATCTGAGCTCAACAACCCAATTAAGCAGCACTACAGCTGTTTGCTCCTTTTAAAATTTAACCACTTACGTGCGAGCTTTAAGCATTTCTCATCCAAGAGAAAAACTCACAACTTTACTCTCGGAAATGATAAAACAAGCGTAGGTGACCACTTACGGTAACTTGAGGCAACAGCCACCTTTTCAGCACTCGGGAGGCAAACTTATATTATCCATTCCGACGCAGACGGTTTACCAGAGTGTTTTGCTGTCAGCGTAGAAACCGGACGTCGGTAAACACAATGGTGCCAGAGAAGAACAGACAAAAAAATGTTAATCCACACAGGAGCATGAAAGAGAACACTCACTACACTTCTCAAAGCACGAACAAACAAAATTTTCAGCATGCATTGAATGTGGTGGATCGAAGTAGAACACAGTATCAATTCAGACACTCGTTGTGCACTCCCAGTAGAACACAGGCACCTGACTATCCGGATTTCGTCGCTCTCCGGTACATCAAAACAACTGGCGAATATCTCCTGCCGAGGCGCGTCCGCATCCACCGCAAGCGATTTCGTCAAACCTCCGTACAGGGGCCCTCTCCTATTGGCAGCCCACAACTCACTGTCGACACGCACTAACAGAGTGCTACTTCTACGCTCGGAACGACCACGACCTCTCACTTTAACCGCATCGATACAACTAAAAGGCCGTTCGACAGGTCAAATCGATACGCACTTATCACATATATATGTTACTATCTACATATTTACTGTCGTTAGTTAAATGTACACTTTATTCCGCAGCTTCAGTCTGATGTTGAAATTTTGGAACGCGTTACGTTTAATAAAGAATTGCGTGGTCAAGACCTTTCTATATTTCACAGTTGTGACATATCAACCCGCCAGGTTAGCCGAGAGCGTTAATGCGCTGCCTCCTTGACTCGGGTTGGTGCGCTGGCCCCCTATCGAATCCGCCCGGCGAATTAACGACGAGGACCGGTGTGCAGGCCAGCCTGGATGTGGTTTTTAGGTTGTTTTCCACATTCCACTATGTGAATACCGGGCTGGTCCCCTCGTCCCGCCTCAGTTGCACTACTCGCGGACATTTGAAACACGTTCGCACTATTTCATGATGTACACTAGACGCAGACAGTTGGGGTACACTGGTTCCGTCCTGGGAGGTACGGGGTGGCGGCAGGAAGGGCATCTGGCGACCCCTTCAAAATAACCTTGCCAAATCCTATTGTAACCACACCGACCCTGCGAAAACTGCGGGACACAGGCGTAAGCAAAAGAAGAAAGAAACTTGCGACAAATCTGAATAGTCGCCTACCTCTACTGTGGATGTATTTCTCCGTCAACTAACGGCTCCTCCGCGCTTTGTAGAGCCAGTGCAGCACCTGACGAAAAGGCATTTTGGAAATGCTTGAGTTATCAGCCATCATTTCACTACACCCTGCCTGTCCAGATCACCTGATCTTAATCCGTGTGACTTCCGTTGAATGGTTATATGGAAGATGCTCTGACCAGTGCTCAGGTTACAAACTTAGCTAAATTCGGCGCATGCATTGCGCAATAAATTCTGGACGTGACCCACGAGATACTCCGATCTACTGTGGAACATTCTGTATCTCTATTTCAACTTGAGGCGGTAAACAGTGGCCAGTATACTGAACGAGTTTTGCGCCAGGCTTACGACAGTTAAAAACCGGTTTCATTGTTACTTTTATTGCAATTTTTGACCTCAGGACAGTAAAAATCCGATTTCATGGTTGCTTGTTTATGCGGTTTTGCCTTAGGAAATTAAAAAACCCCTTGTCATTGGTGCTTCATTGAACCTTCAGCCAGGCATTTTATTGTGAATAGCAGAGTAACCACGTAGATGTAGATATAGATTCTTGCTTTTTATGTGGTTTTCGGCCCTAGGACAGTTAAAAACCTATTTTTCCCATCCGATGAGGTACGACCTTACCGTAGTGGCTGGCCGTACCTAACAGACAGTGTCACAACTGGTAACTGCCGAGCTTGTGCGGTCACGAACGTTTGCAAGGTACGGTCGGTTTAATGTGCAGCTCATATCGTAGAAATCATATTTTGATTCATCTGTCAGTTATAGTCGAACAGATTTACTCACTTTCAGGATGGTTGATGGTCATAGGCAGCAATTTTCTATGATTCTATGAAATTATCAAACCTTCAAACTTGCACAGAAATTCGTTTTTACCCTTAATGGCGAACAGTTTCGTACCTTAGTCCATTATCAAGCCATCCTGTAGAACAGAGTGTATCGTGTTACAGTTAACGTATACAGTATATACGGTCAATCAAAGTAAAAGTACTACCACATAAGCTCTACCACAACAGCGCTGGGCACGTTGCTTGCGTGAGGTGCAAATAGTACCTTGCATTTATCCGCTTACAGAAGGAATGTGGCCAGCGGTTATGGATAGCGCTTATGAGTTATGTCATCATCTTGCCAAATATACATGTACCAGGATTGCCTAGAAAGTAATGCATCGCATATTTTTCTCAGCCGAAAACAATGCTACGAATGCGAAACGTTACGTATGTATTATTTGACGTCTCCTGAGTGAGCGCGCCAAGTTTCCGTCACTTCCGACAGATATCGTAGCTACAGGACAGTTTCAAAATGGCGTTTGTAGGTGATGTGCGTTACAAGCAACATGCTGTCATTGAATTTCTCACTGCAGAGAACGAAATTGTAGGAAATAGTCACAGACGCTTGTGCAAGGTCTATGGAGCATCGGCTGTCGACAGAAGTACAGTTAGTCGATAGGCACGGAGGGTGAGGTCATCAGAAGACTGTCCGGTGGAACTCGACGATTTGCAGCGGTCGGGGAGACCATCCATGGCAGTCCCATCTGACATGTAGCAGTGATCTGATGTTGTTTTGGCCATTAAAGGACGCCATTCGTAGAAGACATTTTGAGAACGATGAGGAGGTGATTCACACAATGAAGCACTGGCCCCGCCACTGGTACCGTCAGGGCATACACGCTCTTGTTTCGCGATGGAAGAAAGCCATAGAACAGGATGGAGATTCTGTGTGAAAATAGGGTGCGTAGCTAAAACACCATTCTTTCGTGTGTGTAATTCTCATTATGTTCAATAACGACTTGTTGAAGAAAAAAATGCTGTGCATTACTTTCCGGGCAACCCTCGTACTTTGATTGACCATACTCGTATATTATCTATGTAAACTCTAACATGATAAACTCTGTTCTGTAGGATGACTTGATAATGGACTAATGTCCGAAACTGGTTGCCGTTGAAATAGAAACGAATTTCTGTGCAACTCGAACGATTTCGTAGATTGTTCAAATGTGTGTGAAATCTTATGGGACTTAACTGCTAAGGTCATCAGTCCCTAAGCTTACACACTCCTTAACCTAAATTATCCTAAGGACAAACGCAGACACCTATGCCTGAGGGAGGACTCGAACCTCCGCCGGGACCAGCCGCTTTCGTAGTTTCACTGAACACTCTTCCGCTATGACGTTTACAGCGCTATCTAGTAAAAGTTCGGTTAATTTTTATTTTTAATTTATATATTTTTATTTTTTCGTAACATTTCCTATTACTCCAAAATATTACCTTCAAATTCGACGTCTTTCTGAGCAGCGATTCTATTTTTACAGCGTTTTGAACCTGGAACTCCAATTATAATGGCCCTGTACATGTTTCCACAACTCGTTTTTCTCCTGTGTCTCGGGGTCATAGTGCTACACCCAGCACTCTTCCACAGTCACTTGGCGGCTTAAGAAGTCCCGACGCAGCTTTAGCATTCATCCTGGTGGGCTTTTCGAATGGCTGTTTCTGCCGTAGAACCTAGCGAACGGCGAGATTTGTCGAGTTCATAATATCGTGCGCCATGACGAAACCTCGGCCAGTACTGATTTTCACTTTTTACATTGCTGCCTCGATTGCGAAGCTCCGTTTTAGAACGTCACTGCTTCCACTTTGCAGAGAACGGCTGGCGCCTGATGATCCAGCCACACGCCACACAACATTGTCCTGCGGGTTGCCGCCCTGGAAGCACCCTGCAGCCGACGCAGCACCACTTCACTCCTCTGCCGCAAAGAGGGCGCCGCGATCACTGGACATAACCAGCACTATATTTCATCTACGAACCACGTAACTTCGGCCAACTTCCTGGTATTCACACTCTGGGCGGCCTTTATATAAGATCGTCGGCTGCAGCTCTGCACCTTTGTGAATCTGGCCTCTGCTATTATGAGTCTGCGAGTACAGTGCATCAGAACCAAAACAATGATCATGCAAGCATTTAAGCGACATTTTTTCTGATCAGGCAGAGTTTTACGTTCCTTTCAAGTTGTTTATGTTCTTGTTTGCATCTTTGTAGAAATAAACGATATGGTTCAGTGCTACGTGGGCAACTTCTTGCTTTCTGTGAGCACCATCCCACAACGAGATACTTACCACTAATCTTGCGATTTCTGGTTCTCCACGTGGAAGGTCCGCCACTTCGTTCTTCTTACCTGAGAATTTTTGGCCACACTGGTAGCTTCTCCACCACCAAATCACTGTGTTGTCGTACACTTCCAACAACTAAGTAAGAACTGTTATAGCGGTATTCCCCTTCAGATGCACAAAAAAACTATATTCGACTTCATCAGGAGTATCCGCAATGATTTTTTCTCTTGTCTCGTCTAGTGGTGTAGCACGGTATTGTGACACTCAGATTTCAGCTGGAATCGGAACTGCAGACATCTCGCAACAAAGAATAATAAATTTAATTCAATGTGATATAACTTTCGCTATCACCTTATACGGAATGAAAGCAATAATGGGATATCTCGGTAAGGGGAGCCTACAAATAAAACTTCGTACAATGTAATCATTTGTTGTGTAACTGGTTTTCGGATACTGTTAAGATACCAGCATGCACCACTACGATTGAGAATGTAATATACAGCTATTACTACCAACGCAAAAATTTTGTAAGAAGTATTATAGTATTTACTTAAACTAAAATTACAAAATAAACTATTTCGTGAAAGTATATATTTTCAGTTTCAAGAAGAAGGAAATCGCATTGAGGTATGTGTTTACAGTGACTTTGAAATCATAGTTTCTCTTCAGATCTTCATACAGAAAAGACGCCATCAAAGATACTGCAAAATTTCCGCCGGCGTTTAATCAGAGATAATCAACTGATCTTACCACAACAATAATCGACCTTGTTCTCCGTATGTATATGGACCAAATCGAATCGGGGCAAGTAAGTAAATCAGGTTGTAAAAAAAGAAAAAAAAAGACAGTTTGTAATAAATTCACTGAGGATACGTTGCATATTACGCTCCTGAAGCAGTTTCGTAACGTTATTCAGTGTTGTGATGGCTGAATAACGAAAAAGCAAAAGAACTGCATGTAGTGTGTTATACATACACTGATGAGCCATAACATTATGACTACCAGCTTAATGATCAACTTGTTTCGCCGTATTACAACAGGATAACCCTCTCCCAAGACGGAACGCGATTCAGTTCTTGATCGGAGGCTGCTAGAGTGGTTGTATCCTATGTAATTACTACTAAATGCCCGACCGAGCAGGAGCAATCACGGGGATCTTATCAAGAGGGCCATCGACGAACGTCGTGCTCGCGACATCAATCACTGTGCATTACCAGCGCCGCACCGCGGCCGCCACCGCTGTCTGTACGGAGAGGGCAAGGAAGGTCCCGGTAGGCAAGTTGTTAAATTAATTACAACCGCTGGCGGCGGAGATTACCGGAGAATTTATGAGGCGGCAGCAGGCGCCAGGAGTCGTCCCCTCTGGAGGAATGGAGGGATCAGGGCTGCAGGCGGCGAACGGGTTCCGTCTTGGCAGTGCCAGATCAAAGCGACCGAGCTGGAGAGCACCTTCCAGCACTACACTGCTGGTCGCCCCTTGCAACGGTGTTAGCCTTCCAAGGTAAATTCCGGAATGATGCGACAAGTCTAATCGATAATAGATGAGAAAAAACACTCCTCTATAGCGGTAGAACCGGCGCGACAGTTACTGAAATACATGCTAGGAATTATGGTGTATGAGCGCAGTAGCAATCTGCTCATAGCCTACAAAAAATACAGGCGAAAGCGCTCTTCTGTGTGACGTCAGCAATGTAGTGTTACTGACGGCCGACACAAACACTGCGCTGTAAAATACCTCTGTCAAAGATTTCATCGAACTTCTTTGACCAAACTTCTTCATTGCAGCTGTTACACTATCGTAATTCTTTTCACTGTAGTTATTTAGGAATGGAAACGGAAAGTACCGGCACATATTGGTAGCGAGCGCATTATTTGAAAAGAAAAAGAAATGGAAGCGACTGTAGGTGAAAGTGTGCATGGTGAGAAGACAAGCTCGAGGTGTTCACCAGAATTTACTTCTCGAGCTGTAGTGCAAAAACAAAAAGATCAACGAAAATTATTTGTGATTGGGCATACAAAGATTTCAATTTGCGCTCATGGAAGTGATCCCTCATATTTGCTTATGTGATACTCATTTAAGAAATGCAATTTCTTAGTTCATTCATCGTAACTGATGTTTCTGGTTAGCCTTCAGCTGTGTCATTAACGATTTAAATAATCAAACACTGCATTACGAACGTATTTTTTCCCGCTTAATATGACGCCTGTTGAGGATTTATTCTTCTTATCAAGAAGAAATAGTTCCACAGGTATTTTTCGTGGTGTCTGTATGTGTGTTGTTCTGCACTCTTGCCTTGCAGATGTGTTTTTATGGTTTACTGCAATGAGTCAGATTTCTATGGTCTGATTTTTCAAAACATGACTGAACAAACCTACATTAATATTTATACTTGATCATTAGAATACATGTCTGGAGAACATGCTGGCCATTCTAATCGAGCGACGTCATTATCCTGAAGGAAATCATTCACAAGATATGCACGATGGTGGGCGCGAATTGTCGTCCATGAAGACGAATGCCTCACCAATATGTGTTGATAAGGTTGCACTCCCCCCCATGAACCATGGACCTTGCCGTTGGTGGGGAGACTTGCGTGCCTCAGCGATACAGATAGCCGTACCGTAGGTACAGCCACAACGGAGGGGTATCTGTTGAAAGGCCAGACAAACGTGTGGTTCCTGAAGAGGGGCAGCAGCCTTTTCAGTAGTTGCAAGGGCAACAGTCTGGATGATTGGCTGATCTGGCTTTGTAACAATAACCAAAACGGCCTTTCCGTGCTGGTACTGCGAACGGCTGAAAGCAAGGGGAAACTACAGCCGTAATTTTTCCCGAGGGCATGCAGCTTGACTGTATGATCAAATGATGATGGCGTCCTCTTGGGTAAAATATTCCGGGGGTCAAATAGTCCCCGATTCGGATCTCCGGGAGGGGACTACTCAAGAGGATGTCGTTATCAGTAGAAAGAAAACTGGCGTTCTACGGATCGGAGCGTGGAATGTCAGATCCCTTAATCGGGCAGGTAGGTTAGAAAATTTAAAAAGGGAAATGGACGGCTTAAAGTTAGATATAGTGGGAATTAGTGAAGTTCGGTGGCAGGAGGAACAAGACCACTGGTCAGGTGACTACAGGGCTATAAACACAAAATCAAATAGGGGTAATGCAGGAGTAGGTTCAATAGTGAATAGGAAAATAGGAATGCGGGTAAGCTACTACAAACAGCATAGTGAACGCATTATTGTGGCCAAGATAGATACGAAGCCCACACCTACTACAGTAGTACAAGTTTATATGCCAACTAGCTCTGCAGATGACGAAGAAATTGAAGAAATGTATGATGAAATAAAAGACATTATTCAGATAGTGAAGGGAGATCAAAATTTAATAGCCATGGGTGACTGGAAATCTAGTGTAGGAGAGAAGGAAAGTTAGTAGGTGGATATGGATTGGGGTTAAGAAACGAAAGAGGAAGCCGCCTGGTAGAATTTTGCACAGAGCAGAACTTAGTCATAGCTAACACTTGGTTTAAGAATCATGAAAGAAGGTTGTATACGTGGAAGAACCCTGGAGATACTAAGAGGTATCAGATAGATTATATAATGGTAAGACAGAGATTTAGGAACCAGGTTTAAATTGTAAGACATTTCCAGGGGCAGATATGGACTCTGACCACAATCTATTGGTTATGACCTGTAGATTAAAACTGAAGAAACTGCAAACAGGTGGGATCTTAAGGAGATGGGACCTGGATAAACTGAAAGAACCAGAGGTTGTACAGAGTTTCAGGGAGAGCATAAGGGAGCAATTGACAGGAATGGGGGAAAGAAATACAATAGATGAAGAATGGGTAGCTTTGAGGGATGAAGTAGTGAAGGCAGAAGAAGATAAAGTAGGTAAAAAGACTAGTGCTAGTAGAAATCCTTGGGTAACAGAAGAAATATTGAATTTAATTGATGAAAGGAGAAAATATAAAAATGCAGTAAATGAAGCAGACAAAAAGGAATACAGACGTCTCAAAAATGACATGAACAGGAAGTGCAAAATGGCTAAGCAGGGATGGCTAGATGACAAATGTAAGGATGTAGAGGCTTATCTCACTAGGGGTTAGATAGATACTGCCTACAGGAAAATTAAAGAGACCTTTGGAGAGAAGAGAACCACTTGTATGAACATCAAGAGCTCAGATGGAAACCCAGTTCTAAGCAAAGAAGGGAAAGCAGAAAGGTGGAAGGAGTATATAAGGTGTCTACATAAGGGCGATGTACTTGAGGACAGTATTATGGAAATGGAAGAGGATGTAGATGAAGATGAAATGGAAGATACGATACTGAGTGAAGTGTTTGACTGAATTCTTTACAGACGAATGGAAAAACCAGTAAAAGCCGACCTCGGGGAAGATCAGTTTGGATTCCGTAGAAATACTGGAACACATGAGGAAATACTGACCTTACGACTTATCTTAGAAAATAGATTAAGGAAAGGCAAACCTACCTTTCTAGCATTTGTAGACTTAGAGAAAGCTTTTGACAATGTTGACTGGAATACTCTCTTTCGAAGGTGGCAGGGGTAAAATACAGGGAGCGAAAGGCTATTTACAAAATGTGCAGAAACCAGATGGCAGTTATAAGAGTCGAGGGGTATGAAAGGGAAGCAGTGGTTGGGAAGGGAGTGAGACTAGGTTGTAGACTCTCCCCGATGTTAATCAATGTGTATATAGAGCAAGCAGTAAAGGAAACAAAAGAAAAATTCGGAGTAGGTATTAAAATCCATGGAGAAGAAATAAAAACTTTGAGGTTCGCCGATGACATTGTAATTCTGTCAGAGACAGCAAGGGACTTGGAAGAGCAGTTGAATGGAATGGACAGTGTCTTGAAAGGAGGATATAAGATGAACATCAACAAAAGCAAAACGAGGATACTGGAATGTAGTCGAATTAAGTTGGGTAATGCTGAGGGAATTAGATTAGGAAATGAGACACTTAAAGTAGTAAAGGAGTTTTGCTATTTGGGGAGCAATATAACTGATGATGGTCGAAGTAGAGAGGATATAAAATGTAGACTGGCAATGGCAAGGAAAGCGTTTCTGAAGAAGAGAAATTTGTTAACATCTAGTATAGATTAAGTGTCAGGCAGTCTTTTCTGAAAGTATTTGTATGAAGTGTAGCCATGTATGAAAGTGAAACATGGACGATAAATAGTTTAGACAAGAAGAGAGTAGAAGGTTTCGAAATGTGATGCTACAGAAGAATGCTGAAGATTAGATGGGTAGATCACATAACTAATGAGGAAGTATTGAATAGGATTGGGGAGAAGAGAAGTTTGTGGCACAACTTGGCCAGAAGAAGGGATCGGTTGGTAGGACATGTTCTGAGGCATCAAGGAATCACCAATTTAGTATTGGAGGGCAGCGTGGAGGGTAAAAATCGTAGAGGGAGACCAAGAGATGAATACACTAAGCAGATTCAGAAGGATGTAGGTTGCAGTAGGTACTGGGAGATAAGGAAGCTTGACAGGATAGAGTAGCATGGAGAGCTGCATCAAACCAGTCTCAGGACTGAAGACCACAACAACAACAACAAGGTTGCACTATCGGTCTGAGGATGGCATTCACGTATCGTTCAGCCGTTACATCGCCTTCCATAACTACCAGCGGCATACGTCGGTCCCACATAATGCCACCCCAAAACATTAGGACACCTCCACCTTGGTGCACTCGCTGGACAGTGTGTCTAAGGCGTTCAGCGGGACCAGGTTGCCTCCAAACACGTCTCCGACGATTGTCTGGTTGAAGGCATATGCAACACTCATCGGTGAAGAGAACATGATGTCAATCCTGAGCGATCCATTCAGCATGTTTGTAAGGAGGCTGTTTAGGTTTTTTTAATGATAAGGCCGCCGCCACGTAGCGCTCTGTATGAAAATCACTGGCTGTACTGTGTGTAGTCTGTGGCTGGTTTGCATTGTTATCTGCCATTGTAGTGTTGGGCAGCGGCAGCTGGATGCCAACAGCGCGTAGAGTTGCACAGTTGGAGGTGAGCCGCCAGCAGTGGTGGACGTGGGAGAGAGATGGCGGAGTTTTGAAATTTGTAAGAATTGATGTCATGAACTGATATATATATTATGACTCTTAAGGTAAATACATTGTTTGTTCTGTATTAATATCTTTCATTCGCTAACTATGCCTATCAGTAGCTAGTGTCTTCCGTAGTTTGAATCTTTTATTTAGCTGACAGTAGTGGCGCTCGCTATATTGCAGTAGTTTGAGTAATGAAGATTTTTGTGAGGTAAGTGATTTGTGAAACGTATAGGTTAATTTAGTCAGGGCCTTTCTCTTGTAGGGATTATTGAAAGTCAGATTGAGTTGCGCTAAAAATATTGTGTGTCAGTTTAAGCACAGTTATGTATAATTGTTCTAAGGGGACGTTTCATATGTCGACCCTTAGCCGAGGATACCTCACTGGAATCTTCTGATTTTTTTCTTGTAGTTTGTGTAATTAGTGTAGCTTTTGTTTATTGCTATCGCGTAATCATAGAGAGAATTTCCTTTGTAGTTGCAGTCTTTCGTTGTTGTACAGTAAAACAGTTGTGGCATGCACGTAGTTTTGCACAAATTATTTCGCAGCTGCGCTTGCAATTAACTAGATATTATTTTCAGTGCTATGTTAATGCGTTCTCTTATTTTTGCTCTTCAAATTGTGGTTTTCTGTGTTATCGTGTGAAATATTGTAACAATAATGGCGTGTGAAAAACGTAACACTGGGCTCCAAAGTAAACTGAGAAATAATAGTGACGACGAGCATAGCTTACCAGCACCACTGTGTAATGAATTAACAGACATTCTAAGTAGTAATTTGGTAACTATGCATAGGGAAATGGAGTGGGCGTCAAATAATGGTGTAGACAGTGAAACAGGTAGTGAACAGGGAAGCGTTATCGATCGATCGGTCGGCAACAGCTCGCCTCAGGAATGGGAATGACAGGATACAATCTTGCAAATACTGCAGATTCATGTTTTGGGTTCTCACCGTTTTCTAAAATAAGTCAAGACACATTTTATTATTGTCAAAATGTGAATGTTGCCGGTGCAACTTCACTGCCCAAAAGCACTGAGGAACATGTTCCAGACACCAGTGCACTGTTATTACAGTTAATGCAACAAATGGGACAAAGGCTACAAAAGTTAGACACAACGCTTGAACAAAATCAGAAACAAATGGGATAAAATCTTCAAAAGTTAAACACAATGCAACAAAATCTTCAAAAGTTAGACACAATAGAACAAAATCAGAGACAAACACAGCAAAAGTTAGACGCAATGGAACAAAAGCTTCAAAAGTTAAACTCAGTGGAACATTCGCTTGAACAAACACGTGAAGATTTAACTACTGAATTACATAAAATCGAACCGAAATGTCAAATAGTCTGTAATGACGTAAAAACAAAAATTTGTGAGCATTTCCAACCTATTTTTTCGCGGCATGAAAATGCATTACAGAATCACAAAGCAGCCATAAAAGAACTGCAAACTATTGTTCAAGAAAATCATGAGACCTTGCAAGCTAAAATTGACTCAGTTGCATCTACCGATTCGGTTACTCAACTTGCAAAAACTCAAGAAAACTTAAAGGACACAGTAGATACTCTGAAAATTGGTTCAGAAAGACACATGGAGGGAATCAGTTCATTATCAGAGAAAGTAGTTGAACTTTCGGATCAGCTAAATAATTTATTTACGAAGGTAGATGATAATCTGAATGACACAAAACCGGTAGTCTTTAATGACACAGAAGAGTGCGAACAAATTAGGAATTCAAACAAAATCTGAATCAAATTAATACGCAACACCAAAGAGAAATCCGGGAAGTACAAGATCAGCTGACACAGGTAATACAAGAATTACGTATTTCAGAGGACACTCGCACTCCAATAAGGGAAGAGGGACATAAAAATACGGAACAGCCACAAAATAATAACACAGGGCACTTCGGAGATTATGAAAGAAATTGGCAAAGTACACCGAATTTTGAGATGGAACCGCCGAAACGACGTAACAATGACCGACATGCGACTCGCCGACATGATGATTTTGACTATAAGCTGTTCATTGCCACACTTAATTTCAAAACATTTTAAAATTCTGGCAACGACATTCATCCACAATCGTGGCTTCATCAATTCTCTCATTGTTCCGCCCCCCCCCCCCCCCCAACTGGTCATTAGAGCACAGATTAGAATTTATGTGTGGCTACTTAGAGAATGAACCAGCTGTAAGAATGCGATCG
Source organism: Schistocerca gregaria (assembly GCF_023897955.1). Taxonomy (NCBI): domain Eukaryota; kingdom Metazoa; phylum Arthropoda; class Insecta; order Orthoptera; family Acrididae; genus Schistocerca; species Schistocerca gregaria. The sequence goes on from NC_064920.1 coordinate 1,095,528,767, forward strand.
GTCATTCACGATTGCCACAGAGAAGGAGAATTTAACCATGCCTTCCTCTTAGCATATTGGTCTCAAGCCACACAAGACCGAGTAAAACATGGCATCATAATGATGAAACATTTCGAACAATCTGAATTTTCCAGTCTTGTGAAATATTTTGAAGACATGTTACATAAGAATCTGTACCTGTCAAGCCCATACAGCCCCTCAGAACTCCTCCGCATTCGCTTAACTAAATTATCTGAACATTTACGACATATTATTTTGGCAGGACGTTGCAAAGACGACATTGAAGCTTTTCAGGGACTGTTACAAGAACTGTAAATTGACATTGACAATAGCGGAACGCGAAAACAGGAGCACAACAATTACAGGTTATATCCGTCACAATTCTGCGATGAAAGAAATAATAACTGGACACGACAAGGCTATTCTCACAACACAAATCGTGACCAAAACAGACACCACCCGTATGACAACCGTTGGCAGAGTAGTAATAATTACAGGGAAAGATCACCTCTCCGTGGTAGTGACTATCACAGAGACAACCATAGAAACAGACAATATGGAAACAAATCAATTATTATCAAGGGAGACAAAATAACTTCAGACGCAACGGTCCAGCGCGCAGTTACAATTCAGGGAGAAATTCTCCACCACTTAACCGACAAGAAAGAAACTACAGCAACTACCGACATGAGGACAGACGATATAATCATAACGACAGACCGGAATTTCATCAGTACTGGCGGGATTCAAACAGCGCAGGGCCCTCTCGACAAGGTGAATTCGTAGAAGTTAGGTCTCCTAATCCCAATAAGGGCGCGCGCCAACAAAGAGACAGACAATGACTCGCACCGCAGGCAGCCATGTGCGCCGGCTGGAGCAGAGAAAAAAACATAGACGCTAACCTTGAGAAAAATTTTAGCATTCCTTACCGACGTATACAACATGATAATTACTTTGAACATGAAACCGTGCGCACTAGGAAGAGTAAAGGATTGTACTACATTTCACTTGTAAAACCGTTTAACCATAAAACATTTCACTTCACATTTCTAGTATGCTTTGTCACACTGAGAAACTGTTAACATGCAACAATGTTTTGAAGTTAACTATCCAGACTAGAACCTATGGAACATTTTTAAACAGAAATTACTAATGCATTGTTATAGTGAACAGACTACACAATGTTGTTATTTGTACATTCTTGCTTGTTAGTTGCACGATTACGTAACGACTATAAGGCTTACATACTTAGAACATATACTGTTAATGAGATTTTAATGCAACATTTTGGTTTAGTTGAAAAGACATTTTTTATTTGAAGTACTTTCTGTGAGATTAAAGATGACTTAGCATTTGGTTTCTTTGATAGCTACACAATTATATCACGAAGCTACTAATGTGTGACACAATTTACATTGTGCTTTTGCGGTGTATCTGTTTTATATCTGCACAGTTTTTCTGAATTCTTCTGGAAAGGAAAACATGTTTTAGTAGTAACTTTGTGGTATAGCTACAATGAGACAGCCTTTTCTGTAGCACAACAATACCTTACAGTACAGTACTTACTTCATCACGGCAATAAGCGTAGTAACTACGATATATATACGCAAAACATTTCACTTTTGTTTATAATGAGGTAAGTACATTGACTTGTGCAGAACTTAGCTTTCGGAGGACGATAACTACGGCACTTCCACAGAGACTATCTTACAACAAGACGCACAGTTTAGTGCTACAGTACACCTATTTGAGTGATTAATTTTGTACTTAAAACATTTATTTTTAAAGATATTTGAAGTACAATCATACAAAGGTTTTCCGTGATACATTTCATTTCATTACTGTAATCTGTAACACCTGAGGATATAATTACATTAATCCTCGGGGGGTACACGCTTACTTTGTGTACCATGTGTGTGGCAAGCGCAAGGAGCCTTAGCTAATATGATATTTGCTTATACAACTTTACACATCGGTACCATATTTCTCTAACACAGAATTACACAGCTATCGGATCATTTAACTGAGATACAAACACTTTTTTTTACTACATCAGTGACACATGTTTACACAATTACACAGTTGGATAACTTGACACTTATGAAACTGTATTTTGTCTGTACTTTGTGAACTGTTCGTATTTTTTCGGAACCACTGTGATACTATGGGAGCTTTGAATGATGTATTTGGTATGGGATCATGATTTTTAAAGTATGTTTGAGGTAGATGACACTTTTGAAATGAGCAGATAATATTTTTTAGGTTTTGAAATTATTGCAGAAAGCTATGACGCTTTTGAGATTTGACTGAGGTGTTATGATGTTATTATTACGACGACGATGTGAATTATGCTGCTGAGGTATGTTTAAGCTGATGCTATATGAGTTATTTGGTCATGCTACGTATCTGTCATAAGGAAATATTGAAGAAGTGTCGACGAATATGTATATGTGTAATAAGATAAGGAATAATGAGTAGTGGTTAGGGACTCTGGTTTGTGAAAAAGGATGTTGGAAACCGAGAATCGTACTTTTAGAGTTATGAAATGTATGTAAATGCGTGAATGTATTACAAAGCCGACGAAAATTTTTTGGACACTGTTATATCAATAGGATTTTGTTTCTACAGATGTGTAACGCAAATTCTTGACATGTGAAATTTTTTATATGAGACTGCCACTGTAGCGGAAACTGGTGTCGTAAATATTTCAGTAAGAAAGTTAAGTGAGCACCTGCACGTAATGCGTCGTGGGCACCCAGCTGGGCGACAGCCACCTGGAAACGAGCCATTAGAGTGTGCCTTTCAGAGGCACAGGAAAAAAAAGAGGCCATTATCCTCGCTATTGACATTCATTCCTTTGTAGAAAGCATCGCAAATACGACACGCTCAAACTTGAAAACATATGATTATACTGTGGAGCTCTTAATTGATGATATTCATTAAAATGCCTAATGAAACGACGAGAAACATTTCAAGTCTATTGTCTTGCTAGTTGAAAGATTGTTTACTGCATTATGAAACGCCATGTGGCTAGTGAATGACGTTTCACGCCTTGCTTTGCCTATTTTGTTTAATACCTAGTTTCTAGCTGCACTGCAGCATTGGTTACTATAAAATTTAATGGATGTACTAATATAAATATTTTATGCCTACAGATCCAGTAATTAATAACTTTATGATGTACTTTAAAAAAACGAAGGAGCTCAAAAAGGCATTTCCCTTCACAGGAATTGCATACATAATTTTCTTTTCAAGTACATGGTAATATTTTTTTTACAATAAGTTTTTTTGGTGCACCACTTTAATTATATAGACATTAAGATGTGAATATACATTTCCCTTATCTGCATTGTTGTCTTTAGTGTACTATTTTTTCTGCTTGACCTTTTGTCATGTTTAGGTATAAGTTATTGCATTTGCTATTGCTGTGTGACAGGCATAGTGCTACTGAATTTCACTTTGTATTACTCTGTTAAGCCAGTTTTATTACGGATTTATTTTTCTTGTTTGTTGCACAGTGCCTCATATTAGTTATAATGTTGCAATTGCTTTGAAAATTTCCATTTTTTTGTGCTTGTTGTTTGTGTTAATTGTTTTGTGCTGCTGCATTGCGTCGTCCCTTAGTTTAGCATCTGAGCTCAGTAGGTTTAAGTTACCTTAAGAGGGGGTAGACTATATAAGAAACTAACTATGACGAATTGGAGGAAAAGCATTGAGAAGCTATAAGAAAACGGTTTGGCCATAAAAGTAGTGTACAGGGGAGAAAAACGATTTTTGAAAGAGGATGTAAACAGAATACAGAAAGCATGCTTGGATAGGATTTTTTTTTTTTTGGCTGGAGCAAATGTTGAAATAAGAGAGACGATCTATGGAATGAAGTTTTGGGTTGGACTGCAGTACCAAATGTTACGCTGAAAACAAACCCTGTCCTTTCCTTTTGTGTATCCCACCATGTGTTAGTGTACCCTTGTGTATTTGTTTTCTTCCTGTCTCTGTGTACTGTTTCATAGAATTTTTTCTCTTCTAATACTAAGCTACATTCACTGTGATGAGGAATACTGTTATCCTCAAATATAATTTGCTTTAATAACATGTTATTTACTTCGTAAATATGATTACACATTATTTATTCTGTTTTGTTCTCATGCTCATGTGTGAAGTTGATGTTTCAAAAGTTATTCTGATCTTTTATGTATGTACTTATGTCATAATTCTTGTAACACTGATGTATATGTATATTTCTATTCTTTTGTAAAGCCTGTATTACTACAAATGTTATCTGTATTGTTATTTTCTTTAATGATGTATTTTGTACGTTTGTTATTGTATTCTCATGTTATAAAATTGTAATTGACACCAGTTCATCAAATTAAGTAACTTGTAAATTACATTTCTGTTGGTCATAGTATATGGACGATATGTGAGGAGTAGGGACTGATTGTACTTACAAGTGTGTTACTAATTCGGCAAGGGACTGGATAACAGCATTGCTGGTTCTAAGGTTATTTCAAACAAATTTTTTGTGAGTGGACAAGTGGTGGTTTATGGACTTGCTATATTGTCCACAAGACTCTTCGATGGTGATTGTGCACCTGCACAGTTTCAACAGTTGGCTGCTAGCCATCTCTACAAGGACTACAGTGGGTCTACACCTTTGATGACCCACCACTACCATTATTTTCACAAGGACTACAGTGGTTCTGAACCTCTGGTGGCCCACCAATACCGTAATCTCTATCAGGACTACAATGGGTCTGCTCTGTGATGACCTACCTACCAATGTTCTTCAAACCTTCGACTGACTCTGTTGTGGATTTGCTCTGTTGTGGCCCATTACATGTCTGCATGTCAAGAGTTCCGTTGGAAGGACAACACTACTTCTTCATGACTGCATGGAAATCCACTACTTCCGTGTGCATTCTCTTTTACTGCTCAGACTCTGAGAAAAAAAACACTGTAATTTCACTGCGATGAATGATCATGACTGTCTTTATGGGACTGTGAGGAAATTTTAGCTTTTGACCAACATTGTATCTATAAGTGTGTGCATTTGATATCTTTGTTATTGTAATTATGAAAAAAAATTTCAAATCTGTATTGGCCAGTGCCCAAAACAATTTGTAAAATTTTTTGTGGGGAGCATGGAGGCTATGTAAGTAGGCTGTTTAGGTTTTTTTATTGGTAACGCCGCCGCCACGTAGCGCTCTGTATGAAAATCACTGGCTGTGCTGTGTGCAGCCTGTGGCTGGTTTGCATTGTTGTCTGCCATTGTAGTGTTGGGCAGCGGCAGCTGGATGCTAACAGCTCGTAGCGTTGCGCAGTTGGAGGTGAGCCGCCAGCAGTGGTGGACGTGGGGAGAGAGATGGCGGAGTTCTGAAATTTGTAAGAATTGATGTCATGATCTGATATATATATTATGACTCTTAAGGTAAATACATTGTTTGTTCTGTATTAAAATCTTTCATTCGCTAACTATTCCTATCAGTAGTTAGTGCCTTCTGTGGTTTGAATCTTTTATTTAGCTGGAAGTAGTGGCGCTCGCTGTATTGCAGTAGTTTGAGTAACGAAGATTTTTGTGAGGTAAGTGATTTGTGAAACGTATAGGTTAATTTAGTCAGGGCCATTCTCTTGTAGGGATTATTGAAAGTCAGATTGCGTTGCGCTAAAAATATTGTGTGTCAGTTTAAGCACAGTTATGTATAATTGTTCTAAGAGGACGTTTCATGTTGTTGGGCCCATCTGTACCGGGCTGCATAGTGCCGTGGTTACAAAGATGCACCTCGCCATGGACGTCAGGAGTGAAGTTGCCCATCATGCACCTTATTGCGCACAGTTTGAGTCGTAACACGACATCCTATGGTTGCACAAAAAGCATTATTCAACATGGTGGCGTTGCTGTCAGGGTTCCTGCGAGCCATAATCCGCAGGCAGCGGTCATCCACTGCAGTAGTAGCCCTTGGGTGGCCTGAGTAAGGCATGTCATCGACAGTTCCTGTCTTTCTGTATCTCCTCCATGTGCGAACAACATGTCTTTGGTTCACTCCGAGACGCCTGGACACTTCCCTTGTTGAGAGCTCTTCCTGGTAAAAAGTAACAATGTGGATGCGATCGAACGGCGGTATTGGCCTCGTAGGCATGGTTGAACTACAGCCAATACGTGCCGTGTACCTCCTTCCTGGTGGAATGACTGGAACTGATCGGCTGTCGGATCACCTCCGTCTTATAGGAGCAGCTCATGTATGGTTCTTTACACCTTTGGGCGGGTTTAGTGACATCTGTGAACAGTCAAAGAGACCGTTTCTGTGATACAATATCCACAGTCAGTGTCTATCTTCAGGAGTTTTGGGAACCGGGGTGATGCAAATATTTTTTGATGTGTGTATAAATCACCTAAGGAGGAATTTAGAGTAGAAATAAATACATTTATTTCACACATGCGTTTTCACATTTTCATCTCGTTCCATATTCTTTTGTCCTATATATAAGTGTAATATCATCTACAGCGCAGCAACTTCGAAAGCAGCTGATTGCTGCAGATATTTGTTTGTATGATTCCATTCGCTTATTACGGTCTTTCTAGACAGCGTTCTTTATGTTATAAACAAATTTGTATCTTTCACGCTTTGCAGTGATCACTGTAGTGTAAGCGGCGTATCAAATTTACTTCATTTTATAGCTTAAATGCAGTACAGCAAGCGATGTGATATGTAAAGAACTGTCCTCGGCCTACCTTTTACCCTAGATCTTTGCTTAAAGTTTCCCTACTACACTGTCAAAGATTTGACGAAAGAACTTTGATAAGTATTTATCGTTGGCCACGAACACTACATTGGTGACGTCACACAGACGTGCACTTAATACTGTATTTATCGTAGACCACCCTGAAGAGGACCGCGTCAAGTAGGTCAAAGCGTCTGCAGTTTAGTTGTTTTAGTGATACAGACTGACATGCTCTAATAACCAGAATTATTTTATTCGAAATGACACTTGCCGTGGAAGTCTGCAGTCATAGAACAAAATTAAAATACCAGTCTGATTCATAGGTTGATGGTATCATGCAACCGTGCGTTCACAACGTATACTCAAGCTAAGTCTATCGCTGCATATAACTAGAGGAACGAAATCCATTAGTACAGTTTAAGTCATTAAATGGGCACCCAATCTGTAAGCGGCAGCTAGAAGATGGCGATAAAACCACATCGAGACGCAGGATCTCTTTCAATCAGGAGTCAATGTGGATTCTTTTCCTCCTTCCAACTTGAGTATATACTTAATTTTGTTAGTCATAATCGTGATACTTTTGTCTACTACAGGTATTGTGCCTTTTACACTACACAGAGTGTCACACACTTATAAATTATCTCTTACACTGTTTGTTTTTGTAATAAAACCATGCTACGAAAAAGAGTTTGTTCAGAGTTTACTGGCTTGCATTATACATGTGTATAAAATGGTCAATTACAAAATTTATTTTTGCCACTATTGAATACTGAATTATCGATTGCATTTTTGTGTATATGAGGAATCGTAAATATTTATGAAAATTATTACCGTTATGACATTCAGGAGAAACGTTTGAAAAAGTTAACTTATTCGTTATCTAGTTTGTCACCAAGATTTGTTTTCTCCTCGCTTTTCGTGCTGTACAAAATATTTAAAGCTATTCCATTAAATCCGTTGCAAGTGTTTCTTGGATGTGGTGGATGTATCTTAACATCTTAAATGTCTTCTAAAGTATGTTCAGTCTCCTTCATGTGTGTTGCGATTGCTTATTTCCTAAATCGGTTATGTGTGTAACAGTTGTTGTGTTCAGTGTATCTAATCAGGAAATTTTTGGCAGTTTGTCGTATGTAGTACTTTGAGCAAGTTAAACCATTCCTGACCCTTAGCATATAATAACAATCAAAGATTCATTTTGTCCGATTTAACGATGGGAGTATAATTTCAGAAAGACATCTACAATGCAAGAGAGGCATAATATCACACATGCAGGTATCGCTAAAAATATTCGTGTAAACAAATGCACTAGAACATGAGAATAAATTCTTGGAACACGTTGTGCTAAGCATGACAAAATAAGTAACTGGTGCAGGTTTCATTATGCAAATCACTGAGAAGACAAACTACAGTCGCTGACGAAATTCAGGCTGCACCACCTCCAGACTCCACACTCCCGCAGGCCCGCGGTCGCTCTGTGTGTGCAGCTGGACCGTAAACAAACCACATTCGCAGCCTAGCGTACACGAGAACGTATTCGCTGGTGACTCGGACCAGCGACCGACTGACCTCTTCCATCTTCTACCCACTGCCCCATAAACACTTCCATCACCAGAGAAGGAAGAGCACAAACCACTAGGAAGCACACTGAGTTGACAAATGTCATCGGATGGTCAAGTGCATGTTTACAGCTGGCGCTAGGATCGCTTTCACATAACCGATTTACGAAATAAGCATTAGCAGCTTACATGAAGAACACTGAACACACTTTCGAAGACGATTAGGATGTTAAGATACGTCCACCACATCCAAGAAACACTTGCAACGAATTTAATGGAGGAGCTTTAAATTTTTCTACAGCACGAAAAGCGAGGAGAAAAATCTTGGTACCAAACTAGATAACACAAGGTATAAAAGGGCAGGATATTGGCAGAGCTGTCACTTGTACTCGGGTGATACACGTGAAAGCTTTCCGATGTGACTGTGGCTACACGACGGGAATTGACAGACTTTGGACACGAAATGATAGCTGTAGTTAGACACAGGTGTCAGTCCATTCCGTAAATCGTTACGCAATTCAGTATTCCGAGATCCACAGTCTCAAGAGTGTGCCGAGAATACCAAATTTCAGACATTACTTCGCACCAGGGACAACGCACTGCCGACGACCTTCACCGAGAGCAGCAGCGTTTGTGTAGAGTCGTCAGTGCTAACAAACAAGCAACACTGCGTTTAATAACCGCAGAAATCAATGTGAGACGTACGACAAGCTTATCCTTCAGGACAGTGACATTAATGAGATACACCATCGGACGACAGACACGAGTGCCTTTGTTAACAACACGACGCCGCCTGCAGCGCCTCTTCTGGGCTTATGACCATATCGATTGGACCCTAGACGACTGGAAAACCGTGCCTGGGTCAAACGAGCCCCGATTTCTGTTAGTAAGAGCCGAGGGTAGCTTTCTAATGTGGCGCACACCCCACGAAACCACGGACACCAAGTTGTCAACAACTGTTCAAGCTGGCGGTGGCTCCATAATGATGTGGACTATGCTTACACGGAATGCACTGGTTCCTCGGGTCCAACTGAATCGAACACAACCACTGGAAATGGTCTTGTTGGGCTACTTGGAGATTGGCAGCCATTCATGGACTTCACGTTCCCAGACAACGGTGGGATATTTATGGATGACAGCGTGCCATATCAACGGGCTACTGTTCGCCATTGGTTTCATGGATATTGTCGACAAGTCGAAGAATTGTCTGACCACCGAGATGGCCCGACATGAATCCCATCTAAAATTCATGGGACATAATCGAGAGGTCAGTTCGTGCACAAAATCCTGTAGCGGCAACATATCAATAATTAACACGGCTATAGAGGCAGCATGACTCAATATTTATGCAGGGGACTTACAGCGACTAGTTGAGTCCATGCCACGTCGAGATGCTGCCCTACGGGGCAAAAGCAGGAGTGATACGATATTAGGAGGTATCCTATGACAACTAAGTTGAAGCACTTTAGCGTCTACTGGAAGCCAGTAGACGGTGAACTTGGCGGCGACGAGACAACTTGCTGAGTATCAGATGAGGCCCGGCGCACCCCGCAGCTCCTGGCCGCCTCTTCCGCGAAGCCCTGCGACTCGCTAGGACGCGCCCTTAACCACGGCCGCCTGATAATCATTTCCGGCGCACAATGGCCGCCATTCAGCCTCTGCCCTCTCCGCCTACCACCGCCGGACAGCGTCCGCTGACACGACGGCTGCTACAGCTGCACCTCACTGTGCTAACACGGGGTGGCAAAGCGTGCCACTGCCCGGAGCGGCAAGTGTTTGTGGCCACAAGGATTATGGGGGCTCCAAAATCTTAAATTTTAATATGCTTCCACGCGAATGCATTAAACAGTGCAATGAAAGGTTTGCATAAATGAAGAGGTGTGAAATTAAGTTGTAAATACATGTCATTCATATATAAAACCCGACATTAGGCACCTACAACGCAGATGCGAAAGAGACGAAAGGAGAAACAGTTTCAGTTTGAGTTAGAAGACGAGAAAACTGAAGATTTATAAATGTAAAAATGGTTCAAATGGCTCTAAGCACTATGGGACTTAACATCTGCCGTCATCAATCCCCTAGACTTAGAACTACTTAAACCTAACTAACCTAAGGACATCACACACATCCACGTCCTAGGCAGGATTCGAACCTGCGACCGTAGCAGGCGCGCGGTTCTGGACTGAAGTGCCTAGAACCGCACGCCTACATCAGCTGGCTGATAAATGCAGTGCAAGACTGACTTTTACTTTGAAATACTGGATGTTATACTCGTAATTTGTGCTCTCCGTGAGATATTTCATCAGTTTAACGCTAGAAATACCAAAACATGTTCCATAACTCGTAATAAAAAGGGAAGCAGTGGGCGGGGGTTCGGGGAGGGGCGATACTTTGTGACCACCACCAAACAAACCCAAAGAAAGAATCATTTCGTTAAATGTGGTTGAAATTTATTAACAACGTACTTCTTAAATCGGTACTGAAAGATAAGAACCTGAAAATCTCTTTTAGTACAATTTTAGTAACACCGGTGCATTTTCTGTAGTGTTTACGACGATTGGAGCGGTACTTTATGTTCAGTGTTGTCGATTTTAAGGAATTAACTTAACTTGGTCTTAACGTTGGGAGAGCCTGGTAGCACACAACTGAAACTTTGAAACTCCTTCAAGAAAATTGACATTGCACGTAACATAAGTGCAGCTATTCGTTTTTTGGTAACATAAGCAGTGACAGCGTGGATCATGCATTTATGTACATATATGCTACATACGCAACCATTGTCCATCAAAATTGCTGTAGATCTGAAGATCATCGTGTGATGATCGAAGTCAATCATCTTTCAATAAATGTGCCTTCCGATCTATACTGTTATAATTATTTTCAAACACAGTATTTCAATCGCTGATATATCCACTAAAGTTTTCAAAAGTAATTCGTACATGAGTGCTGATTCCAAAGAAAAGAAAGTATATGGTAGAAGTGTAAACACATGTGTGTCAAAAAATTTACTTTTGATTTAATTGTATACATCGTGCTTCTTCATTCATTTACTTGATAAAGATTTGCTGTATGGCGGGACTACATTTGTTTTGTGTAACGGCGAAATACACTGAACAGCCAAAGAAGGCCCCGCGGACACTCAGAAAGGCCGCTACATGATGTGGCATGGACTCGAATAATGTCTGAAGGAGAGCTGGAGGGAACTTACACCATGAATCCTGCTGGGCTGTCCATAAAACAGTAAGAGTACGAGGAAGTGGAGATCTCTTCTGAACAGCACGTTGCAAGGCATCCCAGATATGCTCAATAATGTTCGTGTCTGGGGAGTTTGGTGGCCGGCGGAGGTGTTTCGATTGGACATGTGGGGTGTTACATTGTCCTGCTGGAATTGGCCAAGTCCTTCGCAAAGCACAATGTACATGAAAGGCTGCAGCTGTTCAGACAAGAGGCTTCCGTACATGTCACCTGTCGGAGTCAGAGTCGTATGTAGACGTATCAACGCACACGCCCTACACCAGTACAGAGACTCCACCAGCTTAAACGGTCTCTTGCTGACATGCGGGGTCCATGGATTCATGAGTTTGTCTCCATACCCGTACACGTCCTTCCGCTCGATACAATTTGAAAAGAGACCCGTCCGACCAGGCAACATGTTTCCAGTCATCAAGAGTCCAATGTCGGTGTTGACGTGCCGAGGTGAGGCGCAGTGCTTCATGTCTCGCAGTTATCCAAAGGTACTCGAGTAGGCCTTTGGCTCCGAAAGCCCATACCGGTGATGTTACGTTGAATGGTTCGCACCCTGACACTTGTTGACTGCCCAGCACTGAAATCTGCATCAATTTTCGGAAGGGCTGCACTTCTGTCAGGTCGAAAGATTCTCTTCAGTCGTCGCTGGATCCGTTTTTGCAGGATCTTTTTCCAGCCGCAGCGATGTCGGAGATTTGATGTTTTACCGTATTCCAGTTATTCACTGTACTTTCGTCAAATGATCGTAAGGGAAAATCCCCTCTTCATTGCTAACTCGGAGATGCTGTGTCCCATCGCTCGTGCACCGACTACAACACCACGTTCAGACTTGTTGGATCTTGCCCACTTGTCGCTTGTATGGTGCCTAAAGGAGACTGCGTTCTCGGAATGCTATGCAACAATTTAAATCAATAACATTAATTGTGTTATTTCTATAAAGCAGACTGACAGTACTTAACTTTTTTTACAGTAAGCGAGGGATGAAAAGGAAACAGTAGCATGATCTTCGCCATAGACAAAGTCCAAGTAAGCACTTGATACACATCGCTAAAACCCTCAATTTCTGTGAGTGCGGGTCTACAACCGTCCACTAATGTCTGTATTCTGACCGATCTGAGCGGCCGAAGCTGACAGGAGCGGCGCTTATATTCAGTCCTTGCAGATGTCGCTCCTGTCGTGGCGCGTTCCTTGTCATCGGCTATTGTCTGACGTCGACGCATCGCCTTCTCTAGTCTTCCGTTCATCATCTTCGTTCCGGCACTTGTGGTTACGCCAGAACAAAACTCACTTAATTCCTGATAACCTTCCATTGAAGCAGCAGTAAGCTATCTAATAATTGCACCAGACAATTGTTGTCTTATATAGCTGTTGCCAACCGCAGCTCCGTATTCTGCCTGTTTACATATTTCTGTATTGGATATGCATTCCTATATCAGTTTCCTTGGAGTTTCTAGGTAGGTTGCCAAATGTCAACCACCTGTATAAGCCCAACGTTAGAGGTGCGATTTCACATATTGTAGTCTGTTTGCTTTCCCTTCTTATCTGATACTCAACGTTCTTGTCTCAACTCGCTGAAATAATTCGGAAAAGTTTCTTGCCTTTTTTGTCACTTCTGCCACGCCGTGCGATGCACCACTGTTTAGTGCTGCAGTGAACAGTCGTTCAGTGCGCACTGAACAGGTGTCCAATTCTTTTTCTTTATCTTCGTGGTGTGCTCTGAATATGTGTTGAGTGTCAAGATAAACGTTCATGTAAACACGTGCTTCCACGAGACATGCCTCTCCCGTACGTCATTTACACTTTTGCTTGAAGTTGGAATGAAACGGAAACCGTGAGCGTTGGAAGCGCTGTAAATGGAAATGAGCGTTTGGCATCATTGGCCGGGAGGCCTCTTACGGGGCAGGTCCGGCGGTCTTGGTGCAGGTCTTATTACATTCGCCTCCACATTTGGAGACCTCCGCTCCGGATGGGGATGAAATGATGATGAAGACAACACAAAACGTAGTATCTGAGCAGTGTGAGACCTCTACCCGATTCTGCTGACAGCTTGTAGCTCTCCCCCCCCCCCCCCCCTCCCCCAGGGCAATCTTAATGTGCTGTTATTGTGGCAGCAGAGACAAAACGCGAACGATTTTTCTCACAATTTAAGCAAGAAACAAAGTATTGACCCCCCTTATGATCTGATACCAGTAGCATAACGAAATAAAATGTTTTCCTCACAAGTCAACCTCTGAGAAAGCCCACGAAAGAAAAGACGAAAACAAAACTACTAGAGAGTGGTCGGCGCACCATTACCGCAAAGCTGTCCAGGGAGGCCGGACCACAGTTACACGATTCTCTTGAGTCACAATCCGAAGCTACCCCTCCTAACGATCAAGGAATACCAGCAGACGAGGTGCGTGAATGCTGTGGTCGGGACGGCAGGGCTGTCGAACTGCCTTCTCGGCGGTTGTTTCTTTTTTTTCCATTATTGTTATTTTCCAACCTTATACAGGTAGGCCGGCAGCGGCAAACTACGCCGCTCTTCGGCCACAGAGACTTCTCGCCGGCGGTGCTCCAGCTTATAAGGCCGGTTGGCGCATGGGCCTTCTGGCGTAGGAAAACAGCCCACTTGTTGATCGCGACCTGTCGCAGTGGTAGCGAGGTCTGGCGGACGTTGAATGAGGCACGAGGATCTGTTTTCGTCTCCGACAGAGGCCTCGCTAGTACCGTAAACATCTGCTTTGGTTTCACTCACTGTGATGAAGGCATTCCGCATCTTTGTTCTGTCATGCGGGATGCCGACGTCGCACACGGACGAGACGGAAGCTGCAATCCTCTCCTCCTGCAAACGCTCTCTGCCCCCTCTGCTCGGGGCATGAGAAAAGGTTCAGACTTTAGTTACATGCTCTTCAGGTGACGTAACTTAATCTGCTTGGCATAGCTTATTTTGGAGTTGTAACTCAAAACCGACACATCAAAAAATGTTTTGCATCACTCCAGTTCCCAGAACTACTGAAGATAGACGTTGACTGTGGATGTTGTATCACGGACACATTCCCTTTGACTGTCCAGAGACGTCAGTAAAGCTGCCCAAAGATGTATACAACCATGCATGAGCAGCGTCTATTAGACACAGGGGTTTCGACAGCCGATCAGTTCCAGTCATTCTATCAGGAAGGAGGTACACTACTCGTGTTATCTGTAGTTCAACCATGCCTAGTTGGTCAATACCGCAGTTAGATTGCGTCAGCGTTTTCCCTTGTCCCAGGAAGGGCTCCCCACAAGGGAAGTGTCCAGGTGTCTCGGAGTGAACCAAATCGACGTTATTCGGACACGGAGCAGAGACAGAGAGACAGGAACAATCGACGACACGCGTCGCTCAGGCCGCCAAAGGGCTACTACTGCAGTGGATGACCGCTACCTACGAATTGTGGCTCGGAGGAACCCTAACAGCAACGCCGCCGTGTTGAATAATGCTTTTTGTACAGCCACAGGACGTCATGTTACGACTCAAACTGTGCTCAATAGGCTGCATGATACGCAACTTCACTCCCTACGTCCGTGGCGAGGTCCACGCCACCATGCAGCACGGTACGGAACATCATGCCGAATAGACTGCTCAGGATTGACATCACGCTCTCTTCACCGATGAGTGTCGTATATGCCTCCAACCAGACAATGGTCGGAGACGTGTTTGTACGCAACCCGGTCAGGCTGAACGCCTTAGGGACACTGTCCAGCGAGTGCAGCAAGTTGGAGGTTCCCTGATGTTTTGGGGTGGCATTATGTGGGGCCGACGTACGCCGCTGGCGGTCATGGGAGGCGCCGTAACGGCTGTACGATACGTGAATGCCATCTTCCCACGGATAGTGCAGCCATATCAGCAGCATATCGGCGAGGCATTCGTTTTCATGGATGACAATTCGCGCCCCCATCGTGCACGTCTTGTGAATGACGTCCTTCAAGATAACGACGTCGCTCGACTAGAGAGGCCAGCATATTCTCGAGACATAAACACTATCGCACATGTCTGGTATAGATTGAAAAGGGCTCTTTATGGACGACGTGACCCACCAACGACTCTGAGGAACGTAAGCCGAGTCGCCGTTGAGGAGTGGAAGAATCTGGAACAACAGTGCCTTGATGAACTTTTGGATAGTATGCCACGACAAATGAAAGCATGCATCAGTGCTAGAGGACGTGCTACTCTGTATTACAGGTAACGGCGTCTACAGCAGTCTGGACCACCACCTCAGAAGGTCTCACTGTATGGTGGTACAACATGCAATGTGTGGTTTTCGTGAGCAATAGAAAGGGGGATATGATGTTTATGTTGATCTTTTCCAATTTTCTGTACAGGTTCCGGAACTCTCGGAACCGAGGGGACGCAAAACTTTTTTGGATGTATGTATATCACACTGTAAACGTTTCACTTCTGTTTCAGTGACTTGTGTCACATACCTGGCTGTGGTCTTAAAGACATTCCACGCCAAGAAAGACGTGAAAATGTGATACACGAAAATGACATTGTGAAATCTATTGACGATGTCTGACAATACAGTTAGGGGGAGGAGGGGGAGTAAGGGCTTGCCATTTTCCCATGGTGTGGTAAAATCCCTGGAACCGACCTTGTGTGCTGCAAGACACTACACGAGTGCTAGACATAAGTTTCAATCATCGCATCTAAGAAATAGAGCAACTTAATTGTATTTTCTTAATATATGGCTCTCCGGTCTGCTGGTGGAGAGTTCGCCTGGTACCACTAACCCATCCCCCGTACCCTGTTCCACTCGTGAATGCCACGGGGCAAGAATGATTGTCGGCAAGCCTCTGTATTCGCTCTAATTTCTCTAATTTTCTCATCGTGGTCATTAGGGGAGACGTATGTAAAGTGGTCTCTCAAAATTTCAGTAGTAAACCTATCGTACATGCACAACGCCTCTCTTCTAGAGACTCCCAAAAGAGACTCCTAAGCATCTCAGTAACGCTCTCGTACCGACTAAACGACCCCGTGACGAAACTCGCAGCTCTTCTTTGGATCTTCTCTATCTATTCTATCACTCCTACATGGTGAGGATATCATACTGATGAACAATACTGAAGAATACGTCGAACCAATGCCTCATAAGCCACTTCCTTCATGGATGAGTAACATTTCGCTTAAGATTTTTCTATGGAACGCAATCTGGCATCTACCTGTCCTGCTATTTGTTTTGAGTCAAAATGGCTCTGAGCACTATGGGACTTAACATCTGAGGTGATCAGTCCCCTAGAACTTAGAACTACTTAAACCTAACTAACCTAAGAACACCACACACACCCGTGCTCGAGGCAGGATTCGAACCTGCGACCGTAGCGGTCGCGCGGTTCCAGACTGCAGCGCCTAGAACCGCTCGGCCACCCTGGCCGGCTGTTTTGAGTCGTCATTGCACTTAAGGTCGCTGTAGATAGTTACTTCTAGATATTTTACAGTAGATAAGGTGTTCACCAGTTTCTCATCGACACTGTAGTTGTACTGTAGTGGATTCTTTTTTCTATATAAGCACAGTATGTTACATTTATTAACGGAGTACTCATTTTAAAGTCGCGGGTGCGCAGACGAATTACTTGCAGACGGATGTTTGTAGCACTTTCAGAGTACCCTACCGGAAGGCGAACTTTGGCCTTCAGCATACACTCCTGGAAATTGAAATAAGAACACCGTGAATTCATTGTGCCAGGAAGGGGAAACTTTATTGACACATTCCTGGGGTCAGATACATCACATGATCACACTGACAGAACAACAGGCACATAGACACAGGCAACAGAGCATGCACAATGTCGGCACTAGTACAGTGTATATCCACCTTTCGTAGCAATGCAAGCTGCTATTCTCCCATGGAGACGATCGTAGAGATACTGGATGTAGTCCTGTGGAACGGCTTGCCATGCCATTTCCACCTGGCGCCTCAGTTGGACCAGCGTTCGTGCTGGACGTGCAGACCGCGTGAGACGACGCTTCATCCAGTCCCAAACATGCTCAATGGGGGACAGATCCGGAGATCTTGCTGGCCAGGGTAGTTGACTTACACCTTCTAGAGCACGTTGGGTGGCACGGGATACATGCGGACGTGCATTGTCCTGTTGGAACAGCAAGTTCCCTTGCCGGTCTAGGAATGGTAGAACGATGGGTTCGATGACGGTTTGGATGTACCATGCACTATTCAGTGTCCTCTCGACGATCACCAGAGGTGTACAGCCAGTGTAGGAGATCGCTCCCCACACCATGATGCCGGGTGTTGGCCCTGTGTGCCTCGGTCGTATGCAGTCCTGATTGTGGCGCTCACCTGCACGGCGCCAAACACGCATACGACCTTCATTGGCACCAAGGCACAAGCGACTCTCATCGGTGAAGACGACACGTCTCCATTCGTCCCTCCATTCACGCCTGTCGCGACACCACTGGAGGCGGGCTGCACGATGTTGGGGCGTGAGCGGAAGACGGCCTCACGGTGTGCGGGACCGTAGCCCAGCTACATGGAGACGGTTGCGAATGGTCCTCGCCAATACCCCAGGAGCAACAGTGTCCCTAATTTGCTGGGAAGTGGCGGTGCGGACCCCTACGGCACTGCGTAGGATCCTACGGTCTTGGCGTGCATCCGTGCGTCGCTGCGGTCGGGTCCCAGGTCGACGGGCACGTGCACCTTCCGCCGACCACTGGCGACAACATCGATGTACTGTGGAGACCTCACGCCCCACGTGTTGAGCAATTCGGCGGTACGTCCACCCGGCCTCCCGCATGCCCACTATACGCCCTCGCTCAAAGTCCGTCAGCTGCACATACGGTTCACGTCCACGCTGTCGCGGCATGCTACCAGTGTTAAAGACTTCGATGGAGCTCCGTATGCCACGGCAAACTGGCTGACACTGACGGCGGCGGTGAACAAATGCTGCGCTGCTAGCGCCATTCGACGGCCAACACCTTGGTTCCTGGTGTGTCCGCTGTGCCGTGCGTGTGATCATTGCTTGTACAGCCCTCTCGCAGTGTCCGGAGCAAGTATGGTGGGTCTGACACACCGGTGTCAATGTGTTCTTTTTTCCATTTCCAGGAGTGTATAATGCTACCGAGTTTTACTGAGGCCATGAGACAAACCAATTTTGTCGCTAGACGTACGAAACTTCCACTAGTTCCAGTGTAACTGTCGCTGGAAATTCTCGTTTTTCTTAGCGGCAAGCCAAGGTTTGGAAGCTGCACTTACAATGAGGAGACAAAAGTAATGGTACACCCCCTAATACAGCGTGTCGGATCTCTTTTTGCCCAGCGTAGTGCAGCAATATGGCATGTACTCAACAAGTCGTTAGAAGTCTTGTGCAGAAATATTGTGCCATTTTGCCTCCATAGCCGTCCGTAATTGCTAAAGTGTTGCCGGTATATGATTCTGAGCACCAACTGACCTCCCAAAAACGACCCATAAATGTTGAATGAGATTCGTGTCGTGTTATCTGGCTGGCCAAATCTTTCTCCCGAATTATCTGGAATGTTCTTCAATCCAATCGCGAACAACTGTTACCCGCTGACATGAGCATTATCATGCAAAAAAGTTCCATTGTTGTTCGAGAACAAGAAGTCCATCAATGGCTGCAAAAGGTTTTCAAGTAGCCGAAAATAGCCAGTTCAAATCAATGATATGTCCAGTTGGACCAGAGGGCTCCGTTCATTCCGTGTAAACACAACCCATACAATTATGAAACCACCCTCAGCTTTTACAGTGACTTGTTCACAACTTGGCTCCATGGCTTCGTGGGGTCTGCACGCTACGTCTCTACATTCGAATCCTCCCATCAGCTCTTATCAACTGAAATCCGGATTCATCTGATCAGGCCAGGGTTTTCCAGTCGTCTAGGATCCAATCGATAGCATCACGAGCCCAGGAGAGGTGCTGCAAAAGGTGTCGTGCTGTTAGTAGGGGCACTCACGTTGGTCATCTGCTTACTCACTGTCCTAACGGTACGTTCGTCAGACGTGCCTCATTGATTTCTGAGGTTATTTCACGCAGTGTTGCTTGTTTGTTAGCACTGAGAATTCTACGCAAATGCCGCAGATATCGGTCGTTAAGTGAAGGCCGTCGGCCTTTGCATGATCCATGGTGAGAGGTAATGACTGAAATGTGGTATTCTCGGCACACTCTTGAGACTGTAGATCTCGGAATATCACGTGGCTGTTTTCGAAATGGAATGTCCCATTCGTCTAGACCCAACACTACTATTCTGCGTTCAGAGTCTCTTAATTTCTCTCGTGCAGCCATAATCACTTCGGAAACCTTTTCACCTGAATCACCTGAGAATAAATGGCAGCTTCGCCAAAGCACTGCCCTTTTATAATTTGTGTATGCAATACTACCGCCAAGTGTATACGTGTACATCGTTATCCCACGAATTTTGTCGCCTCAATGCGACTGGAATCCTTGTTTATTGGACTTGCCGTACGGCGCAAGAGAGATGTGATGAGCACCATCTTCATACACGTATGGTCCAACAGTATATATCTGCAGTAGCAGAGCACTGCCTTAGTATAGGATAGTGTTTCAGTTTCTTCTTTCTGGCACTGTGCTATTTGGAGGCAATGCCCGTTCGCACGGTGGACACCCTGATAAACAGGAACTCAGGATTCCAGTCAAGAACACCCTGAAATCCTATGAGTTCTGCTATTATATATAGAGAAAAACAACGGAAAAAAGTAATTATTTACGACAGCCACGCTACACTTGCTACTTGCCAGCAGTATCCGTCAACCACCACTTCATGCAGTTCAGCAGGTACTTCGACGAAATATTCTGACATGCACAAAATATGATCGTGCAGCAGACGGGAGAGCCATATATTGAACATAGCTGTCGGAAAAGCCCAAGGGATCATAATTTTTTTGTTTGTTTCCACGTACGTGTTTGTTGTCCTGATATACTCCGAAACCCTCAAATTGTAATAAGCCGAAAGCGTAAGTAAACCAAAGCGGTTCAGCCTATTGAAGAAGTGTAGTATCGTGCGCTATTTCGTTTTCTGCGTCAGAGGCTGATTAAAGCTGCAACAGAGTTGATAGAAGCGTACGGCAGGCAGACTGGTGTTAACGTCGAGGAACCAAATGAAGAATCGACAGTCGCAAGGGAAGTGAGCAAACCATCACAGGAGCGTGCTGACGCGACTTGCTGAATATTATTCCTTGGAAACAAAAGAATATGAGTGTATACGAAATTAAATTGTAGACAGAGACCTTGTTCCACGAAACTCGATAGAAAAAAATCCGTTTAGTTGTAAATAAAAAATAGTTTTTCTTAAATAATTAAAGAACTATAGGCCCGCTCGAAATGTGTTATACGAAAAAATTGTAGGGCTTAAATGTATCTATAGATTGCTTTCCTAGAAGTATCGATTCATTTGGTACGTTTCAAGATATATTGGAAAAAAACTGCTAAAAATTTTGGTTAACGTTCACATTAAAAATCTCATTAACGTTCACGTTTCCATTTTTTTCTGATTGCTGCATATATAGCCTGCCTTAAGTTGAAAAACTACCTGTTTTAAAAACTATAAATATTACTTATTTTTCGAGACATATCGAGTTATTATGAAACAAATGCGCTCTCTATCATTGACTTGGCTAGATCTTATCAGCGGATGGTCCTACAATAACGGTTTTAGGCTTACTTCAGAGAGAACTTTGCTGTAATGATATGAAATAATTTTTGCGCTCTATTAACTGTAACGATCAAAAAGTGCCTTCAAAAAACTTCTCTTTTGTTGGACATGTTTCTTTTTTTAACTAACTATCTAATAGTCATTTTATGAAAATAGCCTTGAAAGAAATAAAAAAAATTCTAAAACCTTCTGGAACCAAGATTACTTTGAGAAATATCTAGTAGACGCAGTTAACACTTCACACTGATGCACTTGATAGAGCTTAATATTGAATAAGGTACTACTGTATGTTTCAGTATAATAGTTTTTCCTGTTTACATGCAGGACTTTGTTCCTTGTTTTCTGCTGCTGACTTCAGCTTTTTAACTCATCACGTGTACTTAAAATTTTAACGTTATGTAATTTATGTGACTTTCCTTCTGAAGAAGATACCCTTAGTGGTACTCCACTCTGGGCTAGGTCTTTACACTAACCTTATGCAACTGGCTGTATACTATGTTGATTGAAACTTTATTTACGGTTTCTGATGTGAGCCATGTTTAAAAGTATTAGTTAACTGAGCGTGGACTATGACAGCCAGAGCGGGCGATGGGTGGGATGGGTGGGGGAGGGAGGGGGGGGGGGACTTGCACGCGGTGCCTCTGAAAACTAATTCCAAACGGCGTGCGCCTGCATAATTTTGATATCGATTGTCCAGAACTCGGTATGTTTTGGAATATCTTACGAAATAGCTATCAGTGCATCATAAAAGATACATGAACTACAAGTGACAAGATGATTTTATATCTTTTTGTGAGTATTTAGTTTTTGAAAATATAACAGTTTAGGATTCAGGAATAGTCTAAAAAAGAATAGCGTACACACACATTAATTTCTATATGAATATATGCTACGCGAATATTTACTACACGAAAATTCTCAGTACACATGTCGCTTGGGATCGAATGATATGCTCTCTGGTTTCGGGTGGCTAACTGAAGTGGTAGACTGCTAGTCTTGCTTGCGAGATGAAGGCGAAGCTCACCATGTGCAGCTTCATCGACAGAACTGAATGTGGTCCTCTGGTACAGGGCCGAGTAGCGTGTCGGAATCAGGGGATCAGATGGTTCTGCGACCGTCTAGGCACCAGATTCCTCGACCTGGTGGTAAATGGTAAGTTTCCAGGTTCTGCGTAATAGGTCAGGGGTCCGATAAGCACAGGAACCTGCTACACGGGTATTGCGGGATGTGTGGACTGGGCGGTTTTTTTAGGTTAGAGGACCTCGGGAAACTACAGAAATGGCATCAGTCTAAATGAGTGCAGAGCAAACACGTGGAGGTATACGTAGCAACAGTCAGTATTGTTAATCATAAATTGACGTAGATGTGTTGGGAAGGAACCAGAGCACCAAGCGCTAGTACAAAGCACTGGAGCTCAAATCGTTGTAGGTACGGAAAGCTGGCTGAAGTCGGAATAATTTCATCTGAAATTTCTTCAAACCAGAAAGGATAGATCAAATAAGATGGTGATGGTGTATTTTTATTGCAGTCAAAAGTAATTAACCCTGTAGTAAAATCAAAGTAGATGGTTCCTGTGAGGTAGCATTGGTACAGGTTATTCTTGACAACCGGAATAAATTAATAACTGGTTCGTTTTACAGTCCCCCGTGACTCAGATGTAACAGTTGCTGGCTAGTTCAAAGAAAACTTTAGTTCATTTCAAGCATGTATCCCACTCATACGAGGTATGTCCACATAGTAAGCTCCGTTTGGTTATATAAAACAAACGTGTAACAGATACAGAAAAATATTTATTGTACAAAAATCTACAACTGTTTAACTACTTTTCTACATATATTCCGAAATTTTGTAGGCACTTGTCATAGCGTGGCACTAGTTTTTGTATGCCTGCTTCCTAGAAGGTTGCCGTGTGTGTATTCAACAATGGGGTAACATATTCCTTCAGCTCGTCACCATTGATGAAGTGTTGACCATCAAAAGCAGACTTGCGGAACTTCCATAGCAAGGGCACTAAGTGTAAATATAGGATTGTTTTTAATCTTCTCTTCAATTGCGTGAAACAGTGGTGGTTCGCGCATGTCGAGGCACGGACGGGCATTGCACTTTTTGACGATTCCAAGCGACCGTTTCGGTACGCGCATACACGCGCTTTCTGCTTGAAGAAAGCATATATCCTGCAAATTATGTCTCTCTTTTGCTCATGCGGAATTTTGTCACTTACCAGCACCACAGCGATGACTTCCCGCAAAAGATAAAGTAGAAATTCACTAAAAAACTCGCTAAGATCATGTTCAATCCTCGCATTAGCTAAGGCATTCATATCAGAGTGCTCGGAACACTTCTGAACGCTCATTGGCTGTCGGAGAATACGTGACGTAGATGCTCAGAACGAACGTAAACTCGACCGTCATCGTTCGTGACTTCTATGCTGAGTACAGTGACCAGTTTTCTTCCAAAGCGCTGGACGAGTTCATTTGTTTGTTCAGAAGGGGAGACTAGCAGTATTTGCCCCCTTTCGAACTGTCGGCGATGACAGAATCGAAGCACTCGCCCTGCAATCTTTCTGAAACGATTTTACAAATACTATTGCGTTACTTATAGCTTTATATGTCAGCTTCACGATTATGTGCCCATCATTTCGTTAATGGTCATAGTTATTGTTATAACTGCAAAAAGTAAGATACGGCACGGAATTCGAAAATTTTTGCAATGATGAATAGAGGTTCAAATGGTTCAAATGGCTCTGAGCAATATGGGACTTAACTTCTGAGATCATCAGTCCCCTAGCACTTAGAACTATTTAACCTAACTAACCTAAGGACATCACACACATCCATGCCCGACGCAGGATTCGAACCTGCGAACGTAGCGGTCGCGCGGTTCCAGGCTGTAGCGCCTAGAACCGCTCGGCCACCCCGGCCGGCTAATAAAGTTGCTATGATATTTCGTTTGGTGTATATTACATAATAAGTTGTTGCAGACCTAATTTAGCTAACGTATTGAATTTTTGTTTAGATTTGCGTGGGGTCTCTGCCAATAACCGTGAGAAAATTGATCGCACAAATATTTGCTGTCGCGCACGCCAGCGGTAAAGGCAGAGTGAAATATTCACAACATTCCTTATATTCCATAAACGATTTGTAACATCGAATTGAGATTTTGGTAAATCATAGCACACAATGAGGAAAGTATTTTTCCATATGGTTATTGTGCAAATCATCATTATCTACCTTGTTATTCAACTAATTACAGACTTTTTCAGTGAAAGTTTGTAATTTTGAAGGGCCATTCACTGCTGGTGAAGTGAGAAATGCTATGCGGTTTGTAACAATTTTTTTACTGATGGTGTTCTTTTGCATAAGCTACTGACCTCACTTTTCCTCAGTTCCTCACTTAATAAAATTAACAAAACGTTGTTTCAGAATTCTCTCACAATTGCATCTGCACAATATTTTAATGGGGTAAAATTGTGTAAACTCCCCTATATTTTGGAATCGAAGCAAATTTTAGCATGGGAACAAGACAAAAGTGTAAGTTTTAGTCAGTATTGGCACTTTTCTAAAAGTTACAAATGTTTATCAAGCCAGGCTAAAATAAATGTCTCATTTTCTTGCATTTTCAGCAGAATTATTTCTAGATACGAACCAAAGCAGAGGTGTCAGTAAATATTTTTGAATAATCACCCTGCAAGTGCGGAAGTGGGGGGGGGGGGGGGGGTTCCACTTGATATTTACAAAAAATCTGAGTGTAGGTTTCAGTTTAGAATGACACTTCCCCTCCAACACTCGGCATTTCCCCTACAGCGCCTGCCCGCAACCCCCACCACGGTCGCTCTCACCACATGCTCCCTGTCGACCGTGCATCTACCCGCCATGTTATTCTGCGTGCGCTATACAGTCCGATTCACGAATGATGGCGGTTCGGGCAGATGATAGTTCCAAGGGATAATAGTGGTACAAGCATAAGTACTCTACTTATGATGAGATCGTGTTTCTTGGAAATCATGTCTCTCGCTTGCTTATGTAGTATCTGTCACTCACCAATGCCATTAGCGATGACAACTCACAACAACGGAATAAAACGTCACTACATAACTCACTAAAATCGCTTTTAATGCTTGCATTGCTGGCCGCTGTGGCCGAGTGGTTCTAGGCGCTTCAGTCCGGAACCGCGCTGCTGCTACGGTCACAGGTTCGAATCCTGCCTTGCGCATTGATGTGTGTGATGTCCTTAGGTTAGTTAGGTTTAATTACTTCTATGTCTACGGGACTGATAACCTCAGATGTTAAGTCCCATAGTGCTTAGAGCCATTTGACTCATATGAATGCTTGAACTGGCTGAGATATTCACAGCTGAGCGCTCAGAACATTGCTGAAGGCTCAGTGGTTGTCGGAGGCTGCATGCCGTTAAGTACGAAGAAAGAGCGTAAACATAGCTTCCCACATTCGTGACTCCAACTACACTACCACCAAATCCCAATGAAACATACCGAAGAATTTTTTATTCAAATTGTAGCTATGCAATATGAAACTTTCTAGCAGGTTAAAACTGTGTGCTGGACCGAGACTCGAAGTCGTGTCCTTTGCCTTTCGTGGGCAAGTGGTCTACCATCTGAGCTACCCAAACACGACCCACGCCCTGTCATCACAGCTTTACTTCCGCCAGTATCTCATCTTCCACCTTCCAAACTTAACAACTTTCTATTTTTTTAATACGGTGTTTCATTAAGCAGAATTTCTATTTAAATTTAATTTCCTATACGCACATTTTTTATCGTTTCCAGAATCACGACAAGGTGATCTCCAGGTAGAACGTTCTCTGAGCAGCCCAAACGAATGCAGCTACGTTCTCCACCAAGTCAACCTTCGTGAGGGGGACAGGGGGAGAGAAATGTATCACTTTAAAGCGTGAATATGAAGGCAATTGCTGACGCCACCATAAAGTTTAACGTTCGCAGATCCGGATTTTCGAGGTGATAATTGCAACTTCATGTAAGTACCACTCCACAGCCACCATGATTCCGTTACAGAAAGGATGGTCATGAAGGAAGCTAGAAGAGTATTTGTGTTTGGGAGAACTAACAGGCAGTCACTATCAATGAGAAAATCTAGTTGAGAACTGGAAAACGCAGAATAATTGTGATAAAAGCTGAAATTTAAAATAGTGCAAGATGTTCGAAATTGTGAGAAAAATAGGTGTAACTATACTAAGAGAGGGGTAATATACAATATTTACAAGAGTGAAGAGGTAATAATAACAGTGGACGACCAAGAACGAAGTGCTCGGATTAAAAGGAGTGTAAGACCTGGAATGTAGCCTTTCACCCGTACTCTTCACTCTGTGCATCGAAGAAGTAATGATGGAAATAAAAGAAAGATTTAGGGATGGGATTAAAATACAAGGTGAAAGGGTATCAATGATAAGATTCGCTGATGGCATTGCTATCCTGAGCGAAAGTGAAGAAGAGTTACGGAATCTGCTGAAGAAAATAAACGGGCTAATGATTACAGAATATGGACGGAGAGTAAACCGAAGAAAGATGAAAATAATAAGAAGTAGCAGAAATGAGAACAGCGACAAATTTAACATCAGGACTGATAGTCACGAAATATACGATGTTAAGGAATTCTGCCACCTAGGCAGCGAGGTGGCCGAGCGATTCTAGGCGCCTCAGTCTGGAACCGCGCAACCGCTACGGTCGCAGGTTTGAATCCTGCCTCGGGAATGGATGTGTGTGATGTCCCTAGATTAGTTATGTTTAAGTAGTTCTAAGTTCTAGGGGACTGATGACCTCAGCAGTTAAGTCCCATAGTGCTCAGAGCCATTTTTGATCTTAGGCAGAAAATAACGAATGACGGACGGAACAAGGAGGACATTCAGAGCAGACTAACACTGGCAAAAAGGCGATTCCTGGCCAAGAAAAGTCTGTCAGTATCAAATACAGGCCCTAATTTGAGAAAGAAATTTCTGAGAATGTCCTTTTGGAGCACAGTATTGTATAGTAGTGAAACATGGACTATGGGAAAACCGAAACATAAGAGAATCTAAGCACATGAGATGTGGTGCTACAGGCGATAGTTGAAAGTTAGGTTGACTCATAAGGGAACGAATGAGGAGATTCTGCACAGAATCGGAGAGGAAAGGAATATGTGGAAAACGCTGAAAAGGAAAGGGATAGGATGATAGAACATCTGCAAGACGTGAGGGAATTAATTCCATGGTACTAGAGGGAGCTGTAGAGGGGAAAAACTGGAGAGGAAGTTAGAGTCTCGAATACATCCAGGAAATAATAGAGGACATAAGTTGCAAGTGCGGCTCAGAGATGAAGAGGTTAGCACAGGGGAGGAATTCGTGTCGAGCGCCATCACACCAGTCAGAAGGCTGATGACTCAAAACAAAATGCTGAGTGATGTTAAAACTGTGGTCTAGATAAATACGTACCAAGTAATGCAGTAAGACATGCCAAAGACCTTCCTGCTTACCGATACTATTCATAAAATGTTACAAACATGGCATTTACTAAGGTCTCGCTACAC
The DNA here is from genome assembly GCF_023897955.1 of Schistocerca gregaria. Lineage (NCBI taxonomy): Eukaryota > Metazoa > Arthropoda > Insecta > Orthoptera > Acrididae > Schistocerca > Schistocerca gregaria. Next base: position 1,095,556,482 of record NC_064920.1, read on the forward strand.
AAGAGACTGCAGCGGAAGTGACAGAGAAATCTTAATAGCAACTTACGCATTCGTAAAAAGGGCCACGTGAGAAGCCTACGATAATTTCTGCTGTAAAATACTGGAGAGAGGTCTATCGGAAAATTCAAGGTAGTTCTGGTCTATCACAAAATAGATGAACACCTCTAAATTTTCCTTCCGGTCTGTGGTAGACCCGTCCGGTGTGTAAACGAAAGACAGCAGACGGGGAGCAAAAACATCAGCACTTAAAAGTGTATTTGCGCATTGGGTATTATCGTTCCATTGCTGGAGCGCTGCGCAGACTCACAAACGAGAGGTGTTGACACAAGCACATCCGCTATTGAAAACAATAACAAGGCCCCAGGCCCCGACGTAATTTATTCTTGCACTGGATACGCTGCTAAATTATCTCCTTTTGTAGCTCATGTTTACAGAGAATCACTCGCGCAGCGAATAGCGCCGCATGACCGGAAAAGAGCACACATCTGTCTGATGTTCAAAAGGAGGGAAAAATATCGGATGCACTGAGTTCCAGACAAACATTTCGTACGATGCAGGATTCCGGAGCATATTCGTAGGTCAAACACTGTCACGTTTCTGATGAAAAACAAGCTACTCTCACACAGTCAGCAAGGCTTCAGGAAAAACACGCTCTTGTGAAACAACTTGCTTTATTCATACAATATGCAAACAACAGAAGCAGTGAACAGGTACTATGTTTGTAGATTTCCCAATGGCAATCGGCGCTGTAACACATCTTCCGCTGCTAACCAAAATATAATCATAAGGATTATCTTCGCATATTATTGACTGGCTCAATAGATATTTCATTTATATAATGTAGTATGTTACACTGCACAGTGAACATTCTACAGAAACGAAAGCAGCATCAAGTGTGTCCAATCCAAGCGTTGTAGGACCTACACTGTGGTGGCTTAATTCATGGGATAGCAATATGCACATATTAGATGGCGTTAGTATCGCGTAGACGTGGTATAAAAGGCAGTACATTAGTGGATCTGTCGTTTGTACTCAGGTGATTCATACGAAAATGTTTCCAACGTGATTATGGCCGGGAACTGCGCACAAGGGCTGCCTGTGGATTGCGCCCTGTTGGTTCCTGAACGACAGTTACATTTTGGAAACGCCCGTTTGCTTGCAGTCTCTGTTATTTGGGCTGTCTTGATTTATAGACCGATACTATGAAATTACGGTGCTCATTTACACTGAAACTCCAAACAAACTGGTACAGGCATGCGTATTCTAATACAGCGATATGCAAACAGGCAGATTACGGTGCTGCGGTCGGCAGCGCCTATATAAGAGAAGTATCTGCCGCAGTTGTTAGATCGATTACTGCTGCTACAATGGCAGGTTATCAAGAATTGAGTCTGAAAGTGGTGTAATAGTGGACCCACTAGCGATGGAACACAGCATCTCCGACGTAGCGATGAAGTGGGGATTTTTCGGCATGACCATTTCACGAATGTACCGTCATTATCAGGAATTAGGTAAAACATCAGATCTCTGACACGGCTGAGGCCGAAAACAAGATCCTGTAAGAAGGGATCAATGACGACTGAAGAAAATCGTTCAACTTGACAGAAGTCCAACCTTCCGCAAACTGCAGCAGATTTCAGTGCAGGACCATCAACAAGTATCAATGTGCAAACCATTCCACGAAACATCAGGAATATTGGCTTTCAGAGCCGAAGGCCCATTCGTGTTCCATTAATGACTGCACAACACAAAGCTTTACTTATCGCCTGGGCCCGTCAACACCGACTATGGACTGTTGGAAACATGTTGCCCTATCGGACGAGTCTCGTTTCAAATTGTATCGAGCGGATGGACGTGTACGGGTATGGAGGAAACCTCATGAATCCACGGACCCTGCATGTCAGCAGAGGACTGTTCAAGCTGGTGGAAGCTCTGTAATGATGTGGGACGTGTGCAGTTCGAGTGATATGGGACCACTGATACGTCTAGATACGACTTTTACAGGTGACACATATGGAAGCATCCTGTCTGATAATTGCATCTATTCATGTCTATTGTACATTCCGACAGGCTTGGGCAACTCCAGCAGGACAATGCGATACCAAACATATACAGAGTTGCTACAGTGTGGCTCTGAGAACAGTGTTCTGAGCTCAAACACTTCTGGTGGCCACCAAACTGCCCAGACAAAAACAATATAGAGCGTATGTGGAATGATTTGCTGTTGAGAAGAGATCTCCACCCTCTCGTACTCTTACGGATTAGTGGACACCCCTGTAGGATTCGTGATGTCAAATCCCTCCAGCACAACTTCAGACATTAGTCGAATCCATGCCACGTCGTGTTGCGTCACTTCCGTATGCTCGCTGGCCCCCTACACGAAATTAGGCAGGGGTACCATTTTGTGTGGCTCCTCGTTTTAACGGGTGTTATGTTGTTATGTGAACTTGTCAGCTGTGTTGGTCGCTGTCGCCGTCCTGGTTTGTCAGAAGTACAATATAAACAGTATACTAGTTACTGCATGTTTTTCGCCAAGCGGTTTTTTTTTAGCGATTGTCTGTACCAGATCTTCCGTTATTAGAGGAAGTGCTACCGTGTTGCTTGAGGGCCTCGTTCACAAACTGTAAAATTCATGTAAATTAAGTCACTTCTATGACGTGGTTAGACTGGCAATGGCAAGCAAAGCGTTTCTGAAGAAGAGAAATTTGTTAACATCGATTATAGATTTAAGTGTCAGGAAGCCGTTTCTGAAAGTACTTGTATGGAGTGGAGCCGTGTATGGAAGTGAAACATGGACGATAAATAGTTTAGAAAAGAAGAGAATAGAAGCTTTCGAAATGTGGTGCTACAGAAGAATGCTGAAGATTCGATGGGTAGATCACATAAGTAATGTGGAGGTACTGAATAGAATTGGGGAGAAGAGGTGTTTATGGCACAACTCGACAAGACGAAGGGACCGGTTGGCAGGACGTGTTCTGAGGCATCAGGGGATCACAAATTTAGCATTGGAGGGAATCGTGGGGGGTAAAAATCGTAGAGGAAGACCGCGAGATGAATACAGTAAGGAGATTCAAAAGGATGTAGGTTGCAGTAGGTACAGGGAGATGAAGAAGCTTGCGCAGGATAGGGTAGCATGGAGAACTGCATCAAACCAGTCTCAGGACTGAAGACTACAACAACAACAACATGACGTGGTAGTTAATTTTAATTTTATTTTAAGTTGTTTATCGTATCTTGTGACTACGAGTAGGTCTTTTAATCTGAAGTTGTTCTATTATTTACAAATATATCTTAGTAATTTTTAAGATTTTTCATTTCTGTTTCGTGTGTCAGAGGAAGAGGGCCTTGTATTTCTGTCTGTTTATTTCGTGTATAAGTAACGTTTCTACGCAAATAGGCTCTTCGGTTGCAACAGAAAGTACTATTTCTGGATATAATTAGCGGTGTTGAGTTTTGGACTCCACTAGTTTTCTGATTGAAGTGTGTGTCGTTTGGTTTGAATTTCACTGTTTAAGATGACCTTCATGGTCCGATACTAGTAAATATATTTGTTCCAGTATTTCGGAGGATTAGCCACACTGAATTAAATGTAACATTCACTTAAATCGTCAAGGTTATATTAAGTTTTAATTTCATCAACAGTTTTTTGTGGACTTTTTGTTGGTAGTTTCTGCTTGCGTCTCAGCTCATTAATCATTCTGTTAAATTCTACCAGCAACTGCTTCTCGTAAGCTTCCGAAGAAAAAAAACGGCAGTGGTTGCTCAGATTTGTTGTTGACAGCATCTGCTCTTCTTAAGATTCAATCGCAAACCCTGTTGCGAGTGGTGCTTAATACTGATGTCATTAATTTATCTGTATTAAAAGTTCCAATTTTCGCTTTCAGAAAATTTCAAGAGTAAATCTTGCTGTGTTTCGTTTATTAATATGGTCGGTTGGTTGATTTGGGGGAGATGACCAAAGAGTGAGGTCATTGGTCCCATTGGATTAGGAAAGGAGGTTGGCCGTGCCTTTTCAAAGGTATCATCCCGGCATTTGCCTGAAGCGATTTAAGGAAATCACGGGAAACCTAAATCAGAATGGCCGGACGCGGGACTGAACCGCCCCCCCCCCCCCCCTAATATACGTCCAGTGTGCTATCCACTATGCCACTTAGCTCAGTGATTATTAGTATGTTTTGTTAGCAGTTACCTTTCGATAAAGTTTCATTAATAAATTCTGGTGGTAGGTGCTGTTCTTATCTGATATGTTTTAACCTAGTCTCAGAATTTGGTCTGTGAAAATGTTTTTGCTTCTTTAAATAAAGTGATTTGCTTATATTTTTATAAAGTTACTGTGATCCAGTGTGTTGCCACCCCACACCAGCTCCCTACCCTTTCACAAGTTTCAGTAAAAAGATCTACCTGGAAACGAGCGGATAATTTCAAGCAAATTTGTGCAGTCTGTTATGTCACACCACCGATATCTTTTATAACGTAGAATTTATTTTATGTCGAACAAAGCAATTTTCGTCTGCACCAGTCTATTAGGAATATATCGAGTGTCATAGTCGGTCGCAGATTTATGAAAAGAGCGGCGAATTCTATGTCCGTTACTGCTAAAATAAACAGTGAAGGATTCCAGTCCAGGAAGAGAGGCGTTTTCACAACGAACAATGGCTAGGGTAAACCAACAACTACCAGAATTTCCAGTAGCGATGTCCACACTAAAATTAACCCTGCAGCCACGGAAGAATATAGGTCCATTTAACATAACTGCTTGGACTGTTCCATTTCCTCCAAAAAATTTTTCTTTTATTGTATTTCAATTCCCCTTCAGGGCGGGCTGGCAGCAATATATGCGCTGCTCTTCAGCCGAAAGACATCGAACAAACAATAGAAGACATTTATAAATATACAAAGGAGAAAACATGGTAACATACGTATGAAAAAGGGGGGACATCATGGAAGGCAATAGACAAAAAAAGGAGCGACTGTAAAATGGAGATAAAAACCGTAAAAAAGTAGCGCACACAAAAAACCACACACTGGGACAATTAAAAGAACACAAGGCACAGTATGATCGGAGCATAAAAGTATCGACGGATGGCGTAGCACATAACAAACACTGACAGTGACACTAAGTACAAGGCCAGCACACAATGAAAATCACACATCTTAACGCACAGGAGAAACAGCGCTAAACACAACACTGACGTGGCACACTGGCGATGTTCAAAACGGAGGATCTGCCAGGCGCAAGGAGATGAGGGAGATCGGAAGAAGGGAGGGAGGGAGGGGAAGAGAGAGGGGGGACCTCCAAGTTTATTCTCGAGGCTAATTATGTGTTTGTAGAGAGGCATGCGGTGGCGACATTGACGATACACACGTCAACGAGGCATAGTGCTTCAATGCTGTTGCAGATAGAGCTCACAGCGGAATGGTTCCGCTGGCGTGCACTGCACGCTTATATAGAGAGCGAGTGACCTTGATTACGGAACGCGCTGATAACGGGCTTAGACTCTGCAGGCACCAGCGGGCGGGAATTATCCCATACGCGCGCTTTAGTAACACTAGCAGCGAGCGTGCCCTGTTACGCCGGCCTAGCGCAGAGCGAAGTCGGGCGGGTTGCATCACCTACCTGCTAGGCGCTCAGCGGCAGTACGGAACTGTTTTCGAATTTTTTCCAACTGTCGTTGCGTCCTTGATCCCCCGGTTCGCGATGTACGTCTAGCGGTTACAGAGGTCAGGATCACACTTTATTAATAATTATACTACAACGTAATAGCGCTAGTTACAGTTACATTTTCAGCAAGTACACCAAGTCCTTTCATTCATACACGTATTTTTTCATCATTACTAACTTTTCTACAGAAGCGGATATATAATGTAAAAGGCAGAAAAGACTTAGACTCTGCAGGCACCAGCGGGTGTCCTTTCATCCATACATGTATTTTTTCATCATTACTAACTTTTTTACAGGAGCGGGTATGCAATGCAAAAGGCATATTACTATAAATATAACTAGGGCTACTTTGTTTCTTAGGATCTATTCCCCAATGCCAGGTCTTGTAGGCGATGACATCTCGATCGGTGAAGGATTCCAGTCCAGAAAGGGAAAACTCACAACGAACAATGGCTTTGGTAAACCAACGACCACAAGAATTTCCAGTAGCGACGTCCACACTAAAATTAACCCTGCAGCCACGGAAGAATATAGGTCCACTTACATAACTGCTTGGGCTGTTCCATTTCTACAGGAGCGGGTATACAATTTTTACGTTACGTCGAACAAAGCAATTTTCGTCTGCACCAGTGTATTAGGAATATATCGAGTGTCGTAGTCGGTCGCAGATTTATGAAAAGAGCGGCGAGTTCTATGTCCGTTACTGCTAAAATAAAATGGCAGGAGATGATTCTAAACTCGGGGAGTTTTACCTAGAGAACGACGTTAACGTGTTTGGAGACACACCACTGTCTCTCTTAGTACAGAGACATCCGCACAGGTGTTCCGCCTCGTCGACGTTCAGTAGACCTGCTCGCATTACCTGGTGTCGTTCCAGCCCTGGAGGCGGCTAACGCGGTTAGCACAGGGGCCTATGGCGGGAGCCGCGCCGCCCACCTCCTTATAACACGGTTATTCCGCGCGCCAGCAATGTCGTTACGCCAGCCAGTCCGCCGCATAACCACCGTCGCGCCAAATTACTTTCGGTTTCGTTACGAGGCTGTGAGGCCCTCGGCACGTACACCACTGTGAGCCAGAGGAAATGTCCCGCGAGCACTTTGCAGCTCCGCTCTGCCCGCATAATCAAGGTTGGCGTTGGTGCGCTATCTCGCGTACGCAATACCACAGCGAACTAATTACCGATAATATCCCGAAAGATGAAAACGGACACAAAATTCATTCCGTACCATTGTAACAGAGTTAACGCGTAATGTAGCTCTCAAAAACAGCAATGACCCCGCTGCTAGCGTACACAAGGGGATCGTAATCGGATTATAGCCATAGCTGGGGCTAGCAATCCTAGGAAATTCAGTCTGCAAACGAGCATTAACCGAAGCATATTTGATTGCGCGTTGTGTCTTGAATGTTTTACGTTACATCTACATACACCGATAAGTTGTAACCTTCCCCTCACTTATCGACCTTAATGACAGTGAAAAATTAAACCGCGTGTACCTAATGGAAATTTGGGAAAAGCGACCGTCACCGACATTAATCTGTCGGTAAAGAGGGAGGAAGGGTTACATCTACAAGAAAGGAAAAATGCAAATGAAACTGGTGGAAATTAATTTTGAAAAAGGGTAAAGTTAATAAAGAAAGTAAATGTGCGGTCCTTAAGTTAACAATTAACTGGCGTTATTTAGATATTTGAGATTTGGGGAAAATTACGGTCGTCAGTCCTATGGACAACTACTATAATATCTGAAAAAGAAAGGTTAACGCACATATAATTAGCACTAAAAGCGTAGCAACTGAAGGTTGACACGTGTTGTGTGAAAACTGAATGTTTGTCAGAAGTAATAAATTTCGCTACACTCGGACTTAATTTAGCAAAAGAATTAGTAAAACTTAAAAATTGAAAGTTAATTTAGTGACTGAAATTAATAGTGAACTTTGTTTCTGAAGTACTACAAAATTAAATTAAATAAGGTTAGTCTTGGGCAACCTCAACAATCATCTCGAAGCAACTTGAACCTACGCAATTCAAAAGTAAGAGATTTAAGTATGAACTTGAATTAAATGATTTTGAACAATTAACAATAGTAAAATTTAGTACGTACCAAGCTGAGCTGCAGTCACAGGTAAGCTAAAATATGGCAACAAAACTTGCACTCTTAATTTGTGTTTGTGTAATCTAAATATAGTTCTGTTCGGTTATTGTAGCCAGCTATGAATACCTTAACTGAACTTTGAAATTAAAGCAGTGAAATGGAGTTATATTACTTTAATGCTGGCCTTTGAATTTCAACGACACTAGGGTTCATTTCGGAAAAGGAAGGGACCCTGCTTGGTAACCCAATTGGGACAATGAGCAACAAAGGTTCGTGCTAAGTTGCTGTATTTTAGTGACGCAAATGGAACACTTTGAAAAGCTGAGGTCTGTCATACAGTTATAAAACTTTACGTGCTTCCAGTCTTCCTTGTTGGTTGATTGAAGGTTTGCAGTCGTCGATCGAGGAGGTGGGGACGATCGCTTATTGTCGGCCGTCACTGTTGCAGAAGCTGGATGTTGGCGCACCTTCTTCCCGACACGGTCACCAGGCGAAACGGGCGCTTGATGTGCGCCAGCTAATGCTTCCCGTCCGCGACACCGTGCCAGAAACTATCATAGCACGTTGAGCGCAATTACATGCTGCCAAACCCCGGAAGCGCGGCCACTCGCGGGAGGGTCACTCAACACACCTGCTCCACCGCCCTACTCTCCCGCCAGACTCTGCTCTGCCCGCGCTCCACGCGACAGTATATATATATACACTCCTGCAAATGGAAAAAAGAACACATTGACACCGGTGTGTCAGACCCACCATACTTGCTCCGGACACTGCGAGAGGGCTGTACAAGCAATGATCACACGCACGGCACAGCGGACACACCAGCAACCGCGGTGTTGGCCGTCGAATGGCGCTAGCTGCGCAGCATTTGTGCACCGCCGCCGTCAGTGTCAGCCAGTTTGCCGTGGCATACGGAGCTCCACCGCAGTCTTTAACACTGGTAGCATGCCGCCACAGCGTGGACGTGAACCGTACGTGCAGTTAACGGACTTTGAGCGAGGGCGTATAGTGGGCATGCGGGAGGCCGGGTGGAGGTACCGCCGAATTGCTCAACACGTGGGGCGTGAGGTCTCCACAGTACATCGATGTTGTCACCAGTGGTCGGCCGAAAGTGCACGTGCCCGTCGACCTGGGACCGGACAGCAGCGACGCACGGATGCACGCCAACACTGTAGGATCCTACGCAGTGCCGTAGGGGACCGCACCGCCACTTCCCAGCAAATTAGGGACACTGTTGCTCCTGGGGTATCGGCGAGGACCATTCGCAACCGTCTCCATGAATCTGGGCTACGGTCCCGCACACCGTTAGGCCGTCTTCCGCTCGCGCCCCAATATTGTGCAGCCCGCCTCCAGTGGTGTCGCGACAGGCGTGAATGGAGGGACGAATGGAGACGTGTCGTCTTCAGCGATGAGAGTCGCTTCTGCCTTGGTGCCAATGATGGTCGTATGCGTGTTTGGCGCCGTGCAGGTGAGCGCCACAATCAGGACTGCATACGACCGAGGCACACAGGGCCAACACCCGGCATCATGGTGTGGGGAGCGATCTTTTACACTGGCCGTACACCTCTGGTGATCGTCGAGGGGACACTGATTAGTGCACGGTACATCCAAACCGTCATCGAACCCATCGTTCTACCATTCCTAGACCGGCAAGGGAACTTGCTGTTCCAACAGGACAATGCACGTCCGCATCTATCCCGTGCCACCCAACGTGCTCTAGAAGGTGTAAGTCAACTACCCTGGCCAGCAAGATCTCCGGATCTGTCCCCCATTGAGCATGTTTCGGACTGGATGAAGCGTCGTCTCACGCGGTCTGCACGTCCAGCACGAACGCTGGTCCAACTGAGGCGCCAGGTGGAAATGGCATGGCAAGCCGTTCCACAGGACTACATCGAGCATCTCTACGATCGTCTCCATGGGAGAATAGCAGCCTGCATTGCTGCGAAAGGTGGATATACACTGTACTAGTGCCGACATTGTGCTTGCTCTGTTGCCTGTGTCTATGTGCCTGTGGTTCTGTCAGTGTGATCATGTGATGTATCTGACCCCAGGAATGTGTCAATAAAGTTTCCCTTTCCTGGGACAATGAATTCACGGTGTTCTTATTTCAATTTCCAGGAGTATATATATATATATATATATATATATATATATATATATATATATATATATATATATATATATATATTGTTTTACAATATATAAAGACAGAAATGTCATATCTTCAGGTAACAAAATAAGGAAAAAATTGATCGTACAATAGATGGAAATAGGAGGATATGCATTTCTGGCGTTACAAAGTGAAAAAATGTCGACCAGTATCGGAGGCGAAGCTGAGTGCCACCTGGTAGCGTTTTGGGGACTTGATACCATGAGGAAAGTACCCTCTAAGAAGCACTTCCATTACAGACGCCATTTTGAAGGCTACGTACAGCGCCGCCACCGATCGCAACTTCGTGAAACTATAGGGGTCGAAGCGTGAACATTCCACGATGTACAACAACATATTAAGCATTTACAAACGAAATTGGCCGAGAAAAAAAATGGTTGTTAGATATTGAACTCCCATCGTAATTCTATGGTTCACCGTCATTATTTACTGTTTCAATGCAACAAAGGTAATTTATTTATTATTTTATTTTATCGTATGGCCAGGGCCCCACGTCGGGCAACCCGTTCGCCGAGTGCCGGTCTTTCAATCTGACGTCACTTCGGCGACCTGCAGTCGATGAGGATGAAAGGATGATGATGAGGACAGCACAACACCTAGTCTCTGGGCGGAGAAAATTCCCAACACCTGCCGGGAATCGAACCCGGGTCCAGAGGATTCAAAATCCGTCACGCTGACCATTCAGGTACCGCGGGAGGAACAAAGGTAATGTTTACATGTGACTCACTTCATTGCTTGTGTTGACACGATACTGACCTCTTTGCTCTACTAGCATCAAGCACTTGGCATCAAATGTTTAGTGTTTACCACTGATTTGGTAATGGCGCCCGATAGTAACCCATATGGGTTCCATAGGATTTACATAACGCAAATTTGGTCGCCGAAACATCAACATGACTTGACTATAAGGTTCATCAAACCACTTTAGCACAATTCTGGCTCCCAGCCACGGACTAAGAGTACTGAGAGATGACATCGCCTTCGGGGAAGAGCAACCTTGAAGGGGTGCAGTTGGTTCGCAGCTGTCAAAACGTCTTCGATTATTAACACAGGTTGCATGCAAACTCAGAAGAATGTCTCCCATAGCATAATACTGCTCCCACCACCCTGCGTCCGTGGTGCGCTGCACGTTTCGAGCCACCGTTCACCTCGATGACGGCGCTTGTGGAGACGATGATCGACGCTCTAGTGTAGCAAAAATGTGATTCAACCGAAGATCCGGCACGTTTTCATCCATCGACGGTCGAATCTTGAAAGTCCCGTGCCAACTGTCGTTGGATCAACACGTGAACACGTAGGGATGGTCCGCTGCGGACTTTTGTGTGCAACATTGTACGATGAGCGGTGTGCTGCGAAACACAAATTGTGCTCTTTCGGCAGAGATGCCACAAATCACCATCTACCCTACTTTACAGAGCACACAAGCCTCAGAACTCCACGTGCTGTGATGATTCTGGACGTCCAATATTTTACCCCCTAGTGGTACTTTCACTGCCCTTCGACCTCTTTGCGTAGGTGCTCACGACAGTAGCACGTGAACATTCGACTAGCTTCGCCGTTTCCGAGATGCTCGATCACAGGCTCTGCGAAATAATAATTTGTCCTGTGTCAAAATCGCTTATCTCAATGTATTTCCTGATTTGTAGCATATCTTCGCGAGGGTGATCCATCGTACGCGTCTGCTACGCTACCTTTGTTACAGCATCAAGTGCCTGTAACGCCACCAGAACACATCCAACCTCAGGGTGAGCAATGGTCATAATATTTTGGCTTGTCAGCGTATGTGCAGTTCGAAAGCCACCTATCGTACTTGTTGCCTAACACAAAATGACATTAAGTTATCCATAGTTTGTAAGACCTAACCATAATCGTCACTGGTGACTAACCAAAAAGAGACGTGATATAACACATTTTTCACTCTGCGTTTCTTTTGCACTGCGCGACGTTGGCCTTGGAGAGCAGCTTAAGCGAAAGCAACACTCCCTGTAGAAACGTACGCATCCTACAGTGCTGGCAGTTTCTGTAGACGGCAGTTATGTGGTTTTATTTCAGTTATTACAAATTCAAGTTGAATGAAGGCTCTGGGCAGCTAGGCAGCTGGTTAATGGCGATTAGATCGAGCAAGAAATGAACGTACTGAACAGATTGTAATCCACTCCAGAGAGTCAGGAATTCAAAATTTTAATCTTGTCTGGCGCACCAGTCCTGCGACAGCCATGACGCAGCCACAATATGAGTCCACTAGTCAGTGACAGTTCTTGGCAGAGTTGTTATACCGACTTCGTAGGATGCGGACGTAGTTCAGAGTTATTCTCACATGAAGTTTTTGTCTTGCCGTGGTCGATGAGTTTTACTTGTTTTAGTCTTTGTCCTAACTGTAAACAAATCAGTCCTTTAGGCCCTTTTAATCTATAAAGTTACCTGAGTAAAATAACAAAACCTTCCGTTCCTATTCCTGTGTAATTTAAAACAGAAAGGTACACTATTAACAAAATATCATGAATGGTAACGTAGAGAGAGTTTTAGAAGACACGCAGAATCGTCCGTCCAAATTACAGGAAGTGTTCAGCAAAATATCGGATATTTGGCACCATAGTTCGAGTAGTAAAGAAGTGTTATCGTCGGAAGTTATAGAACCGGTTTTACCAGAGCGATTTAACATTCAAATAAATGCTGTTGGGAAACAAAAAAAAAAAGTCTGGCTGTGTGGTGCAAGGTTAGTGTACATAGGGTCAGAGTTCGATTCCCATTTCAGGAGAAAATATTTTCACATGTTCTAGTAGATCCTCTTTACTCCTGAATAACTCAAATGAAGAAAATACTGTGATTCTTGAGTTTCTCCCGGCGTATTTGATTATCAAAATATCCACGGGTGTACTGCCGGTCTATAGTGTCCAACGGGCACAATATTTCGGCGATCAAACATGTCGCCATCATCAGGTGAACTGACGGACTGAGCTCCTGTGAAAGTGCCGGCACGGAGATCCGTACGCTATGGCTGCTCAGGGGGAACTGGGTTCGGTCGCGGCGGCGGCCGATTTAAATACCCTCCGCCCGCGGCGCGCTCCCTCCGCCGTCTGCGCCCCGCGCCACGGTAGCGCGGTGGAACAGATTGCGACGGCGTCTGAGATGACGTCGGTGTGATGGCTCTGTCCGCCGTGGTCGTCACAACTATGCGTTTGCTCGATTTACTCTTGATTAACCCAATCGCTGGTTCCCAAGCCTTGCTAAGATTATAGCTACAGTCACGGTTTATGAAGTCGTCATTGGTGCGAATTTCGATAGCCTCTCTAACAACGCTGTCCCAGTATCTCGACGTCTGTACCAGAATCCTCGTGCGCTCATACTCCATAGCGTGATTTTCCGACAAACAATGTTCAGCGACCGCCGACTTGCTCGGATACATCAGTCGAGTGTGCGTCTGGTGTTCACGGCATCGATCCTCGACGGTACGCATCGTCTGACCAATATACGACTTGCCACATTGACACGGAATCTGATACACGCCGGCCTTCCTCAAACATCCGTAATTCGGTGGATTTTGTTAAACCCCTTGATAGCTTCAGGTTGGATGAGTCAGATATCATGGTGAGTTTTGACGTCGTTTCCTTGTTTACGAGGGTACCCCTGCGAAAGTCGCTAGAGTTGATTGGTCAGAGGTTTGACGAGAATTCCACTGAACTTTTTAGGCATGTCTTGACTTCCACGTATTTTCTTTTTAATGGAGAATACTACGAACAAACGGAAGGAGTCGCCATGGGTAGCCCACTCTCACCGGTGGTAGCAAATTTGTACATGGAGAACTTCGAGGAGGAAGCCCTGTCGTCATCCGAATGGAAACCTACTTGCTTTTTCCGTTACGTGGACGACACGTTCGTCATCTGCCTACATGGTATGGATAAACTCCTTGACTTCCTTATACATCTAAGTAAATTACCTTTCCTTGACGTCTTGGTCAGGAGAAGGGCTGACGACACCCTAGGTCATGGGGTGTATCGAAAGACAACACACACTGATCTGTATTTGCACGCAGACAGCTGCCACCACCCTTCACAGAGGAATGGGGTACTTAAAACTCTAGTACATAGGGCGCGCACTATCTCTGACACAGAGAGTCTACCCCAGGTATTGGAACATCTGAGAAATATATATTTCGAAAAAATGGGTACTCAGAGTGGCAGATCCAACGTGCTCTCCGCCCAACCACTGCATCACAACCTGTTGAAATAGATGAAGTCACGAGGGAGGAGGTAGGCACTGCATTTATTCCATACACAGGCGCACTCTCGGGGAAAACGCCCGCATTCTGAAGAAACAGCGGGTCGGAACTGTGTTTTGTCCTCCGAATAAAACTCGTGCACTGGTGGGGAGCGCCAAAGATGACCTCGGTTTGAGGAAGGCCGGCGTGTATTAGATTCCGTGTCAATGTGGCAAGTCGTATATTGGTCAGACGATGCGTACCGTCGAGGATCGATGCCGTGAACACCAGACGCACACTCGACTGATGTATCCGAGCAAGTCGGCGGTCGCTGAACATTGTTTGTCGGAAAATCACGCTATGGAGTATGAGCGCACGAGGATTCTGGTACAGACGTCGAGATACTGGGACAGCGTTGTTAGAGAGGCTATCGAAATTCGCACCAATGACGACTTCATAAACCGTGACTGTAGCTATAATCTTAGCAAGGCTTGGGAACCAGCGATTGGGTTAATCAAGAGTAAATCGAGCAAACGCATAGTTGTGACGACCACGGCGGACAGAGCCATCACACCGACGTCATCTCAGACGCCGTCGCAATCTGTTCCACCGCGCTACCGTGGCGCGGGGCGCAGACGGCGGAGGGAGCGCGCCGCGGGCGGAGGGTATTTAAATCGGCCGCCGCCGCGACCGAACCCAGTTCCCCCTGAGCAGCCATAGCGTACGGATCTCCGTGCCGGCACTTTCACAGGAGCTCAGTCCGTCAGTTCACCTGATGATGGCGATATGTTTGATCGCCGAAATATTGTGCCCGTTGGACCCTATAGACCGGCAGTACACCCGTGGATATTTTGATGAAGAAAATACTATTCCACAGTGGTTCCAACTTACCATTAAATGTGATGTCCCTTCGCAGCCGATTGCCGGTTGGGTTGGATCTTAACAGAGGCGTATGTGGCAGCGCGTAGGAACTCTATCGCCAATATCATTCATTACACTAAAATTTTTGTTGCATTTAAAGAAACCAAATCCATTTTATGTCACAGGGTACTAATTTTACCTTTTATTTCAGCTTGAGATGTTGAATCTATCAGTTCTGGTTTCATGGGATTCGATCGCTTCGATACCACGTAGTTTGGTTTTTGCTCAAGGTTCCAAACTCCTGATTTTCTCCATGTAAGACGCGTGTCAGGGTTCGAATTCTAGTTCGGCACAGAAATTTTCATAACGTCCTTTCAGGCTTTAGCTTGAGCACGCCCAACTATTGATGCAAATTTATTTTGATTTTTAACGTCTCTTCATTTATGGTCAATAAAGATGTGCGATGGTTTCGAATCCCAGACAGACACAGATATTTTCGATTTCAAGCTGCTGGTGAAAAAGAATTCGATATTTAACGTGTCGTCGTGTGTATTTAACAACTATACGTGGGGGGTTCGATTCTCAGTCATCACAGTAGCGAGACATTCAAACACTCAACACATAAGTTACTTCATTTCATGTTTGTTACTTGGGAAAGAAACCCTATTTAACATATTTCGAGACTGGTTAACAGGGACAACAGTTTCTGCATAGTTGTAGCATAATTTAAAGTTCAGATTTGCAAACTGACATTGACTGAAAATCTGTTGTATCACGTCTCTTTAAAGCTATTCAGTAATGACGATTAGTGCTTCACGCTATTAATCATAATTTTTATAGCTGCCAGTACGAAAGCTGGTAAGATATTCAGTTAGCTCGTGATATGTTGACTATAGGCTAGTGAGTAAATGTATGAAATGCCTCTCGAAAATCAAGGAACGCGAAATCAACGTGTGCGCAGTCAACTGCAGCTCGCTTGATATCTTGGACGAACCGAGCGAGTTGAGCTTCACAGTATCCCTGTTGATGGGATGCATCTTGATTTATTTACAGCAGGATATTAAGGAAGAATAAAGCGTTTTCCATATCTCTACGGCAGACTGACTTCAGCCTCTGAGCGTTACAGATCTACAATGTATTCTCTTTGCCTTGTCTCTGCTGTAAGAAAAACGGTTTTTCACGCTTTGATATGCAGATACAGACTGTCACTGACAAAATTAACTTCTTCCCGACAGTATAGCGCTACTACACACAAAATCAGAAAAACTAGTTGTGCAAATTAACGATTTATTGCATTAAATCAGCATATCATGTTTCAAAGTACATCGCCAGTCGCATAGTCCACTAGTTACATGTTCCGATACAGTCAACATGAACGCTTGTTACTACGCTATATCGTTAATGAGAGTTAAAATTAAGAAAATAATCAAATAAACATGAGCTGAGACTTTATTTCTATTGACGTACGGGCCCAATGGTACCACGGGAGGTCTCTTTCTTTCATCAGACCACGCTGTTCCAGTCAGTTTTATAATTTCCCACTGAACACTTTGCGGGCTTTCAAATATCTACGCACCCTCCGACTCAGTGGTGAAATATCAAAAGTTTTGGCTAGTTCCGTTGTCTAGGAGCTGGGATAATTAGTTGCCGCATTACAGGCCAAATACTCCGGAGTCTACAATATAAATATACACTTGAATCGAATAGTCGAAGGTTCCTATCACTCCGCAATTGCGAATTATGAATGTAACAATAAATTTATAAATGAAAGATTCCAATTAAATAAAATCTGCAGGTACTATCTTAACGACTTTAAATGATGAGTACGACAGTAGAAGTACTTTTGAGGATGCAGTATATTTCTGCAAAACACTTATTGGTGTCGCTGTTTCAGAAATAAAATAAAATATCAGTTGAATAACAGGGAAACAATAGATTCCTACTTCACGTAATTAGTTATGAACAACAACACAGCTCGCGAGATATTCAGTTCCAAATGCGTACATCGTCTTCACTGCAGAATCCACGGTAATCTCACAAGGACACAAGTCGGCACTCCGAGGTATCTCTACCTCTCGCGATCACGCGCAAACTGCTCCACTGTCCAAGCCTTTCCAGCAACTATGATTCCGTCGTGCTGTACTGTCCGCGTCCAGCACACACTCCCGTGTCCAGTGCCGTACTCTCCAGCACTGCCGCACTGCCAGCACTACCCGGAAACGATGATACCATCCCGTCTCTCCATTCACGAGCGCTGTGATTGGGTAGAGCACTCCCTCAACCGAGCGGTTCTAGGCGCTACAGCCTGGAACCGCGTGACCGCTACGGTCGCAGGTTCGAATCCTGCCTCGGACATGGATGTGTGTGATGTCCTTAGGTTAGTTAGGTTTAAGTAGTTCTAGGGGACTGATGACCTCAGAAGTTAAGTGGTCAGAGCCATTTGAACCACTCCCTCAACGTCTCCAAGCGAACGTACACTCACAAACACATTTAAGCACATTCGCAATACTGGCTTTACATTTAAATACTTGAAATTAAATAAATATTCCTACGGCTGGACCATAACACGATCTAACACTCATTATTAAACACATAAAATATTAAATAAACATATATTAAAAGAAAAGAAGGAAAAGTCGGCTTGTAGCCTACTGTCTCTGTGCTCTCTAACACTGTAAATATTTAACCAATTTCTTCATGAAGAGTATATATCGGATATAAACAGACATAGATAAATAAATATATTTACGAGCATGCTGCTACCGTTTTCTCGTATAACTGTGGAGTACTTATGGCCTGACGTGATCGATAGTAATCGGCCAATTAGACCTCCAATAATTCATGTGCTTTTCAAGTTACATGCCTGTAATTTATATCAATTTAGGTTTACACTAATAGTTTTCTAAAGACACGTCGATCGACAAAATCGAATGAAGCGTTTAAATTTTGGAAATTCGTTGCTGGGTGTTACTTGTATAATTTACCGTCAGGTACTAAACTTTAAACAAATAGAGATATTGAAAATCTGATTAGACCGTCAGAATAGTCGTGTAAATAATAGTATGTACATGATTTTTTGAGGTACCATGATTCATTTGACTACTATTAATTTCTATACGAACTGTGAAATGTCTGCCATGATGGTTTCACAAAGTCCGCCATCTTTGGCACTCCCGGCGTGTCTCCTTCATCGGCACAAAGCGCCGTCCTCGTCACAGCGGAATTCCCAGCCACGCGGCTGGACCATATGCTGGGGCTACCCCTCTCGTCCAGCTAACGTTTGCCACCACGTGTTTGCTGCCGCGACCTGGTTTTGACCTGCGTCCTGTGCAGCCGCTCCAGTTCCGAACATATAATATTTCCAGGAAGACACAACTCGCCCGTTACCTCACAACTTTCCAATCAAATATCTCGTTGAGTTATACCGGCTGCTTTAATATCCTCCTTAATAGCAGCGATCGATTTAATCCCCTCAGTCTGGGCCTTACTTCTGTTTTCGTGGAATTCTAATACTTGTTTCCACTCCACAAAGCATTCAGGTTTGATTACAGTGCTGTAATGCCTAAGTTTACTGAATTTAGAAAGTGATTTTTTTATTACATATTTTTTGTGTTAATCTGAAAATGCAGTTGCCAGTTTTTGGCAGCGAACTTCGTTTGCAGTTTTTTACCAGACAGTGCTGGAGTGTTTAGACGCCTTCTTCAGGTTTATGGAGATATGTCTTTTTTTCACTGGCTGCCTAGATGAATGAGTATGAGCTGTATTCTATGTTAACACCAAATCGCAGGTCTTCACCGCAACTACTTTTGTTTTCGAAAGTCACGAAGGTTGCAGAATCTAGGAACATTTTGCGTTTTTTCGATGCCTGTCTGCTTTAACGAGTTTTCAACTACTGTTAATGGATGAGCTACTTGGAAGAATAAAGAGGGAGAAGGATGAGTGCTTAACGCAGCACAGTTAGCGAGTTAATATGAAGTTCGGTTGGACTAGGATGACAGAGAAAATCGGACTCCAGTGGATTAGACACAATTAATAAAATGTTCCGGCCTATTGTACCGTGGTCGAATACATTTCACTTTAAAACCCGACGTTTCGTCCCCATCTGCGGAGGACATTTTCAAGGAGGATCGTAGCTTTGTTGAATGTCCGACTCACACCCTGGCTCGCTAATGACTATAGCAAACTTCCGCTTCCGCCAGCTTCCGCGCTATGGCGTGACGTCGTGTGCTTTGAATACGCGAGCGCAATTGTCCGTTGCCGAGTGCCGTCGTCCGCTGTTGCTATGACCCCGTGGTGGAAAACGCACGCATCTTCTTCAGCAAAGGAATCCAATTACTATTCAGCTTTACGCCCTCCTTCTTCCTGTTGAGATTCCTGGGCTGTTTCACAATCTCTATGGCCTCTCTGTACAGCCTGTCGTCGTATCCACCTGTGGCTGCCAGTTACTTGAGTCCGCTCGAAATGAATGTGGTAAGTCTCCTTACTATAAGGCATGTTCCGCAACAGCTGATCTGCCAGTCCCCTTTCTTCTGCAATTGTCCTTGTGTTCTTCGGGTCGTTTTTCCAGAGTTCTTTTCGTAGTATCCACGTAAATCTCCCTACAACTACGAGGAACCCTATAAATTCGAGCTTCTTCCAGCGGTTGGATAGCACCCTTGGTCGATTTTAGGTGATTAGGGACATGACTGACCGCACAAGAAAAATCTTGAAAAAGCGGGTCATCACGGTAATTTACACAAGCAAGCGAAATATACAAGATCACCTATAATAGACCAAGGATGCTTGCCAACCGCTTCAAAAATCTGGAATTTACGAGATTCCCTGTAGTTGTGGGGAGATGTACATGGGTACTACAAGAAGTCAAAAAACGACTAGAAGAGCACAAGACAATTGCAGAAGAGTGGAGGATGACAGATCGGCTGTTGCGGAACATACCTCACAATCACGAGGTCAGCACATTCATTTTGATAGGACTCAAGTACTGGCAGCTAGAAGCGGGCAGCTAGAAGGGTACACAGAGAGGCCATAGAGATTGTGAAACACCCCAGGAATTTCATAAGGAAAGAGGAGGGCGCGATGTACCAGTCTCCATCCAGGGGGATGATAGTAACAGTGGACGACGGCAGTCGACAATGGCCAATTGCACTCGCGTATTCAAATCACGTGATGTTACGCCACTGCTGTAGTCAGTAGCGAGCCAGGGAGTGAATCGGACATTCAACAAAGCTATGACCCCGTTGAAAATGTACTCCTCGGACGGGGACGAAACGTCGGGTTTCAGAGTGAAATCCATTCGGCCACGGCATAATTGCCCGGGACATTTTATTAATCGTGATAGTTCCAACTGTGTAAGTTTACATTTTACAATGAATTAGCCACTGATCGACTTCTGTCGGTATAATCTGACAAAATCAACTTGAGTCATGCAATTCAGCGATACGAAAACAACACAATACCCAGATGGTAGGTGTTGTTGTTGTTCTGGTCTTCAGTCCTGAGGCTGATTTGATGCAGCTCTCCATGCTACTCTATCCTGTGCAAGCTTCTGCATCTCCCAGTACCTACTGCAACCTACATCCTTTTGAATCTGCTTAGTGTATTCAACTCTTGGTCTCCCTCTATGGTTTTTACCCTCCACGCTGCCCTCCAATACTAAACTGGTGATCCTTGATATCTCAGAACATGTCCTACCAGCCGATCCCTTCTAATACTCAAGTTGTGCCACAAACTTCTCTTCTCCCCAATCCTCTTCAATACATCCTCATTAGTTATGTGATCTACCCATCTAATCTTCAGCATTCTTCTGTAGCACCATATTTCGAAAGCTTCTATTCTCTTCTTATCCAAACTATTTATTGTCCATGGTTCACTTCCATACATGGCTACACTCCATACAAATACTTTCAGAAACGACTTCCTGACACTTAAACCTAAACCTGATGTTAACAAATTTCTCTGCTTCAGAAATGCTTTCCTTGCCATTGCCAGTCTACATTTTATATCCTCTCTACTTCGACCATCATCAGTTATTTACCTCCCCAAATAGCAAAACTCCTTTACTACTTTGAGTGTCTCATTTCCTAATCTAATTCCACAGCATCACCCGATTTAATTCGACTACATTCCATTATCCTTGTCTTGCTTTTGTTGATGTTCATCTTATATCCTCCTTTCAAGACACTATCCATTCCGTTCAACTGCTCTTCCAAGTCCTTTGCTGTCTCTGACATAATTACAATGTCATCGGCGAACCTCAAAGTTTTTATTTCTTCTCCATGGGTTTTAATACCTACTCCAAATTTTTCTTTTGTTTCCTTCACTGCTTGCCCAATATAGAGATTGAATAACATCAGGGAGAGGCTACAACCCTGTCTCACTCCCTTCCCAACCACTGCTTCCCTTTCATGTCCCTCGACTCTTATAACTGCCATCTGGTTTCTGTACAAATTGTAAATAGCTTTTCGCTGTTCATCTTATACCCTCCTTTCAAGACACTATCCATTCCGTTCAACTGCTCTTCCAAGTCCTTTGCTGTCTCTGACATAATTACAATGTCATCGGCGAACCTCAAAGTTTTTATTTCTTCTCCATGGGTTTTAATACCTACTCCAAATTTTTCTTTTGTTTCCTTCACTGCTTGCCCAATATAGAGATTGAATAACATCAGGGAGAGGCTACAACCCTGTCTCACTCCCTTCCCAACCACTGCTTCCCTTTCATGTCCCTCGACTCTTATAACTGCCATCTGGTTTCTGTACAAATTGTAAATAGCTTTTCGCTGTTCATCTTATACCCTCCTTTCAAGACACTATCCATTCCGTTCAACTGCTCTTCCAAGTCCTTTGCTGTCTCTGACATAATTACAATGTCATCGGCGAACCTCAAAGTTTTTATTTCTTCTCCATGGATTTTAATACCTACTCCAAATTTTTCTTTTGTTTCCTTCACTGCTTGCCCAATATAGAGATTGAATAACATCAGGAAGAGGCTACAACCCTGTCTCACTCCCTTCCCAACCACTGCTTCCCTTTCATGTCCCTCGACTCTTATAACTGCCATCTGGTTTCTGTACAAATTGTAAATAGCTTTTCGCTCCCTGTATTTTACACCTGTCACCTTCAGAATTTGAAAGACCGAGCGAGGTGGCGCACTGGTTAGCACAGTGGACTCGCATTCGGGAGGACGACGGTTCAATCCCGTCTCCGGCTATCCTGATTTAGGTTTTCCGTGATTTCCCTAAATCGTTTCAGGCAAATGCCGGGATGGTTCCTTTGAAAGGGCACGGCCGATTTCCTTCCCAATCCTTCCCTAACCCGAGCTTGCACTCCGTCTCTAATGACCTCGTTGTCGACGGGACTTTAAACACTAACCACCATCACCACCACCAGAATATGAGAGAGAGAGTATTCCGGTCAACATTGTCAAAAGCTTTCTCTAAGTCTACAAATGCTAGGAACGTAGGTTTGCCTTTCCTTAATCTAGCTTCTATGATACGTCGTAGGGTCATTATTGCCTCACGTGTTCCGATATTTTTACGGAATCCAAACTGATCTTCTCCGAGGTCGGCTTCTACCAGTTTTTCCATTCGTCTGTAAAGAATTCGCGTTAGTACTTTGCATCCGTGACTTATTAAACTGATAGTTCGGTAATTTTCACATCTGTCAACACCTGCTTTCTTTGGGATTAGAATTATTATATTCTTCTTGAAGTCTGAGGGTATTTCATCTGTCTCATACATCTTGCTCACCAGATGGTAGAGTTTTGTCAGGACTGGCTCTCCCATTAGTTCTAATGGAATGTTGTCAACTCCTGGAGCTTTGTTTCGACTCAGGCCTTTCAGTGCTCTGTCAAACTCTTCACGCAGTATCTTATCTCCCATTTCATCTTCATCTACATCCTTTTCCATTTCCATAATATTGTACTCAAGTACATCGTCCTTGTATAGACCCTCTACGCTCTTGATAGGTAGTAGGTAGGATATGTTGGTATGGTCGGACAACAGCAAGATCTTCAACGCCCATGCGAAAACTGTTAGAGACGTATGTCGGTAAAATACACTGAACTATATTTATACCCCCACAGAGGCACCTACGCAGATCAGCACGTCTGGTACGGTTTGCAGAGCGGCATGCGTCTCTCCACCTAGGGATAGGCTGGAAAGAATGCTTCAGCAACACGGTGGATCATTTTGCTAATACGATCCATCCATTTCTCAACATTGACGCAACGTTCAAACTGGGCTGCCTGACTGTAAAGTGTCCAGTATGATTTACTGAGCACCTATAGCGGTGGTTCCGTTTCGGGTCCCACTCCATCTGGCAGGTGAATCCAGGTCGGGTAGTTATAACTTCTGTGCAAGTCATGGCTCTGAGCATTATGTGACTTATCTTCTGAGGTCATTTGTCCCCTAGAACTTAGAACTACTTATACCTAACTAACCTAAGGCCATCACACACATCCATGCACGAGGCAGGATTCGAACCTGAGACCGTAGCAGTCGCGCGGTTCCAGACTGTAGCGCCTAGAACCGCTCGACCACCCCGGCCGACCTGCATGTCATCGAACACTCCTTATTGAACAGTGTGAATAAGAGCTGGAAAGCAGAGACAGAGATCAGTGACAGAGAACGACCCAGTTGCAGTGCAGAAGTGCGTGCTCTGTCCCGTATTTAGCAAATCTGCGTATGATGCCTGGAGAAGCCTATAAATTGCTCTACCAGTGGGATGGTAGTCGCAGAGCCCCAAAGCACATTGTGTGCATGAAAATTACCATAGATGCGAGTTGTGTAATAAGATCATTGAGAACCTCTTCGTCAAGCACACCATGTGGCGGCACATAAAGGAAACATATTGTCAACAGATGATACATGTGTACTGATATTGTAACTGCTTGTAAATTCGTCGTGAGAGGCGAGGAGTGTTATTCGGTACGGACGAAAATACCTATTCCTCTTACTCTCTTTCCACTCAGGTCATCCCTTTTGTGGAGTACATTGCCTGTAGCTCAGGGACGTATAAGTGAGTGAAATTAGTCTCGTGGAGACTCAGATATAGTGGTCCACCCTGAGATAGTAGCTTCCTGAACACCTGCAAGTTCCACTGAAGTACAGACGCCATCGATCATGGGGTACACCTTCATCATGTCTCTCCGCTGGGGTGGGGAGACCGCAGAGGGTGGAGGTTCACTCGTGGGGTGAGACGGTTGCCCCACACATACCTCAGACTCCATCAGCTCTGCGGAAGAGTCAGATGAAGCATCAGACAGAATCACGTCGACACAGTTCCACAGTTTACTACTTGATTTTATCTGCTATTGCTGCTTTGTAGCAGCTTTACCCTGTATTGAAGGCTTTTCCAGAGCTGGTATATGTGTAGTAACGGCCCTGCTGGACTTCTGAACAAACTCAGCCGTTGTAGGTGCCTGGGGCTCGCCCATGTTGGCCACTGTACCTTTCTGCTGTTCTAGGAGGGGCTACAGGCTCTGAAACACTTGCTGCCTTGCAAGTGCACTGGTACATGCAAGTGTTAGGTCTGACACCCTCAGTTTGTGTAGAGGCCTCAACTTTTGGAGTAAGCATTTGAAGCATTGATGCAAACGATGTAGAGATTGTGGGAGGCTGCATGGACTCGTAGATCTATTTGGCCTCATCGTAGGGGATATGTTTTGTTATTTTTATTTCCTGTACTTTTCGTTCCTCTAGAAACATTCTGCAGTGCCTACTCCAAACTGGGTTATTTCCAGAGCAGTTGCTACGTCTGGCAAAAGACGATCAAGCAACTACTTCATGAACATCAGTATCACAATCGTTACTGTCACTTTTCTTTTACACCCTTGGGTTGTATACCCAAAACGCTGGCATTTAAAATAGCACATTGCGTTTGGGACATAGTGCCGTACTTTTAGGCGAAGAAAGTCTAACTTGGCCTGCTCTGGTAGTTTGGGGGAGGGAGGGGGGACGGTGTTCTGAAGATAAGAATGAAGGAGGCAGAATTCAACAGGTCTCCATCTACCCCTTTTCATAACGCTGTGAACATTCCCTCTGGAGCCCACATACTCTTTAGTTCTTCGATAGGGCTATCAACTAACTAGTTTATGAGAGTGTTGGGAACTTGTTTCAACCAACAGAGTCCCATTTCGCAACAGTTTTACAGATTTTAGAGCAATTCCTTCTAAGCCCCTCTGGATGTAGAAAGGCGAGACTTTCTCTAAACTTCCTTCCTTCCTTTTGATTACAAAAACGCTTTCTGATTATTAGCCTGTGTTCTGTTATTTTTTATTGCTGTGTACTTATTTACTCTCTCGTGTGAAGGGCTGGTTACCTGAGCCCTCTTATTACGTTTGGTTTTGGTACGTCCCAGCAGCCCACACTTTCCACTGGTCCTACAAGCAGCTACGAAAATTAGGGTCCTCTCAGACAGAGCCCCACGTACCTGTGTAAGTCTTACATAACTGAGGTGCACCAAGTTGCCCAGAGGTCGTCCGCTAACGGCTGTTCCACCTCAACAGCCATGCGTCTCAACAGCGTAGCACACATTGAGATATAGGTTTTTTTTTTTTTCTGACGGATCCTCGCGATGAGCGATGCCCCGCACAGCGGTCTGAGCTTACAGTAACAGCCGACTGGCAGCGCTTACCAGTCCCCAGCTCAGGAACCCTAGAGTCGCCAAATCCGTACCCAACAATGAATGCTGAACAGCTGAGGGGGCTTCGAAACAGACTGATAGCTATGTGGACTGCCTACCTTACAGACAACGAACTATTCGCTTTCCGCCTATGAAAAATGTGACTGCTGCGTTATCAGTGAGAATAGTGCTACTCATGAGTGACCATTTTTATTGATTTCTAAATATTGCTCCCTTTAAATTGAAACACGTATATGTGTTTATTGCTGTTATCGTTATTAAATGTGGTAATCTGATCCCAAATACACACTTGCTTGTCCAGAACTTGACTTCTATGAAGATGAAGATGAATACAAATGTTATGGATAGCTGGAGAATAGGATAATGTCTCTGATCATAGTAGTAGTAGATACCTAGTACACATTTACCATATGCAGTTACTGATCGAGGATAGGGTTCTTGTTGAGGGGAGAGAACAGTTTCTTATTCCATGTCGCTGGAATTAGTGAATTTTGAGAAGCAATAGAAAACATTTTTCCCTCGTTCTGTTTGGGAGTGGAACAGGGAGAGAAGATACTAGTTGTGGTGCGAGGTACCCGCCGCCGCGCACCGTATGGTCGATTGCGGAGTATATATGTAGATGCAGCTGTAGGCATCTAGAAAAAGCAGGCGAACAGATTACATTATTATTCTGCACGAAACCTGACAACTAGCTGGGTTCTGCAACTTGGCCACCCCCGGGGTGTTTCTGGACTAGAAAACAGTGTCGATTTACCTATTGACCCCATGTCACATTGCTCACGCACTGAAAACACGAGCCAAAAATTACGTTGCTACAGTGTGGCTCGATTGCTTCAAACATCTTAATATAGGTGGTCCAGAAAAATGTATAGACTCTTTGATAGTCAGTATTAATGGAGCAAAATGACATACCGTAACAATTCTTTCACGGGAAAAGTTATTTTACGTGTTCAAAGTAGCTCCCATTAGCAGCCAAACAACGTCGATGCAACAGAAGTATTGACTGACCTACAGCTGTCAGTATTACCAGTGTGATAGCTGCACAGGGCGCCTCGATGGTTTCTCGTAGCTCGTTCAGTGTCGCTGGCTTCTGTTGACGAACTTCATTTTTCAAGGTGTCACACAGGTAGATGTCAAGAAGTGTGCTCAACAGCTCACATTCGACCTATCCATCGTTCAGGCAGAGTTTCATCCATGTAGGCTCTTGACATCTCTGTGGTAATGAGGCGAAGTGCCATTTTGTTGTAAGTAAAGTCTTTCATTTACAATCACCTCTTGGATGGCAGGTAAAATAAATGTTTCCAGCATATGAATACACACTTCAACCGTTGCATTGCCTTCAAAGAAGAATGGACGAATCAAATCCCACAGTGATAGGACACACCATACCTGGTAGATAACTGGTAGATAAACATGTTTGTCCATGTGAACGTAGGGATTTTCAGGAGTCTAGTACACACAGATGTGGCAGTTTACAGTACCGGTGAGTTTGAATTGCGCTTCGTCAGACCAGATAAGTGCAAACCATTCTTTCTCGCAAAGCCTGACTTCATATCATTTGCAGTACTCCTTCGGTCTGGGTTCTCCTTGTTCATAGTGTGCAGCTATCTTCGAATGTACATTTCCCTTATTGCAGACTTCAGAATTCTTCGTATGCTTGATCATCTTACCATACTTTCACGTGCACAATATTTCGCAGGTTTCTGAGGGACCTAATAAAATGTTGCAACACAGCAGCGCTGGAAAATGGACTTGTTGATATTTTTGGTCTACCAGATCTTTCGCCGGCCGCAGACGTCAGAATTCTTCGTATGCTTGATCATCTTACCATACTTTTACGTGCACAATATTTCGTGTGTTTCTGAGTGACCTAATAAAATGTTGCAACTGGAAAATGGACTTGTTGATATTTTTTGTCTACCAGATCTTTCGCCGGCCGGGGTGGCCAAGCAGTTCTAGGCACTACAGTCTGGAACCGCTACGGTCGCAGGTTCGAATCCTGCTTCAGGCAAGGATGTGCGTGATGTCCTTATGTTAGTTAGGTTTAAGTAGTTCTAAGTTCTAGGGGACTGATGACCTTAGAAGTTAAGTCCCATAGTGCTCAGAGTCATTTGAACCAGATCTTTCCTTATGCACATCCTGAACAGTACCATCAGCTTCAGACTGATCCTGAATATGATAAAATGTAGTATGTAATAGTGGCTGAGTTCTGAACACTTTACACCATTGCTGTTGTACATCCATTATGTTTTCATATGGCATTGCGTTGCTCACATGACAGTCTTACTTCATTTACTGCTGCACTTTGTTCCCTTCCCCCCCTCTTTCAAACCAACCTCACTGAATGATACTGTTTGATAAGCCAAAGCTCTGAAACAGAAGAAAACTGTTTAACGAACGTGAGACAAAACATATCTGGCAAATCAAATATTGAAATTCACTTGCATGCAGAAGGCCCCAACCTAAAACCAATGATGTAATAATAATTGGAATTAAGAACATACAGATTGACAACATTAAAGATGTTAAAAATATCTAAGTGTTTTGTGCAGTTTATAAAAATTTGGTGTAGTATCATTTTGCAACCATTAAAATTTACTGTCTACGCCAGTTACCATCTCGTTTAAAAGTGGACTGCTATGACAGAATGTGCAAGCAGAGCAGCGAGTGACGTTGTGAGCTATCGCTGCAGCAGGTGGCTAACTGACGTCGTGACGTCGCTTCCTCTGGCCCTCTGTTTAGGCAACCCGTGGGACAGATAATCGCTCACCCGCAAGCAAGCGTCCGCTCTGCGGGTCAGTGAGTGTGCACCCACACGTGTGCTGACCCAGCTAAACTACCGCACAGCTTAATGGCCATGTGTGCTGGCGGCGCTACAGGGTATCTCACGTTCCACTTAGCCACACCTGCCCTATGAATAAAAGATGGTTGACCGGGAGGTGCCGATTTGCATGATTGGAGCCGCTACCTAGCTAGCCAGTGTAGTCCGCCCCGCGGGCGGACACAGCAACACCCACCGAAATGTACTCCATAATTAATCTGGTCGCCAACCGATGGCAAGCGCTACTACTGCTTACACAGGATCCTTCGTTACTTGGACCCAGGTTATGAGAATATTAAATGCAGCGATGGAAGAAGTCCTGTCTATATATCAGATATATGTAGATAAAAATAGGAGGACATTTCTCATACTGAGGGCAGATTTACTTAAACACCAATAGAAGTGAAAGTGTTACACAATGAAGCATCAATCTGAAATTTATCAAGATGGCAATGTCATCAGATAACAGGTATCAAACGATTAAACTTTCAGATCATCTGCAGCTGATGTCCATTACTAACATCAGTATAAACTGCAAATGGACGTTAATGCTAGATACTTTCGATAGTTCTCACAACGAAAATGTGTCATATAATCCATTGACATTCTTGTAGGGAAATTTAACGTTGGAAAAAGACCTGATGTCAGCGGATGGTCTGTGTTTTCTTAAACTCCACCTTATGTAAAACACACCATACATTTGTTTTTGTTTAACCAGATACGTTTTGACACCTACGTCTGATATTACGTGTGTTTCCATTTAGTGCTGTAAAATATCATACACCGTTTGTGGTTGTTTTTTCTTACTTTAAGCCTAAAACTTATAACATGTACATTTTTTTAAATATGTTTCGATTGCTCACCTGGAATTACATTATTTGTGAAATGGATTTTTACACATCGGTTTGTATTGATGCCTTCTTATCGTTTTGACGTCATACTGTCTGCAAAGAAGTGGAGAAGTGGTAAAGGAATGTGCTTATTTCTGAAACACTTTTTTGTGAACAGTG
Source organism: Schistocerca gregaria (assembly GCF_023897955.1). Classification (NCBI taxonomy): domain Eukaryota; kingdom Metazoa; phylum Arthropoda; class Insecta; order Orthoptera; family Acrididae; genus Schistocerca; species Schistocerca gregaria. The sequence goes on from NC_064920.1 coordinate 1,095,585,937, forward strand.
ATTGTGCATTTCGCTGTATTCACGCTTTCCGTCTAGTTGTGCGTCCCTGAAGAATTTTCTTTCCCTGTTAATACTGAGTACAGCATTTTCCAGTCGCCATAGCCCGCTCACTTGCTCATCGTTTTATTTCTGCTCAATGTGTTGCTGATTTTCAATGTGTCAGTGAAAACTGTTGTGGTGTATCTGCTCAGCCAGAACTTGCATGATTTGTGTATGTTTCTGTTTGGGTATGTGTGTGCGTGGAATGAGAAGAGAGAGAGAGAAAAAAAACTAGAAAAAGGGGATTAAGAAGCAGATATTTTTGAAGATTTGAGGTTCTTTGAATACTGCGCTTTATTTGGGAAAGTGTCATACAATTCATCTAATGTCCATAAGAGTGTTTTGTTTCATTGTGTTGCATTTTCATTCAAGACTTTCTTTCCTTGTATAACTGGTTTTCGTATGTGGAAGTTATCCTCTTTTGTGAATTTTTGATATAGACGGTCGATTTCTCTGAGGATCTTGAAATCAATCGCAATGTTGATGTGTGGTAGTTTCCTTGTATGAGACTATCTGTAACAGTAGAGTGTTTACTCTCACTTTTCAACGCTCTGAGATGTTTAGTATGTCTGTTCTTAATTTTTTTTTGTAATTTTGGCCTATGTAGTCAGATCAGTATGAATTAAGAGTTAACTGACAGATTCCAGCTTAGTGTTTAGGTTTCCTGGACCGAGCTTTTTGTGTGGAAAGATGTTTTGCGCTCTTGTTTCTTCAGAATTTTCCCTACCTTGTGGACGTTTTGTTGTTGTATGTTATTATGGGCCAATCTTTGTTCTTTATCAAATTTTCCTGGTTCAATGTATTCTCGGCGTTGGTCGTGTATCGACTTTCCTGGTTCTTGGTTGTGGCAGGCATTTTATTCAACGTTTGTTTTTTCTTTGCTTTTTTCTCATTTTGTTGCTCACTTTGTTCATTATTCGTGTGTTGTACCTATTCTCTCTGACTATCTGGTATATTATGTTTGGTTCCTGTGCATAGTTGGGTTTGACTTGTAGAAATAGTTTAGAAATCAATCTAATCTCAGCAGTGCTCTTAGATTGTATGCAGATGATGCTGTCTTTCAGTGTCCAATAAAGTCATCAAGAGGTCAAAACGAATTGTGAAGTAATTTAGACAAAAATCTATGAGATGTGAAAAGTGGAAATTGACCCTAAAAAATCAAAGGTTTGAGGAACTCCACATAAGCATTAAAAAAATGTTTTACATTTCGGTTACACATAAATGGCAAAGATTTAAAGATTTTTCAATTAAACTAGACATTCACGCGTATTATGGATCCAAATAAGACACATAGCACACATCATCTACATTTTTACTGTCGTGTACATATTTTCAGCGCCGTATTGATATAAGATGGATGGGCGAAAGGTATCAGACGGCATGTTATTACTCTGTTACGACCCAAGGAAACTGCGGTGCCTTATACCAATCGAAAATTTGTCGGTAGAGTGTGCGCTTCCTATATAAGGATCTATAAGGTATTCTTTAATCACTCCTAACAATAGGTAATGTGCTGACCTATTGTTATATAACTGAAGAGTCAAAGAAACTGGTACACCAACCTAATATCGATTAGGACCCCTGCGAGCATGCAGAAGTACCGCAACACGACGTGGCATGACTCGACTAATCTCTCTCAAGTAGTGGTGGAGGGAAATGACAACATGATTCCTGCAGGGCTGTCCATAAATCCGTAAGAGGACGAGAGGGAGGGGGAGTGGGGGGGGGGGGGGGAGAGGATGGATGGAGATCATCTCTTCTGAACAACGCGTTGCAAGGAATCCCAGAAGATAAGCTCAATAGTCCTCATGTCTAAGGAGTTTGGTAGCCAGTGAAAGTGTTTAAACTCAGAAGAAGGTTATTGGAGTCTCTCTGTAGCAATTCTTGATGTGTCGCATTGCCCTCCTGGAGTTGTCCAAGTCCTTCGGAATGCCCGATGGACATGAATGGATGCATGTGATCGGACATGATGCTCACGTACGTGCCACCTGTCAGAATCACATCTAGACGCATGAGGGGTCACTCTAACTGCACACGCCTCACACCATTATAGAGCCATCACCAGCTTCAACAGTCCCCTGCTGACATGCAGGGTCTATGATTCCATGAGGTTGTCTCCTTACCCGTACACATCCATCCGCTCAATACAATATTTAAATGAGAATCGTCCGACCAGGCAACATGTTTCTAGTCATCAACACTCCAGTGTCGCTGTTAAAGGGCACAGACGAGGCATAAAGCTTCGTGTCGTGCAGTCATCAAGGGTACACGAGTGGGCCTTCGGCTCCGAAAGCCCATATCGATGATCTTTCGTTAAATGGTTCGCACACCAACACTTGTTGACTGCACAGGATTTAAATCTGCATCAGTTTGCGGAAGGGCTGCACTTCTGTCACGTTGAACGATTCTTTTCAGTCATCGTTCGTCCCGTTCTTGCAGGATCTTTTTCCGAAGATTTGATGTTTTACCGGATTCCTAATATTTACGGTAAACTTGTGTAATAGTCGTAAGGGAAAATCCCCACTTCATCGCTACCTCGGAGATGCTCTGTACCATCGCTCGTGCGCCAACTATAGCACCACGTTCAAACTCGCTTAAATCTTGATAACCTGCCATTGAAGCAGCAGTAACCGACCTAACGATTGCGCCAGACACTTGTTTTATACGGGCGTTACCGACCACAGCGCCATACTGCCTGTTTACATATCTCTGTACGTCAATACGTATGCCTATACCAGTTTCTTTGACACTTCAATGTATATTAAGAAACATCCGTTGCAGGCGGCGAAGTGAACAGCTTCGGAAATAAAAACAAAACATTATTACTTTTAAACGACAAATACCTTCGTTCACCGTTGAAACTAGTATAAATTATACAAAGATCCTATTTATGGTGTCTGATAGAAATTTCATTTTAATAAATATAATACATCAAATTAAGACTTGGCCGTAGCTTTTTAGAAAGGATAGCGAAAACAGAAGTACTAATTAATGAACTAGTACAGAACATAGCACGTAATGTCGGAATTGTCCGTCTGCTCACGTCAGTGCTCCATTGTCCTCGGGAAGCTGAGTCCTCCACTTTTTAGTCATTCCACGAAGGAAAAGTCCTTCCCAGAACTGGCGTTCCAGCGCAGGTTTCCCACATGAAACAAAAGCACACTTGCTAGAAAACAACGCAAGAGGACCGAGAGAACATTCGATTCCCAGAAACGAGAACACACAGCGCTGCGGTTGTTTCTTTACGCGGCACGGACGTTGACAGAGGTTTCATTACGTCAGCTGGAAAACGTGTCCTCGGATGACAAAACCGCAACAGAATTTTTCCTGTCCCCCTCACACCCCTTCCGCTCCTCTACACGCTTTGCGAAAACAGTTGCCCGCCTTTATTGAACTGAAAATGTCGCCGCATCGACGATGGTGGACATTGGAATTTTGCCAGCCACTGTAAAACACAGAGCCAGCACTAGCCGAGACATGAAACGCAGATTGTGCGTGCATACCAGGGTTAGCGGGTAGTATCGGAAATAATAATTTACTACGTCGCGTTTCCCGGTGACTCGTAAAAAGTGCGACGTCCCGATGTAGAGAGGGGGAGGAGGGGTTCTGCATGAAACCACAGACATTCCAGTATATTCACGCAAAGAATCCACAATTATTAAACAGAGGACAGGGCAGAACGTTAAGCTATATACGTGTATAAGAATGGTAACAACATCGGGAAAAACAGATTCTGAAAAGAATGAAATATCAGTCGTACTGCAGAAGCGAGTAAATTTTTAAATTTTTGTTTTGAAAACAGTTTATTTTCCAAAACTATTAAACAGTATTACAAAAAGGTGTCAGTTGTCAGTATGCGGCGACGCAGCATGATTTGCAATGTTCGACTCACCTGCTGATAAATTTCTTCTTACACACGCATGTCTCCTTGAAGATACTGACAATCATTTCTGCACAGGATAAACCTATAGAAAAAAGAGCTGCACACACTATAATCTTAAGTCGCACAGAAATTGTTTTTGCAGTGGAAGGAAATGGTAAAATTAAAGGATTTGCGTGTGCAATATTTCACCCTATTTCGATAATCTTTCATACACCAGTTACTACCAAGTCTTACTCTAAACTGTACATAGTTTGGAAAGTTCACACGCACACCTCATTAATAACCACGGCCAATTTATGGTAATTCCTCATCGAAATTCACAAAAGGGATTGTTTCTTTCACAGTTTATCTCTCAAAAGTTGCTTATATCAATCTCACGTAATAAAATATTCAAGTTCACCAGTAAGCAACAGGCCACGCGGAATTTGGTTATTTAAATGACACCAAATGTTCCGAATTTCACACCGTGCTGACAATCGAACTCCCTTCCAGTCTTTACGGCACATCTCAAACATTCTTGGTGCTATAATATCGCAATATTAATAATTTTCAGCAGAGCGCATAGCTGTAAGTCTGATCAATATGAGATCCAAGCCACAACTCTATTCACCCCTCAACAAAAAAGAAATTTCTAGTTCCCAAAATACGCGCGAATATGCTAATTTCTGACTGGTTAAGAAACATCACACCCAATTGGAAAGCAGCATATAACGTGCTAAATCCCGGGTGTGTACACAGAACCAATCAAAATTTATCACTCAATCAGAATACTAAATTATCATAATCATATTTTGAAAATTAACAAATATAAAAATAGCGCCCTCTTAGCAAAACTGCTCAACCGAAATCATAAGCTCATTTCGCCAGTGCCATAAACTGAAGAGCCAAAGAAATGGTACATGTGCCTAATATAGTGTTGGGCCCCCGCGAGCACGCACAAATGGCACAACACGACGTGGCATGGAAACGATTAAAATGTCTGAAGTAGAGCTGGAGGGGACTACCACCATAAATTCTGTAGGGCTGTCCATACATCGGCAAGAGTACGAGGGGGTGGAGATCTCTTCTGAACAGCACGTTGCAAGGCATCCCAGATATGCTCAATAATGTTCACGTCTGGAGAGTTTCGTGCCCAGTGAAAGTGTTTAAACTTAGAAGAGTGTTCCTGAAGCCACTCCGTAGCAATTCTGGACGTCTGCTATGTTGCATTGTCCTGCTGGAATTGCCCAAGTCCATCGGAATGCTCAATAAACATGAATGGATGCAGGTGATCAGACAGGATGCCCACGTACAAAAGTATCCGGACACCCCCATAAACATACGCTATTCATATTAGGTGTATTGTGCTCCCATCTACCGCCACGTACTCCATATCAACGACCTCCGTACCTAGATACCCCCAAAAACATACTCTTTTCATATTAGGTGTATAGTGCTAACACCAACTGCAAGGCACTCCATATCAGCGACCTCAGTGGTCATCAGACATCGTGAGAGAGCAGAATGGGGCTCTCCGCGGAACTCACGGGCTTTGAACGTGGTCAGGTGATTGGACGTCACTTACGTCATAAGTCTGTACGCGAGATTTCCACACGCCTAAACATCCCTAGAGCCATTGTTTCCGATGTGATAGTGAAGTGAAAACGTGAAGGGACACGTACAGCGCGAAAGCGTAGAGGCCGACTTCGTCTGTTGACTGACAGAGACCGCGGACAGTTGAAGACGGTCGTAATGCGTAGTAGGCAGACATTTATCCAGACATCTCACAGGAATTCCAAACTGCATCAGGATCCACTGCAAGTACTACGACAGTTAGGCGGGAGGTGAGAAAAATTTTATTTCATGGACGAGCGGCTGCTCATAAACCACACATCACGCCGGTAAATGCCAAACGACGCCTCGCTTGGTGTAAGGAACGTAATCATTGGATGATTGAACAGTGGAAAAATGTTGTGTGGAGTGTCGAATCACGATACACAATGTAGCGATCCGTTGGCAGAGTGTGGGTATGGCGAATGCCCGGTGAACGTCATCTGCTAGCGTGTGTAGCGCCAACAGTAAAATTCCGAGTCATAGTGTTGTGATATAGTGGTGTTTTTCATTAAGGGGGCTTGCACCTCTTGTTCTTTTGCGTGGCACTATCACAGCACAGGCCTTCACTGACGTTTTAAGCACCTTCTTGCTTCCCGTTATCGAAGAGCAATTTGGGGATGGCGATTGCATCTTTCAACACAATCAAGCACCTGTTCAAAATCCACGAACTGTGGCGGAGTGGTTACACGACGGTAACATCCCTGTAATGGACTGCCCTGCACAGAGTCCTGACCTGAATCGTATATAGCACCTTTGGGTTGTTTTGGAACGCCGACTTCATGCCAGGCCTCACCGAGCGATATCGATACTTCTCCTGAGTGCAGCACTCTGTGAAGAATGGTCTGCCATTCCCCAAGAAACCTTCCGAACCTTATTGAACGTATGCCTGCAAAGTGAGTGGAAGCTGTCATTAAGGCTAATGGTGGGCCAACACCATATTGAATTTCATCATTACCCATGGAAGGCGCCACGAACTTGTGAGTTATTTTCAGCCAGATGTCTGGATACTTTTGATGACACAGTGTATGTGTCACCTGTCAAGACGTATCAGGAGTCCCATATTACTCCAACTTCACACGCCCCACCATTGCAGAGCCTCCACCAGCTTGAAGAGTTCGCTGCTGAGATGGTTGGTTCAAATTGCTCTGAGCACTATGGGAATCAACATCTTAGGTCATAAGTCCCCTAGAACTTAGAACTACTTAAACCTAACTAACCTAAGGACAGCACGCACACCCATGCCCGAGGCAGAATTCGAACCTGCGACCGTAGCAGCCCAGCGGTTCCGGGCTGCAGGGCCAGAACCGCACGGCCACCGCGGCCGGCTCGCTGCTGAGATGCAGTGTCCATGGATTAATGAGGTTTTCTCCATATCCGTACACATCCATCCACTCGATACAATTTGAAACGAGACTCATCCGGCCTGGCAACATGTTTTCAGTCATCAACAGTCCAATGTCGATGCAGATGGACCCAGGCGAGGCATAATGCTTTGTGTCGTGCAGCCATGAAGGGTACACTTGTGGGCCTTCGAATCCGAAAGCCCATATCGATGATACTTCATTGAATGGGCCGTACGCTGACACTTGTTGATGGCTCAGCATTCAAATCTGCAACAATTTGTAGAAGGATTGCCCTTCTGTCACTTTGAACGGTTCTCTTCAGTTGTTCGTTGGTCCTGTTCTTGTAGGATTTTTTTCATTCCGCAGCGATGTCGGAGATTTGATGTTTTACCGGATTCCTGATATTCACGGTACACTCGTGAAATGGTCATACGGGAAAATCCCCACTTCGTCGTTACCTCGGAGATGCTGTGTTCCATCGCTAGTGCGCCGACTATAACACCTTGATGAAACTCACTCAGATCTTGATAACTGCCATTGTAGCAGCAGTAACCGATCTGACAACTGCGCCAGACACTTGTCTTATATAGGCGTTACTGACAGCAGCGCCGTATTTTGCCCGTTTACATTTCCGTGTATTTGAATATGCATGAGTACAACAATTTCTTTGGGCTTCAGTGTAACAAATTCTCAGAATGAAACAAAGTTATGCACTTTTAATAAATTTATCGTACACAAAATACATAATCTTGACTGTTGTGACAAAGTGCTATCCAAACTGAAATCTAGCAGACTTTTTACTTAAGCTGATCAACAGTCACTACTAAGTTATTCATCTATAGAGTAGAACAGTGGTTTCGTAGACCATTGACCCTATTCCAATCAGTACCCCCGCCCTCCCTCCCCCCTCTCCCTAGCTATCTGTTGCCCGATAACCCCACATTGTTACCAGCTTTAGCGCCTAACTTAACTGTAGAATGAAAGACTTTTCGTAAGTGCTACCCACAGCTTTTCCTCAGATAAAAACACTTGCACACTTGTTACAAAACATACTTCCGCAGCATTACACGACTCCACTCCGGCACTTGCTTGACCTCCACGCTTCAACCCCACTTAAAATCAAACAATTTCAGATGTGTGCACTCTACTTACTGTTTGTGAATCACTCGATTACTGGACTCCTTACTTCCGAACTGGCAGAAATTGGACGACTTCAGGCTGTTAATGCTTGGTTCTAACTAGCCTAAATATAATGGTAATAATACTGTGTACATCCTCATGTAGTTCCTGCTGTGTCGTGCTGTCTATGAATTCATTCATATCTTTCGAAGCGAGTAATCAAAAAATTAATGGACGACTGCATCTACTATCCACACCTTAGAGAAGACATTTCCTTGAGATATTTAGCATTTGTTGAGTATCATCAGCGATCTATGGGACAAAGCACAACATACGTTAATAATGGGGGAGGAATGTGTAAGCTCCACCGCGTTAATGCTTCTAACTGAGAAAAAGTAATTATTGATAACTTATATAATTAGGGTCTTACGAAATTGTGATAATGTAATGGTAGTTTGAAAATAATTTAGTTTAGTGGCTGAAACAGAATCGAATCGTTTAGTTTTTAGCCTTAAGAAGCTTTCTTTTTACCCCTCAGAGGGTAATTGTCCCCAGACTAGAAACCCCTGGAGTAGAACGACTGGCCTATCCAAAGGTCTTTCACACTCTGTTTAAACTGTGCTTTATCGGAAACCAAGTTTTTAACGGTTGCTGGAAATTTATTGAAAATGTATATTCCTCAATACTGGACCCCTTTTTGGACCAAGGTAAGTGATTTCACTTCTTTCTGTAGATTGTTGTTATTCCTAACGTTGGCATTACACCTGGTGGTAGGCAATATTCTTGAGGCATTCGCCAAACCCAGAGGCTTCTCTTGGATTGCAAAGGGTACAGCGTGATTCACCACTCCAAATGACTCATTTCCAGTCATCTGCTGTCTTGTGGCCTTGCTCTTTACACTGCCTCAAACGTCTCCCAGCACCGACTGCGGATTACGAGGAGCGGTTCGACCACTGCACCGCAGTCCCTGGAACTTCCTACACACGGTCATTGGGTTAGCTGTACTTTGGAACCTATGAGTGATTCCTTTTGCTGATTTCATGCGATTTTCTACACTCATTCTCCGCTATGCTCCACCGTCCCAGTCCGTTAGTGCATGACATCTTACTGGCTTGGATTAGCTGCGGTTGTTCTCTCGTGTCTTCGCGTCACAATTACACCACCAACAGCCGACTTTGGAAGCTTTACAACGATGAAATGTCCTTGATGGATATGTTACTAAGTTGACATCCTGTGACTAGTCCACGTTCAACTCTGCTGACACACTCTCTCCTGGAAAAAAGGCCTCCTTTTATACTGGTGGGTTCGCCCTCGGTTGCCTCTAGTGGTCAATTTCACATTATTTAAGGGTGTCTGCATACCTTTGAGCGGACAGTGTAAGAGAGTAGCGCCAGGTTGGAAGGTAATTCAGCTAAGCTGTTCAATCAAATATTCCCGGAACTGTTTAACATATGATAATTCCGTTTCCACACAGGTGAACAGTCAAAAAGTCTTTACTAAACGACGTATAGTTTCTTTCATAGCTTTATTAATTACAGAGATTTCGTAATCAACTTCACTTTTTCACGTTGAACTAGTATCGTAGTTCTAAAAGAGACGAATCCAACGACGTTTCTCTCTTTAAAATACTCTTACTTTAGTTGGAGTCACGAACGATGGCAGTCGAGTTTCGCCTTGTTCTGCGCACCTACGTCACCTGTTCTCCGACAGCCAATGACCGTTCAGAAGTATTCCGAGCACTCTGCTATGAATGCGGTAGCTAGTGCGAGCATTAAACGTGATCTTAGCGAGTTGTTTAGTGAATTTCTATTCCATTTGTTGTGAATAGTCATCGCAGACGTTGGTGGTAAGTGATAAAATGTGAATAAGCAAGCGAGAGACATAATTCGCTGGATTTACGCGTCCTTCAAGCGAAACTCATGCGCTTGCGCGTATCGCAACTGTCGCTTAGAATCGCCAACAACGCAATCCCTGTCCGCGCATTGACATGCGCTAGGCGCCTCCATGGATCGGACTATAGTTCTATAGTTTCGGATGATTACAATATTTACAACATATAAGTTTTCTACATGGGTAACTGCAGCTTAATCTATGCACACCTTTTTTTTAATGTTTGGTGTAAAATCTTTTAAGAAACTGTAGAGTCTGCCTTTACCTGCTAATCCTTGTTTATTGTGCAATAAGGGTGTGGCTGGTTTCGCGATAGTGAATCGCATCTTCAGCATACATTTGCCTGGATTACATTAAGCCATTAATCCAATACGATCCCCCAACGTTCTAAATGGCACATCCCCTCGTATTATCAGTGCAGTGGATGTTGAAATATCCATCAATAATTGTAGATAATTATGGATCATGACTGAGGGACACTCTAATTGGGAGATACATTCAAATTTCGATCAGTGGTGAATTCCCCATTCTACTTAGGAAAACAACTGTCTCCTCCGCGATAAAGACACGGCGTGTAGACGCCGCCGGTGGTAAGTCACAGAGGAAACTGACATGGAGAAAGGGCCATATCTACCTCACATCCATTATAATAATGATGCCAGGATATGTTAAAAATCAAGATATGTGCATTATAGAACTTGGTAGATCGTATTGGTTTATTGACTTAATGACCTAAAGCGAATCCGATTTTACCTTGATTCTACAATAAACGAGGATTAGGATCTACAAGTGGACTCTATAGTTTTTAGGGGATTTTATGACAATATTATTTATAAAAAAATAACTGTTTAGAACTTAGAGCGGATGATGTGAGTTGGACTGGCTGTCTTACGGTGCACGAAATACACCGGTGGAAAATAATTCAACACCCTAAGGGACAAGTTTATTTTATTGACAAGTGTGGTAACCGGTAATTCATTGGTGCAGGAGTATACGATGCAAGTATGTCACCTCTACATCTACATCTACATCCATACTCCGCAAGCCACCTGACGGTGTGTGGTGGAGGGAACCTTGAGTACCTTTATCGGTTCTCCCTTCTATTCCAGTCTCGTATTGTTCGTGAAAAGAAGGATTGTCGGTATGCCTCTGTGTGGGCTCTAATCTCTCTGATTTTATCCTCATGGTCTCTTCGCGAGATATAAGTAGGAGGGAGCAATGTACTGCTAGACTCTTCGGTGAAGGTATGTTCTCGAAACTTCAAAAAAAGCCCGTACCGAGCTACTGAGCGTCTCTCCTGCAGAGTCTTCCGCTGGAGTTTATCTATCATCTCCGTATCTCTTTCGCGATTACTAAATGATCCTGTAACGAAGCGCGCTGCTCTCCGTTGGATCTTCTCTATCTCTTCTATCAACCTTATCCGGGTACGGATCCCACACTACTGAGCAGTATTCAAGCAGTGGGCGAACAAGCGTACTGTAACCTACTTCCTTCGTTTTCGGATTGCATTTCCTTAGGATTCTTCCAATGAATCTCAGTCTGGCATCTGCTTTACCGACGATCACCTTTATTTGATCATTCCATTTCAAATCACTCCTAATGCTTACTCCCAGATAATTTATGGAATTAACTGCTTCCAGTTGCTGACCTGCTATATTGTAGCTAAATGAATAATCGCAGATAATCACGGATCATCACTGAAGGACACTCTAATTGGGCGATACATTCTAATATGGATCATTGTTGAATTCCCCGTTCTGCTTCGGGAAACAACTGTCTCCTCTACTACGAAGAAACGGTGTGCAGACACCCCCCGGACTAAGTCCATAGCGGTAACTGACATGGACAATGGGCCATATCTACAGCATATCCATTACAATAATAATGCCACGATATGTTAAAAATCAATCGGCGACTCCGCACGGCTTAAATGGTTAAGGCGACCGCTCTTGAAAAGCACGAAATGCGGGTTCTAGGACCGGCAGAGCTTTTTATGTTTCACCAATAAGTGCGATTTCAATGCCCAAATAGTCGTATCAATGCACACTGTAGCTCCCTCTGGCGACAACGCAGGACTGTACTCTCACATGCAAACGATCATGAAGGTGCCGAATGGTAACCTGCTTTAGTGTGTCCCAAGTTTCTTGCACGTTTTGTTGCAATTCTCCTATGTTTGTTGCAGGCCGTGGAGAAGGAATAACTTCCCACTTCAACATGTCATTGGTGAGAGATCTGGTGAACTCAATGCTCAGGACAATTGTTGCACACCACAAAGAGCACTTTTCTCCCACTACGTAGACATTGTGACGTATCGATGTTTTCATGTGGCCTGGAAGCGTGCACGGGTAGCTTAAATGTTTAAAAATAGGTTCAAATGGCTCTGAGTAGTATGGGACTTAACTGCTGAGGTCATCAGTCCTCTAGAACTTAGAACTACTAAAACCTAACTACCCTAAGAACATCACACACATCCATGCCCGAGGTAGGACTCGAACCTGCGACCGTAGCGGTCGCGCGGCTCCAGACTGTAGCGCCTAGAACCGCTCGGCGACTCGGGCCGGCTTAAAAGGTTAAGTCGACCGCTCTTGAAAAGTAGGAAATGCGGGTTCTAGGTCCGGGAGCGCTTTTCGTGTGTCACCAATAAGTACTATTTCAGTGCCTAACCCAGCAGATGTTGAAAATATTCGCAAAAGCGACAAAAATTTGCAAAAAGTTTCCGTTTGACTGCGTCGCTGCAGCGTGTAATGAACCCAGCGCTACACCGATGAGAGCGTAAAAGCACCGACGTGTAAGCAAGGAGTTAGTGCGGCCATGAAACAATAACTCTTTGTTTGCCCCTTATATACAGTATATTGTGTGTGTTTCTGTTTGTTTTGTGCGTATACTTGTGTATGCACATGTTTTTTTCTTATTGGGTGTTGTCTGTATATCCCGACTTTTCACAGCCTATGCATGTGTACCAAAACTGTGTGAGAACTTCATAGCACGGAAACTCTCCATCTCTGGACTCTTCTCCCTCACAAGACAACTGTCTATCGAGGTGGGACATTTTGTGGTGAATTTAGACATGTATGTGTCATAAAAGACTGTTCCACGGTAAATGATTTTAAAATGAGAAAACCATAGTAAATCATAGACTGAGGTGACAAAAGTCAGTGCATCAACCCAACGTGGCAGGGACTCAACAAGTGTTTGGAAATCCCCTGCAGAGATATTAAGCCATGGCGCCTCTACAGCCGTTCATAATTAGGAAAGTGTTGCCGGTGCAGGATTTTTTGCACGAAGTGACCTCGCGACTACGTCCCACAAATGTTCGATGAGATTCATGTCGGTCGGTCAAGGTGGCCATATAATTCGCTCGGACTGTCCAGAAACTTTTTCAAACCGGTTGCGAACAACTGTGGACCGGTGACGCTCCGCATTGTCATCCATAAAAAATCCATCGTTGTTTGGGAACATAAAGTCCATGGATGGCTGTAGGTGGTCCCCAAGCAGCTAAACAGAACTATTTCCAATTAGTGATCGGCTAGGTTGGAGTAGAGGACCCAGCCCATTCCATGTAAAGACAGCACACACCATCACACCATTATAGTCGCCATCAGCTTGGACAGTGCCTTGTTGACAACTTGGGTCCATAGATTCGTAAAGCCTACGCCACATTCGAACCCTACCATCTGTAATTAGCACTCACCTGGCCAGAACACGGCGTTCTAGTCGTCTGGGGTCCAACTATATGGCAACGAGCCCAGGAGAGGCGCTGCAGGCGATGTGCTGTTAACAAAGCCCCTCGCGTCTGTCGTCCGCTGCCACACCCCGTTACCTCCAAAGATCCCCACAATGTCCTGACTGATACGTTAGTCGTATGTCCCACACTGATTTCTGCTGTTATTTGACGCAGGGTTGCTTGTCTGCCAGCACTGGTAACTCTACGCAAACGCTGCTGCTTGCGGTCGTTAAGTGAAGGCCGTCGGCGACTGCGTTGTCCGCGGTGAGAAGTAATACTTGAAATCTGATATTCTCGGCAAAGTCTTGTCTCTGTAGAATTCGGAATATCGAATTCCTTGACGATTTCCCAAACGAATTTCCATTGCGTCTGATTCCAGTTACCTTCAACTTTAAAGACTGTTTTTTCCCATCGTGCGGCCATAGTCACGTCGGAACCTTTTTACATGTATCACCTGAATAGAAATGACATCTCTGCCAAAGCCCTGAACTTTTATACCTTGTGTACGCAGTACTGCCGCCTTTGGTATACAGGGTGGTCCTTTGATAGTGACCGGGCCAAGTACCTCACGAAATAAGCAATCAAAGGAAAAAACTGCAAAGAACCAAACTCGTCTAGCTTGAAGGGGGAAACCAGACGGCGTTATGGTTAGCCCGCTAGATGGCGCTGCCTTAGGTCAAACGGATATCAACTGCGTTGTTTTAAATAGGAACCCCCATTTTTTTATACCACATCGTGTAGTACGTAAAGAAATGTGAATGTTTTAGTTCGACCACTTTTTTCGCTTTGTGACAGATGGTGCTGTAATAGTCACAAACGTATAAGTACTTAGTATCACGTAACATTCCGCCAGTGCGGACGGTATTTGCTTCGTGGTACATTACCCGTGTTAAAATGGACCGTTTACCAATTGCGGAAAAGGTCGATATAATGTTGATGTGTGGCTATTGTGATCAAAATGCCCAACGGGCGTGTACTACGTATGCTGATCGGTATCCTGGACGACATCATCCAAGTGTCCAGACCGTTCGTCGGACAGTTACGTTATTTAAGGAAACAGGAAGTGTTCAGCCACATGTGAAACGTCAACCACGACCTGCAACAAATGATGATGCCCAAGTAGGCGTTTCAGCTGCTGTCGCGGCTAATCCGCACATCAGTAGCAGACAATTGCCCGAGAATCGGGAATCTCATAAACGTCGGTGATGAGAATGCTACATCAACATCGATTGCACCCGTACCATATTTCTATGCACCAGGACTTGCATGGCGACGACTTTGAACGTCGTGTACAGTTCTGCCACTGGACACAAGAGAAATTACGGGACCATGACAGATTTTTTGCACGCTTTCTATTTAGCGACGAAGCGTCATTCACAATCAGCGGTAACGTAAACCGGCACAATATGCACTATTGGGCAACGGAAAAACCACGATGCCTGCGACAAGTGGGTTAATGTACGGTGCGGCATTATGAGAGGAAGGATAATTGGCCCCCATTTTATCGATGGCAGTCTAAATGGTGCAATGTATGCTGATTTTCTACGTAATGTTATACCGATGTTACTACAAGATGTTTCACTACATGACACAATGGAGATGTACTTCCAACAAGATCTATGTCCGGCACATAGCTCGCGTGCTTTTGAAGCGGTACTGAATAGCATATTTCATGACAGGTAGGTTGGTCGTCGTCGTCGTCGAAGCACCATACCATGGCCCGCGCGTTCACCGGATCTGACGTCTCCGGATTTGTTTCTGTGGGGAAAGTTGAAGGATATTTGCTATCGTGATCCACCGACAACGCCTGACAACATGCGTCAGCGCATTGTCAATGCATGTGGGAACATTACGGAAGGCTAACTACTCGCTGTTGAGAGGAATATCGTTACACATATGGCCAAATGCACTGAGGTTGACGGATATCATTTTGAGCATTTGTTACATTAATGTGGTATTTACAGATTATCACGCTGTAACTGCATGCGTTCTTAGAAATTATAAGTTCACAAAGCTACATCTATCACATTCTAACAAATGAAATAAAATTTTCCAACCTACCTACGTTCTGTATTTTAATTTAAAAAACCTACCTGTTACCAACTGCTCGTCTAAAATTGTGAGCCATATGTTTGACTATTACAGTGCCATCTATCACAAATCGAAAAATGTGCTTCAACTAAAACATTCATATTTCTTTACGTGCTACACGAATATGTAATAAAAATGGGGGTTCCTATTTTTTTAAAAAAAACGCAGTTGATATCCGTTTGACCTATGGCAGCGCCATCTAGCGGGCCAACCATAGTGCCATCTGGTTTCCCCCTTCAAGCTAGACAAGTTTCGTTCTTTGTAGTTTTTTCGTTTGACGCTTATTTCGTGAGATATTTGGCCCGGTCACGATCAATGGATCATCCTGTATATGCATATCAGTGATCCATCTCCTTGCCAATACGATTATTCAAACTTTCGTGGGCGAAAAAAGATAACAGGGGACACTTGGCTGCAGAATGCCACACGTGAATTACGGAGATCCGTTCTCAACTACTGGAAGCGTCTGAACCGAAACGAGAGCTGCGGCAGTGTTGTAAAGGGTGTCGCTTTCCCAGTTTAATCCAATCTAGTTCTCAGCATCGGTGGGGGTGGTGGGGGAGACAGGGAGAGAGAGAGAGAGAGAGAGAGAGAGAGAGACAGAGAGAGAGAGAATGCGGGAACACGACAAAGGCCGGCAGCAGAACAATTCGTGGAAGGCGGCAGGTGCCAACAAGCGGGGTGGCCCTCCAGAGCTGTCGATAGCGACACGCTCCCTGCTCAGGTCTCAAAGCAGCGGCAATCACCGCCTGTCCACTCCAACATAGGCCGGAGGGCTCTCCACAGCACAGCGTGGGAACGCGGAGATCAGCGTCCGATGTCTGCGGCTGTTACCGGTGGCGACAGAACGCCACACTCAAATACATAACAGTCCGAATGCGTGGCTGGATGTGACAGTTCCGAACGGTACTGCCAACATAAAGATGAAATACAGGGTGTCCATAATTGAAGTCCCAGTTTCAGAACGCTGCAGAAAGAGAAGCACTGGTCAGAACTGTAGAATCTTGTACGGCAAGGAGGCAACGGAGAGAATGTCATGGGTGACCGGTATCCTCTTTCTACAAAATGCACACGTGGATTAATCCGGTTCTTTATTTACATGGACTTGTAGCATTTACTGAACGTGAAGAGAGTCCATGTCTTGGGGTACAAGCTCATCTGTAATAGTCCTCTTGCAGACAATATCGGTAATCTTGTTATTACAAGCAGTAGTCTCGCTATAGTCACTAACCTAGTCGCTATGTACTGTCATGGCCTTTGGCGATCAAAACCCGCTCTGCTGGATGAGTGAGTCAGTGGCGAGTCATTGAGCCCCTCCGGTCAGTCGCGGGGGCCCAAATACTTGCTGTCCAGAGAACGTTTCGAACATCGAAGACTTTTTACAGGTCAACAAATCCTATGAACGTGTCTCAATATTTCTTTAGCCTTGCTGCCATTACGAACAGCAACGTCAGAATTCCCTCTCTGCTGTCGTTCCTTTCCCTAAAGCCAAAGTAGTGGTCATCTAACACATACTCAATTTCATTTCCATCCTCCTGTATATTATTCTTGTTAGGAATTGGATGCGTGGTCCGTTAAGCTGATTGCGCAATAATTCTTGCACTTGGCGACTCTTGCTATCTTGTGAAATGTGTGGACAATGTTTTTTTCCGAAAGTCTGATGGTATATCTCCCAGTCTAGTTCTTCTACACAGCAATGTGAATTGTCGTTTGGTGCCTCTTACCCCAATAATTTTAGAAATTCTGATGGAATGTTTTCTATCCCCTCTTCCTTATTTGAAGTCTTGCGAGGCTCTTTTAAATTCTAATACTAAATCCCTACTGACTTCTGTTTTTATTTTATCAGACAAGTCCTCTTCTTCACAGAGGCCTTGAATGTACTTTTTCACCTATGTGCTCTCTCCTCTGCATTTAACAGTGGAAGCCCCATTGCACCCTTTATGTTACGTCCCATGCTTTTAATTTCACTGCAGGTTGTTTTGAATTTCCTATATTCTGAGTCAGTCCTTCAGTTATTACTTTTCTATTTCTTCACATTTTTCATACAGTCACTTTGCCTTAGCTTCCGTGCACTTCCTATTTATTCCGTTCCTAACTACACCTAAAATTCTACCGAGCGACGTGGCGCAGTGGTTAGCAATCTTGACTCGCATTCGTGATGACGTCGGTTCAAACCCGCGTCAGTGCATCCTGATTTATGTTTTTCGTGAATTCCCTAAATCGCTTCGGGTAAATGCCGGGATGGTTCCTTTGAAAGGGCACGACCTACCTCCTTCCCCAATCCTATGGGACCGATGACCACGCTGTCACTCCCCCCCCCCCCCCCCCAAATCAACCAACCAACGTAGAATTTTCAAATAAGTTTTCCTCGAAAACGGTTGAGGGTTGCATCTCCTTGTTTACATATGTTGAAGTCCTAGTCGTCCACTACACACACTGTCAATATAAACGAAAAGGGTGAGGGGAAGTTCGTACGGTCCCCTCCTGAATCATATTTAATAAGTTACGTGAACGCATGTATTATTTCCTAAAATGGAGCGAGACTCTGTGACCAACATTCAGTTACAGAAGTTCCCTCCACCACTGACAGTAAGGGCGGCATGCAGAGTGCACATGTAGATGTGGATGCTGGAAAGCACACGGCGAGGCCATCTCCGCCTCAGACTGCACCACGGCCGGAAGAAGAGTGGGCTGCGCCGTGTGTGGACCCCGGTACATATTCCGGGTTAAGCGGGGCGGAAAGAGCGCTGGGAGGGGGCCAGGCAGGCCGCCGGCTGCCCGCCTCTGGCTGCGCCGCCCACACTCACCCCAGGGTACAGGGGGCGGCGCCGCCCCAGTCGATAGCACGGCTGGCTGCCTTGCCTGCCGCATCCCCTGCCGCCGCCGCGGGCGCGGCGCAGAAACACAGGCCGCTTCTTCCAGAGGGCCGCGCCGCTCTCTGGGGAACTCCCCGGCCGCTACCTGCTGTGACGTCACTCTCTGTCCAGGGCTGCCAAACTACTGTCACCACACCTGAATTACTTTAGTAAAAATAGGAGGCATTTATTGACAAAAGTGGGTTCAGTGATACAGACGCAAAACACACAATACAACAGAGCAGAAAACTAACTGGGTCTATGAATTCTTTTTGTCGGCACAAGAACGTTTCTAACAGCAATAAGAAAAGAGTGGGTAGGGTAATGGTTGAATCTGTCTACAGCTACATCCATACTCAGCAAGCCACATGACGGTGTGTGGCGGAGGGTACCTTGAGTACCTCTATCGGTTCTCCCTTCTATTCCAGTCTCTTATGGTTCGCTATGGATCGGAACTCATCTTCACCATCCTCATCATTATTGTCTGCCTGAATTGTTGGTAAAGCGAGTGGCAGGTTGAGATTCATTGGGAGTTTCCTTAAAAAATGTAGTCCATCAACAAAGGAGGTGGCTTACAAAACACTCGTTCGACCTATACTTGAGTATTACTCATCAGTGTGGGATCCGTACCAAGTCGGGTTGACAGAGGAGATAGAGAAGATCCAAAGAAGAGCGGCGCGTTTCGTCACAGGATTATTTGGTAAGCGTGATAGCGTTACGAAGATCTTTAGCAAACCCAAGTGGCAGATTCTGCAAGAGAGGCGCTCTGCATCGCGGTGTAGCTTGCTGTCCAGGTTTCGAGAGGGTGCGTTTCAGTATGGGGTATCGAATATATTGCTTCCCCCTACTTATACCTCCCGAGGAGATCACGAATGTAAAATTAGAGAGATTCGAGCGCGCACGGAGGCTTTCCGGCAGTCGTTCTTCCCGCGAACCATGCGTGACTGGAACAGGAAAGGGAGGTAATGACAGTGGCACGTAAAGCGCCCACAGCAACACACCGTTAGATGGCTTGCGGAGTATAAATGTAGATGTAGATGCAGATCATCATCAGCTAATCCCACCACTTGGTGATATCCCTCTTTGACTCAGCGTGCAACATAAGATTCCTGCTAGTTCTTCCATTTGTGCCGATCTTGAGCTTCCCGTTGCCAGTTCAATCTCGCTGTCTTTTTTAAGTCTCTGTCCCATCAGTTCGATGGTCTTTTTCCGTTTGTCCTTTTTTGTAAACTGGTATCCAATCTAGTATTTGTATGATCAGACCACTGCCATTTCAGGGTATTCACTCTTTCCATTATGTCACTCACGTTGCCAGCCTGATATCAACTGCTTTAATTGTCTTTTTTGTGTAGCCGAACATTGATCTTACCATTCCTCTTTGGGCTACTACTACTTGTCTAACAATCAACTCATGTAATGTCCATTTCCCACAGCCATAAATTGTTACCGGCAGTATATATTGGTCAACAATTGTTTTCGGTAGCTCGGCCGACGTCTCAGGTTTTTCTAAAATGAGGAATGTCTTCCATAAACTTGCCAGCCTAATTTAATACATCGAAGTCCTTCTGGTTTTAAGTCTCTTTTCATATTTATCAGTTGAGCTACATAAAAGCAAAATTTCGAAATTTGTGGTAAGCTCCTATGGGACCAAACTGCTGAGGTCATCGGTCCCTAGGCTTGCACATTACTTACTCTAACTTAAGCTAAATTACGCTAAGAACGACACACACCCCCATGCCCTAGGGAGGACTCGAACCTCCGACGAGGGAAGCCGCGCGAACCGCGGCAAGATGCCCCAGACAGCGCGGCCCGATAGAAGTAATCTGTGAGCGCTTGAAGTTGCGTACTTCCAACAGATATATTTCCCTCCGGTATCGATTCATTCATCATGGTCTTAGTGTTATCATAGCTTATTTTTAGGTCAACTTCGGAGCACACTGGCACAAATTCGCTAGCCATTATTTGAATATCTTTTACACTGTTTGCAAGCAGTACAATGTCATCAGTGAAACTCACGTTATTAAATCTCTTTCCCAAGATTTGGATTCCCCTTTTTTTTCGTCTAATTTATACATTGCTCTTTTTCGATGACTGCTGAAGATAGGGTAAAGATATAGAATCACCTTCTTTCACACAATTTTCATCGGGTTATTCAACTAAATTCACATGGATCACAACTATGCATTTTAAATGCAATCTTCAAAAGAATTATAATAGCTTAAGCCGGCACTATAGTCTGGAGCCGCGCGACCGCTCCGGTCGCAGGTTCGAATCCTGCCTCGGGCATGGATGTGTATGATCTTCTTACGTTAGTTATGTTTAAGTAGTTCTAAGTTCTAGGGGACTGATGACCTCATAAGTTAAGTCCCGTAGTGCTCAGAGCCATTTGAACCATAATAGCTTCAGATGTGGATTATTTATGAAGGAGCGCCAGAATATCAAGAATAGAGAGAAAACCTATGATGAAGTAAGAACTAGAATGAAGCCAACTGAAAGAATGATGGAATTGAAAGAAAATCGTCAAACTATTATCTGTGTTTGTTTAGAATACGACATCATCAGTGGCCAAAGAAAATTTTTGAATGGTAACCACCTGGTAGACATAAACGCGGCAGATCACGACATTGTTGGAAAGACCACATCAGTGAAATAATGAGGCATCGCTACGTATGCAAGGAGGATGCCTTGAATAGAGGTACTTGGCAGAACGCGGCAGGAACACAGGAAAAGGTTGTTATTAATTGATCCTTCAATAAATTATACCTGTAATAATAATACATCTTAATTCATAGGTAGTGACCCTTAGCACTCAAAACAGCTTCTTTTTCCAAATATGCAAACCCTATTAAGCTTCAAACTACATTCCCATGTGTGGACGTGAAAGTCTGAGATTTTCTGGTTTTCTAGACAATTGTCAAAGTTTAGTGAGAGAGCACGTTTCCGATAAAAAAAAGGGCTTGTAATAGAGCGTTGAGCCATTAGTTAGTTGGTAGTGCTGTTTAACGAAAGAAACGGTCCTTTGCAATGTCTAATTGAAATCAATAAATTTGCGACTAGCGATCGTTTTTATATAAGAAACGCTCCTGTAGGGTGTGAAATTGAAAACGCATAATATTAAGGTTCTGTTACAGTGTTATCCTAACAGAATGTGCTACAAGCGCACTAAACCTGTCTATATGGTAAATGGATTTGTAATCTCATCTAAATGTATAGTATTGCAAACTTGTTTATTAAATATGCAAATTTTATTGTGAAAATACGTCAACTGGATGTTTATGATGTGTTTTGAATGTAACAAGGGAAAGGAATTTTATTTTTTGTCACTGCACATTCATAAAATGCAAATTAATCACTCATGCTTAATATCTGTTACAATAGATAAAAGATAGCGTAACAATAAACAAAATTCTCTCTCTCTCTCTCTCTCTCTCTCTCTCTCTCTCTCTGTCTCTCTCTCTCTCTCTCTCTCTCTCTCTCTCTCTCTCTCTCTGATGGAATATCGAGTAGAAGCAAGAACAGTGTATGTTGGCAGCACATATGGATGTGACTAAGAGAAGGTCCCAGTTATTGTACGTGTTTGAGTTTTCTTGGAAATAGACCTGTGTTAGTACTTTGTTTAACAAAAACGTCGCCAGGAAGACATGGAATCCCAGTTTTTATATGGTGTACTCCTCCGCATTGGTCCCTTACGATGATGCTTACCTTGCATTTACAGGGAACCTCTCGCCCAGTGCAAAGTCCCAAGCGACTCGAAAAATGCAATGGTCCCTCCTGTGTACAAGAAGGGTTGAAGAATGGACACGCAAAATTGCAGACCAATATCATTAGCATCAGTTTGCTGCAGAACTCTCGAGCATTTTCTTAACGGGCTGGGGCAGGTGGAAGTATTGAAATGTTCATTTTTTGCTGACCACGTACATTCCATGATGCTACTTCTGGCGGGTGTAAAATGAAGATAATAAACGCTAAAGTGAAGATCTGGCCCTGTCTGAGATCTCTTAATTCTATAAATTACAGTCTAAATATAAATGAATAATGAAGGCAACTAATCCTACTAAATGATAAACGTTGTTCCTGCTTATGTGGTGTCACCGCCAGACACCACACTTGCTAACCTTTAAATAGGCCGCGGTCCGTTAGTATACGTCGGACCCGCGTGTCACCACTATCAGTGATTGCAGACCGAGCGCTGCCACACGGCAGGTCTAGTCTAGAGAGACTCCCTAGAACTCGCCCCAGTTGTACAGCCGACTTTGCTAGCGATGCTTCACTGTCTACATACGCTCTCATTTGCAGAGACGACAGTTTAGCGTAGCCTTCAGCTACGTCATTTGCTACGACCTAGCATGGCGCCATATTCTTCAAGAATGTATTCTGAACAGATAATATTGTGAATCATGTACCGTCAAGAGTGACGTTCATCATTAATGGACTAAAGTTATCAAACTAATTACGTCCGCTTTCTGAATTCTAATTCCTTGTTATGTTCCAGACCTCACGTCACTCTAGTCCTTCACTCCGCACGGCAGCCTGAGTGAGCTAAAACGCGTGCACTTCGGCCTCCACTAGTAACACGGTGTTGGCTCTTCTGCTAACACAAAAGCTTATATATTTATTGTAGTTTAAAAAAAAATTTAGATTACAACGTTTACATTCCCTAAGTAAAATTAGTAATCAATTGCCCAACTATGCCCCTTGTTATGACTGTTCGGTCTAATATCAGTAACGCGAAGTGACTGACATCATCTACATACCAAACACTAGACGACACTACTTTCTAAGATGATCTACTGTGGTGTGGAACCTCAGTGGAAATAGACTAACGTGATCACAGCTGTTTAACTTTTATAACCCTAATAAGCCGAAGCAATTTGCCATATCACCGTATGTATTGCGTCCGGTGCGACGAATTGATGGTTCCCGTACTCGACTGCGACGATGGAAGAATTCCAGCTACAAATAAACTCTTTCAAACACTAGGACGGCAGTAGGCGGTCCTCTGGCTAATATACGGTCTTCTCCTCTCTCTGTGTTCTACATACGAGAAACGCGAACTCCCAGCCACAAGGACGGAGTTAGATAACGTCTCAACGTAATTATAGGCAGAGGAAGTGCTCTCAATTACTGAACGCTGCGTACTCAACGACCACTTCCAACCCGGAAGAGAAGTCCAGAATCGTATGGGTTCGCAACAGTACAGTGCCTAACTGCTCTAACTATAAACGCTCCTGAGAGCGAAGACAGCAAATCCGTCTGTACCAACAAAAGCTGATATCGGGCAACCATCACACACGGGCGCTCACAACGGAAGACCGCGTCTCTCCAGCGCTGACTTCCCAGCAAGGCGTGGCTCCCCACCCTCGTAATTCCAAAAACGAATCATATTCCCGAAACCACGGAATATTCTTCCTCTCTACAGATTCTTCCGAACGCTGACCAACCATATTTTGTCGTCCAGCGCGGAAAGTTTGCGAGGAAAAACCTATACTCGTACAATGGTACGCTTCTGAGTAAAAATCCTTGGAAATAACCCAGCCTGCGTGGTTTCAGAGGTGCCGCTTCTTCGTTCCTCTCACCTGCGTAAAAAGATTTTTAGCGTTTCCGAAGTACAGTCCTTCCGGTTCGGCTACAATATCGGCCGGTCGCGACTCTATCGTGCTCCAGCGCTTAGGTGCTACGACGTCCGTCTTGCTATTTCCTGTGATTAAGAAGGACCAACACACCTGTGTGGGCCTTCCACCCAGGGCTTCAGTTCCTCCAGCCGTTTCATTTCCACTGGCCTTCCAACCTCTACTGTTATAGGCAATCATACACTACGCCGCTTTTATAATAAAGACACTCCGTCACATTTCATGCAATAAGCGTTAACAGTTATTTACAAGACGTACGTGACAATATCAGTCTCCTTTATATATTTATATATACGATGTACAGCCTATCAGATGATATCTAATTGCGTTTGTAGATCACGGCAAAGTATGTGGATGAGTGTTTGTAAAGTGCTTGTAAAGTGCGAAATTATAGCCACCTTACAACATTTAAAAGTTCTCAGATCGATATTTGATTTTTTTAATCACCCGCCTTCGGTGAACTCACCGTTAACAATAAAAAAAATATTGGCCCTGGTAGGAATACGTTAGTTCTTACAGGAAGTTTTATCGGTTACAACGAATTTCCATTAAGGAGAATTACGAACTCTTTCTTACAGTGCCTAGCGTAATTAAATTTCATTGTAACAAGCACTTCCGATGTTGCAGTATTTTTAATGTTAATTTTTTTACGAAATGAATGAAAGAAAAGTAACTACAAAGCTAACTATCCATATTTGACTCGTGTCTAACGTTTTCAGGTCGGCAGCTGCTATTATCACCTCAACAATCAGCGTGAAAGGTACATTTACATAAATTCGATAATGTGTGCCATAACATTTTGAAACGTATTCCATGCTAGGTGTTCTTTTAGTCGTAGCCAAATCCAGTTAGGATACGGAATAAAAATCTACTAATGGTAGCATGCGAAACAGCCAGTGAGTACAGACAGCCCTAAATATACAGGTAAATGTTAAGAATCTAGATGAAGTGGACGATGGTGCAAAGAAAACAGAGATTGTAAAGCAGTTTTGAATTTTCAGATGAACGGTAATTAAGAATCGAGAAACAAATTAAATGACTTCGTAGCGCTAAGTTCAAAAATGGTTCAAATGGCTGTGAACACTATGGGACTTAACATCTGAGGTCATCAGTCCCCTAGAACTTACAACTACTTAAACCTAACTAACCTGAGGACATCACACACATCCATGCCCGAGGCAGGATTCGAACCTGCGACCGTAGCGGTCGCGCGGCTCCAGACAGAAGCGCCTAGAACGGCTCGGCCACACCAGCCGGCGTAGTGCTGAGCATGAAGACATTGAGACGCTACTGCTACAATGGTTCCGTCACATGTGTGCATCTAACGTACCTTTACGTGGCCCTATGATTCAGTTAAAAACAAATGAGACTGTGAAAAATATAGGCATCGAAGGCTTCAGTTGTTCTGCTGGTTGACTGTATCGGTTGTTGCCTGAGTTGTTAATTCCATCTCTAATATACATATTTTTTGATTTTGTGACAACTTTTCTTAGTATGTTAACAATACTTTTTATAGTGTAAAATTACTTCTGGGGCTTTGCTAATTCTTGCTGTCTCATAGAATTTTCTTTTTCTTTGGCTGGCTCTGAGCACTATGGGACTCAACTGCTGTGGTCATCAGTCCCCTAGAACTTAGAACTACTTAAACCTAACTAACCTAAGGACATCACACACATCCATGCCCGAGGCAGGATTCGAACCTGCGACCGTAGCAGTCGCACGGTTCCAGACTGCGCGCCTAGAACCGCGAGACCACCGCGGCCGGCTCTTTTTCTTTCTAAAGACACTTTCATACTCGTAGTAATCCAAGGTTTCTTTGAAAACTGTTTGGTTTCACATTTAGTATTTTTTCGGGGCAACAATGTCCAAAAGGAATATAAATTTATCAAAAAATATGCTGCATTTATCATTAGCATTTGGCTCATTGTATATATCTCCTCAATTAACATTTCTTAAACTTTCTCGGGAGTGCTTTATTGATATCGAGATGACCAGCCTTATGATTTCTGAACCGTACACCCTGCTAGGTTTTGTAAGTTAATCAGTTGTGCATCATGGTCACATAATCCATTTATCACAGGGAAAGTATGTTAGTTTTACATCCTCTTGCTGTACAAATACATTATCTATTACAATGCTACTGTCTTGAACTATACTGCTGAGAACAATACTGCAACCCCAAATTTGAATGCGCTTCACGCAGCAGCCTGGAACTCCGTGACGCCACATCCTATACAGGAGTGCTTCAGAGCCTGGAGACAGACATAGCAGCACTGAAGAGGTCCACGAGTTAGAAGATGCCACTTCACCTGAAGAATGGAAATTTGCAACACTTCGTGAACCCTGGGATTAATTTTGAGGAACTCATTAGTGCTGACGTCGGTTTTGTCGTATGTGCTACTGTGGAATATGGTGTGCCAAAAACTGTGACAGAGGTGCAAGAAAGCAGAAGAACTTGAGGAGGAGAACACATACGCCGTTCTACCTACCCGTCAGGAGATGTTTTTCAGCTTTGGACAGTTTAGAACGATTTACTTCAACATCCGACGTCGCTGCTGGGTTTACAGACGCTTCAGTTAAAATTAATTGTGAGATTTCAACATATTTACTTTCCGTGAAAGCCAGCGATCCCGCTTGAATTTTTTCCAAGAAAATAGGTAATTTGTGAGTACTAGTACTTTTACAGTCACTTTATAGATTTGTAAGCATACAGTAATGGAAACTGACTGTAGCGTACAACGTATTACTATATTACTGTATATGTTGCTTGTTGTTGTGGTCTTCAGTCCAGAGACTGGTTTGATGCAGCTCTCCATGCTACTTTATCCTGTGCCAACATTTCCATCTCCAAGTACCTACTGACACCTACATTCTTCTGAATCTACTTAGTGTATTCATCTCTTGGTCTCCCTCTACGATTTTTACCCTCCACGCTGCCCTCCAATACTAAACTGGTGATCCCTTGATGCCTCAGAACATGTCCTACCAACCGATCCCTTCTTCTAGTCCAGTTCTGCCACATACTCCTCTTCTCCCCAATTCTATTCAATACCTCCTCATTACTTATGCGATCTACACATTTAATTTTCAGCATTCTTCTGTAACACCACATTTCGAAAGCTGCTATTCTCTTCTTGTCCAAACTATTTATCGTCCATGTTTCAGTTCCATACTGCATACAAATACTTTCAGAAACGACTTCCTGATACTTAAATGTATACTTGGTGTTAACAAGTTTCTCTTCTTTAGAAACACTTTCCTTGCCATTGCCAGTCTACATTTTATATCCTCTCTACTTCGACCATCATCAGTTATTTTTCTCCCCAAACAGCAAAACTCATTTACGACTTTAAGTGTCGCATTTCCTAATCTAATTCCCTCAGCATCGCCCGACTTAATTCGACTACGTTCCATTATCCACGTTTTGCTTTTGTTGATGTTCATCTTATAGCCTCCTTTCAAGACACTGTCCATTCCGTTCAGCTGTTCTTCCAGGTCGTTTGCTGTCTCTGACAGAATTACGATGTCATCGGCGAACCTCGAAGTTCATGTATAGTCATTAAAATCTGTTTGCCACTGAACACGAACTTTCTTAACACCAGCTCTTGATTTTCCCACCCCTTCGGATTCGTTCCGAGAGTATACTGTATTTAGGACAGAGGTGAGCAAATGGGGACGCGCTAATGGTTTTTGTGCGGCCCGCCAGGGGAATCAGATTTTTTATGTAAGAGTTGATACGAGGTCTGTTCAAAAAAATTCCAGAACATTCGTAATTTCGCGCCTATGGTGTGTTGGAGCGAAATGCGACTGGCATCCCTGCACAAGCCAGTGTTTAATGAGGTTAGAGGAGCAAGGCGTCTGCATTAAAGTTTGATTGAAATTCAAGAAAACCTTTATATAGTCACACCTAGTGATGCGGGAAGCCTATGGTGATGAGTACTTAAGCTGTAATTGGTGTTACGAATGGTTTATACTGTTTAAAAAAGACCGAACTGAAGTATTGGTGACCCTCGTTCAGGATGCCATCCGACGTCTACCGACGACGTTCATGTCTGGAACGTCAACGGAACTGCGTGTGACAATCGAAGACTGACCGTCCGAGTGATTGCAATTGGATCATGTCATGAAATCCTGACACAGCATCTTGGCATGCATCGTGTTGCCGCCAATTTTGTCCCACGGCTCATGAGTCAATACCAGAAAGACCTTCGTCTCGCAATATGTGAGCAGCTTTTGGATCGCGAAAATGAGAAAGAGGTGTTCGTTAACAGAATCACAACTGGTGATGAGATGTTTATCTACGATGTTGAGACCAGGTTCAGTCTATACAGTGTTTCGGGAAAGGTTCTCCAAGATCAAAAAAGCTCGTCAGGTCAGGTCATATATCAAAGCCAAGATTTTTTTTTTTACTTTGAAGGATCAGTTCATCATGAATTCGTTCCACAGGAACTGTGAATCGCTGGTACTATCGGCACGTGTTGCGACGCCTGCGGGAGAATGAGAGAAGGAAACGGCCTGAAATGTGGCGAGACAATTCATGGCGCTTGCATCATGATAACGCACCCGCATATTCATCACTGTTGGTGTGTGACTATTGCACAAAAAAAGTAATCACTGTGCTACCTCATCTTCCGTACTCTCCAGACCCGGCCCCTGCAAACTCTTTTCAATTGCCGAAATTGAAAACCAAGTTGAAAAGACGAAGATTTGGAATGACAGACGAGAGAAAAGAAAATTATCACACGGCGCTTCGTGCAGCCCACCAAGAGGCGTACAAGGACTGCTTCCGGAAATGGAAATGGCGTTGGGAGCGATGCATCAGTTGTGGAGCAGAGTATTTCCAAGGACACCATGCACAATAAGTAAAAGGTAAGCGCAGAAAAATTTTGTGGACGAACTTTTTAATTCAGATTCTTTTGATGTTAACCAACGAAGTCTAAGAAACTACTCTGAGAAATATTTAAATAAAACTCGTTCCTGCTACGAAATTGTGTCCCACGGAGACGTATTATGCATTCTAAGCGGTAAACTTCCTATCTGTATCAGAGGAAAACTGGTACCAGGCCCTAAGTGAATTGGGAGTATTTCCTGTATGTACCAGACTCAACAGATCTAAAAAAATCGTAGGAGCTAGTAATTATAATTATCGAAATGGCAATGATATGAGCTAGGCAATCACACTTCACCAGCAGTACAGCAATAGTTATGAGAGAGCAGCTTATGCTCTCGCTGACTTTGTCCCTCTGCTACTGGCTTGTCAGAGGTCGGGTGGTTGTGTGCCGTCTCCTTCATTGTTGTACCTGCGTGCGAATTAAACAGACAGATTAAAATGCACTTGCCTAGTTGTGAAAACGTTAGTTTCCCACAAGTGAAACGAGAATTCCGTAAAACCGACGAAAATTGCTGACTAGCTCGTAAAAGCAACCATAGATGTCAACTGTTGCTCACAGAAGCAGTTAACTTTATTCGCACACCAAACACTTTTTTCTGTGACTATTTTCCCACTACTTTTGCTTTTGATAAATCAGTGAAGAAATTAACTATTCCTTAAAATATTTGTTGATAAATCAGTGAAGAAATTAACTATTCCTTAAAATATTTGTAGTTTCCTCTTATCACATTTCACGAATCTAGCGAAAAGTGTGCCAGAGCTTATCAGTCTAAGAACTGAACAGCAGAGAGAGAAACAACGCATAACACACTCACATACAAACAGGGTGATGCGAGCTAATATCCCAAAGGTGTTTGGGCTCACATGGTGTTCCTCTTCGTCGAAATGTCTTGGCTCATATTCGTTCACCGGTTGAAACGCACATGTCGAATTACACGCCTTACATCAAACACTTGTGACGCTTTGGTTAAATTGTCTGGCTGATGGCAAGGTTGCGAAACTCTATGAAACATACAATGTTAGTATAACATATAGTAACAGTAATAATAATATCGAGAGCTAAATTAACGACCCATCAATGATGTGGGGCACACAGTTGCGATTTGGTTACAATAATGTTTATTCAGAAAGCAAACTAAAAGCGAAAGTGGTCGTATTTAGAGTTACTGTTACACTCTAGCGCATATCCATTTGTCACAGTTAGATCATTCACAATCTCATCGCCAAACACAAGTTCAATACTTCACATCGTCATTTACACGAAAAGTTAAGGGTTCATACCAGGCGAGCGGCTGCTCACCGCTCATAGACTAAGTCCCGCTATAGCACACAACGCGAAATTTTCTAAGTCGTTTCACTTCCTAGCTAACTAGACACCGACAGTCCGCTGTCGCGTCTCCACCAGCTCTGACCCCCTGCCCGTTTCCGGCCGTGTCTCCCGTGTGCCGAACATAGTCAGTAACTCACTAGTGCAGTTCCCCTCCCTGAAGCCATCCATCTGATTGGCTACAGCTTATTCTACATTATTTTACATTATAACACATTTAAAAAATCAAAGCTTGACCACTTTCACGTTATAATACAGTAACAACAATATCCGTTATATAACAAACGTTAAATTCAATACAATTTCCTTCTTAACTTTAAATGTCTCGGCCAGTAGCCTTGCACCAATGTACTCCCTCGTAAATAAATAAAGAACAAAAGTAACTATTATGCACTAAACTTTACAACAAAAATTATATTACCTAATGATTCAATCAGGTGTCATGCTGTCATCGTTCAATGTGTTTTGTGTGGAGGAATTGATGATCTGATGCTTAACTGAAAATACTGATAATTTAAATTTACTATGTATTTTAAACAAATAAAGTTACGGAGTTGATATTTACATTTGTCATTTTAAAGATGCGCTTTTATGTGAAATGTCGATCGTTAAGATCGACCAAAGCGTTCAGATTTTAGCCTTTACGTCTTTGTTACAACACTTGTTAATTTCACATTGACAGTAAATCCTAAACTATAATCGGTATGATCAACATTCAAGTTTTATTGTGATCACCATGAAAATTTAAGAAAGATGGTAGATTAAAATTACTGTGGCTTTACTCCCTGAATTACTGCATAATTAAATAGTTTTCATAAATGTTTCCTTTATGGCCGATCTCTTATTTAACACAGCTACGTCTCCCTGGGCACAAACATCTCCTACTGGGTTTCCCTATGACGTAGGTTCTCGTCTGTCTCACTCGCACACTATAGCGCTTAGGCCTGATCAGCCTATTCTCATTCACCACAATAGACGTCTGTGGATTTCATCATCTCGTGGCGAATCTGCGCTCTTTGTGGCACACGGTCCTGGAAGACAGGGTTCGTTTCACAATTCCTGGAAGGCTGTCTCTTTCGGCCATATACTTCAACGAGAGCGAAATGCTCGTTAACTCACAGTGAAGAAAACTTCGCGCACTCTGAATTTGCAGCGCAATTCCTCACGGGCCAGCAATACAAAACTGTCTCTCACAAAATTTCGTCCTGCCCATATTTCTGGCAGTAAATGGATGTTGAAAACTGTGAGTCTGGCAGCACTGTAGTCACATTTATGGTACGGCCATTTTGATAAGTGCTCCTGAAATTGCTGGCGCAGATGCAGTACGATGCCCCTGAGCTGTACGACGAACACGGTGGTCTTCCCTCTCGGTAGTGCCACGTGGCAAATGGTTCAAATGGCTCTGAGCAGTATGGGACTTAACATCTGAGGTCATCAGTCCCATAGTGCTCAGAGCCATTTGAACCATTTTTGAAATGCCTACCTAAAAGAAGACGAAGTAAATATTCCAGAATTCGAATCGATAACAGCTGCCAACATGAGTAACGTAGAAGTAAATATCCTCGGAGTAGTAAAGCAACTTAAATCACTTAATAAAAGCAAGTCTTCTGGTCCAGACTGTATACCGTCACTGCGCGATGGCGATGGAAATGTTACCGATGATGGTGCCACTAAAGTGGAGTTACTAAACACAGTTTTCCGTAATTCCTTCACGAAAGAAGACGAAGTAAATATTCCAGAATTCTAAACCAGAACAGCTGTTAGCTTGAGTGGCATAAAAGTAGGTATCTTAGGTGTTGCGGAACAACTCAAATCACTTACGAAAGGCAAGTCTTCCGGTCCAGATGGTATACCAATCAGGTTCCTTTCAGACACAATAGCGCCTTTCTTAGCAATCATATGCAACCGCTCACTTGACAAAAGATCTGTTCCTAAAGGCTGGAAAGTAGAACAGGTCACACCAATATTCAAGAAAGGTAGTAGGAGTAATCAACTTAATTACAGCCCCAAATCATTAACGTCGATATTCAGCAGGATTTTGGGACATATATTGTGTTCAAACATGAATTACCTCGAAGAAAACGGTCTATTGACACACAGTCAACATGGGTCTAGAAAACATCGTTCTTGTGAAACACAACTAACTCTTTATTCGCAAGTGTTGAGTGCTAGTGACAAGAGGTTTCAGATCGATTCCGTATTTATGGATTTCCAGAAGGTTTTTGACACCGTTCCACACAAGCGGCTCGTAGTGAAATTGCGTGCTTATAGAATATCGTCTCAGTTTGTGGCGTCGCAACTAGTGCGAGCGCACAGTTTTCTATCAAATATTTACTGTGAAATGTAGACAGACTGTAAAGTAGCCATCAGATTAGCATATGTGCTGTAGCGGGCAGATTACCGGTGTCCGTTCGTCTGACGTCACGACCATATGGCATGTCTGTACCGTGAGAATGTAAGACCTGTGCGCTAACTAGCCGCGTGTATAACGTGGAACTTTCATCTTTAATAACTTCTAACTGAGGAACCTGAGGAAATTAAAAGTTAATATACTAGTTTCTGTTATGAATAAAAATAAGTCATCCAAATTTGAGCTTTGAAACCTGCATATTTTGGAAATTAGAAAAATCTTACAGAAAACGCAAATTTCTACAATTTTCGAGTCTAAATAAATACCATTATGTATAGATCACCTTCAGTGACCATCCAACTATGAAACAAAATCACCTTCCGTGCTTTTGTATTTATTTTGAGAATTTTACTTTTAGAAATTCACCTATAACTTTGTTAAAACCATAAATGTTTTGAATTTTTGTGAACAGTTATTTTATATGAGTAGGTGAGAGTGAATGAGTGTGCCTGAGTGAATGAAAGAGGGACATTCGCCATTCTTTGCAAGTGTATAAAATCTAGGTTGGAACTCGCAAGTGTTCAGACGATGTAACCGTGGGAACAGAGTCGCCAGTGGTTCCCCATCTTAGTGAATGTCGGATGTCCAAGAGTGTATGGTATTGTACAAGCAGCCAGAACGTTCGCGAGTATTTAAATAATTTCTGAAAATAAAGTAAAGTCTAGTTTTCCTTTCGGTTTGTTAAATTATACAGTAAATTTTGTGTAACAAGAAATCATGACGTAAATGATTCAGAAGTCATGACTGGTGCGTGCTAGATTTTGGCGCGAGGCGCACCCAAAGAGTTAATTCTGATTGGCTGTGTGATGTGTGAGCCAATGAGATGCGAGGACGGTTAGCAGACTAGGAGGGTGAGTCGCGAGTGGATGGGGGGTCGCGAAGGAACTGTGATCGAGAAGAGACATGCTTGATGTGTCCTCGCGAATAATGTGTAAAATGAAGTCATAAAACGGCTTCATCGGTTCGGTACTGTGCGATTTGAGACTGGAAGAGTCCAGTAACGCGTAGTGTGAGTTTGAGCGAGTTGTGACTTTTCGTTCCGCGAAAGACGCGAGTAACTTTAATAATTAAAAGCGTGGCGGTACTTCGTAAACTTTTACTAAGTGCTTATGGCGAGCATTAACGTTAAAAAACGAACTATTATTGAACATCGACAGCAAACGTGTATGTTAGAAAATCGTCTGTGTTGCAGTTAAGTAAATTCCGTAACTTTGAAAGCTAATTCTGGCGGGGTTTGAGTGTGGATAGAATTGTGAACTGAACTTTCTTCAAACGTAGATTAGCGGGCTGATGATCAGGCTTAAAGACAATAAAGAGCTTAAATAGAATTACCAACTTCGCGTTCTCGTTTGAGTAAACAATTACTACCATTCCAATAACTCAATTTATTTAGGAAGATTGCTCATAGATTGTATTTCAGCAAACATGTATCGCGGCCTCCGGTGAGCGGCTATTAAATTGCAGTTTCTTCAACACTGCTTTTCTGCAATTTTTCCAGTAGCTGCTATCAGGAGAGGCGAGTGCAGCAACTACCTAAGAAACGAGGTAGGTGGATTTTCTTTCAGGGAAAGGAAACTGCGCGATAAGAGCCTGACCCGTCGCAAGTTATGTGACTGGATCTGTGATTTCCTATAAGCAAGGTCACAGTTCGTAGTAGCTGACGGAAAGCCATCGAGTAAAACAGAAGTGATTTCTGACGTGTCCCAAGGTAGTGTTATAGGCCATTTGCTGTTCCTTATCTATATAAACGATTTGGGAGACAATCTGAGCAGCCGTCTTAGGTTGTTTGCAGATGACGCTGTCGTTTATCGACTGATAAAGTCATCAGAAGATCAATGTGCAAAACGATTTACAAGAAATAACAGAATGGTGCGAAAATGGCAGTTCACCGTTAATAACGAAATGTGTGAGGTCATCCACATGAGTGCTAAAAGGAACTCGTTAAACTTCGGTTACACGATAACTAAGTCTAATATAAAAGCCGTAAAGTCAACTAAATACCTAGGTATTACAATTATGAACAGCATAAATTGGAAGGAACACATAGAAAATGTTGTGGGGAAGGCTAACCAAAGATGCGTTTTATTGGCAGGACACTTAGAAAATGTAACATGGCTACTAAGGAGACTGCCTAGACTATGCTTGTCCGTCCTCCTTTAGAATAGTGCTGAGCGGTGTGGGATCCTTATCAGATAGGACTGACGGAGTACATCGAAAAATTTCAAAGAAAGGAAGCACGTTTTGTATTATCGTGAAATATGAGTTGGGGTGTAACTGAAATGATACAGGATTTGGGGTGGACATAATTAAAACAAAGGCGTTTTACGTTGCGACTGAATCTTCTCACGAAATTCCAATCACCAACTTTCTCCTCCTAATGCGAAAATATTTTGTTGGCACCGACCTACATAGGGCGGAACGATGACCACGATAAAATAAGGGAAATCAGAGATCGTACGGAAAGATATAGGTGTTCGTTCTTTCCGATCGCTGTACCAAATTGGAATAGTAGAGAATTGTGAAGGTGGTTCGATGAACCCTCTGCCAGGAACTTAAGTGTGATTTGCAGAGTATCCATGTGGATGTAGATGTAAATGAAACCCGCTTAGCAACTTTCGTTTATGCCCCGTCTTGCCGCTGCAATTTTTCTTTCTGCCAGTGCACATGGGTAATTAAGTCTGCACGGAACCCTGAGTGCGAGAGTCCTAGTCGCAATGGACAATTTTTTTCATAATTAAACTACAGTTTTTATGTAGTGCATACTGATAATATAAAGCAATGCATATACAAGAAAATAGTTTAAAATTACAGAATTAAACAACTGAAAAATTAAGAAGCACTGTGTTGTTGCCTTATAAGACGATCACCTATTTATTTATTGTTCAGCTAATTCCAACTATACAAGATGTAGCCTCTTTAAGTTATTAAATACGTTTTTAAGAGGTTTTTCCGTGCATCTCTGTCCGCTGCTGTCTTCTGCCAGTTGAAGCCCGCAACTTTCCTGAGTTCCTTAGCCCAGCGATCAGGTGGTCTCCCTGGTGGTCTTCGTTTTTCTCCGGGACTCCACTCTAAAACTGATTTTGTCCATCTTCCATCCTTCGTTCGTTCAATATGTCCTGCCCACTGCCATTTTAGAGTCCTAACCCGCTCTATAATATCTTTTACTCCTGTTATTGCTCGAATGTCTCCACTTTTCTGTCGATGTTTGTTAGTAAGACCTAAAATTGACCTTTCCATAGCTCTCTGAGCAGTTCTAATTTTCCTTTTGAAAAATTCATTTCAAGTCCAAGTTTCAAACCCATACGTTAAAGCCGGTGATCGAAAACTGTCTTCTTTAAGTAGACTGACATGTTAGATTTGAAAACTGTTGCATTCCTTCCCTAAGCCCTCCAACCCAGTTTAATTCGACATAAATCCCCTTTTGTGTTAATTACTTGCCCCATATAAACGTATTCTGTAACATTGTTTAGGATATTGCCGTTCAGTGTTACTTACCCTGCAGCCATCCACTTATTATGCATAACTTTAGTTTTTGAGTAATTTATTTTAAGTCCGACTTCCTGACAACGATCTGGTAAGTCTTTTACAGAGGACTGCAGTTCCATCTTACTGCTAGCTAGGACCATGTCAGCAAATCTCAGGTTGGTGAGCCTTTTACCATTTATCCTTATTCCTCTGTTGTTCCAAACAATTTTGGGCATAGCCATCGCAAGACGTGTATATTTCTATTGTCTATTGTCAAACCACAATTTATGAAAGATGTTTATATTTTATTAATAGGATTAAGTAGGAATAATTAATATTTGTCATGTTGGAAATAATTGTGCTAGCCGGGAACGTTTGCACCAAAGTATTGTTGGCAAGAGAGACCGCACATTGATATAATTTTTAAAAGGGCGGGAGAGACCGTGTATGGATACATTTTAAGAAAAGAGCGGGAAAGACCGGGCATTGATACATTTTGTAATG
The DNA here is from genome assembly GCF_023897955.1 of Schistocerca gregaria. Classification (NCBI taxonomy): domain Eukaryota; kingdom Metazoa; phylum Arthropoda; class Insecta; order Orthoptera; family Acrididae; genus Schistocerca; species Schistocerca gregaria. Next base: position 1,095,622,701 of record NC_064920.1, read on the forward strand.
GTAGCAGGGATTGTCTGCACCAGAAAGCACTGTTGGCAGGAGAGACAGCACTTAGCGTTCGTAGGAAGTCAGTAGTAAGCGACATGTGAAGCGAGTTGGTAGCAGGTCTGAAGCGAGAGGTTGAGAGGAGCAGTGTGCCTGCCAGCCACCAGCTATGATTTACAAGAGATTATAAACGGATGTACAGAGACATCAGCTAACTATTGTCGAAAGAGGAACTAATATTATTGAATTATTTTCTTTGCAAAACTCAAGGTATGTTTGCGCAATGCTAGTTGTAAGATTATTGCAAAAAGTAAGTCCTATTTGAACATTTATGAAATCATTTCATTACCAACAGTAAATATTTGAAGCGTTTTAAGAATATAATTAATTTTTGCCAGAAATGTTCCATTACTGATTATAATCCATCCCAGAAACCATCAACGTAAAACTTTGCAAAAATTTTATTGTTGCCAAGAAAAAGGATAACTATGAATTACGTAACTTCAGTCAAATTAATTAAAGAATAACGTCAGCTTTGATATTAAAGAATAACGTCAGCTTTGGTAATAAATACAGCCACTTATTATGAAAGCCCACCAGCAGCTTATAGAGTATAGTAAAACAGAGTAAGTATATTCATGTCGCAGTTCGATGTAGCAGTCAGATGGCGATACAGTAACAGTAAAAAAGTAAGGAACAGTTCTGGGTTATTGCAGATAACGACTGAGGGCCACGACGACGACACATTCAATGTTTCGTCAAAATAATCAGAAAATAACTTTTAATAAGCAGCATTTAAATTTGTATGTGAAGATTGCGAAAGAGAATTAATTTCAAAGGGGAGATTTCATTTGTTATTATTAAGCAAGAGATACAAATCCTAAGGAAAGGTTTCGTAGGTTACTGTAGAAGGGAAGGTTGCGTAACAAAAGAGATATAGAGGAGACGGTTATTGCGTAACAAGAAAAGAGATATAGAGGAGACGGAAAGGTTTCACCATCTCAAGAACTGCTATAAATAACTTCGGGGATATAGGAACACCTATATCGTCTGCAAAACTCCAAAACGAAAAGTGTGCTTTCTTAGGAGCACAACTAATATTACGTCTCGTTAGCTAATGCTATATAGAGAATTACAAATATATCAGCAGTGAAACGAGTAACTAGACCCAGTATACCGCGTGAGAAAGGTAAAATACACAAGCCTCTGTATTAAGGAATAATCATTTCCCTATCAATATCACTGGAAAAACCGAGCAGGAGACTGCGTTCTCCAGAGCAACACTGTGGTGAAAACTCAAGAGCGACATCTGAGTTTCACATACATGGGATTGCGACTCGCCTTTGCCTGGTGCGACGCAGAGGTTCCCCGGTGACAAATGGCCAGTTGGCGCTGGTGCTGTGCGCCCCTCATTTCCCACGGGTCCAATTACGACGAGCCTCCACCTCCCCCCTCCACCCGCCGCCCCAAACCACCATCACACAGAGGCCGAGTCGAGGAACCCCACACCGCGTCGTACCCTCTGGCTATCAGCAGCGGCAATGAAAGCGGGCGCAGTGGGAAGTCTGCAGAGCCACGACTGCCTGCAGTCCTTAACCACCAGAAAGGCGACACCCAGTCTTTGCCGGCGGGGAAAGGAGGGGTGATTCATGAGACCCCAGCGGACATCCAAACAAAATGTGGGACGGTGGTTCAAAAATTTCGATAACAATTCCTCCGCGGGAAAAGTTTTACTAGCGAGATCAAAGAGATTAGAGCTCACTCTTAATTTTGTGCTACTTGCGCGCTGGGCGCCTACATCTCTTTGCTACAAAGCGGTAGCCGCCTGAGTAGACTGTCCTCTGCTGACCAGCGCAATTTGAGTGTTCTCGTTGCTACTACCTCTGTATGGTATAGCATGACACTGCAGTCTTTGAGCATCATTGTTGCATTGTGGTCTTCAGTCCTGGGACTGGTTTGATGCAGCTCTCCATGCTACTTTATCTTGTGCAAGCTGCTTCATCTCCCAGTACGTACTGCAGCCTACATCCTTCTGAATCTGCTTTGTGTATTCATCTCTTGGTCTCCCTCTACGATTTGTACCCTCCACGCTGCCCTCCAATACTAAACTGGTGATCCCTTGATGCCTCAGAACATATCCTACCAACCGATCCCTTCTTCTAGTCCAGTTCTACCACAAACTCCTCTTCTCCCCAATTCTATTCAATACCTCCTCATTAGTTATGCGATCTAGCCATTTAATTTTCAGTATTCTTCTGTAACACTACATTTCGAAAGCTGCTATTCTCTTCTTGTCCAAACGTTTATCGTCCATGTTTCACTTCCATACATGGCTACACTCCATACAAATACTTTCAGAAACGACTTCCTGATACTTAAATGTATACTCGGTGTTAACAAATTTCTCTTCTTCAGAAACACTTTCTTTGCCATTGCCAGTCTACATTTTATATCCTCTCTACTTCGACCATCATCAGTAATTTTTCACCCCAAATAGCAAAACTTCTTTACTACTTTAAGTGTCTCATTTCCTAATCTAATTCCCTCAGCATCACCCGATCTAATTCGACTACATTCCATTATCCTCGTTTTGATTCTGTTGATGTTCATCTTTTATCCTCCTTTCAAGACACTGTCCATTCCGTTCAGCTGTTCTTCCAGGTCCTTTGCTGTCTCTGACAGAATTACAATGTCATCGGCGAACCTCAAAGTTTTTATTTCTTGTCCATGGATTTTAATGCCTACTCCAAATTTTTGTTTTGTTTGCTTTACTGCTTGCTCAATATACAGATTGAATAACATTGGGAAGAGGCTACAACCCTGTCTCACTCCCTTCCCAACCACTGCTTCCTTTCGTCCCCTTTGACTCTTATAACCGCCATTTGGTTTCTGTACAATTGTAAATAGCCTTTCGCTCCCTGTATTTTACCCCTGCCATCTTCAGAATTTGAGAGTATTCCAGTCAACATAGTCAAAAGCTTTCTCTAAGTATACAAATGCTAGAATCGTAGGTTTGTCTTTTCTTAATCTAGCTTCTAAGATAAGTCGTAGGGTCAGTATTGCCTCACGTGTTCCAATATTTCTACGAAATCCAAACTGACCTTCCCCGAGGTCGGCTTCTACCAGTTTTTCCATTCGTCTGTAAAGAATCCACATTAGTATTTTGCAGCCGTGTCTTATTAAACTGGTAGTTCTTTAATTTTCACATCTGTCAATACCTGATTTCTTTGGGATTGGAACTATGATAGTCTTCTTGAAGTCTGTTGAGCATCATAGAGGCAAGGAAAGCTGTTCACAGCTAGCCATGTATGATTATGCTAGGTTACAAAACTCATCGGACCCCTCCTGTCGGACTTTCTTTTGTCCGTCGAAGTGTAGCAGCTCCGCGTGGAATGGACTCAAAAAGTAGTTGGAAATCCCCTGCAGAAATGGTGAGCCATGCTCCCCTTATAGATGTGCACCATTGCGAAAGTCTGGCCGATGCAAGATTTTATATAAAAACTACCCCCTCGATTACTCCCGATAAATGTTCGATGGGATTCAGGTCTGGAGATAAGTGTTGCCAAACCATTCACACGAATTGTCCACAACTGCGAATGATTGTGTCCAAGTGATATGGAGCATTGTCATATACAAAAATTCCATCGTTATTTCGAAACATGAAGCCCATGAATGGCTGCAAATGATCTCCAAGTAACTGAACGTAACCATTGCCATCCAATGATCGGTTCAGCACGACCACAGGATCCGGTCCATTCCATGTATACACAGCCCACGCCACCAAGTGGTAATTTGGGTCCATGGCTTCGTGGGGTCCGCGTCATATTCCAACCCTAGCATCAATTCTTACCAACTGAAATCGGGTCTCATCTGACCAGCTCACGGTTTTCCAGTCACGGCCCCAGGAGAGGCGCTACAAACGATGTCGTGCTGTTAATAACGGCATTCGCGTTGGTCATCTGCTGTCATAGCCCATTAACACCACATTTTGAAGCACTCTCCTTACGAATACGTCCGTCGTACGGCTCACGTTTACTCCTGCGGTTATTTACGCAGTGTTGCATGTCTGTTACGACTGTGAAGGTCATTGGCCATTGCGTTGTCCGTGGTTCAAATTCAAATGGCTCTGAGCACTATGGGACTTAACATCTGAGGTCGTCAGTCCCCTGGAACTTACAACTACTTAAACCTAACTAACGTAAGGACATCAGACACATCCATGCCCGAGGCAGGATTCGAACCTGCGACCGGAGCGGTCGCGCGGTTCCAGACTGAAGCGCCTAGAACCGCTCGGTCACAAGGCTGGCTTATCGGTGGTGAGAGGTAATGACTGGAATCTGGTACTCTCGGCACACTCTTGGCACTGTGGATCACGAAATATTGAATTCCCTAACCATTTCCGAAATGGAATGTCCCACGCGCCTATCTCAAAATAACATTATGCGTTCACAGTCTGTTAATTCCGGTCGTGCGACCATAGATACATCGGAATCCTTCTCACAAATGACAACTCCGCCAATGCAATGGCCTTTTAGAGGGCCGCGGTGGCCGAGTGGTTTTAGGCGCTACAGTCTGGAACCGCGAGACTGTTACGGTCGCAGGTTCGAATCATGCTTCGGGCATGGATGTGTGTGATGTGGGACTATGGGACTTAACATCTGAGGTCATCAGTCCCCTAGAACTTAGAACTACTTAAACCTAACTAACCTAAGGACATCACACACATCCATGCATGAAGCAGGATTCCGTAGCGTGCAGCAAAAAGTTACATTGCAGATAGGGCGATAGAACAGAGCAGAGCTTCGCTATATTTGCAGGTAAGAAAGAATTAACATCAGGGCCTTGCGAAAACACTGTCTTGAAAATTCAGGAAACAGTAAAAAATTACTCATCTATACATAGAATTCAAGTTGTATTATACAGTTGTTCTGTGTGTCAATCAGTATCAAAGTCTTGCTTGTCGAAAGGTTATCAGTCACATATGCTAGTTCACATTTCGCGCTAGATTCAGAACATTGGTTTCAGAAAATTCTGTGTATTTATAGTGTTATACAGACATATTTGAGAGTCAGAAAGTCTTACAGATATATTGTGTTAATGTCGCAGTATAGCAGCTACACATCTTAAAGATTACACAACAATCTCTATTGTAACCTTCCATTCTACGCTCGGAATAATATGCTGATACATTACGCAATTACCGTTTTAAAGCATAAAGGTTGCACGTACACTACTGGCCATTAAAATTGCTACACCAAGAAGAAATGCAGATGATAAGCGGGTATTCATTGGACAAATATATTTTACTAGAACTGACATGTGATTACATTTTCACGCAATTTGGGTGCATAGATCCCAAGAAATCAGTACCCAGACAACCACCTCTGGCCGTATTAACGGCCTTGATACGCCTAGGCATTGAGTCAAACAGAGCTTGGATGGTGTGTACAGGTACAGCTGCCCATGCAGCTTCAACACGATACCACAGCTCATCAAGAGTAGTGACTGGCGTATTGTGACGAGCCAATTGCTCGGCCACCATTGACCAGACGTTTTCAGTTGGTGAGAGAACGGAAGAATGTGCTGGCCAGGGCACCAGTCGAACATTTTCTGTATCCAGAAAAGCCCATACAGGACCTGCAACATGCGGTCGTGCATTGTCCTGCTGAAATGAAGGGTTTCGCAGTGATCGAATGAACGGTAGAGCCATGGATCGTAACACATCTGAAATGTCCACTATTCAAAGTGCCGTCAGTGCGAACAAGAGGTGACCGAGACGTGTAACCAATGGCACCCCATACCATCACGCTGGGTGATACGGCAGTATGGCGATGACGAATACACGCTTCCAATCTGCGTTCACCGCGATGTCGCCAAACACGGATGCGACCATCATGATGCTGTAAACAGAACCTGGATTCATCCGACAAAATAACGTTTTGCCATTCGTGCACCCAGGTTCGTCGTTGAGTACACCATCGCCGGCGCTCCTGTCTGTGATGCAACGTCAAGGGTAACCGCAGCCATGGTCTCCGAGCTGATAGTCCATGCTGCTGCCAACGTCGTCAAACTGTTCGTGAAGATGGTTGTTGTCTTGCAAACGTCCCCATCTGTTGACTCAGGGATCGAGACATGGCTGCACGATCCGTTACATCCATGCGGATAAGATGCCTGTCATCTCGACTGCTAGTGACACGAGGCCGTTGGGATCCAGCACGGTTTTCCGTATTACCCTCCTGAAC